>NC_137893.1:12345627-12945627 GCF_963455335.1 Martes martes
CATTCAGGCACCCCAACAAAGATATTTCTAAAGCACAAATTTTAATATACTAACAGTGGTGCCATGAAAGAGGACATGCTACTTTCAAATATATTTATCTTTTAGACCTAGTTGGAGAATATCGGGTAGAAGTTATTCATATATCATTCTTATCTTTCATTCTTATCTTTAAGCATACATATTTCTTGCAGTTGTATTTTCATAACAACACATTAAAGCAGTCCCAATAGATGCAAAAAAGAAGGGGTACAGGTCTAAAAAGAAAGGTGCCAAAATCTATTGCTATCCTGAACAAAAATGCCAACTTTTTTTGAGGAGAAATTCTAGGAAATAGTGATCTCTTTTTAAACACTGCAACATTTCAATATTGGTGCAGTGGTTACAGTTCATCTCAGAATTAAACACCAATATAGAGAGGCAGTGCTTATGATTTAACTATGTATTTCTGGGGAATTTATTTGTTTTACCTGATCTGGTATTTTCACCAGAAGGAATCTGGTGGTCTATAAGATGAGGTACTTTTTCTTCAGGCTCTCCTTGTTTAGTTGGAGGATTAAAAACATTTCCAGCTGGCAGAGTGGAAGTAGCAAGATTGCTGGCAACAGAACCACCTGGTAAAACAAGACCACCAAATCCAACATCTTTCACAGTTTCTGGAGTCATGGATAATGGTGGCTGCACTAAAGCTGTTTAAAGAGGGAGAAAATATATTTCAGATTTAATTAGGCAAGCAATTCATGTGCTAAGTAAGTTAAAAATATTAACCATGACCAACAATGGTCTTGCCAAAGTTTTAATGCCTTCCTGTCCCCTCTCTCCAATTGTCTGGTAAGACTACTCAGTTACCATGACATGCATGAATTCTCTTCTGATACCTCTATTTTATTTATAGTGAAAACTAACTTCTTACAGTTTGTTTCATTTATTGGCATCTATTACCTAGCACAGTATATAATAACTGATGCTCAAAACGACAAGTCATCAGAAGAGGCTAAATTACATTTGGAGACCTTTATTTTTTTAAATAAGGGAAAACAACAATTTTTGGAAATATTTTCATAAAAAATGTTGGTAAAATAAGGACCAGGACTTACAACAAAAATTCCAATAATACAAAAAAATCATAATTTACAAAAATGTCACTACACAAAATTCTGAATATACAGAAATGATTCATGCAGACTGACAAACACATACAATAATACAAATCTACTCAAATCCCCTGAAATTATAATGTACTAGGATCCTTACATTCACTACTTCTTGTCAAATGAGGTTAGAAACCCACCACATTAAGAAGAAGAGGTAAAGTGGACTACAAATAAAAAAGTATAACCCTTCCATTTTAAAGAAATGAGTAGAAAACCCAGTTGTTAAAAAACAACCAGAGGAATATAAAATCACAATTAAACCATCAGAATTTTTAGTTCAGTTTATGTCACAATACATGTGACATGGGAATGTACTTGGGAATTTTAAGAACTGTTTTATCCTCACATTTAACTCCAACTTACCTGGACACACTGTTAGCACATAACAGAACTATAAAATAGGAGTAAAACCATCCGAGATCATATATGGGAATTATGAGAATTAAACAAGACAGTGGAAGCACCTAGGAGAGTACCTGACACATGGCTGTATTTCTCTTTCTCCATTCAACTGATCCCAGATTTTCTAAAATGAATAAACTAAAGAAATAACTGGGAGATAAACTCTAGGATGAATCTCTGTGAATGCTGAATTCAGAAGTGGCTTCTGAAATCTTTTCTAATTTTTAGGAAGAATAAAGAATTCTTCCTAATGAACCAAATAATAAAAGAGAAGGCTCCTAACCCCATCTGAACGCGGAAGTAGAGACTGAGTTTACAAGGAACACGGATTATATTGTCAAGAGGTAAGTTCTCTGTTACACACACTGTCCTTACAATAAAGTCCTTTGAACCAATATTGGGACAGAAAGCTACTAAGTTCTCCAAAAACTGATGTAGTCCTCTCGAAAGGATAGAGAAACAACTATGAAAGGTCCTGCTGTCTAGAGATAAACAACTTCAAAAGGAAAAGTGAATGCAACTGTTCTAAAGTGAAACTCTATTACTCCATAAATACTAAAGAAAATGAAGGAGAAAGAGATGAAGAAGAAAGGACGAGAAAGAGGAAGAGAAATAAGAAAAAGCCTCTTCCCCTTCGGTCACCAGATATCACTGGAAATACCTATAGAATTAAACTCATTACACTGAAAAATGGCAGAGATAAGAACTTAGCATCTACCATGGTTCTCCTGTACAAATGTACCTCAAGATAACTAAATACTACTAGTTGATAAGAGAAAGGTTTTTTTAAATAGAAAAATTCTAGGTAAGAAATGTGGAAAAATAAAAAAATTCAGAAGATTGGCACTCTGCAACTAATGGAAAGTAGATTAAAAAGCAATAATGATCAATGGATAGAACCATCAGACGAAAATTCAAAGGGAAACTTTTTTAATGACCAGGTTCTGTTAACTGAATGCTCTGATCCATCTTAACACCACTGAAAGCGGGATAAGAAGAAACTGCATGGCTCCTGATATAACATAATTATCAAGTCTACAGCACCCAGCCAGTTAAACATTGTTGCTAAAAATGTTGAAGCACATTCTAAGCAAACCTTTGGTAAGAAAAAACTTACTCTGTACAGAAAAATCAGAAGACAGAGGAATAAATCTGATGCCACAAAGAAAAAAACCAAATCGATTGTTTGGAATCTTGCATACAGAAGTGACTGTTTCTTCACAAATCAAAGACACAAAAGATGAAAAAAGAAAGGGACGTTTCAGCAACACTGCTCTGTACTAAGATATTTAATACACAAAACAAACCAACCACACAACTCTTTGGGGACTCTTTGAATTGTGACTAAAACCAATTTTAAATGCCATTTTGAGACAACATAGCAAATTTGAATACAGAATGACTGTCCTATAATAATGTTAATTTTTTTGAAATCACTTAATAAAAAAAGTATTTGTCTAAAATTTTCATAATAAAAAAAGTAGTAATTCATAAGAATGAGAGTCAATAGGTTAACACTACCATGAATAAAGAAAATTCCCCAAGTAGAAAACTCACATGTTGGTACTACTGGTGGAATGGCGGGTGGTGGTACAACAGGTGGTGGAACTGGAGGTGGCATGAAACCTACATGGGGGAAAAAAAGACCAAAAATAAAATAGCAGAAGAGTTACTTCTTTCAACTCAAAGATTTCAACAGCTATAAATGAAATTCTACATTCTTAAAAAGTCTTCCATTACTATGACCTTACATTTGTGAATATATTTTCCATCTAAAAAATCACTTTTAGGGGTGCCTGGGTGGCTCAGTTGGTTGGGCAGCTGACTCTTGATTTTGGCTGGGGTCATGTTCTTGGGGTGGAGGGATCAAGCCCTGCATCTGGCTCCACACTCAGCAGGGAGTCTGCTTAAGATTCTCTCACCCTCTCCTTCTGCCCCACACTCACACGCATACTTCTCTCTAAAATAAATAAATCTTTTCTAAAAAGTCACTTTTATAGACACTACCTAAGTGAAACACAGAGATCCTTATCATGATCATGTCCTATTTATCTACTTGTGTGTGTAAGTCCTGTCACACTCTCTATGATGCTATAAAATCAAAGTTTAGTATGAGCCAGGCAACTTGTTTTGTATGTTAGGCACAATGATTGCATGGGGAGTTAAGTACTATATGTCATGCTGTTGATAACACTATATGCAATAATGTCATCTGTAAAATGTGCTATTGTATTTCTTTGATTTATATGCTATTTACTAGATCAAAATATTTTCATTAACCTTGAATGTTACTATATTATTTTTTGAGCACTGAAATAAACCTTCAATTTAATATTGTTTAATAATTTTAAATGTCAAATGATCAAACTATAAATCTGTTTCCTTGCATTGTTAAGATACAGAGCTACCATTAAACTTAATTTAAAAACAGTCGCTAATGGGGCATCTGCATGGCTCAGTCAGTTAAGTGTCTGACTTCTGGTCTTGGTGCAAGTCATGTTCTCATGGGTTGTAAGACCAAGCCCCATGTCAGGCTCCATGCTCTGCAGGGAGTCTGCTTGAAGATTCTCTCCCTCTGCCCCTCCCCGGGGCTCACTGCCCCCCCACCAAATAAAACTTTGAAGAAAAATAACAAAAAAACCCCACAACAAACCAGTGGCTAAAAATAACGGGAAAATAAAGATAATTCAACAAATGAATGCTAGGCAATGACTTTACAAAGTCCATGTGGTATGGCTTTTGAAATAATCCTTTAAAAATGATCTTCTGAAAGAGTGCCTGGGTGGTGGAGTTAGTAAAGCACCCGACCCCTGGTTCTGGCTCAGATCATGATCTCAAGGTTGTAAAATCACCACGTCCAGTTTTGCACTCCATGTGCAGTATCCGAGTCTTTCTCCCCTACTCCCTCTGCCCCTCCCCCAGCTTTCTCTCTTTCTAAAATTAATCTTAAGAATTATCTTCTGAAAAATTTTAATTCAGATCCCACATTTTAATTGATTCCGTATCTGACAAAATAATTTTCCAATCTTTAACATGTAAGATAAAATAAGTTCTGCATCAAAAAAAAAGTTCTGCATCAATTTCAAATTGTGTATTTAATTACAATGTGAAAATTTTGTTTTAAGACAAATAAATTACAACCATTCTGAGATAATGTTGACAGTTTTTAGGAATTCTGTTCAATTGGTAAAAACTTAAATTACAGAAATCAAAGTACTTCTTTTCTTACAATATGTGAAGAGTTCATGAAGTTCAAAGAAAGATAAATATAACTTTGAAAAACAATGTCTATCATTTGATCCCTGTGCCTCTCCCTCATTCTTCTAACCTCCCATGGTCTAAAACTTAGAGTTCCATCCCTAAGCTATATAAGCTATTGCTATTATTTATATTTAATTGATGTGTGTTGAGTAATCTATAGCTTCTAAACTAGAAATGCTGACTCAATGAGCTTTTATCAAAAATTTATAAGGTCAAAAAAAGTATTACAAATTCAATCAGCATTTTTAGATAGATTTCTTATGTCAAAATGAAAACTATGATTTTTAGGAGGAATAGTCTATATATAAATTTAATGCATACTTCCTGATGAATGGGTGATAACCACAGAGAATTCTGATTAAGAAAAATTCAACATAAATTTTAAATTATTTTAAAAATATTTCAATGCTTTTACAGGATTCCATTTTTTTCTCTGTCAGTGCTGGTCCTTCAACCATCTGCATCACCTGGGAACTTGTCAGAAATACAACTGTCTTGCCCCACCTCAGGTTAGTGAAGCAAAAGGAGGCCAGGACCAGCACACTTTGTTTTTACTATGCCCTCCAAGTCATCTCTATGTATGCTAAGATTTGAGAACTGATGCTCTATAGCATCTTAACCTGGAAACATAACAATTTGGATGATATTGTGGAGCACCTGGCTGGCTCAGTCGACAGAACATGTGACTTGATCTTGGTGTTATGAGTTCAAGCCCCACACTGGGTGTAGGGTTTACTTAAGGAAAATAAATTTAAAAAAATTTTTTTCTAAATGAATGAATGAATGAATGAACGATATTCTAAGCAGAGTACACATAAGATGAAAATTCCTGGGGTGCCTGGGTGGCCCAGTCACTTAAGCATCTGCCTTCAGCTCAGGCCAACATCTCAGGGGCCTGGGATTGAGCCCATGTTGGGCTCCCTGATCAGTGGGGAGACTGCTTCTCTCCTTTTCCACTGCCCCCCCCCCCCCCACTGCTCATGTTCTTTCTCTCTCTCAAGTAAATAAAATAAAATAAAAAGATGAAAACTCCTTACCAGGAGGTGGCTGTGAAGGGTTGAAACTCGCTCGCAGAAAAGGTGGTGGAGGGATTGGACTGAATCCAGGAGGAGGAACCGGCATTGAGACAGGAAATGCTGGTGGAACTAAACTAACTGCAGGCACCGCTGGCGCTACCGGAATCTTTTATGGATAGAAAATAAAAAGAACATAATCACTTTATCCATCAGCAATGATTACATCTTGGAACAACTAAAGATAAACAATTTCTATTTCTAAGAGAGATAACAAATACCATTATATTAAGTTGTTTTGTTATTTTCCTTCTTGCATACTTATAATTGACTCTAACTTGGGGTAGAAGCAAGGCAGTATTATTCAACAGACAGTATACATGGAGACTGGAATCCATCTTACATTAAAATGATGTAAAGTAATGGGCACCTGCCTGAAAAGTGAGTATCATGATCAATTTTAAACTGTCACCTCCCACTAAGTTTATAATACCCAGCCATGGTATGCAACCTAACCAGTAGGAAACATGTCAGTAACAGTTTTAAAATGGTGGGAACTTCTCCTAAGTTTATTTTCTACTCCTAGCAAAGGTATTCTCTACTCATCCTAGGGACAATAATACCTAAATATTTACTTGTGCTATGGGTGTACCTCTTTCCTAAATTTCATATTATCAATGGTCTATTCAACTTCATTGTCTGAAAAACACTCCAAATGTCACTTACACAAAACTGAACTCCCAAATGTCTTTCCCATTCTCAGGTAAGGATAGCTTTATCTTTCCAATTTCTCAAACCAAAAACCTTACCTCTTCTCTTTCTCACAAAAGTCTCATCATGCCACAAAATCAACACACCATCACATAACCCCTAATTATCTGACCATTTCTCATTCTCTCCATGGCCATCAGTCTATGTATCAGTCCACCATCAGCTCTCATCTGGATTGCTGCAACTGTCTCTTCACTGGTCTCCCTACTTTTATTAATGCCCACTAGTTTATTCTCAAAATAGGAGCCAGTGCAAATCCTTTAAAACCAGATCTTTTAAAACCTTTAAAGCCAGATCAAGTCACTCCTTTCCTCGAATTCCTCCAATAATGCTCCATCTCAGAGTGAAAACCAAAGTCCTTCTAGAGTTCTCCCTCCCACTAAGTTGCCTCTCATTCACTACACTTCTGGCCTACTTGCTATTCCTGGAACACACCTGGCCTAGGGCCACCTTTGCACTGGCTGTTCCCTCTGCACAGAGCGCTCTTCCTCAGGTAGCCACATGGTTAATTCCCTCAGCAACTTTGAGTCACCATGCAAACATCACATTCTCGAGTCTGCTCTGACCATTCTATTCACAATCATAAGCACTTATCCAGGCACTCCTAATAACCCTCATAGTCTCTTTTCCTTCCACAGTATCTCACAAAATCACTTATTTTACATTTTCTATCTCCCTTATTGAAAACAAAAGCTGCATAAGGACAGGGGTTTACATGGTTTTCTTTCCACTGATGTAGCCTTATCCCAGGTGCCTTGAACAGTGAATGTCATAGAAGCAGACCATGGATAAATACTTGTACAATAAATAAACATTTACATATAAATGACACCATTAAAAAAAATTTTCCCCAAAATTATTTGACGAAACTAATTTATTCTATTTTGGACAACTTCCTTCAAGTTTTATAAAGTAAATATAGGAGTAAAAACAGAAATGTAAAACAACACATTAACAATAACAAAACACCCAGCACTAACCTGTAACATAGCAACAGGTGGAGGAAAAACCTCTGCCTGGGTTGTGACCACTGTCTCCTTTTCAACTGGAGTTGGGCTCTGAGTTGTCTGGACCGTCTCTTTAACGGGTTCTGAGCTTTTGACAGTTTCCCACTCTAAACAAAATATTTGGAAATTGATTTCCTCTGGATAGGTGCAAAGTGCAAAATTTTCATTTTATTTCTACATATACATTTATTTCATCTCCACATCCTTCATCTACTTTGGCAGATCTTTAAGATGTGTCCACAACTATAGGTGCCAGGTAAGTCTGATAAGAATACTAAGGAGTCCAAAGAAGCATGACACAAGACACAAATGAAAGATACTAAAATAATTAGAAGATATCATAGATATTATCTCAAAGGCTGTCTGATACAGGAGGATCAAATCTTACTCTATATTGTGTCACAAGGTACAAGGGGAGACCAAGAAGGAAAAGTATTAACCCAATAAAGAAAAATCTTTCTGAAAACACAACTATGCAAAAATAGAAAAAAGAAGCTCATGGTTCTTCCAATGGTTCTCCACCACCCTCAGAGTAAAGATCGAAGTCATTATAATGACTAATAAGAGTTTAATATGACTCTGTCTTCTGTACACCTGACTTTATTCCTACTCCTCATTCCTTGCTAACTTCGCTCAAAGCATACCGGTCTCATAATTTTTGAACAGACTTTGCACATACTGTTCCCTTTCTATAGAATGCTTTCTCCAGAGAGCTGTACATCTCACTCCTTCAAATATCACTCTCTCCATTACATCTTTTTCACGTAAAACTGCAACAGCTCCACACCCATACTGTCCTCTTTTCCGATTTTCCTTCTTAGAACTTAGCATCCTAGAAATATTATAGAGTTTATCTATTTTGTTTATTGTCTGTTTCTTTCCACTGGAAACACAGGTTGGCAAACTTTCCCTATACTAAGTATTTTAGACTTTCCGGGCACATGCTCTCTGTTGCAACTATTCAACTGCTATTGAAAAAAAAAAAAGTCATATAAAATATAAACACAACTGAGTATGGTTTCAATGAAACCCTAGAGAAGAGCTTGAAGGCAGGATTTGGCCCATGGGCTACTGACTGTCAACCTCTGTACTACAATGTGCACTCCAGGAGAGGAAGGATTTTTGTCTGTCTCACTGATATAATCCCAGTTCCTAAAATCATGGCTGGCAAACAATAGGAACTAAAATATTTACTGAATGAGTAAGTGTTTAGGAGAAATACTCATCAAAAAAAAAAAAAAAAGACTGACAAGAAGAAAAGCACTGAAAAAATGTTTGAAAATATTTGCACTGGCCTAAGAATGAAAGTTAGCTAGCTTACTTTGGTAAAAGAGCTAAGATTGAAGAAATAAGCTATATACCACATTTCAATCATTTTCCAAGTATCCATTTTAAGATTTCTTACTGGTTATAAATGCTAACTATTTTGTCAATTTATAACTGGTATTTTAATTTTTATTTTATTTTATTTTATTTTTTTGTCAGAAAGAGTGAGCACAGGCAGAGTGGCAGGCAGAGGCAGACGGAGAAGCAGGCTCCCCGCTGAGCAAGGAGCCCGATGTGGGACTCGATCCCAGGACACTAGGATCATGACCTGAGCCGAAGGCAGCCGCTCAACCAACTGAGCCACCCAGGCGTCCCTATAACTGGTATTTTTAAAAATAAAAACACAAATTTAAAAAAATAGGCCAGATGATCATTTGGTTCTAAGCATTCTAGAACTGCATGAACTGGAAGTACAGCTCTCTAAACTAAGATTCTATTCCTGCCATTCACAACATGGATACTAACCAAAATAATCTACAAGTCCTTCAAAGAAACTTCTTACGTTCCCAGTTCTTATTTAAACTCAAGTAATTGAAATATTTAATTTAAAAGTCTCTACAGGAGCGCCTGGGTGACTCAGTCATTAAGCATGAGCCTAGAGTCCTGGGACTGAGCCCGCATCCGGCTCCCTGCTTAGCAGGAAGCCTGCTTCTCCCTCTCCCACTCCCCCTGCTTGTGTTCGCTCTCTTGCTCTCTCTGTTAAATTAAAAAAAAAAAAAAAAAAAAAGTCTCCATATACATAACTCATTCTCTGAAACAGCAGAACTTTTTAAAAGACATACAGGAAAAATGCTACATTTACAGACTTCTAAAACACTATACTTTGACATTTAGGAAATAAGACACATTAAGCATATATACTGGAAATGGCAGTGTTTTGTTTTTCTTTTCCTCCTTTTGGGGCATAGAATCCAGGAAATAAAATAAGCACAGTTCACCTTATCATGCACAACTCTCATCAATTACAACTTTTTAAGCATAGTTTTTTTAAACAATAAAACTACCCTTAGTGTTCTTACCAGTATTTACAGTTTCCTGGTCAATCATGCCTCCTTCTGCAAAACCTTCCAAATCATCCACTTTAACTTTCTCCCATGGTATATATGTAACTCCAAGATCCACATCCCAGAATTGTTTATATTCTGTTTTTACGCCTTTGTTTAAAGCCCAAGCAATCTATTAGGAATGAAGAGAAGAAAACAGAAAGTTCAGGTATACAGTAAAAACCAAATAAAATGTTCAAAATTATATGCAAACAACGTAAATACAAATAAAATATTTGGACAGGGATGCCTGGGTGGCTCAGTCGGTTAAGCAGCTGCCTTCGCTTTGGGTCATGATCCTAGCATCCTAGGATTGAGCTCCACATCAGGCTCCTTGCTCGGCAGGGAGCCTGCTTCTCCCTCTGCCTCTGCCTGCCACTTTGCCTGCCTGTGCCCTCTGTCTTTCTCTGACAAATAAATAAAATCTTTAAAAAAATAAAAAAATAGGTAGACAAGCAAAGCATCACTTGATGCTAGAAAACTAAGAGTAGCCAAGTTTTTCCATGTATCTCCTGTTTTTGTTTTTAAAATAAAGCCTGCATTAGATAGCAACAGCATTTATAACAGGATTTATTTCCACATTTTACTAAAACTAAAACACACACTTCCAAAACAATCCAAATCTACTTTTCACCATAAAAATGTCAACCTACATTAGCAATAATTAGAGTAGTTATCATAATTTAAACAGTATCTTGGTAGTCTAGGAAAGGAGACACTTCACACAGAGGAAACTCTCTGCCATGAAATGACAAAACACTGCCTACCTTAGAAGTATTTTTTTTTTTAAGTTTTTAACTCAGTTGCAGAAACTGGCAGAATAAATTATCTTCAAGTGCAGAAATAAAATGTAAATTAGTCACAAGAAGTAAAAATAAACAATAAATATACAATATACAAATAAACATATACAATATGTTTGAAATGTTTGAAATATACAATAATATATTTATATGCAATAATATGTTTGAAATATACAATAAACACTCAGTTTAAAGATTAAGAGGAAAACAAAAATATATTTATTAATAAACCCTTCACAGTGGCCTGGGTTGTACAACATAAGATGTTAAAAAGGAGGAAATAGTAATATACTTAAGAGGTATAAATTAGGAAGCATTAGGAGAAAGTAGTGAATAAAAGGTAAGCTTATTGGGGTGTCTGGCTGGCTCAGCTGGTGGGGCATGCAACTCTTGATCTCAAGGTTATAGGTTTGAGCCCCATACACTGGGTGTGGAGGTCACTTAAAAATGAAAGAAAGAAAGGAAAAGAAAAGAGAAGAGAGGAGAGGAAAGGAAAGAGAAGGAAGAGAAAAGAAAAAAAGAAAAGGAAAAAGAATTTGTAAAGAAAGTTCTACTCATAAAATGGTGCCCTGGTTGAACAAGAGAACTATAAGTGTGATTTCAAAGAATCATCTGACTAAAGTTTTAGTTACTATTTTACCTATTTCTAATTCTATAACTCAACAATGCTGGAATAATAAGCTTTTCTAGAGGTTTCTCCTTAACATTAAAAAAGAAGATGTATCAAATACAGGAACATTCTAACAATCCAATGAAAGAAGAACATGGGTCCCTCCCCTCCAATCTCACCTTAATGACCTTGGACCCAATTTTATATGATCCGGAACTAAGTTTCTGAAGAGCCCGAAAAGCATCTTGTCGATGAACCATGCAGACGTAAGCACAGCCCCTGGGAGGAATCATCTATTAAAAAAATTTTTTTCTTTAGAAAGAGTAAACGTGAAGGCATTCATTCTGACATTATTTTATGGTTTTAACGAAACAGATCACTTAGACTATTAAGACTCAATGGTTTTTCCCTTTTCTTTCTTTGGCTGTTTATTGGTATAATCCATGTATAACTAATTACTTAGTTTAAAAAGAATTCAAAATTTGGTTGGGTCTCACTCTACGTCATAACATAAGCAAAATCGTGAATATCATATGTCAATCAAAGTTTGTCTAATACACAATAAATACTAGAACAAAAAATGTAAAAAAGAAATGTATACAATACAACCAGATAAACCAATATTGCATGGCCAACATATTTGAAAGCATATAATTTATCCAAATAAGTGAAAGTATTTCAATTTTTCCAAGTGTCATACTGAGTAACGTGAGAAAGATTTTTGTTTGGGGGAAGTATCTTATCCTTAATATAAAATCTATAATCTACAAGGAATGGTGACACTAAAGCTTCACTATACAAAACTTAATTCTGCCCAAGTGCTTCTGGACAAAGCTTTTAACACAAATAAGAAAAGAGCCTTAGTGTTTTCACTTTCACTCAGAGTTCACTTGAAGCTAGTTTCCAAAACTTGAATACCAACCTTCTCAAAAAAGAAGTCTAACCCCCTACACATTTCTTTCTCTTCTGCAATATAGACCCAACTCTTATCAATGCACTAAAAAATTGTCTTCCAGCTTACTAATGACCCCCTAAGCGCTAAATCGAATGGACTTTTTACTCAGTCCTCAAACTCCCCCCAAACCAAGTGAAAGGTTTACAAATTTTTCATCAAATTTTCAAATTCTGGATTTTATCATTAGCCATTCAATACCTTTCAGTTCACAAAATAACTCAGTACCTACTATTTGTAAGTACTATGCTCTTAAAAGGTGATACAGAAGAGGAAAACTAATGCCCAAATGACTACAGAACAACAAAGGCCAAAAATGTCACAAGTAATAGGACAATCCAAATGCTGCTTGGATTCAGGATCCATCCTGAGCAGTGATTCCTGACTTTGCATTAGAATCACCTTGTAAACTGTGGCACTTTCATAAGAATCTAAAGACACTGATCTTGGGCATCCCTAGTCTTTCAACTGTCAACACATTTCTGACGTCTCAGGTAGGGGAAAATAAGAAAAAAAATTCAGAGGTTATATGATCAATCAAGGACTCTGGCAGACAGTTTATGTTTTGACAGATGAAGTTTTAAAAGACAAAAGAGTAAGAAAAGCCCACAGCATACTCATAGTGTAGGGAGAGGAATATAAAACTCCCAAGTTGAAACACTCAACCAATCAACTATTTATTGTCTGTGCAACTCAGGCAAATCACTGAGTTTCCTCACTGGTAAAAAGCAACGGGAATTACTTAAGCAGCTTCTTGTGAGGTTCCAATGAGATCATGTATGGTTGAAAGTAGTATACGAAATGGTCAAACAATTCAATGAAGAGTGCTCTTATATAATAAGGAAAAGTTAAGTTTGGTCATGTAAGGATCTAAGATTAGAAAGGAAAAGCAGCCAATTTCCTGGTAAAAAATGATGAAAGTCCAACAGAGAAAAGTTTAACAACAGTGAATAAAATCATAGGGTTAATGAATTAGGATTCTGAAACAAATTTCTACAAAACATTCCATGACTTAGTTTTAGCCCTGGGCGGTGGGGGTGGGGAAACAGACCTTCTGGAAGAAGAAAATGCTCAAAGGAGACTGGATGGAGCAAAAGTGCTGAAAAAAATCAAGCTGAGGAGTGAAAGAGTTGTGGTCAAGTTCAAAGTCAAAAGACAAAGACAGATTTTCTTGTCACAGTTTTTCTCTCTCCTCTTGAGAGAGGGAGAGATGGTGAGAGGAGCAAGGGGACTGGTAAAAAGACTGGGACCCCAAGTCCTATTGTGTCTCCACTACAATCTATGTGCTCATGTGTAGGTGATTACAACTCTCTGGGACTCCGTTTCCTCATTTTCATTACGAAAAAAGGGGCGTGTGTAATTAAAAGAGGTCACAGATACGGTTTCTGTTAACCCGAACACTAGATGCCTTTAGGAACCAAGTGCTAGCTATACTGCTATAACACCCCTAAGAACACTTCGTTAGAATTCCACTAAAAAAGAAAAATTAATTAAGGAGAATAACAGGAGCAGAAATAAACACAGAAATGATTAAAGTCAAATAATCCTTATAAGGATGTGCATTACTTAAGGCAGATACTCTACTGGGCTCATTAGGAACCAAAGTGACTCTGTGACTGATAATCCTCTATATGTGTATTTTTAACCTTAAACTATCATGGAAGAGGTGATACTTACATTAATGGATTCAATTTGTCCAAACTCTTCAAACAGATTGGTTAAATCTTGCTGGGTCGCCTTCTTATCCACCTGACCAACCCACAAAGTAGTACTACATACTGTCAAGACATTAAAGAGACAAATGACCTAAATCACACAGACACAGCTATTTCTTCCAATCAGCTGAAGAAAAAGCACTAATAAATAAGATTTAAGATGGATATTTAAAGCACTTAGGTGACATTTTTATCTGTTATGCTTAAAATGAACTAAAATCTCAGATGTTCATTCACACCTACTGCAAATTCAACCTCTTGTGTGTTACCTGATCTCAAGCTTGGCTGCATACTTTAATCACCTATGGATACCTGGGTCTTACCCTAAAAGATGAAGGGCTATGGGGTACAACAGGTTGGAAACTGGGAATTTAAAATTCTGTAGGTAATTTTAATATGCAACAAAGCCAAAAAAACACTTTTCACTACAATCCTATCTCTGCACCTTTACTCCTTTGTGATGGAATGATTAAGTGGATGTTTCTTCCTAATCAACAGTTAAATCTGAAAACAGCACCTTATCCTTAAATAATGTGCACAGAGATACACAGGGGAAAAGGCTAAATTTGAACTCCTTGTTTTCATGAAAAACTTAAAAGATATTTTAACTGCAGGAAGTACTTCCCTTTAACAAACACACCTACACATAAGACCTGTCGCCTACTTTAAGCTGTACAGTTCATGACTCCATGAACATTTTCTTTTCCCGAAAACACTTGCAAAATATTAACAACAGCTGATACATTTGTGGAGTTTAGTAAATCTAGATTTACATCAATGTCATTTTTAAAGACAAAGTTTCCATCCTTTTGATGATCTTTTATCTATTATGGGGCAGGCCTCCAGCAGGTTTTTTTCTAGAGCTAATTTAACCCCACACTAGTGACTACTGCAAGATCTCTACAGAACGAAAGGTTTTTCAACCAGGTTTCTCTACTCCAGCTGGTTTTAACTCAAAGGTCTTCCAGACCTGTGTTAGTTTTAAGAATCATTCAACCAGGGCGCCTGGGTGGCTCAGTGGGTTAAAGCCTCTGCCTTCGGCTCGGGCCATGATTCCAGGGTCCTGGGATCCACCCCCATATCGGGCTCTCTGCTCAGCAGGGAGCCTGCTTCCTCCTCTCTCTCTCTTTGCCTGCCTCTCTGCCTACTTGTGATCTCTATCTGTCAAATAAATAAATAAAATCTTAAAAAAAAAAAAAAAAAGAATCATTCAACCAACAGATTCACTGGTAATGTTCTTACCCTAATTTGTTCTTTGCCTCACACAGTCTCACCCTATGTACATATAATTTAATATTCAACCAAAGTCTCAAGGCACAATATATTAGTTTTACTCTATTGCTGTAACAAAATACCACAAACTTAGTAGCTTAGAACAAAAAAACATATTCTCTTACAGTTATGGAGGTCTAAAATGGATCAACAAGCTTGCATGCTTTCTGGACACTCTTCGGGGAGAATTTGTTTCCTTGGCAAACTGCCTACATTCCTTGGCTCATGACCCCAACTTCAATCTTCAAAGCCAACAGTGGAGCATTTACCTATCTTCGTCTTTCTTCCATATTCACATCACCTTTTCCCTCTGACCCTCATTTCCCTCTTATAAGGAAGGACCCCTGGATTACACTGAGCTGTTCCGGATAATCCAAGTTAATCTTCCCACACCAAAATCCTGATTAATCACACCATGTGATGTAACATATTTACAAGTTCCAGTAATTTGGCTGTGAACATCTTTGGTCCTGAGGACCACTATTCAACCTACCACAAACCCTCAGCAAATTTTTAGACCTCTTTCACAATAGGTCCCACCACTTCATTATTCTTTCTACCACATCACTGCTGCTTTAATCTTCCTGAAATGTGTTCCATGTTTCCCCTACTGTTTCAAGGTAGTCTCTCCACAATTTTTCTCACGGAGAACTTTTTTTTTTTAAACCCAGAAAGCAATAATGAATCTCCTCCATTCCACAGCCAGTGGTGGGGGGAGGGAGGGTCCACATGATGACGATGATGATGGACGGACACTGATTCCTTGAATATTACTGTCTGTTGATGTTTCATATCCACTGCACTATTCATGAATACTCTTGTGTTCAAAGGACCAATGGTAGGGAAATGCTACCTTATGTGTTTAAAATGCATTGGGGCCACATGAAATTGATATTGCTTTGGAGTAAGGAGAGTTTTGAGGCAAATAATGAGGGATATACTTTCACAGTATTTTCTTATGTGCTTTCTGAATTTTCTTTTTATTGTGTTTGACTCATGAAAAAAAACACAGGAACAGGAAATAAACTCCATGGTGGATAACTATGTAAATGGTGGCAGCTATAATATGGTAAGTAAAGTGAGCAACTAAATGGAAGAGACTCCACAAAAAAGCCCTATCTTAAAACGGGTGATTCTGAATGTCCTAATGGTATCATGAGAAGGGAGACAAAGCATAGATTTTATGGTCAGATCTTTGATGTTACTTCTTTATCAGAGAGCACTAAAATGTTTGAATTTGGTCTCTCACCCTAAGGAGATAAATTTTCAGACTTAGGAATATCAACATTAGCACTGGCTCTCATAATCAGGTAAGATTTTGGCAAGATAGCCACAGCTTGCTGAAAATGCCAAAACTTAGTAAGAGGCTGGATGTTGCCTTTAATTATAAGCCTGGGTTTCCAGGATGATTCAGCAGTATAAATTAAAGCAATTATTTATCTATCTCCATAGCAGAAAGAGTTTATTAGGAGACTTTCAGAAATTAGACAACCTGATCAGTGTTCAGCTCTTGGCAAAAAATGACATTTCGCCCCATTTTACGCACTTTGCTCATCTGCAATATATCTGTTCACCGTAGAAATCATAACTCACTAGGAATCCTTCAGAAATAATCTGGTACTACTTACATTCCTGCAGAGTAAACTCTCCTGCAAACTCTCACTATTAACAAATTTGTTCTAATTATACGTTACCAATTAACATATAAAGGAGGGAAAGTTTGTACAATGGGAATCTCTCCCTTGGTGCCAATCCAGTAAATTTACAATTAGCTTTAAAATCTATATGCTTCCTTCAATAATTATTCCCCAGACCTGGTGGTCAAACTTGGCTATGACGCTCTGAATAGAAACCACAGTGTCTATGTAAGAGACAGTAGGCCTAGTCCCCTTGTTATGAGTCAAGTTCTATATTTTCCAATTTGCGTTTAAAAAAAAATCAACTCTCAATGATCTCAGTGTTTCATAAGAACCTGTTCTTCCTTTTTCTTTTCTCCTCTATCACTTAACAAAAACCAAGGATAAAATTATTCATTTACTAAACTACTTTTCAATTTCTTGGCCTAAAAATACAGTTGACTTTAGCAGTTAATGATTTTAACATCTGTTGAAACCAAAGCTTTGTAAAATTATGTCACTTACCACTTAATGTTTTAGATCTAATTGGAGGTAATCCCTTCTTCTGTCGTTCTTTCTCCCTTTCTCTCGCTCTCCTTTCACTTGAGTATGAACGTGATGACTTCCTCTTTCTTTCTCTGGAGCGTGAGCGTGATCGCTTTCTGTGTTTACGTTTTCGAGAACCAGACCGTGACCGAGACCTTCGTTTTCTGGGTGATCTACAAAAAAAAAAAAAAAAAAATCTTATTTTACTTCTAACGACAATATTATTCTTCTGTCAAACTTCTCACTTATAGGTAAGGGCAGGGGGACACACACATACACACACACACACACAAAAGGTTGTTTTATATTTAACTACCTCTTTAAAAATGTTTAAGTAGAATGAAGTATCAAACATGCATTTTCTCAAACCTATGTATTGCTCAAGCCCATACTGTAATAGGCGTTTGTTTGCAATGATTCGTACTGATACCAGGAAGAAGAGAATCAGATTGTATCCAGTAAGTAGAATCCAGTAAGATTCTATCCAGTAATCCTTACTTTCTTTTGTGTCCTCCAACTCATTTTTCAAGAAAGAGTCAAGAATAAGAATGAAAGACTAAAGAAATTTTAAAAATCTTTAGGTGATAAAGACATTACATTCTTAAAATTAGGAAACAGAGAATGTTTCCAACAGGGCATTAGGCCACTAAAGAATTCTGCTTGTAAGTTTTCAACTTCTAAAATTTCAAAGTGCTTGACTTTAAATACAGGTGTTACTGAAAGTTTCTTCTTTTCCTGTCAACCATACATCACTGTACTGCCTCAAAATGCTTAATAAGGAGGTTTGTTAAGACAAAGAAGCTGCTAAGATTTTAGCTCTAACACTGTGTTTGCTTTGACTAGATTACTCACTGAGCTGAGATGGGTTTACAGGTGGGTTTACTGTGAGTAGAACTCAGAGGCTCTCATTTACAAGAGGTAAATACAAATAACTTCTTGAAACAAGTAAGAAATGACTAATAAGTCATCAAAGATACTGCCCTTCTTCCAGCATATACTGCTCAGATTTTCAGGGATATTCATATGCAGAAAATAGGTTATATTAACATTAAAGACTAATGACTTAAAGTTTTAAGACAATTTGTAGCAAAAACAATATATATATACTACATGAGAATTACCAGGTTAAGGAAACTCAACTCAAATTTGAATAAGTATGTACATTAATGAGATTTAGCCATGTTGAAAAGTTAACAAAGAAAACCGTAAAATATACTTTATAATAATCTGATACTATGCTTAATATTTATAAAAATAATTCTTGTAGTTTTATTTTTATGATCACTTTTGGTATTATTATAAGATGAAATAAAATCTAAGAAATACAACAGAATTTCTAACACTGTCCCTCTATAGCTTGACTGACTGAACAGTTTTCAGAGGCAATAGTATCCTAAGCTGCATAAAACTGTAATATTATTAACTAAAATCAGGTATAATCCCAAATCCAAGTCTTATGATATGGTTAAATTGGCTACAATTAATGTATATTATTCAAATAATGGCCACAGATATACCCAAATAAAAGAGGACAAAGAATTCTTCTGTTTTTGCAATTCTGAATTACTTCTTTCTGGACAGTATGTCACCTTAAGAAAAACATTCCTTTAATCTTGACACAAAGAAACAGAGCCCACTTTTAAAAGTTCACACACAGCTACTCTCAAATATTATTGTAGAACCTTGAACGAGATCGTGAATGTGTTCTTGATCTTGAGCGAACAGCCACTTTCTTTGCTTCTTGTTCAAAGATCTCCTCTTCCACTCCATCTTGCCCTTCATCAATATCCATATCCTTGAAAGTCAAAAGAATAGCAAACAAAATGGCTTATTGAGATGCAATATATACTTAAAATTCTGCCTTACAAAATATTCACCATAGCAGCATTAATGCCTAATATTAAGTAACATGGTTAGTATAGAGCTTGAGTATGAGGAAAAATTTAGGACATTACCATTATTTTGCATAAAAATAAAGTATTTTACATAAAATACAAACATTTACCATATTTTATAATATTTTCTTCTAATTAATTTAGAAATTATGACCTAGAAAAACATTAACTTTTTACCTGTTGCTGAATATCTATAGAATCATCCAAATTTGCTTCAGGTTCAAGGAAGTGCTGCTGACTGCTCCCTTGTGATGGTGAGGCGGAATGCTCTGATCCAAATGTTCCCTCCTGACTATCCTGAGGGGTTGCCTATTGAGAATGTATACAAACACACAAACATTAAGAAACCATGCATATTATTACAACAGAATTTAAACATGCAAATGTCACAATTAAAGTGGGTTGTTTTTTTTAAAGATTTTATTTATTTATTTGACAGACGGAGATCACAGAGAAGCAGGCAGAGAGAGGAGGAAGCAGGCTCCCTGCTGAGCAGAGAGCCCGATGCGGGGCTAGATCTCAGGACCATGGGATCATGACCTGAGCGGAAGGCAGAGGCTTTAACCCACTGAGCCACCCAGGCGCCCCCAAATTAAAGTTTTAAAAAGGAGCCCAACACATATAGAAATCCCACATTAAATCATCTATAATCAATCTAAAATCACACTTTTGTGCAAATCCAAGTTTACTTAAGAGCATGGGACACCTCTATAAAAGAGGGAGAAGACTCTATTAGAATGGTAAGATCAAGTAGCTCTTCAAATAAATTTTTAATTGTGGAAAATATAATCATTATACTTCCAAGAATAAAGGTATTACATCATAAAAAATATATAACAGCACCAAGTTAAATGAATCTAGAATTTGAATGGCAATTAGCATTTTTATAAAATGCTATAAATTAAAATGCTATAATACTTTTAATGTGAAAGTACTTTATATTAAAGCAGTAAGTTATACATTAATGTGTAGAGGCAAAACAAAGCTCAAATATCATCATCAAATTAACTGATCTAGTAAAACAGTTCTCAATTTGGGCTTTCTCAACCTGTATTAGGAAGTACTCTGAAATATGTAATATATTTCAGAAACTAATAAGAGTTAGGCAATGAAGACTAATTAAAGGAACATTTAAAATTTGAATCTCCCCCCTCTTTTTTTGCTGGGACTAGATGTATAGCAACTTGATATAGTCATACTACTTATTGTGATACTTAATAGTCTGAATCCAATTTAGCAACTGCATATACTATGGTGTTAACTAAAAATAAGAAAATTATGAAAACGTCTTCCCACATAAACTTTTCTAAAACATCTTTGCAGGTGTTCAAGATTAATAAAAATAGTTACTGGTAGTACACAAGCTGGGAGATACTAAAATAATTAACAGAGAAGAGTAACTCAAAAATACTAGTCCCTCGTTACAAACTCTGTGATTGCGAACAAGTTACTTGAATTGTGAAATTCAGTCTCTTTATCTGTAAAGCACAGTGACTACAGACAACAATACTTATAAATTGATCAAAGTTGTTAAGAGACTAGATCTAACTGTTCCCACCACAAAAAAATGATAGTTTTAGGACATGAGAGAAGTGTTAGCTTATTGCAATATATAAATGTATCAAATCACAATGTTGTACACATTAGTTATGTATCTCAGTAAGATTTTTAAATTCTTATTCTAATGACATCTGAAAGAACAAACATAAAAATTAAGAGCCAAAAAGAGCATTTAAAGAACTGTTCCAAGTTTCTCACTTTATAAAGGAACAGGTTCTCTAAGAACAACATTTTCAAGGTTTAGAAATAAATGAAAGCTAAAGTAGAAGAGACTTCTGTGAAACAACTATTACATGCCACAGTACTGGTCAAAACACCAGTAAGCAACCACTCTTCCTAAACAAACCAAACACATGTCAAGCAAAGTCCTGGCTTACATCTTTAAAAGTATAGTAACAAGAGTTCTTAACACAGAAAGGGAATTTTCAGCTCCACCCGGAATCCAACTGGTCCTCAATTTAGTATGCATATATTCTTCACATTATATTTTTCTTACTTCTCCATTTATCTTAAGCTTCATATTTCCCCCACCCTTGTTTTTTACCCTTATTTTCCTATTTAATGGTTAATTCTTGGTATAACCAACCAAGATCCACTGTAATTAATTTTAGTTTTTGAGTTTTACCCTATCTGGAAAGACTATAATTTCATGACCTTTATCCTTTGTCTTTCTTTTTTTTTAGCTTTATTCTTTCTTAGAGATCTTCTGAAGAACAAAGAGAAAATTTACTTCAAAATTCAACTAAGAGATGCCAGGGTGGCACAGTCAGTTAAGCAACCAACTCTTGATTTCTGCTTAGGTCATGATCTCAGGGTTTTGACGTAAGCCCCCACTTTGGGCTCCGTACAAGTACAAAGTCTGCTTAGGACTTTCTCCCCCTCTCCCTCTGCTCCCTCTGTGCAGTCACATGCATGGGCTCTCTCTCAAAAAAATAACTATTAAAATAAAATTAAAAATTCAACTAAAAATTATCCTATTACCTTGCAATTAGCATTAGGTCCATTGGACCCTTTGCTGTATCTAAGACACGTTGTGGGATTTTAGAGGTCTTATTCTCTTAAATATTGAAACATTTTGCTATTTCATCATCCCAAGAATTATTCTGTTATTATCCATCGATTATTCCCAATTATTTCAAGAAAGACTAAAATAATACAAAAAAGAAAAAGCAATGTAATTGCCAAGAAGGGTGATTCAATAGTGAAATAAAATCATCATCACCCAGTTGTACTGCATTACCAAAAATACTGTATATTTCAAGAAGGTAAAAATAAGGCCGGAGACACTATCTTTGTGGGAACTATCTTCCTGGGAACATAGTTGAATAGATTTTTCCATTTCTGTACATAATGCTAAGAAGAAGAAAACTGACAGAGGAATATATTTCATAATTAGTAAACAAAATAGTAGAACATGATACAAAAAAGAACAGCATTCTAGATTCTAATGATTAGGTATTAGTTTAATACCTAAGTGAACTATGAATTTTCAGATGATCATAACCTAAATGTATTTCTCAAACTCCAAAACTGATGGCAGAAAAATGTGTCCCTAGGAACAAAAACAGGGTCTTTCCATACACTTAGTCAGTTAATAGGAAGGACTTTATCTTGTAGTATTTTGCAACAAGAACCCGGACTGTTATATTTTGCTAAAAGAATGTATGACATTTGAATTTAATGGACACAAAAATGTTGACTACATTTCAATTATGTAAATTAAAATTGCTCAAGTATTTCCCCCTATCCCTTTCAGTCTCACTTCTGTAAATCATCTGTGAGATGACTTCACATATATTTTAAAAGGATCCACTGGACCCAGGTGGCAAATGACAGCTTTACTGATACACTGGTATACATCCTCAGTATATATCCTGGGTACATTTCTAGTTTCTTCACTGATGTTCTCATGTAAAGCATCAATACTGAAAAAACAGAAGACAAGGGTAACAGCAGCTAGCAGAGACTTCTTTCAAAGTTAGATTAACATTCATGAAGTGTCACGTTTTGATCAGTTATAGACCCATGTTCCTCCATTTTTTTCTGTATAAGTGACAAGAAACACTGTTGAAAGCCTTACTGAAAACCACACATGCTAGGCTATAATCCTACAATTGCAGTTCCATGAAATGCAATTTATGTGAGCCGAGACATCAAATCACTTAAAGCAACTCAAGGCTCTTAATACTATCACCCATCTTAGGTTTTATCATGTTCAATTCTACTCTTTCCATTATATACTCCTATATAAAAAAAATACTGAATCAAAGTAAGTTACATATGATAGCTCTTCATTATTAAGTGGCTGTATCTTCCACAATCTTTCTATTCCTAACATTCTTTCAAAAGCCCTTTTTATCAGTCCTACCATTTTCATTATCAGTATTTTGAGCTATAGCTTTCCTGACATCTTTTGAATATCCTGATAAAACAATTATCAATATCATGAACCAGAACTTACTTCAGACAAGGGCAATCATTCTCCTTCCAACAGGACTATTACTCCCTTCATAATTCAGCCACTCCTGAATTATGCTGCTCCGTTTTCAGTGGTTTTCTATCATTAGGGATACTAGATATCAACTCACATGCAGTTGTGGTCAGGGCTGCAATGAGTAGGGTGCCACTGGCAATCCCATTTCTTTCTTTAAGACACCCTAAGAACTTTTAGGTGGCCATAAGGAGCTCACTGGTAAACAAGAATGCTTCATTTTTCTGCATTATTTCACCTTATCTTCATCATATGAAAGCAACTGAAAGAGCCAATTACACAATTTATTAAATTTAGTAATTACCCTGCTGATACACTACTTTCCAATTGGAAATTTGTCAAAGGTTTTGAACACCATCTACCTGATTTATTAGAAAAGTTGCTTTTCTTTCACCACTCCCTTTCTTCAACACTCACCTCTGAACAAAAAAAAGCTTTTAACAACATCTAATTCTTTCAAAAGGATCTAATTTTCTTAAAATTTTGAGATTATGTATTAACTAAGCCCAGAGCTCTGTTTTTCTTTGGTTGGTGAGATTCTTAAGACAGAATAACCCTGAAAAATGGAATGGGAAGAAATGAGAGACGCAAACAAACCATGAGCGATTCCTAATTACGGGAAAGAAACTGAGGGTTGCTGGAGGGGAGGTGGGTGAGGGGCTGGGGTAACTGAGTGACAGGCCTGAAGGAGGGCACGTGATGAGATGAGCACTGGGTGTTACGTGTAACTGACAAATTCCTGAACTCTACATCTGAAACTAATGCTGTATTATATGCTGGCTAACTGAATTTAAAGAACAAAAAAGAACAAAAAGAAAAATGTTCTCTCAAGTTCCTAGGAATTTTCACTTCAATAATTTGGTGTTAATTTTAAGAATACTACTTTGATTTTACTGCTTCTTCTACAACTCCTGAAGGGAAACTGGAACTAAGACAATTAAAACTGCCACATTTACAGGTGGACAAATCTGCTGTTGGATAACCTCTTCCATCACAACTGCCCCTTGCCTCTCTAACAGCTCTGTGGTTTTTTAATTACACGACTGAAAACTTGTTTTTTTTCATTGGTTTACAATTTGTGTTTTTCTTTAAACATCATCCAAATGTTCTATATTGTGCTCTACCTTTAAAGTTCCTGAATTCTTAGGCAGATACATCTGCCTGACACAAAATACTATAGTAGTAGATGTATCTACTCCAACTATTTCTATCAAAATTATTCCTTCAAAACAAGATACAGAATTCCATTCTCATAATCCAAGTATATGTTCCAACCTTAGCAAATACCATTAATATCATTTTATGCTTACTATTTGATTTAAAAGGATAAGTTCAGACCCCAGCAGCGTCCAAGGTTTGTTATCCCTTTAAACTAACTTTTCTCTCTCTTTTACTTCCACTGTTCTTCACCTGTACCTCTATTACAGAAACTAGAATTCTGCCCTGTGTTCATACAGATGTACATGCTCCATTAGAGAAGAGATTATTTGAGGCCAGATGCTTTTTTGTTCACCTGTGTTCATCTGTGTATATACCATTTGCCTAACAACGCATTGCTCATACTTTAAAAAATGTTTGGAGTAGACTTAGTAAAGTTTTGGATATTAGGAAGAAGTGTGATTGGGCGGAATTTGAAAACACTCATGTTCTAAACAGTTTATATATGCAAGTATTTCCCAAATGGAGGAAAAACAGGCTTTGTCATGGATTAACTATGCCTTTGAAGTTTGACAAATTTTATCAATTCTAAAGTATGATACTTCTTCACACATTATCCCTGTAATTTATTAAGGTTCTTTTAACTCCGTAAGATGTACTTTTGCAGTGATTAAAAATTCTTAGCTGTACATAAAATAACAGTGTGTCTTGGGGCACCTGGGTGGCTCAGTGGGTTAAGCCTCTGCCTTCGGCTCAGGTCATGATCTCAGGGTCCTGGGATTGAGCCCCGCATTGGGCTCTCTGCTCAGGAGGGAGCCTGCTTCCCCCTCTCTCTCTGCCTGCCTCTCTGCCTACTTGTGATCTCTCTCTCCCTCTGTGAAATAAATAAAATCTTTAAAAAAATTATTAAAAAAATAAATAAATAACAGTATATCTTAAGACTAATGATACATGTGATTACCTATACAGTTTTGCAATGGATGTTTAATTTCACTACAGTACAATGGAAGTCAAAATGCTATCTCATAGTATTAAATGTAATGCATGCCTCCTAGACTTCCTGCACACAGCAGTAGCCTAATTAAAGGAGTAATCTATTTTGCCATCATCACTCTCAAGAAAAGCAAAATCGTCATGACCTTGCTTGACAGGGAACTGAGTGGAGAAAAGCACATGGAGTTTTAAGTTGTAATACCAAAACACCACCTCTGCTTTCTGTTCTCCACTGCTAGTGTACCGAGCACATGTATATATCCAGAACACATTCTGATAACAGAAAAGACTATAAATGTTCTGAAAGGGCTGACCTTCCTAGTACTAGAACTGAAGAAAAATCACCATGCTTGAGAAACACCACTTTATAGAATGTAGATAGCAATAACTCTAAAGACCACAAGATGGAGTTATAAACCTTTTGAGGCTGTTGCTGTTCTAGGAGCTGCTGTCTGAGATGTTCAAGGTTTTGCTGCTGTAGTTGTTCAGCTATCTGATGAAAAATGGAATTGTTCACAGATTCTGAAACGTGAGAACTAGAAAGAAAAATAAGTAGAAATATATTTTAAAACACAGTAAAGATAATACAAAAATAACTGATTTTCAACCTCCCCCATGCCAATTAAATGAAACAGACTCCACTACAATGTTTACTTTTGAAATAGTAACAGAAAATGGAATACCTCAGAACATTAATATGTTAAAAGAGAAAGATACTCTCCAATAGTCTTTCAACAGGTGGATAACATGTTAAAGATACTCTGATGGAAGATCTGTTATTATGGTCTCACACTATTAAATACATATAAATTAGTATTTTTTACATTAGAGCACTTTAAGAAAATTTCAAAGAAACATATAAAAACAGTTAAAAGTATTTAAACATTGTCACTTTAACTCCTTCTCTAACTATAAGATAGCGGGAGAAATGGTCTATATCAATCAGTACATGTGAAATCAACAATTGTAAATTGACCATAAACTTAACAAAACTAATCTGCTTTCTTTAGAAAAGCATTCACATTATTAGGTATGTTAACAGAAACAGTACTTAGATAAGAGGAAATAATAATTTAACTATACTCTGGGAAATTCACACCTGGAATACACCTGGAATTCTGGGTGCCACAAGGTAAGACATGAACAAAAAAGAGGGCATCCCAAAAGGGGCAATCAGGATGGTGAGAAGTCTTGAAACAGTTGAAAAAAAGTGTACTTCATCTGGAGCAAATAAACCTAAGGGGAAGAATGATACCTAACTTCAAATATTGTAAAGGCTAGGTCTCAAAAGATAATGGAGCAAATTTGTTTCCTTGCTTCAGAATGCAAAACGGATCAGTGTGTATAAAGTAAATCAAACAGGATTCAGTAACAAAGATTATTTAACTTGGCATCACAGAAGGCATTAAAACATCATAAAAATACCCTATCAGAACCATTAAAGGAGATTCTTACGTTGTTCAGGACACTGATCTACACAATCTCAAATGTTTCTCCTCTAACTTCATAATTCATAATCTAAAGTATTAGATTTTAATTTTTCAAGTAAAATTTCTTTACCAAAAGGACATATGTATTTTCTGTATTATATAAATATGTTTTAAGACGTATTATCCCAATATATAAAATTAATGGGCTCTGCTTAAAACAAGGTTCCCAGAGGCATTCCCTTCATTCATCCTCCTCCATCCTCCCACCTGCCACGCCCCCACTCTCCAACATCCTCTCCCCCACTGGTCCTTTCTCAAACCCGCAAGAACCTAAGGCTACACAGAACTGCTTGAGAAAAGAAAATCACTGATCCAAATAAAAATGTACAATCCATTATCTTTGAAAAAAACAAAATCCCTATAGTCCCAATCCTTACTTCTGATTAGTAAGATTCACTCCCAGAATTCAGGAGAATTCCTAGAAGTAGACACTGACACTAGAAGCAAGCCTCTTTCCTATTATTTCAAATATTCTTACAATTGAATAAAATGCCTAATATAGATATAGAAAATATCACAACTGTATCAACATCTATCAATTCTCCTATAAAAATTTTGATATATCCCAAATATTTGCAAAGATCTGAGAAAGGAGCCAAAATAAATAGGGAGGCAACAAGACAGCAACTCTACCATCTTTCTGTAATGTTAGAACTCAACAGCCTGAAATTTTATCCCAACTTATTCAAAGTATACTTGGTAGTTCAGACAACAATGTCCCATCCAATGTTTATAATAATAATGGAAAAAATTATGGAAATAAAGAAAAAAAAACAATTCTTACAGTTGAGAGGCTGAAATTTCCTTTTTGGGTTCTTCACTATGCTCAGAATCTTCCCCAAAATCAAACCTATCCATCAACTTCTAAGTCGGGGGGTCGGGGTAGGGGGAGAAAAAGACAAATTAAAAGGTGCTTCACACAAAAATAAGTAACAAATGCTATTCTGAATGTCAATGTCATTCCATTAATTTACCTCTATCACATTAATACATAAATGTTTTATATAATTTTATGCTATAATAAAGCATTTGAGTGAATCTTTAAAGTACTTTGATGTACACTGCCTTATATAACAAAACAAATCACAATACAGGATAAATACTAATGCTCTACAGAAGAGAAGATGGGATTAAAATAATTAAATGGCTTGCTAATAGTAATAAAGCTTGATTAAAAAAAATCTAGGTCTGTAATCAGTGGATCTATTCCTAGTACATTTTTCTTCTTAGGATGGTCAACTGATTTAAAGGTTTTTTATGTGGTTTAGCTATTTTTTTTTTTTTAAGTAGGCTCCATGCCCAGCGGGGAGCCCAATGTAAGGCTTGAACTCACAACCCTGAGATCAAGACCTAGCTGAGATCAAAAGTCGGGCGCTTAACTGACTGAGTCACCCAGGTGACCCTTATGTGGTTTAGCTATTAAATTTTCAGATTAAATTAAGCTAACAGATAAAAATGTCTAAGTAGTATAATAAATTTATTTTCCTAAAAAAATATAGTAGC
Organism: Martes martes; assembly: GCF_963455335.1. Classification (NCBI taxonomy): domain Eukaryota; kingdom Metazoa; phylum Chordata; class Mammalia; order Carnivora; family Mustelidae; genus Martes; species Martes martes. The sequence goes on from NC_137893.1 coordinate 12,374,206, forward strand.
AGAAACAAAAATAAAACAAAAATAATATGTGTAACACTTCCAAGGCATTTTAATATTCTCATAATTAATAAGAACATTGAGGCAATCCTACTACAAATTATACATGAAAGATTTTCAACTTTAAAACTACTATCCTTTATAGTTAGGCCTAACTTATAAAGCACAGTGGTTTTAAAGTTGAAAATATATATTATACAGTACAGTGCATACTGTGATAGATAAAATATGTACAGAATTAGAATCCACATGACAGCATATAGACTTTAATACTTCTTATAGAACAAATCTGGTAACTTAATTTCTACCTTGTTGAAAGCCACTCCCTGTTCCAAGGGGTTCAGGGTGTTGGCTGCGGCAGCTGCAGCCGTGAGCTGTGCCGTGAGCGCCTGCAACTGCACAACAAGACCAGCGTCCAGGGCCTGCAGAATCGAAGGCTGAGGCTTCTGCTGCTGTAGCTGCAAAGTTTGTATTAACTGCTGAAGCTGAAGGAGAAGAAAGGAAAATCATTACAAACAGATGCTGGATTTTATCTGTAAGAATGCCAATCTTTTAGTTAAAAAGATTCACTGTTGCAGTCTTTGGAGATCAAGAGAAAACAGATACTAATTCAAAATAAGGTAGTTTTTTAAAAAAATATTTTGTTGTGTGTGCCATCTTTAACAGTCCCTAATAAGTCTGTCTTGCTTCTGGAAAGCCAGAGAACTTTAAGCCAAATAAAGTGGTCATACAATGACAGATAAAGAATTCATTATATACAGACTGATTTTTTTCACTAAGCTTTTCTTTTAAAGATTTTATTTATTTATTTATTTAGAGTGCGGGTGCAAGCCTAGAGTGGGCCAATGGGAGAGAGAATCCCAAGCAGAACACATGCTAAGCATGGAACCCAAAGTGGGGCTCCTGAAGGGGGGTTCCACACAGGGCTTGAACCCATGACCCTGAGATCACGAGCTGAGCCAAAATCAAGGGCTGGAAGCTCAAGTGACTGAGGCACCCAGGTGCCCTGTCACTAAGCTTTCATTCCTTCTTCAATTAACTCCTTAATCTCTGTAAAAAACATCAAGGGCTGGAAGCTCAAGTGACTGAGGCACCCAGGTGCCCTGTCACTAAGCTTTCATTCCTTCTTCAATTAACTCCTTAATCTCTGTAAAAAACAAAACAAAACAACAATAACAACAACAAAAAACAAGCACCGACAACAACTGCTTTGGCTAGCTTTCAGATTTACCATCAGATAACACATTTCCTGAAAGCAGGAAAGGCAAATAAGAAATTTGCCTCTTGGAGCACTCTGAAACTAAGGAAATTAAAAGTGAATAGTAAGAGTTGAAATCAAATCCCTGTTCCTTCTATTCATCCATCCCCTTAAAAGCCAGAAACAGCAGTAAGATCCTGAAGATATTTCACAGTTAAGTAAACCCTATATACATCTTTGAAGTAATTAATACTTTCCTAATCAAGATCTAAATCTGACTTGAATCTGAAAATGATCAATTTACAATAGTAGTAAGACATGTGTACTGTTTAGGTGAAGATTAACTTACAGTGGGAGAAGGTACAAAAGCCATCCCAGATGAAAGTAATTTCATGCTCATCTAAAACAGCTACATTAAGAAACAAACTAGAGTCATCTGGCTACCAAATAAACTGTAACTACAAACTACTCATTTGATAGCAAAGAAAATAATACCAAAATATATGATAGCTTAGTTACTGCACTGAAGAAGCTCCAGAACAGACAGGATGGTGAGAGGGAGAAGGAAAAAAGGGAAGGAGAGGAAGAAGGGGCGGAGGCGGAAAGAGAGAAGACGGTTAAGGCCGTATTTTCTCCTTTACACATTTTAACTACTCCTTTTGACATCGGCATTTTTCCAGACAGCACTGTTACTGTTTCAGTCAGGTTCAAACCAGTGCGGCATCCTACTTTCCTTTTACTCTTGACTTAATAGTAGTCTATCAACTCTCTGCACTATTTCTTCTGGAAAAATCACTTCTCCTGCCAAAAGTATTTATTTTAATAAGTATCTTTTAAAATGAGAACACTTTCTTTATGAATTATTTTCAAAATATCATCAATCACAAGATTAAAATTAATAATTTGATAATTTTATCTAATACCCAATTCAGTTTCCCAATTGACCCCCAAAATGGAGAAACTGGATCTAATCTAAGACAATAACTAAATTAGGTTTTACATGTTTAAAACTCTAGAATGGTCCCTTTTTTCTGAAGAGTGTCCTTTTAAGAGGGTTTGCTACCCTACTATTTCTCACACACCTATTACTTCCCTTTTATCATTCTTACCAAAATGAAAATACTTCCCATCCCTAGGCTTCTCGCCTCTCCCACCCACTAAAGTACTGTTCAGATCAATGACTTCAATATGGAAAAGTTCCCCACTGCTTAGCATATGAACTCCTTGTTTTTTAGCCCATCATTTCCATCTTTTGAAACCAGATCCACACTTAGGTCTACCATGTCAACTCTGTCATCATTAACTTACATGCACAGGCCATCTAACCTTCGAAACATCTCAACTCTGAAAGAGCTTTGCATATCCAACACTGTTATGCCTCCATACACCATTCACTCATTCTACAAAAACGTACCAAACGTCTGTTACAACCTAAACAATGGAGACACAGCAGTGAACAAAACAAAATGAAAAAAATTCTCATCCTTGTAGAGCATATATTCTGGTGGGAAGAGATAAGAGAATAAATAAAAAAGTTGTATAATGTCACAGAAAGAAAGTAGGTGATACACAAAAGGAGCACAGGGGACTGAATGTGCAGTTTTAAGTCACTTCTGGAAAGCTTTACTAAGGTGACACTTAAACAAAAACTCGAAGTGGCTGAAACCTCATGAATATTTGGGAAAAGAGTTCAGGGGGGAAGAGGGGTCTTATTGCACAGATCACAATTAATTTGGTTTTTAAAGGACAGGTAAAGAAAGGAGATGCGAAGAACGGGCTATCCTCAAACCCTACCATGAGAGTTTCATTTTAAGTCTCACTTCAAACGGAACTTCCTCAAAAACACCTTCTCTTGGCAACCCTCTCTAATTCTGATCCCTTTTCCCAAACCCAGTCACTTTAAAAATTTATCCTGTTTTAAGTCATGTATCACCATCTAAACAAAGTTTTATACTTTCTTATATTTTTCTCCCCTAACATAGAAAGACATCTTTCCTAGGAGAGAGGACATCCCTGGCTTGTTACTGGAGTAACACCTAATAATGTTTGCACAAATTATGTACTAAGTCAGTATTTTGGTATGAAATGAAGTTTTTATAAAACGGTGCATAGGGGGGCGCCTGGGTGGCTCAGTGGGTTAAGCCTCTGCCTTTGGCTCAGGTCATGATCTCAGGGTCCTGGGGTCGAGCCCTGTGTCGGGCTCTCTGCTCAGTAGGGAGCCTGCTTCCCCCCCTCTCTCTGCCTGCCTACTTCTGATGTCTCTCTGTGAAATAAATAAAATCTTTTTTAAAAAAAAGTGCATAAAACAATGCCTTACTAAATGAAAAAGCAAGTTACAGAGTAGTATCCACAGTGTGATCTCATTTTTACAGAAATAACATATTCTTAAGGTGGTGCAGTATAAAAAATTACATTAAGAATAATGAGTTCTAAATCACTGTTGATTTAACAAAAAAAACTGCTCACCTGTTGGCCTTGAGGACTTTGTAAGATTTGAGCTACTGCTGCAAGTGTATCTGTGTTTGTTATCTGAGACACCCACGGATCTGGCAGACCTTGGACCACATTGGCTGGAGTAACAGGTGTCACAGGAGTTCCTTTGAATAAGACATCACACCCACCCAAATAAATATGTAAGTAAATAAAAGTAAGACTTGGAAAGGTAGAGAGATTTGCTTTGACACTTTCATAAAATATATACAAATTTAGATGTTTTTATTTTATTGTCTAATTACAGAATTAGGTAGATTGGGAAAAAAAAAAAAACAACACCAAAAGGATCTGTCCACGCTTGTCCTCATTAACTAAACCACTACTTTAAAGAAGCCTACAATACTTAGAAATCTTTAAAAATCTTACTACAGAAGAAAATTCAAGGACGTGAGGAAATGTTTAAAATATAATCAAAATATTAGAAAACAATATGTATAATATAAAACTATTTTTCTTTAAAAATGGATGTGTATGTGTACAGACACAAACACAACAAAAACTAAATATATACCAAATGTTAATTCCTGAACTATGTTAACAAATTCTAAAATGTCATTTAAATATACTTTAAAAAACAAGATTCTGAGATTATTACTAAAGCATTCTTGGCTCCATTAGATAATTTTTTTCAGGGTTCCTTAATAAGTTCCCCAACTATACTACAACTTGATTTACATGCAAGTTTATGGACAGCCTAAACCAGGAAAAAACTTAAGTGACATACCATTTTCCCAAATGTCACTATATTTATGCTTTTTAATTTTAAATTTTAAATTTTTAGAAAAGAATTATACACAAATATAAATTCTCAGTCTATTTTTCCTTCAAATTACATTTCCTTTCAATTACTTAATGCTAGATAAATTCTCCTACACTATCAAATTGTTACTTTATAAATGAATAGTCACGGGGGGGGGGGGGTGGAGAATATTTAGAAAACAAATCTCTATCAAGGTAACATACCTGGGGTGTTGCTCATAGCAGCAGTAGTACTGGCCAAAACAGGTGTGACAACTGGGGGAGGAATCCCTGCTGCCATGTCCAAAAGAGGCTGAATAATCTCACTCTTAAACACATTATTCTTCTGCCATAAGTTTAATACTCTCACTATTTTACTCTAGAAGAAAAAAGAAAAATGACACTTTGATTTTTTGCTTGCAAAACAGCATAGTCATTTCACAGAAACTATTCAAACAGTGGATGGGAAGGATAGATTAAAATACTTCTGTAGTACTTCCCGCCCCTGAAATCATGTTTCTGTAATTCTGATTTGCTAATCTTAATATACTTGAAAGAAAAATGTTCATTTTGATAAATACACAAGGTAAATGAGAGCTACATTTCGTAGAAGAAAGGAACAGCAACTAGGTTTCAGCTTCTACGTGAGGTCTAATGAGATCGATGGAGAGGTTTGCCTGCAGACTGTATAAGTTGCTGAGGTGATCAGGATTTACCTCAGCACCAAAGCTATACTGTCAGGTGATTTTAACTTCATGTTTTAAAAAATTAACAAACTTCAAGACAAAGTCTTTATCTAATATGACTTTTTTAAGATTTTATTTATTTATTAGAGAGATATAGAGCACAAGTAGGCAGAGCAGCAGGCAGAGGGAGAGGGAGAAAAGGGGCTCCTCACTGAGCAGGGAACCTGATGCAGGGCTTGATCCCAGGACCCAGGGATCAAAACTGAACTGAATGAAGGCAGCTGCTTCAGTTCAGCTGACTGAGCCACCCAGGTGGCCCCTAATGTAATTTTTTAAAACTTTATTATTGCAATCAATCCTATGAGAAGAGTAAACTAAATTTCCAAATCAGTATCCCAAAATATGTAAACTTCTAATACCTTTGAGCATCTATAAAGAACCCTTTTTTATTCTCTCTCAGGGTCCAAAGTCTTTTTACATGGTACAGAATATTTATTCATTCAGATCTAGGAGACTTACTAGTGTGGTTACCCGCACTACTAAAACTCTACCACAATAAAAGAATTTTAAAATGCAGAAACTCGTTTTAGACCCAAAGGCACCTCCAGATTTAAAGTGAGGGGGTGGAAAACAATGTACCATGCTAATGGACATCAGAAGAAAGCTGGGGTGGCAATCCTTATATCAGATCAATTAGATTTTAAGCCAAAGACTACTATAAGAGATGAGGAAGGACACTGTATCTACTTTAAAGGTCTGTCCAAAAAGAAGCTCTAACAATTTTAAATATCTATGCCCCTAACATGACAGCAGCCAATTATACAAACCAAATAATAACAAAAATCAAAGAAACACATTAACAATAATACAATAATAGTAGGGGACTTTAACACCCCCTCCCTCACTGGAATGGACAGATCATTTAAGAAAAGATCAACAAGGAAATAAAGGCTTTAAATGACACATTGGACCAGATGGACATCAGAGATATATTCAGAAGATTCCATCCCAAATCAACAGAATACACATTCTTCTCTAGTGTACATGGAACATTCTCCAGAACAGATCACATCCTGGGTCACAAATCAGGTCTCAAACGGTACCAAAAGATTGGGATCATTCCCTGCATATTTTCAGACCACAATGCTTTAAAACTAGAACTCAACCACAAGAGGAAAATTGGAAAGAACTCAAATACATGGAGGCTAAAGAGCAACCTAGTAAAGAATGAATGGGTCAACCAGGAAATTAAAGAAGAATTTAAAATATTCATGGAAACAAATGAAAATGAGAACACAACTGTTCAAAATCTTTGGGATACAGCAAAGATGGTCCTGAGAGGAAAGTATATTGCAATATAAGCCTTTTTCAAGAAACAAGGAAGGTCTCAAATACATAACCTAACCCTACACCTAAAGGAGCTGGAGAAAGAACAGCAAATAAAACCTAAACCCAGCAGCAGAAGAAAAAATAGTAAGTATCAGAGCAGAAATCAATGAAATAGAAACGAAAAGACTAGTAGAACAGATTAACGAAACTAGGAGCTGGTTAATTAATTAATAAGATTGATAAACCCCTGGCCAGACTTATCAAAAAGAGAAAGGACCTAAATTAATAAAATTAATCATGAATGAAAGAGGAGAGATCACAACCAACACCAAAGAAATACCAACAATTATAAGAACATATTATAAGCATCTATACACCAGCAAATTTGACAACCTGGAAGGAATGGATGCATTCCTAGAGACATATAAACTACCAAAACTGAACCAGGAAGAAATAAAAAACCTGAACAGACCCATAACCAGTAAGGAGATTGAAGCAGTCATCAAAAATCTCCCAACAAACAAGAGACCAGGGCCCAGACCAGGGCCAGGGCCAGAGACCTTCCCAGAGGAATTTTTAAAGAAGAATTAATACTTATTCTCCTGAAACTGTTCCAAAAAAATTAAAATGGAAGGAAAACTTCCAAACTTATTTTATGAGGCCAGGATTACCTTGATCCCAAAACCAGACAAAGACCCCATCAAAAAGGAGAATTACAGAGCAATATCCTTGAAGAACATGGATGCAAAAATTCTCACCAAAATGCTAGCCAAGAGGATCCAACAGTACATTAAACGGATTATTCACCACGACCAAGTGGGATTTATTCCTGGGCTGCGAGGTTGGTTCAACATCCACAAATCAATCGATGTGATGCAATACATTAATAAAAGAAAGAACAAAAACCATATGATACTCTCAATAGATGCTGAAAAAGCATTTGACAAAGTACAGCATCCTTTCTTGATCAGAACTCTTCAAAGTGTAGGGATAGAGGGTACATACCTCAGTATCAACAAAGCCATCTATGAAAAATCCACAGTGAATATCATTCTCAATGGGGAAAAACTGAGAGCTTTTCCCCTAAGATCAGGAACATGGCAGGGATATCCACTATCACCACTGCTATTCAACATAGTACTAGAAGTCCTAGCCTCAGCAATCAGACAACAAAAAGAAATAAAAGGCATCCGAATTGGCAACCAAGAAGCCAAACTCTCACTCTTTGCAGAAGATATGATACTTTGTGTGGAAAACCCAGAAGACTCCACTCCACAACTGCTAAAACTCTTACAGAAATTCAGTATAGTGTAAGGATATAAAATCAATGCACAGAAATCAGTTACATTTCTGTACACCAACAGCAAGACAGAAGACAGAGAAATTAAGGAGTCAGTCCCATTTACAACTGCACCCCAAACTGTAAGATACGTAGGGATAAACTTAACCAAAAAGGCAAAGACTCTGTACTCAGAAAACTGTAAAGTACTCATGAAAGAAATTGAGGAAGACACAAAGAAATGGAAAAACGTTCCATGCTCATGGCTTGGAAGAAAAAATATTGTGAAAATGTCTATGCTATCCAGAGCAATCTACACATTTAATGCAATCCCTATCAAAATACCATCAACTTTTTTCAAAGAAATGGAACAAATAATCCTAAAATTTATATGGAACCAGAAAAGACCCCAAATAGCCAGAGGAATGTTGAAAGAGAAAGCCAAAGTTGGTGGCATCACAGTTCCAGATTTCAAGCTCTATCACAAAGCTACAATCACCAAGACAGTATGGTATTGGCAGAAAAACAGACACATAGATCAATGGATCAGAACAGAGCCCAGAAATGGACCCTCAACTCTATGGTCAACTAATCTTTGACAAAGCAGGAAATAATGTCCAATGGGAAAAAACAAACAAACAAACAAACAGTCTCTTCAACAAATGGTGTTGGAAAAACTGGACAGCCACATGCAGAAGAGTGAAACTGGACCATTTCCTTACACCACATACAAATACAGACTAAAAATGATGCAAGACCTCAATGTAAGACAGGAATCTATCAAAAACCTTGAGAAGAACACAGGCGGCAATCTCTTTGACCTCAGCCGCAGCAACTTCCTCCTAGAAACATTGCCAAAGGCAAGGGAAGCAAGGGCAAAAATGAACTATTGGGACTTCATCAAGAGCAAAAGCTTCTGCTTTTTTTTTGGTCAATAAAACCAAAAGACAACTGACAGAACGGGAAAAGGTATTTGCAAATGACATATCAGATAGAGGGCCAGTATCCAAAATCGAAAAAGAACTTATCAAACTCAATACCCAAAGAACAAATAATCCAATCAAGAAATGGGCAGAAGATATGAACAGACATTTCTGCAAAGAACACATCCAAATGGCCAACAGACACATGAAAAAGTCCTCAACATCACTCAACATCAGGGAAACACAAATCAAAACCAGAGTGAGATACCACCTCACACCAGTCAGAATGGCTAAAATTAACCAGTCAGGAAATGGCAAGTGTTGGCAAGGATATGGAGAAAGGGGAACCCTCCTACATTGTTGGGTGGGATGCAAGCTGGTGCAGCCGCTCTAGTAAACAGTATGGAGGTTCCTCAAAAACTAGAAAATAGAGCTACCCTATGACCCAGCAATTGTACTACTGGGTATTTACCCTAAAGATACAAATGTAGTGATCCAAAGGGGCACATGCACCCGAATGTTTATAGCAGCAATGTTCACAATAGCCAAACTATGGAAAGAACCTAGATGTCCATCAACAGATGAATGGATAAAGAAGATATGGGTGGGTGTGTGTGTGTGTGTGTGTGTGTGTGTGTACACACACAGGAATACTATGCAGCCATCAAAACCCCCAAATCTTACCATTTGCTATAATGTGGATGGAACTAGAGGGTATTATGCTAAGCGAAATAAGTCAATCAAAGAAAGACAATTATCATGATCTCTCTTATATGAGGAATTTGAGAGGCAGGATGGGGGGTCAATGGGGAGAAGGAAGGAAAAATGAAACAAGATGGGACCGGGGAGGGAGACAAACCATAAGAGACTCTTAATCTCAGGAAACAAACTAAGAGTTGCCTAGGATGGCTGGGTGATGGACACTGCTGAGGATATATGGTATGGTGAGTGCTGTGAATTGTGTAAGAACAATGATTCACAGACCTGTAACCCTGTAACATTATATGTTAATTAAAAAAATTTTACTGTGTGACTATGAATTCCTTTAAAGAATGCCTAATATACAGAAGGGGTTCAATAAATGCATATTGTAAAAAAATAAAATAAAGGTTAGAATTTAAAAAATTAAAAAATGAAATAAAATGCAGTTATTTTCTGCTAACTGCTTAGCAAATCCATTTTCCATAGACACTAAACAGGTAAATATCAGTTCAAATAATCAAAACACGAAATTAGCTGCATGTGAGAATAAATAAGCTTTCAGTCTAATTCCAAAAGCTTATTTATAGCCAGTTTCTTTATCACCAATTGCTTCAATAAATTAAAAAAATAGCCAAATCAACTACATCTCTCCATTTTTTGTTTAAAATGCTAAGAATCTCAGAATGTGGATAGTGTAATAACTAAATATTCAAATTCAGAATTACTAGGAGGAAAGAGTAACATAAAATCATAGTTAAGATAAACTAGTCTCATTAAGAGCAAAGGGTAATATATCGACTTAAAAAAAAAAAAAGCCAGCATACCTTGTCATCCCCAGGGCAACGATATAAATTCTGGAAAGTGCTAATGATGTTATTACTAAATCTGGGTGCAAACACATCCTTTTCTTGACCAAACTGATGTCGAGACTGTCGTACAATGGAGTCAATAACATAAAGTCCAGGTACCTTGTATTCTGGTTTACACTGATGGAAAAAAGAATAGGAAGGGAAGGAATGAGAAGGCAGCATTTTTTATAAATCCTATATAAATACAAAAATAATGCTTATGTAGACATAATGAATGTACAGACATTGACTATTCCACACCATCTGTCTCTGGAATGGCATTTTAATCTACTTTGGCTATTCCATTCACCCAATTCAACTGTCAATCACCTACGTTCCAAAACAGTATTGCATAACTGGCTTGAGTGACAAAAGCCAAAAGGATAAATAAGGTACTGTTATAACCACCCCCCCCAAAAATTGTTTAATGACTTTGAAAAGCCACACACAAGGAAAACAACAAATTCAGGAAAGAGCTCTAGAAAAAGCATTGCCAACATACTCATTAGAAATCATCTGAAAACCTTTTACAAAAAGTTTTCTGTACTAATGAAGAACACTGTAACATTCTAAATACACCGAGCCCAAAGTTTCAAAAGTTTCCTCAAATACCACATCTATAAGAAAGATAAGACACAACCATTATGATTCCAGGAATCTATCCTATTTTTTAGCTACTCCACTGATAAATGTTTCTCAGCCTTCTCATCCACCACCCAAATTGAGGAAAATATCTCCTATTTTCTTGCCACAAGCTTTTCTTCTAGCCTATCTGGTTAGGGAAGCACAATGAAGAATCCTTTTAGTATCAATCCTTTTAGTGTCACCATATCCAGAAGTGTAAGAAAACCTGCTTTCCAAGCTTATGTTAATTAACATGGAATTATAGCTGCAAAAAGCAGCTTCAATTTTTGGGTATAATTAGCTAAGTATCTCACCCAAAGTAATTTCCTAGAAATCACATATGGCACTAAAGCACAATTACATTCTTGAAAAATCCTTGGAAACTCGAGTACCAGTGAGAACAGGATCCTCAATCCACCCCTAACACACACATACATGTTTCTAATGGCTTTTTTGGCTGAGACAGTGAGTGATTTCCTTCTGCAAAAAGACACCTACTATACTTCATCTGTTTCTTCAAATACTTAAGAACCTTATCCTTAGATTCTTACTTACATCAAGAAAATAAAAAGACCTTTAGCATCAATTCACAAGTATCTATTATAACACTCTGTTAAAAACCTGAAATATTTCGGAAGAGGGCAATGATTTTGGTGTTTGGGTACTGAAGTTTTAAGTTTAACCTACCTAAAGGTTGTAAGTTATGGTTTTTGAATGCCTGAAATAGTTTTCCCTCATGTTCCTAAAACATCTAGCATATTCATCCTTCAGTTCATGTATCTGGCCAAGGCTATTTTCCTTTGACTACCATACATTCAAAGAAATATCAACCTAACTGAGCAAGTAATTTATCTCAGTAAAGAGAACTTAAAATTTAATGAAAAGCAGGACATCAAGTTTGTTAAAATTTATCTAGTCCCTAATGCCACAAATATAGGTAAGTGATTAATATTTATTGATTGACCTGATTTACTGGCATCTTAATTTTGCTAAAGACAAAAAAATTTGACATAAATTATTTCATATACATGATTACCTTGAGAGTGAGATTCAACAGAATTTTTAAGTTGCTTGTAAGAGCTTTAAAAATTAATACTGAGGGGCGCCTGGGTGGCACAGTCAATTAAGTGTCCAACTCTTGATTTCAGCTCAGGTTGCCACCTAGGGTTCTGATATTAAGCTCTGGGTGGGGCTCTGCACTCAGCAGGGTGTCTGCCTGAGATTCTCTCTCCCTTCCCCTCTGCTCTCCCCCCCCCATGCGCTTTCTCGCTTTCAAATCTTTTAAAAAATACTGAATGGTAAGTAATGAATGTACTAAATTCTTAAAAAATACATCTTTTTCACTGATTTATAACAAAAACTCAGGTTACAAACTCACAACACAGAAGAATCATGAGTGCACAAGATAATAAATGGACCTTTTGGGGCCTACTGTGAAGATTCTGAAAGCTTCAAACATATATTAGCAGTTTAGTGATAAACTATAAGGCCTAAGGGAAAAGAAAAAATATTTCTTCATCCACAGTATCTTTAGATATCCTATATTAAGATGTGTAGAACGATTTTCCCTCACTTGTAGAGCAAGCATTTTTGCCACATAAAATGGGTGGAAAAATCTTAAGTATGACTTAATGTTTTAAAATAACTTAGTAATTGGTAAAGTTAGCTGAGTCACCAACTAGAAACCTAAGGAAAAATTAAGACCAAGAACCTGAAATGTTTCTTCAATTTCCTCTTCAAGTTCTATCAGTACTGAATATACAAGAATCCCTAAGACTCTCCACTGGTATGAGGAATTTTTACTCTTTAAATAGTAATAATAAAGTCATGTCATATTAAGTTTTCAGTTATATCACCTTTAAACTACATCCAAGTAATTTTCAATTTCTGTTGCAGAAATAGTTTTGTAGAGAGAAAGTCAACAACATAGGGAGAATCCACTTTTAAACATATTATGTGATTTTCATTCTAAGGTTATTCAAGCTATTACATGAACACCATTAGAAGTCAAGAGTTTTTTGGCAAAAAAAAACCTCTCTAGGTGACCTGGACCACATACTTTGCAATATATAAACACACCTTATATAATGATTTTATTATTGGAATTTTTGCTGCTACTTTCTGCTCTAAAAGTTAACATTAGGGGCACCTGGGTGGCTCGGTTGGATGGGCATCCAACTCTTGATTTCAGCTCAGGTTGTGATCTCAGGACTGTGAGATCGAGGGGCTCGGCACTGGGCATGGAGCTTGCTTAAGATTCTCCTTCTCTCTCTCCTTCTGTCCCTACACCCCTGCTCGCGCACTCTGGAGTGCTTGCTCTCACTCTCTCTCTCAAAAAATAAAAAAGTTAACATTAAAGGAAGTAGAGCTACAATGGTAAATACAGGAGCATGTGGCTATACTTGCAAAGCATTGAATTATACTGACAATAGCTTTTAAGTGAGGGCTATTCCCAGGACACAGTCATACCTAATACTATATGAGTTCTCAAAGTGAATACTGGAGAAACACCCTCTCCTGTTTCTGGGAGGAGGTAGAGAAAAGGAACCATTGTGAGACAGCCAGCAGCATTCTGTTCTTAACAAGGTATGACCTTAGGAGAAACCACTTAACCAAAGCCTAATCTGCTGGAGTTTAACCAGAGACGCACTGACCTAGTGTAAAGAAAATACAGCCATCCTGTCCTGCCTAACAAGGATTAAGAAAAACTGAGAAGCATGTGTTAAGGCCATGGTCCAGAGGTACAGGCTCTATAAAAAACCTAACATCATACTCACTGATGACAAACTGAAAGTTTTCCCACTAAGTATGGGTGACAACCAGGAATGGATACCCCCCTCACCACTGCTTTTCAACATCATACTGGAAGTCCTAGATAATGAAACAAGACAAGAAAAGGAAATAAAGGTATATAGATCAGGAAGGAAGGTTCAACAAGAACTAAACACATATAATACTCTTAATTGAGCCTGAGAGATCTTCACTGCTAACTCTGAACCTGTACCTACGTGTTACTTAAAGAAATAACATTTAAGTATAGAACTTAGAGATACAAAGTAAGTGGAAAGACTAAGTGGTATTTTCTTTTAAGATGGCAAACATACTGTTTTTGTGTTGTTTTCAAGACTTCTGATGATTCAAGTTTTCCTAAAAGTGTGAAGCTGGAAGGGATGATAGGGAATCACTAATTCCTTCCCTCTTTATACTTAGAGGGTCGTGGGCACCCAAGCAAGGAAGCAAGAGGTGGACAGGCTTTGATACTTCACTGACATAAAGTATCATCATATAACTATAGGAGAAGGGAGATGACAAGGAAGAAAAAAAAAGTATTATCCCAGGTCCTGATGAAACAAATCTAAACAAATCCAAATTTAATGTACAGCTTAGTAAAATATTTCAGATTAACCTTGATGTGATAATACTGAAACTGAAGAAAAGTAATTACAGTTTATAACTAATAATAACCTAATATTTTTCGGTTTGATAAAAGGACATTTTGCTCTTTGACTACAGAAATTCATCCTATTTGATGAGTCCTTAAGAATCTAAAAAACATTCTGACAAAGAAGATATAAAGCTGGCTGGAATTTAACTCCTTAAGTAAAGGTGAAATGAGGGTAGTATTTTTTAAAAATAATCTTTAACTAAGACTTACTAGATTAGAAGAATTTAAGTCTAACAATATTAAGTGTGGGTAAAGATGGGAGCAACACAAACACACACTGAATGAGAGTGGGAGTATGATTAGTACAACCATTACAAAATTTATTTGGAATTATCTAGCCAAGTTAAAGAAATATATATCATACTACCCAGCAATTCCACTCCACAGAAATAGAAACCATACCAGGACAAAAATGAAAGTGTATTCTCAGCAGTATATTGTTCATAACTCCAAAAACTGGAAAACATACAAAAACACACACACACATGCAGACACACACACACACACACAGTCTATCAACAGAACAGATAAGCAGCAGTTATTCACATAATGGAATATATACCAATGAAAAGAAACACATACTTTTATAATCAACAGGAATGAATCCTAAACATATAATACTGAGTAAAAACAACTGTACACTAAAGGATATGTAACATAGGATTCCATTTATGCAAAACTGAAAAGCAGGTTGAACTGCTATAAGAATGCAGACTTAAAGAGTAATACTAAACAAGAACACGACTAACATAAAACTCAGACTGTGTATTACTTGGGGAGGGGTATGATCAAGAAGAGGTAGTGGGAGACTTCAGTCAAAGTTCCATGTCTTGCACTGAGTGGTGGTTATACACGTAACTTTAAAAAATTAAACTATGTATATTATGTCTTCTGCACTTTTCTGTATATGCGTACAAACATTTCATATAAAAAGAAACATTTATATAAACTTCCTTGAGTTCTTAAAACACAATAGACAAAACCTTCTCTTAATGCCTAACAATGATAAGCTCAAGATACATTTAAAATGTCAATTTAAGGTGTATGGGATGAAGAACTGATCAAAAACACCCCAGAGCAGAGTTTAGTAAGAAGTACATAAGGCAAGTAAGAATCTGAAAATTTACTGTTTTTAAACTATCTGTGGCCAACTGTCCAAATCTCTGCATATTCCACACCAGAGGCAAGAAGCCAGAGTAAGCTTTCAAGCAATTTTCCTGGTCTATGGGAAATCACCTTCCACTATTAATTTACCTTTTTATTACGCTCATTCATTCCTCTATAAATCTCTCATGCTAAACACAGACTCACAAATAACACAGTACCGAAGTGCTACAATATTTATCCTTTTTGCACTATTTGTCTATGATGGGTGATGGGTTTTACAAATTAGGTTCCACAGAAACAAAGCATCTATGCAAGGGTGTCAAGGGCTATGGGGCAGAAACAAAATAGGGGGAGTGGGCTTCTCGTTCCCTACCATCATCGGTACTGCAGCATTTTTACTAGTGTTTTATCTGTCTCCACCCCCACCCCCGCCAACAGTAAAGCTCCAGTGAGACTAGGAAAGAGGGAAAAAAAGGTTTCCTCTGGTATTCAAAAAAACTACATACAATCTGGAACTTAATCAAAACTAAAATAAAATCTTTGTTCTGCAAAAGACCTTAGATCTTGTGTTAAGAGAATGAAAGGACAAGCTACCAACTAAGAAAAAAATATTTATAAACCATCTCTCTGACTAAGGACTTACATCTAGAATATTATTCAGAACTCTGAAAACCTGACAGTAAAAAACCACCCAATTAGAAAATGAACAAAAATATGAAAATTTGAAAATATGAAAATGCCAAAGAAGCATGTGAAAACATGTTCAGCATCATCAGCCATTAGGTAAATGCAAATTAAAACACAATGAGACACTACTATACATTTATCAGAATAGCTAAGTGGTAACACCAAATGATGGCAAAGAATGTGGAAACTGGATCAATCATACACTGTTGGTGGGAATGTAAAATGGTACAACCATTCTAGGAAAGAGTAACAGTTTCTTATGAAACAACATGCACTTACTTTCCCAGAGAAATGGAAACTTATATTCACACAAAAATCCACAGACAAATGTTCCTGGCAGCTTTATTAATAAAAGCCCCCCCAAATGGAAATGATTTAGATGGCTTTCAATGGGTGAATGGCTAGACAAACTGTGGTACATCCATACCAATGGAATGTCACTTAAAAATGAAGGAGCCATTAGACACATGCATAATTTAGATGAATCTAAATAAAATTATACTGAACAGAACAAGCCAATTTCAAAAGTCTATATTTACATAACATTCTTGAAATGGCAAATTAGAGAACAGACTAATGCCCTCAGGAGTTGGGGGGGCGAGGAATAGAGTAGAGGGCGGCTCTATAAAAAGGAGAAGGAACATAATGGCTCCTTGGGGTGATGAACTATGTTATATCCTAACTACAGTGCTGGTTTTATGAATCAATACATGTGATTAAATTGCACAGAACTAAATATACATACACACAAATGAGTGCATGTAAAACCTGAGTTTGGTGGACTGTATGAATGTCCTGGTTGTAGTACTTATGTTATCAAGACATTACCATTGGGGGAACCTGGGTAAAGAGTATATGGGATCTCTCTTTACTATAATCTAATGCAAGCATCATCTATTGATTAAATGACACATGAATCTGCAATTTTCACAAAATAGCTTAAAAATGCACTCACGCAACTCAATTTACCATTAACTAACCCACTGCTGAATTTCTGTTTTAAACAGGGTAGGGGTAAAGTATTCAAATTTCTGCCCAGACACTGACTGGCAATGTCATTCCTCTTTGGTTCTAAGTCAGGCTTTAAGATCAAAAGTCTCATGCTCTACTGACTGAGCCAGCATGGTATCCCTCTAAGGCAGACTTTTTTAAGGTACAACAGTAAGCTGATAGACTGTGACCAACTGTACAAGTGATGGAAGAGCTGTACAGATCGTTTACCTCATTCACTATGACATAACAGAAATGTGGATGAACCTCTTGACTTTGAAAGACACCACTTCAAACCTCTTTCAGGCTGTGGAGAAACTAGGTGAAACTTAGAACTCAGTATATAATGACCGAAGAATGTGGAAGCCTAGACAAAACTGAAGCTCCATAAAACCATGAAAACGAGACTCTATACAAAGCTTCTCTAAACCTGACTGAGAAGTATTTCTCTTAAGAGAAAGATCAAAATATTGTGCCAGAAATTACCTCTGAAGGTTATACATTCTAAATGGACGATGGCATGCCTAGGACTTCTAACTTTCAGACTGCACGGGTGAGGCATAAAGTTGTTCATACTATGTTAGGTTTAAGTTTGTCCTACTGTCTCTACTAAGAACTCTTTTTAAAATGTGGCCACTGGAGCACTTCATATGATGACTATATTTGAACAGTTCCAAACTGTACATACTGTATGAGCCTTCTCCTCTCAACAGGTTTCTTATTTCTATGTGGAATGTTATACCTTGGAATGTCTTGTAAAGAGAGATGAAATTCCACCTTTTTTTTTTAACTTCATCCCCCCAACCCCGCAATACCGACTTACTTTTCCAGACTGATTCTACAATTATCTCACAATGGAGATAATTCTGCTCACCCAAGGTTTAAGATTCTGAAATATCTTATTAAAAGTACCCCTGCTCTAAATAAAAATCAGTAAAAAACATGTACTGGTAAATTCATGTTTATCCCTTAAACCCTTACTATTCAAATTGTGGTTTCTAAACTAACAGCTGAAGTATCCTCTAAGAACAGGTAGAAATGCAGACTCTCAGCCCCTTGCCACACTTACTGAATTCAGAATCTGAATTTTAACAAGATCCCTAGGTAACTCCAATGCACAAAAAAGTTTAAGATGCACTGCTTTAGACATTGGAAACTTTTTAAAATAACTTTTAAAAGTTTTAAAACAACAAAATTTTCCAATCATCAACATTTCTATTATACTGTGATTTACCTAAAACAGCATACTTATTATTTTATTTTACTTTGCATCTCAGCCTCAATTCACTAGTTGTTCAACTCAAAATACGTTTTACTAATACTCTAAGTACTGAGAAACCAAGACTTCAGAAAAAAGCTGAATCACAGAAAGATTAACGAAATTGATTTACTCAAGGTTATTGACGTGACACAGTCAACTGACTGATTCACATACCCTTCTCCTCGTCAACTATTTTTAAGAAACACTGCAATCTTCCTGAATCCTTAAATGCCAAATACCACTGATTCTCAAACTGGTACTGGTTACATCCAGGAACATGAACATAGTCAGAGTACAAAACCTAAATTCAGTTACAGTAAAGTACAAATATAGTATCATTTTGTAAGTTTTAAGCCGTGTGCACTCCTGCCAAAAACTGTGGCATGAATAGGGCACTGATCACCAGGAGAGCAAAAAACTATAATCTAGTCACCCTGGACTCTGCTTACAAAAAGTATTATCAAATGTGTACAAGACAGCTAGCTGTTTTCAACTTCATTACCCTCTGCTTACCCTAGACAATGGAACTTCAGGTCTATAAAACAAGATGCTGAGATGTATAATGTCTTAATGGATGAGACAAAATGAATCAGCAGAAGAGAAGCAGCGGGTAGGCAATGTCTTATCTACACTTTATCTAAAAGAAGAGCTGCTCTAGGCATTCTGCTTGAAATGACAAGTGAGAATTAACGTACTTTAAAAATCATATGTACACCGTTTTTTTCAGGGGACAGATGCTCACTATGGCACTGCAAATTAACAAGAACATCTACCTGAATGAAAGCTATTGTTTTTAGAATTATCCAAAAAGCACTATTATTTTATTTATTTATTTACTTATTTACTTATTTAAGTAGGCTCCACAATGGTGGAGCCTAGTGTGGGGGGCTTAAACCCTGACATCAAGACCTGAGCTAAGATCAAGAGTTAGAACCTTAACCGACTGAGCGACCCAGGCACCCTTATTTTTTTTTTTAATTTTATTTATTTATTTGACAGAGAAAGATCACAAGTAGGCAGAGAGGCAGGCAGAGAGAGAGGAGGAAGCAGGCTCCCTGCTGAGCAGAGAACCCGATGTGGGGCTCGATCCCAGGACCCTGAGATCATGATCTGAGCCGAAGGCACAGGCTTTAACCCACTGAGCCACCCAGGCGCCCCCACACCCTTATTTCTTAATTAGAAAATAAAATAAATGGAATCACTTTGTACAGTCCATCAAAAACAAAACCTGAGTAGTTGATTTAAAAGAATAGAGCACAAGGCATTTATCTATAATTATAGTACATTTAGTGTACATATTGAAAATTATACTTACTTTCTGAATGAATTTCTCAACGCTCTGTACCACATGTTTATAGAACTAAAAAAAAAAACAAACGAAGTTTAGTTTTAAACTCTGTTCAATTAGGTCTGAATTTTTCCGTTAAGCATAGGTTTAACATAGTTTCAAAGGTTGATCAAAACAATGAATTTTAATCATGAATTTTAAGACCAACAGGTCACTCACCTTCATAAGCAATTAACTATGATACCTAATTAGTAAAGGTTTCTTGAAGTGCATACATGGTCAGTACAACTGAGCACTGAACATAGGTTTGAACTGTGTGGGTCCACTTACATGCTGATTTTTTTCAATAAACACAGTATAATACTGTAAATGTATTTTCTCTTCCTTATGATATTCTTAATAACATTATTTTCTCTGACTCACTTGATTATAAGAATGCTGTATATATTACATATAACATACAAACTAGATGTTAATCGACTGTTTATGTTATAGGTAAGGTTTCTGGACAACAGTAGGCTATCAGTGGTTAAGTTTTAGGAGAGTCCAGAGTTATACATAGATTCTTGACTGCACAGAGATCAGCACCCCAAACAACACAATGTTCAAGGGCAAACTGTATATCCAAAGTGTGTTATGAGATACAAAAGAATTTTATCACAGTCCTTATAAAACCATAATTTCACATACTGTTAGGTTGACAGCAAAGTACCTGTAATAAGCAAACTGGCAGATGTATATTCTTCCTTTCATGGAAGGAAAAGATTTCCAATGGTATCATTAAATTAGGGTAATTCTAGAAATATCAAATAACTCAAAAAATAGCATTAATAAACATATGCAAGGAAGTTGTTCTGAACTTCATTGTCTCGTTTCCGCGGGAAAGTGGAACAAGTATATATAATAAGATACAGAGATGTATAAAGTTCTCATTGATTAGCTAAAAGAAATCAACAGAAGTGAAGTGAATATACAGATTAAAAATGAGTAATAGGCTGCTATCAATTATAAGAAAACAGGTGTAAGTTTTAGAAACAACACTATGAATAAACCTAAAAAGGAACAAATTAGAAATTACAGATTAAAAAAATTATAGGTTAAACAAAAGATATCTAAAATTTGTGCTTAATAAATTTTAATATCTTAATGGCAACTGCATAATTAGCGTATTTGTTTAAAGAACTTAAATTGTGCTTCTACTTATACTTTTGATTCCAGGAATTATACTTTTAAGGGATATCCCCTTAGATTGAAGAGATACATGAACATTCCTTTGAACTGCATCAAGAAATCCAAAAATCAAAAAGAAAGGAAAACCTCATTACTCATAGTCATCAAGTCAAAATGTACAAGTTTAAGCTTGGGTATAATTTTCATACTATAAAAACAGTTTACTCAACAGTGTAAGTCACTTAATAAAAAAGCCAAAACAACTACTTAAAAGTAAGCATTACCTTAAGCATTTAAAAGCAACATACAAAATATTAATTACATGTTGAGTGATTTGTACTAAATAATAAATTCTTCTGGAAAACATCTTGACAGTGCTCTTTGCTTCTAGCTACTTTACTACATGTAATTCTGAGTAAAACTGCTTACTAAACTTTAATTCAAAGTTTACCAAGTCACACAGGCCTTCTTCCCCAACAGCTATTTTGTGAGATTTTGCTGACAGTGTGCAGTGTTAACAAGCACCCATTAAAATAATCACGTCTCTCATCACTGATAAAAAAAATTAGTGACTTACCTCAATATAAAACAGTATCACTTAAAACTGATTTTAAAAAGCAGCTCAAATCTCAATTTACACATGTGCTAAATGCAGTTTAAAATAATACAATACTGCAAAACAACTGGCACAAACTCTTCAAAATTATCAATGGTATGAAAAACAAAACAAAGGCTGAGCATGGCTGCATGACAAGACAAATAAATGTAATATATGATCTTACCGGATCCTGAAATTTCTTGCATGTGGTCAGTGTACAATACAGTTACTTAGGAAAGGTCTTTGTTCTTAAGAGATTCAAATTCAAGTACCTAGGGACTAAGAGCTATTATGAATGAAATCTGAAACTATCAAATGATTCCGCCAAAAACTGTGTGTGTGTGTGTGTGTGTGTGTGTGTGTTTGTAGAAATAAACCAAACTGTAGCAAAATGTTAACTGGCAAATCTGAGGGAAGACTATGTGTTGGTCATTATAATATTTTGCAACATGTCTAAATTTTCAAAATTAAAAAATATAAAGCAGTAACAATAAATCAAAATAGTACAGTATATCATAATGTTCAGGCTCTTGATTGAAGCTTGGATTCAAATTTAGCTGTATTTATTCTGACTACTGCAAATTACTTATTCTTAGACCCTTCCCACATCTGAAAAATAGGAGTAATGTTGCTAATACTTTACAGAGCATTTTAATTAGAAAATATTCTGCTCAGAGGGAAAGGGGGCAGTGGAGAGATGGGGAAAATAGGTTAAGGGGAGGAGATACAGGCTTCCAGTTATGAAATGAATAGTCATGGGAACAAAAGGTACAGCACTGGGAATATAATCAATGATACTGTAATAGCAATGTATGGTGACAGATGACAGCTACCCTTGCAGTGAGCATAGCATAACGAATAGAGATGCTGAATCACTAATACTGTTCACTTAATTCTAGAATACCATGTATCAACTATAATGAAAAAAAAATTTTTTAGAAGTATTCTCAAGTTATATAAAATGCATCAATTACTTTCACAGACTAAAAACGGTAATACACATGTTTGCACACTCTCAGAATCACGATCATAAAAATCAGATCACAATGTAAAATAGGATAAATAAAGCACAAAAGACTAAATAAACATTCTATACTAAGCCTATCAGACACCCGAAAATTCACTTTTTTAAAGAATTCTCTTGCTTGAATGCTACTGGTCACCATACTTTTCACTTATCACCTCTTTGATTTTCTGCATATAAATACAGGAATTTTAACTATAATGCTGTAAGAAATTAACTACATGTCTGACAAATAAGCTTTGGCCACCAGAACACTGAAAAATCAACTATCGGAATTTTCTCCTGTGGCAATTCTTTTCGTAAATAAGAATTTGTTAAATCTAATAGATAATGTTATTATTTAAGAATTATTTATTTAAATAAATGGTGCTTCTGGTTATGGCCGATGCTCTTATTTACAGTAGGGAAACATATTACCAAATATCCACAGGTTAAAACCTATCTAATTAAATATAAGCACTCATTCATTCTTGATTCTAACAGTCCTACTAAAGCAGGGAGCCTTAGCTTTGCAGACAAGGACCACTTAGAAGGAGGTATCTATGGTTGAACTTCAAAAACGATCCTTAAAGTCAAGAAATTTTAGGCAAAACTGTGCATGTGTATTTCTCTACAGAAAAGTACAAGCCTTCTCCGATTTTCAGAAGGATCAGTGAGTCAACATAGATTAGTTTAAAACTTCTGTATCAAAGCAATGGCTAAAGACCTATGGCCTCTTCCCACAGCTTAAATGTCCTATATACAATGAGGTTCAATCGTTTTTCATAATGGCTCATTTTCAAATCTATAATAGAATCAATAAGGGAAAAAAAACTATTAATTTTTATTTAGAAACCTTTACCAAGATTCTGTAAAGTCAGTGTGACAAACAACAAACACAGTCTCCACAACGTGGCTCTATCTAAAATCTTGCCTAAGTAAAGAAAAATGATAGCTTCAAAGCTTATGGAAGAATATTTACCAAAAGTGTCAAATGTTTATCTCTAGATGGGAGAGTTCACAGGTGATAATTAATTTTCATTTTTGTTTTTCCCCATGAATATGTATTAACTCTGCAAAGAGGAAGAGGATACACAGTTTACCCTTAAACAACCAATTCCCTGCACAGTTGAAAATCCACATGTAAATTCTGACAATCCCCCAAAATCAGCCACTATTGACTGGAAGCCATACTGATAAGTTAATTAACACATATTTCCTATGTTATATGTATTAAATACTGCATTCTTACAACAAAGTAAGCTGGAGACAATACGTTGTTAAGAAAATCACAAGGAAGAAAAAACATATTCACAGTAATGCACTGAATTTATCCAAAAAAATTCATGTGTAAGTGGACCCATGCAGACCAAATCTGTAATGTTCAATGGTCAACTGTATAGCCTGTAATAATCATCCTTCTTCTAAAATGTTAGTATAGTATTTTCTTCTGAAAACAGAAGTGTAAAATTTATTACTCACCTTAATAGCTTTGATGGCTGCCTTAGTAATTTGGGTCATTTTCGCTTTAGAAATGGGTGGTTTGTAGTCGTTCAGGGAATATAACTGATAAAAAGAAGAACAAATTTTAAATACAGCAAAACTAATGGTCTCTAAGCAAGTACATGAAATTACCAAACATTTCCATTTTTATATTCTCAATAAAATCCAAGTGCTGCTTTCTTTTAAAAATCAAGTTCAACATCATTAGCCCTCAGGGAAATGCAAATCAAAACCACAATGAGTTACAATTTCACACTTAGTTGTTTATAATCAAGAAGACAGATAATAACAAGTGTGAACAAGGATGTGGAGAAACTGGAACCCTTATATATTGTTAGTGGGAATATAAAATGGTACAGCAGCTTAGGAAAACGGCTTGGCAATTCCTCAAAAAGTGAAACACAATAATATGTAGTACGACCCAGCAATTCCACTCCCAGGTATATACTTAGATGAACTGAAAATACATATTCACATTAAAACCTATACACAAATGGTCACTGCAACATTATTTATAAAAGTCCTTAAAAAAGGGGGCGCCTGGGTGGCTCAGTGGGTTAAGGCCTCTGCCTTCGGCTCGGGTCATGATCCCAGGGTCCTGGGATCGAGCCCCGCATCGGGCTCTCCGCTCCTTGGAGAGCCTGCTTTCTCCTCTCTCTCTGCCTACCTCTCTGCCTACTTGTGCTCTCTCTCTGTCAAGTAAATAAATAAAATCTAAAAAAAAAAAAAAAAAAGGACACCTGTCATCTTATCGCTTTAAAAAAAAAAAAAAGTCCTTAAAAAAAGTGGAAACCACCCAAATGTCCATCAAATGAATGGAAAAGGGGCGCCTGGGTGGCTCAGTGGGTTAAAGCCTCTGCCTTCCACTCAGGTCATGATCCCAGGGTCCTGGGATTGAGCCCCTCATTGGGCTCTCTGCTCGGCGGGGAGCCTGCTTCCTCCTCTCTCTCTCTGCCTATTTGTGATCTCTGTCAAATAAATAAATAAAATCTTAAAAAAAAAAAGAATGGATAAACAAAATGTGTTATAATCATTCAAAATATTAGCCATAAAAAAGGAATGAAGTACTGATACATGCTACAAAACAGATGAACCTTGAAAACATTATGCTGAGTTTAAAAAGCCATATTAAAAAGGACAAGATATTATAAGATTCCATTTATATGATATGTCCAGAAAAGGCAAATCTATTCGTGACTGCCTACCACTGGGGGAATTGGGAAGAAATGATGAATAACTACTAATGAGTACATTTCTTTTGGGGGGTGATAAAATACTCTAAAATCGATTATGGTAAGGTTGAAGAACCACGCTAAACGCCACTGAATTATACACTTCAAACTGGTTAATTGTATGGTATATGAATTACATCTCAAAACTTTTTAGAAATCAAGGGATTCAGGTGTAACAGTAATCTCCACCCAAAAAATAATTTTGTTTTGAAATTTCTTTTTTTTTTTTTTTTAAAGATTTTATTTATTTATTTGACAGACAGATCACAAGTAGGCAGAGAGGCAGGCAGAGAGAGAGAAGGGAGGATGCAGGCTCCCCGCTGAGCAGAGAGCCCAATGCGGGGCTCGATCCCAGGACCCTGGGATCATGACCTGAGCCGAAGGCAGAGGCTTTAACCCACTGAGCCACCCAGGTGCCCCTAAAATTTCTCATATAAGTAAAGGATAATAAAACTGCTTAAAGAGAAAACAGTTAAAGGGGGGGAGAATCAGGCAATGAACAAATGAAGCTTAAATGAATACTGATTAAAACATGCACTGTACTCAGAGATGACAAGATTTTAACTGTAATGCTGTAAGATACTAACTTTAAGTCTGGAAACTAAGCTTTGGCCATTACAACATTGCAAAACACCTGAACAGACTTACAAGTAACTAAAACAGAATACGTTGGTTAGTCAACTAGCAACTTAGCGAGTCCTCTACAGCTTTTGCTCTGGCACCCCTTAAAACCTATCAATGAATTCTACCGATTCTATCCAGTTTTCCCCCATATTTTTTCCTCTTTCTCCTTTAACCACCACCACAACCACAGCCCCAAACACTTTCATCTCTCACCCAGAGGACAATCCAAATGGATGTGCCTGTCTATCTTTTCAAAAACTAATCTAATCAGGTGACTAATATCCCCTTAAAAAGGTCAATTCACTTCCCATGCTTTGGATAAACACGTATCAGAACTCCTCTCCACCTTTCCAGTCTCATCGTACTCTATGCTTCCCTGCTGAGCCCTCTGCTCCAGGCATAATGATCTTTTTTCAGTTTCCTGCCACAGAGCATTGAAAATGGGCTTGTTCCCTCTACTTGGAATACTCTTCACCAGGGTCTCCTCACTAGTTAATGTGTACTCATTCATCTCAGTTGGAGTAACGCTTAATGAGGAAACCTTCCCTACCTTCCCAGCCAGATCAGTACCTACTCTTTCATACTCTCACTGTACTGTCATTTACCTTTGAAGCACGCATCATAGTACTTTGACATTTACTTGTCTGATCATTTAACTAATACTTGATTTTTAAATGGACTGTCACAAAGAGTGACAGTATCATCAAAGGTCAAAGGATATAAGTTCCTTTAATACAGTTAAAATGTTAATGCTACAAGAGCTGTTCAAGCTGAACTCATTTGTGGAAGAAGTACAAATGTCCTTCCCTTTAAGTTCCCAAAGAAGTGCCCACCTGTTGATACTGCCAACCATTAGGTCAAGATCCCATCAGATCATTTAAGAAGTTATGTCTGCTAAAGTCACAGGAAATTTTAATACACTTGTGGCTTCAATTACTACCTGTATGCCAGTCTACTCACCAGGTACAAAATAACATCAACACATTCTATAGTGTTTACAACAAGCTGTATGTATAAAATAAAGGTCAATTTCTCAGAATTTCTCAGTAGGCCCTGGAAGCTGCCCATCTGAAATCCGCTCCTGCCCTCTCCTACAAGAGATTAAGCTCTAAGGATAGACACCATGTCTTTTTTGTTTAGATTTTTTTCCCTTTTCTCCAAACTGTATCTTCAGTATCTGGGAGAAAACAGATATTTGTTAAGAATAAATTAAAATGAACACATACAAGACAAAGCATTGCACAAGCTCTGCACAGAAAGACAAGGGTATGAGTTCAACTACATCATCTTATCACAAGCTGCTAAACCTCTGAACCTTAGGTTTCTCATTCACAGAACAGAAACTCATTTCACAGAAACATCACATAAAAATAAAGCTTTTAGAACACATTAAAGTTGCTCAACAGGGTTAGCCATTATTAAAATTAAAATCCTACTCTGTAGGCATTCTCCATTTAAATGAATAACATTAAAGGATCCATCAAGCACTTATTCACTCAGTGACTTGCAAGTCCATTCTATAATTTATGTTATTAGGGCAACGAAGATACATCATCTTTTTCCCACAGTTGACTACATATACTTTCATTTTGTATAGTAAAGCCCTGAAGTTTCGATCAAGTATTAGTTCATAGTATAGCAGACCAAAGCTTTGTTTGTTGTATGTGTGTATGCGATGGGGCTAGGGGATGAGGTAGGGGAAATACAATTAAGATTTAGCAAACATTTTCAACAGTCTGAAAAGTCAGCTTTTACCTGAGATACCCTGCCTTTTTAAATGTACATACTGCAGAAATTTAAGGTAGTACTCAGAGAAATACTGAGTAGTTAAGTACTCTTCCAAGGCTCACTTTATATGCTTCCAACTAACCATTAATCTAGATTCTCTAAAATCTCATTTCTTTATTAAATCTAATTATCAGAAAATAGGCACAGATCATTTCATCTAACTCTTCAATGAATGCCTTAACTAAGTCCTCAGCTTACAAAGACTGATGAAAGATTTGCTCTAGAAACATTGTTATACCCATCTGTTAAAGAAATAATTATCTTTAACCAAAAAAAAAAAAAAAAAAAACCTCTTATGCAATAATTCCCAAAGTATATTCTCCTTGAATGCAGAACAGGAGAATGACTCAGCCAGTTTCCATGTGCTTACTTTTTTAATCAAGAAAAGATGATTTAACATGTTTCTCCCATCTAGTACCTTGGCTTCTAAGTGAGCTTGCTCAAGTTTATTTTACTTGTCAGAACATAAATCTCAAATGTCTATTGACATCTACTTCTCTGCTATATTTAACTATTAGTTTTACTGTATCCAAATATAAAATATATTTTCACCAGTGTCTAATTTTGATACAAAGTTCTCTTTGAAGTTGGTAGAATATAAATTTATACATTTAATGAACTAATGTGAACCCAGCACCTGACTGCAGAGACAGCTTATCATCATCCACCTTCTATTTTCTTTTTCTATGCGGGGGGGGGGGGGGGGGGGGGAGGAGGCAGCAGGCTGTGAGGGAGAGGGAGAATCCCAAGCAGGCCCCACACAACCCTGAAATCATGACTCCAGCCGAAATCAGAGTCAGACTCTTAATCTAGGTACCCCTTTTTTCTCCCATTCAGTCTTATCTCTAAATTTAAGTGTTCTTACACATTCCCCTGTTGCCAACCCTCAACATCAAACTCTGTCCTCTAGGACCCCCCCCAAAGACCATTTGTTGAGACGGGTATGACATCACTATAACAGTCAGGATTTTAGAAAAAGAAAACAGTGCTGAAATATCAGACCATTCAAAGCTTTTTAAAAACTTCTATAAGTAATCCAATGTATATCAAGAGAGAATATTTAATCTTTAGATCTATAGGATAGGAAAGAGTGATACACAGTAACACACCTGTCTTACCCAGCTGATAACAATTCTGCTACAACACTGCCATTAGGAAGTGCCAAGTTTCGTTCCAACCCTCATTCTAATTAGATATATCAACTCCTCACCAAAAACTGGGAATGTAATTCTCCTTGTATTCTCAAAATTTGATCTGGTTTTACACTGGAAATGTTGGAGAAGAACAAAAATTTATCCTGTGACCTCCTTTTCCATTTCCCTAATGATTCCCATCTCTATACTTGGGTCAGAAGATCAGGGCTGCATGCACTCTAAATCTGGGCTCTTTAGGCAACAAGTTTTCTCATGTTTAGGCTTTTTTTTTTTTTTTTTTTTTTTTAAGATTACTTATTTGAGAGACAGAGCACACGGGCGTGTGCAGGGAGGGGCAAAGGGAGAGGGAATCTCAAGCAGACTCCCTACAAATTTGGAATCACTGAGCAGGGAGTCAGACATGGAGCTTGAGCCCATGACCCTTAGATCATGACCTGAGCCAAAGTCAAGAGTCGGGTGTTTACCTGAATGAGCCACCTGGCACCCCTCATATATAGGTTTTGATACCACCAATCCATTTCCTGGGCCTGGCTCCCTCCTACCTCGGTTTTCTAAAGTTTAAATGGCTGCTGATTGCTGTCAGTTTGTTCCATCAAATTATTCCTTCACTTAAGATAGTTTTCACTTTTCTAGGTCTACTGATAACCTGCTAGGTCTGAACTCTTCTTCCCAAATCAAAGCTTCTTCCCCTCAAATGCTCTGTTCTAATGTTATCTAATCTCATCTGACAACCCTTTATTTATACAAACACTCCAGGGTCCCTCTGACCTCAGTGACTGAAATGAAGTCCCAGTCTTGACCTGCCCTTCCTATGGCTACTCAAGACTTACCAATATAAAACAAAGACACTGAACAATAGCCTGGATTTCAGTCAAACTCCCTTGTGTTTCAACTCCCCTCAGGAACTTGCAGGCACCACAACAAATGTATTCTTTTGACATCTGAAAACAACTTCTAATGAATCATTTTCTAGCGACTTTAATCAAGGTTTGAGGATTTTTTTTTTAAATCTAAACTGAAATATCTTAGTTCCTGCTGTTTTTGTTTCCAACAAAAAACTTATTTTTGATAAATATTCTGCCATTGACGGGGCCAAGGACCAGTCAGCACAGCCAAGTACTTTAAGCTCTAGAAGCCACATGGTCTCTATCATACTACTTAGCTCTACCCCTGCAGCAAGAAAGCAGTCAAGGACCAAGGATCAATTCACATATGAATGGGCAGGGTATGTTCCAACAGAACTTATTTACAAAAGCAAGTCAACCTTGAATTTGGGCAGTATTTCTCAGTCCTAGAAATGTACACTTCTTTTTTGCATTTGGATAAACATATTCATGACCTCCCTCATCTGCCCTCTTCCACACACTGTGACTCATTACCCAAAGCTTAACAAAATGTGCTTTGGGGTGCCTGGGTGGCTCAGTGGGTTAAAGCCTCTGCCTTTGGCTCAGGTCGTGATCTCAGGGTCCTGGGATGGAGCCCCGAATCGGGCTCTCTGCTCAGCAGGGAGCCTGCTTCCTCCTCTCTCTCTGCCTGCCTCTCTGCCTACTTGTGATCTCTGTATATCAAATAAATAAATAAAATCTTTTTAAAAAATGTGCTTCATGCTCTTATTTTAAGCAAATTCACTTCAAAAATGTTAATGCGGGATGCCTGGGTGGCTTAGGTCATGATCCCAGGGTCGTGGGATTGAGCTCCGCCCCCCCCCACACCCGCATCCACGGCTCCCTGCTCAGCAGAGAGCCTGCTTCCCCCTCTCTGCCTGCCTCTCTGCCTACTTGTGATTTCTTTCTCCATCAAAAATGTTAATGCCGTTCCCAATTTGAGTACAGTTATTATATGAATTCTAACATTACCTTGGAAGAGCCCAATGAAAAACTCATTATCTGACATTCCCCCAAAGAACATTCAAATGTTGGTAAAATCTTGCTCATTTACAGGTTAATGTTAGCCTTCAAGTTTGTGGTTCTATGATCAATGGAAATAACCCTAATATGAACCTAAGATAACTAAAACAGTCATCAACCCAATCTATCTTTCCTAACAACAGTCCTCTACTGCCTTTAAAATGCTAGTTAGGGGACACATGGGGGGGGGGTCTGTCAGTTAAGCCTTTAGCTCAGGTCATAATCTCAGCATCCTGGGATCCAGCCCCATGTTGGGCTCCCTTCTTCCTCTCTCTCTGCTTGCACTCTAATAAATAATAAATAAAATCAAAAAGAAAGGAAGAAAGAATGAACAAACGGACTAGTTAGGATCCTTCAAATCTCGAAAATCAAAAAAGATACTGGAACAAACACCATCTTGATACCTTCAATTCAAGATAGCATGCTGACTACAGACATTTTTCTTCTCTTCCTCCTACTGGAAGAATAAAGGAATAAAATTTTAAAAAGGTAAAAAGAACTCAAAATGTAAGCAGAATAGGGAAGGGAGTAAATCAGCAGACAAGACGTCACAAATTTCAAAAAAAAAAAAAAAACCCAAATATGATTAAGAGGATTAGTAAATGATGTCACAAAGAGGAAATAACAAGCCACAGTAAACACAGAAGATACAGCCAGAGGAAAATAATTTGGCCTATCTAATTCCAGAGTCCCACCACTCAAAATTAAGGTATTAAAGACAGCAAAGGCAGCACAAGTGAACTAACGCCTCATCAATTCTTGCAAAAAGTCAATAAATATCTAAAACAGACAATTCAAGAAACAGTGTTACAAAAATACTGCTTAGATATATGAAATTAATATCATCATCAGAACTGAAATGTTAAGAACTTAAACATTTTCCTCTTTGGGGGATCCAGCATGGTGTGAGAAGGAAGAACTTCCAATAAAATCTCTTTTGTACTTAAAAAAAAATTGCATGCGTAGGTTACTTTGAAAAACACAATAACTGTATTTCAATACAATCCTGCTCTACTTGCCACAATGGTCCTCCACAGTAACTCCTTCCAAAATTCATACACTAAATCCCCAATCCCTCATGTGACTATATTTGGAAATAGAGACTTCATGCAGGTAATTAAAGTTAAATGAGATTGTAAGAATGCCTTCTGACTCAACAGGATTAGTGTCCTTATCAGAAGAGACACCAAAGAGCTAGCTTGCTCTCACTGCCACATGACTACTAAGACCTGAAGGTGGCTGTAGAAACTGAGAGCAACCCCCAGGCCATAGCCAGCAAACGAAACAGGGACCTCAGCCCTGTAATAGCAAGGAACTGTATTCAGTTAACAACCTATAAAAGAGAAATCCATGTCTCAAGTAAGAGCACACAGCATGGCTGACACCTTGATTTCCACCTGGTGAGCCCATCTGCAAAGGCAGCCAACTAGTGCTTAGGTTATGACCCGTGGAATTTATAAAATAAATCTGTGGTGCTTTAAACCATAAAGCTAAGTTTGTGGCAATGTGTTGCAAAGCAACAGGAAACTAATACAATAGAAAAAGCTGTAAATGATTGTATAGATTTAATTTTTGCAAATATTTTTGAAAATTATTTTTATAATTCAAAGTCAAAATTAAAATTTTTCTAAATTTCTATTTTTCCTAAATAACTTAAAAAAAGAAATTCAGTTATTTTGCATATAGGAATAAAAAGTAAATAAGATAACTGTTTCACTGATAGTCATTTTAAAGAGATTATTCTCCAACTCTAATTCCCGAAAACCAATATACTTTATTACAAATTTTACTTCAACAACTCAAAACCTAAGTATTCCCTTTATCTAAAATTTGTCACTCTCTAATATACAAGTTCTCCTTTTCTGTATAGCAAGACCTTTCCTATTATTTTTGTGTTGGGATACAATACACGATATTAATTACTGTAACATAAAATCAGATACACTTGACAGAATGTGACCAGAGAACAGTAACAGAGTTAACAGTAGCAGATTCAACACTAAAAGCAACATTAAGAAAAAGCATGTTCTAAAAGAATAATGTGACCAATAGTGACTTTATATTAAAGTAAATTTCTTTGTTAAAAAATGTTTGAACTAATAAATATGTAAGTATGGGTTACTTCTACTGAAGTAGCAGTATTCTCGAACACACGGAATTTTTTAAAGAGCAAAAGCCAAAAAGATATGTTACAGATATTCTGCCAGGACTTTCAGATCACACTTTTAAAGAAGGCACAGCTCCTGATTTTACACTAAATAATGTGAGAATATAAAAACTTCAAAACAAAACAAAAAAACACTTCAAAACAAAGTTTCAAATGCATCTTTGAAATAAACCATATGTAACTGGGAACACTAAAGCACATAAAATCTGAAATGCTGTAACACCTAAAAATTAGTGAGCAAAATTAAGTTGTTTCCCTTTTTAAAAAATCCTTAAAACCTTTTCCCGTGTTATATTTAAGTACAGAAAAATTGGAAAACATTAAAAAAGCACCTAAAAAAGGCACAAAAATGACATAAAATGTAAATTATCTATAATCTAACAATTCATCACTCATTCCAAATATACTCATTAGTGCCAGGCACCATGGATCTAACAGAAGTGGCAGACAACTCTGCCTTCATGGAACTGAGTGTGCTTTTGCAGATAGGGAATATTCTAATAAACAGCTTGCAGAGTATAGTTAAGTACAATGAAAGTACATATTATTTGGTGAAGGTTAATGCAAAACTGGCATCTTTCTCAGGATCTCAAATCCCAAACCCCTTTAAAAAAAGTTGGACACCTAGGTGGCTTAGTAAAGTGTTTGCCTTCAGCTCAGGTCATGATCGAAGGGTCCTGGGATCCAGCCCCACTTTGGGCTCCCTGCTCAACAAGGAGTCTGCTTCTCCCTCTTCTCCTACCCCAATTGTGCGTGCTCTCTCTCTCAAATAAATAAAGAAAATCTTTAAAAAAAAAAAAAAGTATAAGATATTAACAGGAAAAATGACGCCCATTTTCTTAATTATAAATCTGAAGTAATAATCATCTGTCTAGTAAGATCAAACCTATACACTAAACTTTTGGTGGGTCAGGTGGGATGGGGTAGGATCCTCTGGTTTAAAAGAAAAAAAGAAAAGAAAAGAAAGCCAGAATTTGATATATAAAAGTGCTAACAAAATTGTTATGACAAATATAAATATTTACATGCTTTTTTTTTTTTTTTTTACTATTCGCTCCTATGGGCTAAAGTACTTTCATGTAAATAGTCTTTTATATTACTAAGCAAAACATTCTATTTCTCAACTGTGACAGGTGCCTAAGGTTAATATTGCAGTTTTGGTTAAACTTATAAAAAGGAACCCATTTACTTTAGAATCTAACTTACTGTTAGTAACAAAAGAAACTGTTTAAAACTGTTAGTAACAGAAAAACTACCATCAGCTCTCCCTCAAGAATTAAATTTAGGCTACAAAAACTTATTTACATGGTCTTTAATTCAATACAAAAATTTATGTATCCCTTCCAAATTCTTGGAATAAACTGGATAAAAAAGTACTCTTAAAACAGTATATAGGAGTTACAGTGAGCCAAGATGGAGTAAGCCAACTACAGCTTCTCTCCCCGCACTGATTACAACTAAGAGCACCAGACAACAAAAAAAGCTGAAGACTGTGAAAAGAAAAACAGAAGTCAACGGGAAACAAGTAGAATAGTAACCAGTGATTGGGGGTGGGGAGGACTGTGTGCAGGTACTGAGGTAAATTTCATAGTGTTTTGTGCTCTTCTATGATAGGTTTTGATTTCAGAGAATGCAGAGTCAAACTCTGCAGCCAGTGCTAGAAGCAAAAACACTAGAGGAAACAAACCCCCTTTGTCTAGCCAGAAGACTAAGTAAAAGGACTCCTCCATGCTACTGTGGTGGGCACCAGGAAGAATCTCCTTTTCTTCCTCCTCTCCCATTTCTCCCACGCCCTGCTTAGGGTTGGAGGGCAACCACTGCCAGCACCTAAAAAGCCCCAAAGAACAGCAATTTCCAGACAGAGGAACTAGGAAAAGAGGCCCCTGCTATCCAAAAAGTATGGTGAGGATTCCCCATTTTTTCCCCACTTCAACTCTAAAGGTTAAAAATGGAGAGAAACCTGACTTTTTGGCCAAAGGACAGAAAAAAGGATGCCACGGGATCTAGAAAAAGTATGGGAGTCCCACAGAGAGATGAGAAGAGGTTCTCCTAAGTCAGTGTAAGAACTAACTTAAGTCTTGGGCTCACTCTGGAATTGTGCCCATGTGAAACAGACCCAAAGAAATCCAGCAAAGAAGCTTTGAGAACTAAAATTTATGTAAACCACTAGTTCCTGATTGGCACATGTGCTGGGCACATATAAATCAGCGAAACAAATGCTTGTAAAAGTGAACTGCCATTGGAACCAACACAAAAAGGCAAGACAGAACTTGCATCCTGAACCCAACCAAGATGAATGTCTGCTAAATAAATCAACATTCTTAATAAGATTTTAATGAAATCCTACAATACTGAAAACCTCCAGTATACAAGCCAAACTTACTTGACATACCAACACACACACACACCCCCTCCCAAACCAGGAAGATCTGCCCACACTGCTCAAGTAAAAGGAGAATCAACAGATGTCAACCCCAAGATGATGCTGATGTTGGAATTATCACAAACTTCTAAGGAAATCATAATGATCCTCAATACGGTAAAGGAACAAATTCTTGTAGAACAAATTCTTGTAATAAATGCAAAAAACAGAAGTTTTCATCAGAGAAAGGAAAACTACAAAAAAAAAACAACTAGAAATTTTAGAACTGAAAAATACAGTATCTGGAAGGGAAAGGTAGTATGGTACTCAATGCAAGAACTATAAAATTATTATGAGTGACCTTTATATATTTTAAGAAGCAAAAAGCCATAATCATGGAATTTTTACAACATTTCATGCAACAGTTAAAAGTCCAAGAAGAGAGATTTAGTAAGGTATACTAAGAGAAAGAAACTTAATCTGATACATACATTACTAATGTAGAACTATGGAAATCTCTAAAATGTTACGTGAAAAATATAAAATATTTGCAATTATACAATTTATAGATATAAGAATTAAATGTAAAGATAAGACCAAGAAAAATGTTCAGAAAAACATCTGTTGTGACAACTTAATGTAATTAGGCATAAATAACTTTCTTACAATTAAAAAAGTTCTATCCATTTCTCTATTTCATGCAGTTTTTTTTCAAACCATAATCTAATTAATCAACTGAAAACTTTTTCAAGGTAATCCTAGTCCAATTAAAATAGAAAAAAAATAGAAAATAATGAAGCATATACTGACTAATCTTGAGTGAAGCTTTTGTTCCTGTTATATTTACATACG
This sequence comes from Martes martes, assembly GCF_963455335.1. Classification (NCBI taxonomy): domain Eukaryota; kingdom Metazoa; phylum Chordata; class Mammalia; order Carnivora; family Mustelidae; genus Martes; species Martes martes. Next base: position 12,410,161 of record NC_137893.1, read on the forward strand.
TAACTACTAAATCATGACACAAATCCTATTTTTTTTAAAAGGACTTTTTTTTTTAAGATTTTATTTGTCAGAGAGAGAGAGCGCACAAGCAGAGGGAAAGGCAGACAGAGCAGGCAGAGCAGCGGGAGAAGCAGGCTCCCCATTGAGCAAGGAGTCCAATATGGAACTTGATTCCAAGACCCTGGGATCATGACCCAAGCTGAAGGTAGATAGTTGACCAACTGACCCACCCGGGCGTCCACAAAAATTGTATTTCTTATTGTGTGTTGTAAAGTTTTTCTGAGACACTGCTGTAGCCCACAGTCTTAAGTAGAAGATAATACTAAAATTAATTATAAGGAAAATAAAACATGATTAAATTTTCCCTGGATAATTCTTGTCAAAGGCTGGGTCTAAAGGGCAATCTTTGCTTTGTTCATTTTTTTAAAGACAATTAGCAAATATCAAGAAATATAAAAGACATAGTGGTATAAAACTCAAGATTTTTTTCCCAGTTGCAATCAGAAAAATGGGAAAAGGGAATGAACTTTCACATCTGAAATCAAATCCTGCCCCTACTGATGTACAAATACATCCTCCTGCAACTTCATAGCAGTCTTACCACAAGGTAAAATTATGTCATAATTTGTTTTCTGTGCTGTCTATTTCTCTACCTACCTACCTACGTAGCTATCCATTGCTCCATCCATCCACCCACTTTGGAAAACACTGTCCTCACATACTGTGAACCCTCAGTAAAGTACCATATCAGTATCCTTTTATTCATATCCTCCACAATGCCCAAAACAGTTCCTTTCACATATTATGTATTCAAATAAATGCTGATTCAAACTTTGATAAAGTAGCCAAATTCAACCAATTAATAGGTCACAGTTAAACAATCATTTAAATCTAATCAAACCAACATTCACTGACTACCTACAGTAGATATGCACAGTATTAAGCCCTTCAGAAAACAAACAAACAAAAAAGATCATGAAGAACTTCATCTAGATATTTAACAATCTACTGAAGTAGAAGGGGAGGGTAGTGACATACCATTATTATAATATAGTAGATTCTTAGCATTCTGAGATTTACCATTGTCAGCTTTGACAATTCACTAATGATCCCAAAGGTCTCACAGGTAATTCTGCAGAGACACTAATTTGAGGTGTGTATTTGTTTCTCTTCTCTCATATTCTCCTTTGCATTTAACAGAGGAATAATATACTAATGTGGTATTTAAAATTTGGGGGATCCATAAGAACCTGAAGATTCTGCCTCATGAAAACAAAAACGCATGGCATAATTTAGTGCCAGAATAAAAAATGCTACATTCAAACAATACATCCAGTTGCTAACAGAGAAAAGGTTTAATAAAGAAAACAGAAGTGAAATGGGCTGACTGGAAAAAAGAGAGCATTCCTGTTACAGCTGTGATTCTACTTCCACACTACTTACACTCGTAACACACTCGTCAATGAATCTCTCTTTATAAAACAAGCAATTTTAAGAAGGACTGGAGAAGTGGGCTATTTCCTAATGGGAATACATTAGAATCTCAACAGAATGCTGTGCTTTCCTACTGGAGAATCACTGAGTACCAAAAATACACACAAACACACACACAAGCCAAGACCCACAGATGAGAATATGTAATACATAGTTTCATGTATATAGTAAATGTTCCCATTTCATACTGTTGTATAGACACAATGTACACGACAAGCACACTTTTATGTTTACTTCTAAATACAAATAACTTCATTTCTAACACAGTCTTGTATTAAAAGGTTTAAGTTCAGAGCTAAGAAATCTGCAGTTGAAGACAAAGATAATCTAAAATGTTTTTCGAAGTATAAAGTAATTCAAGTAAAACACTTGTTTGAAGAGACTGAGTAAAAACTAGTAATCTAAAAAAGACTTAGTTCTACTGTAAAAACTTGAGAGAACAGAAAATAGTAAAATAAAAGCCAAGTCAAAACTAACTATAACAAACCAAGAGGGAAGTGATGAGGACCTGGACTAAAGTCTCAATACTTTATTTTTATTATTTAATACTGAGAATAAAAGAGAAGGGAAGTATGCAAAACACATTAAAAAAAAAAAAAAAACCCAACCAAAAACCCTCACTGGATTTCATGACTGAAAAGATGTAAATGAAAGAGGCACCTAGGAAAATTCTAAGTTTTCAAGTCTGAGTGTCTGGGAGTATGATTTTACTGTTGATATAAAGAGGAAGTCTAGGTTTGGGCTACAGCATCCAAGAAAGACCAAAGATAAGACCAGAGAAAAAGCAAACAGAAGGCATGTTTAGAAAACCTGGATTGGATGTGTTTCCATCAGTTTGTAAGACTGAGTCTGAAATAGCTAGCAGCTTGGCTGTTGAGAGATCTCTGAATCGTGTGTGACTGGGTCAGGACCCCCATCATGAGACTGGTGGAAGGGAAAAACCCTGTCACAGTATTTTCTCTAGCAATGAATGAAAGTGAAAACGTACCAAATCGGTGATGTCAGTTGAAAAACAACACAGCACAGAATATTAGTATTCCGACCAGGCCTCAGAGATGTGGCACATCAGTAAGTGAAAAAGGGGTCCTGGATTTATGTGAAGGGAAAGCAGACTATGGTGAATACACAAACAAAAAATAATGTGAGGCGAAAAGAAAGAAGAATCATAGCTGATAACATATTTCTGGTGAACAGACCAAAGACCAGACACAGAGTGGATGATTCTTCTTTGGCCATTATTTGGCACGGTCTCATTTCTAAACCCTAGTCTGTATTGTCCCTAAGGACGAGAATTAAAATATCCTTTTATATAAAATGAAGGGGAAAAAAAGAAGAGTCTAAAAGAAGTTTGTGGAAGAAAGACAAGTTAGATTCAGGTGACAGCAATATAATTTCATGTGCATATGGACACAAAGTACCTAAAAACTTACAAGACTTGAGTCCCAGAAGAGAAAACCAAAAATACGTATCATTCCTGAAGAGACAGCTGAAGAGATAAAGAATAAATACTAAAAACTAAGTATCAGAGAATAAGTAGAACAAAAACCTACCAGGCCTTGAGGTAAAACCATTCCAGAAATAAGAGCAACAAATAGATTTTTAAAAGGGGAAAAAGAGTAACATGATAAAGGAGAAAGAAAGATTACTTTCATCTACTTTGTCAATTATTAGGTACTATCATAAATGCTGTATCACTTTTATCTTCAGAAAGGCCCAATAATATTAAAATTCACTGTACTCAATTTACAGATGTATAAACTTAGGGTAAGTGAACTAACTAAATTCAAACTACAGAACCACGTCTCAAACCCAGTTCTGCCGCCTACCCAGCCACTGTTTCCAAAAACAAAACAAAAAAGCCCACCAGCTAGCAACCATATATACAACTGCGTCAGAATAAGATGGCAGATGATTGTGGAAACACACCCTTTAACAGCATCGACCTAACTAATAACCAAGAAGACTTTAATCAAAAGAAAAAACATTATCAAGCTTATACATCCATGACCAAATAAGAGCTAAAAAATTATTTTAAAAATTAATTTTAAGCAATCCTCAATGAGGTTTAAGAGCCTTCCAAACTTTAACAAGGAAGCTCACTTTCTCTAAAAATATTTAATTCAAATACTATTAAAATAGACAAGATCCATCTTTCTCCCAAAGCAAAGAAACACAGTTATTTCAGTTTGAAGGAAATGACAAAAAAAAAAAAAAAGGTAAGAAATGTGAAAAATTCCAAATACTGAAAGCTCTCATTCACTGCACACTATCCACCTAAGACTTTCTTAAGAAATGACCACTGTTAGACTGGGAGGCTGCCTTCCAGAATTTTCTATACACACCTATGTATACATATGTAAAATAAACTATTTTTAAAAAGTATTTTAAGTAAGTATGTACATCTATGTAAAATAAATACTTAACACATTCCAGTGTAAAATTATACTCCTAGTAACTGTTTAAAATTGATTTGCTTGCTGGATTCAGTAAAACACTGAAATTCTTATGTTGAGCAATAATGATACTGGTCCAAAATCTATAAAATATATCATGGTATTTTGTTACCATGTGTTCAAAAGTTTTGTTCAACAATTTTTCCAACTCAGGGAATATTTCTCCAACAGAGAATATATCTAGTACTTTCTTTATAATGCAAAATCTCCCTAACTTTTATCCATTATTGAAGTATGTAATATGAATGTACTTTCCCAGGGGGACAGAGAGGATCCACAATGACACTAAGTGTTCTCAGCCACAGCTTTTTTTCTTTTAAACGATCTTTCTTGGGGCACTTGGGTGGCTCAGTTGGTTAAGCGTCTGCCACGGGCTCAGGTCATGATCTCAGGGTCCTGGGATGGAGCCCATGTTGGGATCCCTGAACAGCGGGGGTCTGCTTCTCCCTCTCCCTGGCCCTCCCTCTTCTCCTGCTCTCTCTCAAATAAAATCTTTAAAAAAGAAATAATTAGAAAACTTGTTCATTAAGGTTAATATTTAAGAGACCCTGAAGGTTACCTTGTGTAATCCCATTTTACAAATGATAAAACTATTTCCTCGTCACCTATAATCTCTCACATCTTACTTCGGCAGCAACTATATTGATTTTGCAGCCTTGCCATGCTTTAAAATATATGAACCAGGAGCCGTGTAAAGAGCAGTCTGGGACAATCAAAAGGAAATAGTTACAAAGCAGCCATTATTACTAAAATGTGAAAATTAGAAACATGCTAAGGATACAGGCTAATAGAGTAACTGCACTCCTCTCCCACAAAGAAGGTGCAAGATATGTGAACTTTGTACTTAATGGTTTTTTTCACTTTTCTGAGGAGGGCTGAATTGCTAGAAAACTGCCAGCTAAGTGCGGGCGTGGGGGGGTGCTTCTGCACAATACTTCTTTGCCAAGGGGTGCATATTTTCCCACGGTACCTTATTTTATGGGCAGGGGAACAGAAGTATGTAGTAACTTACTCCTATCCTGACCCAAGTATAGCATGAAATGATAATAATCAACTAAGAATCACCTATTCCCACTCCCCTTCTACCTCCAACACACATAAATACTACCAAAATCTCACTAAAAACATACTGAAAACATATTAAACTGAGACACAAAGGGCAGAAATTTCTTTTAACCTGATTGCTTTGTGACTTTGATACTAACCAAGTTTCATCACCTCTCAGTCTTAATTCCTCATCCATAAAATTAGTCTGTTAAATGATATACTACACAGGTCTTATAGGTCTAAAATTTGTTAATTTCTGGAAATCGAGTTTAAGCATGGAAGCTAACAAGAAACCCAATCACAGAACCATACACTTTAGTTATGCCTATAGCTACAAATGTATAAAATGACTGTAACAGTCTTATTCTAAAGTCAAAGAGAAGAGAAATGATTCTCCAACCAAGAAAACAAAATCTATAAACAAACATGCATATATATAAAAATAACTCTTCGGTTTAAATTTTCCCTGGGATCCAAATAATCCAACTTCTTTTAATTTCAGTTCTTCCCTATGTCTTCTGTAAACATTAAAATTAAATATGAATTTTACATACTTTTAACTTTAGAAGTACTATTAATAATGAAATGGCCAAAATGAAAATAAGGAAGAACAATTCATTTGTAAGTCCTCTCTGTAACAAATTCCCATAAACCACATTAGCTGAAATTTCTCAAATAGAGTTTCTAATTCTAAATAATATAGTCTTTACATTCACAATTCCATGTTCACAATAAGTTGTTTATTATAGGCAAAATTATGGTAAAAAATTACGTGACTAGGAGAAGCCAATAAAATGTTGAAACATATGTGTAGGCTTAATGTTAAATTCTACTAAAATCTCAAACAACATTTAAATCTTTAATTTTATCCATACATCATTCCATTTACAACTTAAATTTTAATTGCATAGAACAGTAATTGTATAAGCAGAATTTAACACCAAGAATATTCCATGCAGAGTTGCTTTTTAAATGTCCTCAAATTCACAAATAAAACAGAAAGCGTCAAAGCTTTATCTTTACACACACACACACACACACACACACACAACGAGGAACATAAATATTCTACAAGGTTTTGTCCTAAGCCTGCTTCTCTTCTTTCTCTATATCATCTCCCTAGACAACTACAGCCTATCCTAAATCCTCATCTTTTATCTATTCTTCTTAGGTGCCTATATACCCTGCTGGGTATTTCCCACTTTGATGTTCCATAGACACCAAAGCCTCAAGATGTACAAAATCACTACTGTATTTAGCAAAACAGTAAAAGTAAGTATCTTTGGGTAGTTGAGATATGGGTACTTTAGTTCTTCCAAACTAATGAACTTTCCTTTATTCCAGGTTATTAAAAATGATCCCACTCCAACCAACTCACCAAATTATCTTTCTAAAGTTTTTAGCTCCTTCGGATTTGCCCACCTTAGTAATTAACACCATACCATTTAATTTACCTTATCACTTAACCAAAAGCCCTGGCACCACTCTCAACTTCATATCCAGCTCCCTATTACTAATAAATTTCTCTTGCATTCACCCCTTCTTCTCCCTATTATTACTCGAGCTCAGCCCCTCATCTTCTCTGTGCTAATTTAACTTCCCTTCCCCCAATCTCATCCCCTCATTGCTCTGCCCTGCTCCAAAGATACTACTCATTTTTCTAATACACAATTTAAAAACCCTTCAGAATCTTCATTCTGACTAAAAATGAGGTCTTACACATAGTGTACAAAGGCCTTTCATCAAAAGATCCTTGGCCAATTCTCCATCATTCCTCCCAACTCCATCCCCTTCCCAAAGTTACCATTTCCTCTAAATGATCTTTACTCTCTGCCTCACATAACATCTCCCTCCCCATTCTGTGTACATCACGATATACATGAAGAGCTTACATATAGTATACACAGGCTATATCACTACTTCTTGTATCATACTATTCATCACCCTACCTTCTAACTCTTTGTAGTAAAACATTCCCATTCCCATCCCTATTAAGAGTATGAGGGGAGAAAAAGAACACAGGTATCTAATTAATGCCGGTAACCACTCTGCAGAATACAACGCCTGATAGATGGCAAATAAGCATAAAAAATAAAGCTCCAACAACCAGCAACTACTTCCCAGCAGCATTCTTTCCAACCACTAGTTGCTATTACATGAAAACCTTCAGGGGCTATCATTACATTCTAGGAACTGGAAAATTGTAATTAAAATTGAGTAAGTTATCTAACAATCCTGAAAGACTAGCAAAATAAAGGAAGCCCTCCCAGAATTATCGGGAATCTTTAACTATTACAGCTCTCAGAGGCCTAAAACGTCTTAATCCTCTGGTTTTGTAAATGAATAAAAGCACTGATTGGTGAATTTTCTACAAGGAATGATAATGCAGGCCTCTGGCCAACTCCTTTAAAATGTCAATACCCTTCAGTTAAGTTGGTTACAACCCTTGTTCTTACAACTGCCACCAAAGCAGAGATAGGCCTCTAAAAAAAGTTGTGAGATCTCTGACAGAATAGAGACAAGAATCTGGGAAACTCTGCTCATTAAGAGGAGTTTCTATATAAATAAAAACCACTTTTCTTGGGTGTAACAAAATTCAAAGATGTTAATCCTTACAAAAGCAGTTAGTCGTATCTCAATAAATTTTTTTTAAAAGGCACTTACTGGTTTATTAAAAGCTTGTAGAAAAACTACTCATAGAAGTCCTTTCTGCAACAAACATAACATAATAAAAACTCATTCTGATGATTTTTATTCAATATTTAGCCAGGGACATTACTGAATAAAAATCAAAAAAGATAACCTGTATACAGTTCTGGAGCTTTTATTAAATAAATAGTAGCCCTATCAGGAGACATTTTCCCTTTTTTTTTTTTTTTAAGATTTTATTTGTTTATTTGACAGAAAGACAGCACACATGCAAAAGCAAAGGGAGCTGCAGGCAGAGGGAGAAGCAGGCTCCCCGCCCCCCCCAAAAAGGGAACCCAATGCGGGGCTTGATCCCAGGACCTTGGGATCATGACCTGAGCTGAAGGCAGACACGTAACCAACTGAGCCACCCAGGTGCCCTAACTTTTTCCCTGTTTCAGGAAAACTACATTAAGAACTGCTTTCACCACAGTCCTCAACTTTGTGGAGAGTATTTTAAGAATCACTCTCCTATTATTCATTAAAGCCTTAAAGAAAAGACTAGCTCAATCACTGTTATGTATTTGAATAACATTTTTTAAAGATTCTGTAACATACATGTATTTTCCACCAAATGAAGTCTAGGTTCTCTGTCCCAATTAATGAAGTTTAACTTGTCATCATCTAGTGAGTTAGTTGAAAACATCATGATTAAGAATTATTTTCAAATAAAAATCACACTTGACAAAAAAGAGATGGGAAGCAATGAGTCAAACTTTTTAAAATTTGCCCCTTTGCTGCATTTTTTTTTACGAAGTCTTCAAGAAAACGTTTGTTTTGCAATAACATGAAAACAATTTTTAATAGTTAAAATGTCACTAAATGAGGAAAAGCAAGAAATATGAATTTCCCATACACATCCATACACAAAAATTGAATGTAAACTCCATGAGGGCAGAGTTTGTTTTTGGGTGGGATTGTATTTTCTTTTGGAATCTGTTTTGTACAGTTAAATCTCTAGAGCCTAGAATAGTGTCTATACTTGGTGGTTAAGTGCTCAAAATTTTGAATAAATTATTTTCACTAAGGCAGGTTTTAAACAGTTTCTGTTTTGGACATTCAGGTAAGCTTATTATAAAGCCTGTAAGGAATGTATTTCCTTGCTCAATTATAATTTTGACTTATAAGCAGCATGTTATTAATCAAATTCTCAGGTTTCAAAGTTTGCAGCAGGAGCCAGCAAAAAATGGCCCATGGCCTATTTTCATAAGCTTTCAATCCAAGAACATTTTTTATATTTTAAAAGAACTGTGAAAGGCCAACAAGAATATGTGAAAGAGACCTTAAGTGGCTAACAAAACCTATAACATTCACTATCTGGTCCTCTACAGAAACAGATTACTGCCCCCTGTGAGTGGAGATTCCATTCACAAGAGAATAAAAGTTTTGCACACTTCCTTTCACCTATAAATTGAATATACACTATTAGGAACAGATCTTTCACCTAAAACCCTCTCCATAGCTAAGTTTCTGAATTCTGGCTTGTTATCAGATTTGAAGTATGTTAAGAAAAAAAATTTAACTATAGCATAAGTGGTTATGAATGCTGAAGCTAATAAAAAGGGAAGATTAAAGTTGTTATGTTTAATGTTTTACATAACAAAAATGGATGAAAAAAAAAAATGGAATACAAACAGAAAAAAACCCCCGAATCTAATTATATTTCAAAGAAATAGCAGAACTACACTGAGGGGGAAAAACTCACCAAGCCATGTTTAACACAGCATTTCGACTATACACTGTCAGGTCAAAAAAAAAAAAAAAGAACTATAAACAGATATTAAATTCTAGTTAATAGGTTTGTTTTCAGAGACATAGGGTTTAGCAATTCCGAAACTTTTTGTGTGTTTTAGGTTTGAGCAAGTAATATGCAAACACATTGTCAATAACAGAACTAGTTTTCTCACTATCAGAGAAAGGAATTACATAGAGAATTGGAAAGAGGAAAGGCTAGAATGAAACCTACAGTTGTTGGAATGGAATTGGGAGACATCAGGGCGAACCCATGGTTTTTAAAATTGGCAGACAGTTAGGGTGGGAGGTTGGGGAACCAGGTGGTGGGTATTAGGGAGGGCACAGATTGCATGGAGCACAGGGTGTGGTGAAAAAACAATGAATACTGTTACGCTGAAAAGAAAAAAAAAAAAAGATTGGCAGACAGTTAAAAAACAAAAATTTACATGTGTATATATGTGTATACATATATAAATTCTAGTTCAATCCATTAATAAATATCCACAAGAAGAAACCAGATCAGAGCTCCCTGGAGAAATGATTGATTCCAAGGCTAGGGTGGGAATGTCTTACCACATAAGTAAGAGAATACTCAAAAGATAAAGAGCACATATCAAAAGGACACAAAAGACAGCCTGAAGTAGCTCTGACTGGTCAAAACTGAGACAATCTGCATCAAAAACCTCCAATGAATAAAAAAGAATTCATGACTTCATACTGGTATGCATGCATCCATCCATACATACATACATAAATAGGAAGAAGGAAAAGCTCTTACAGAACGCCAATAATAAATGACAGACAAAGAACATCACCTTTTGGCAATCATCCTAGTACTGTTTCAGGCAAGAACTAAATGGATACTTAAACTGGCAAAAGTTTGATAAGCAACAAGGTATGTGCTTAGTTTCAAAATACCTCCCCGAATTATACTTGTTACAAAGGGAAAAGTAGTACTTTACAATGGAGAAACCTTGCAAAAAATAGTTAACATCCCTACTAATGGGATTAATAGACATCATGTGCATCCTGGGAACACGGTATCACTTCTGGAGTATTCCTGCCAAAAACACATAACCTGAATCTAATCATGAAGCAACAGAAGACAAATCCACACTGAAGGAATTCTAAAAATAACTAACCTATTATCATTAAACATAATCAAAGGTCATAAAAGGTAAAGAAAGAGTTATAACCAACTATTTCAGATTAAAGGATACTAAAGAGACAAGAATGAATGTGAGATGTGGTGTAGGATTTACTCTATTAAGGACATTAATGATATAATTAATGAAATCTGAGTAAGATCTGCAGACAATTGCATTATACCAATGTTAATTTCCTGATTTTGATCACTGTACCATAACTATGTATAAGAGTATCACTGCAGAAAAGTCATTTAAAAGTAAAAATAAAAGGCATCATGAATGCATTTCCCATTTTCATAATGCATTTTCATAATGCCAGAAAAAGTTTTCATATGTTCATGTTTAGGTGGAGTGAACAAGCAAAAAACCAAAAATGGTTAATCAACATAATTAGGTAGAGAAATCAGGATGAAGTGTACATAAAATTCTTTATCATTCTCCTAACCTCTATAAATCTGAAGTTTTAAAGTTCAAAAGTATGAAAAAATAAAGCTAATTTATAATTAAGACACTATGCCAGTAAGAAGGAATTGTGAAAAATGAGTGATAGTTCTCCTTTACACAGAAGGTAAGAAAAACAACCAGAGGTTGAGACCTGGGGTCCCTTTGAGTCTCAACTCTAATAGTTAAAAGTAGAATTTTATTGGTAAAATCATAGTGGTGGCCTGTTTTCTAGTCAGTAAAGAGAGGGTAGCACCTATCCCTTACTCACAAGCTTATCCTAAAATTCTACCGAAACATGACGAGTGGGGAAAGGAGGGCCAGAATATAAAACACTGTATTATAAAGTGGCTCACTTTTAACAGTGTTTGGTATTTCAAAATATAAAGCCCGACATTTTTCATCACAGAAAGCTATTACAGAAAGTAGACATCTACTATATGTTTTAGTTTGTAAAAATTTTAACTTATTCAACATTTTTTTACTTCGAATATTTTAATAAATTCAAATACCCCATCTATTTTTTTACTGTAAAATTTTATAGTGTAAGAATCTTACTAAATTTTAAAAAGTCATTAACTAGGGCTTGGTCAACTTATTTTTTATTTTTTTAATTAAAATATAACTGACAGGGACACCTGGGTGGCTCAGTTGGTTAAGCCGCTGCCTTCGGCTCAGGTCATGATCCCAGGGTCCTGGGATCGAGTCCCACATCGGGCTCCTTGCTCAGCGGGGAGCCTGCTTCTCTCGCTGACTCTGCCTGCCTCTCTGCCTGCTTGTGTGTACTCTCTCTGACAAATAAATAAATAAAATCTTTAAAAAAAAATAAATAAAATATAACTGACAGAACATTGTATCAGTTTCAGGTGTACAGTAAACTTTTTAGGTGCTGTGACCCAGTATAAAAAGATCATTAAACCATTTCCCAAATTCTACACACTAATATAAGATACATGATCCAAAGTGTTCCATCTTTCACTCACAAGCTACTCAAATTAGCCCTCAGGAGTCCAATCAAATTTAAAAAGTGTTTATAAGAAAGAGACCAAATTTTATCATGTACTTAAGCGAAAGTTCATTTTAAAAATAAAAATATTTATATTCTTTCAAATTCATAAAGGCTTGGTCACCACTTAAGAAAAGCTTTTTTAAAAATCATTTGCACCTGGAGACTAATTAGTATCTCACTGACAAAAGGAAACATTCTTAAAGCTGTTACCTTTTAGCAACAGTTATATTCCAAAACAAATAGGATTTTTTTTTAAATACAGGACAAAACATTTGGTTTAAAGTAAAACTTAATGTAGCTCATCTTATTTTGCCATATTTGAAAACATAAGATCACATTCTTGTTTAAATAAGTCTACTTGCTCAATCTCTATTTTGGGTAGTAGAGAGCTTCCAGACTCTAAGGCAAAATGCTAAGAGCAGGCAGAACTGCGCCTGTACAGAAGGGCTGCAAGAAGCCCAAACCCCAGCAAGCAACTCCAGTCAGTAATGCCCGCACAGCCTCGCAGCAAGGTCACTCCCTGCACACAAAGCTGATAAAGTGAAAGAAAAAAAAAAGATTACAAGAGCATTAGCTCCAAGAGAGTATGCTTCCTTCTTGTCTTGTTTCCCGCTGTATACCAGCAGAAAGAAAAATGCCTGGTATATGGTAAGCACTGCAGTATTGGTTAAATGAATAAAGAAATGAATCAAAGAATGAAATCCTAGGGCATTCAAATCAACCTATATAAATTATAATGAGTTGCAGAAGTATTTTAAAAACAAATTTGGCATACAATAACTTCATAGCCATAACTGCTTTTAAAAAACATTAGTATCTTTTATTTCCCATTCTGACTAAATGTAGTGATGTCAAAGTTACTAAGGTAATTCCTGACCCACAGCAGATACCAGAATGCATTTACATATCCTTCCCTGAGTTTCAAATATGGTGTATCAGAAATTCTTATAAAGCAGATTTAGAAAACCAAATAAATGCATAAAATTAAAATCAAGGCACAAATGTATCGTTTACCATCAAACTTGAGATAGCATTAACTCAGATAAGAAATTACAGGCTATAGAAGCAGTTCTCATCAGCATTTATTTCTCATAACAGTAGCACTATCAAAATCTGCTCCTCTATAATTAGAAAACCAAAAATTTGACTTGGTCTTTTTTTGTTTTTCGATCCCTACAGCATATCTGTCAATGATCTGTCATCTTATAGTTTGAAGAAATTCCTCAAAATATAAGATGTATTTTCTTTCCAACCATAAATTAATAGGCTTGCAATTTATTCACGTTAAATAGGTAATGTTATATTCCTTCCACAAAAGAGGAAAATTATGTGGAGCAGAACGCAAATAAACACAACAAGAGTATATGACTAACGTTCACTATTAAGCACAGTAACTTTTGGTTAACCTATTTTTTATGAAGAAATTCAACTATTCCCTACACGTTCTCTTTAAGATTACTAATATATTCGAAGTGACAAATTTTAGTCTGCTTCCCAATAACTATCCATATAATCAAGACATCATTTCACTACCAGTTTAAACCTATTATTTTCCAAAGGGCCTGCCTTATGTGCGTTATAATCATCTTACTATGCTTCTTGTGTCCATGCTGCTGGAAAAGCAGTCTGTACAAGCAGGAGTAGAGGCACAATCCTGAGAGAGAGGAGTAGAGAAAGATGTTGAGAAAACAAAACCAGATAAAATGAGCTCACTCAAGTTCGGGAGCTCAGCCAGTGTTCAAGGTCAAGGTTGATTACATTCTCTCATACCATTCTGAGTTAGAAGTTGTCCAATAACAGGAAAACTGGCCCTAGAAAGAGATATCTGAAATTCCATGTACAAGTAGTAATATCATCACTAATTCTAAGCCAACTACACTTCTAAAAAAAGAAGTGATCATAAAATATGACTATTTAGGAAACTGGAGAATACAGATGTCCCCTAAATGTCACTCAAAGTTACTCAATGCTAGCCTAGAATAAAATTATAGAGCTATTTCAGTCTTGCCAAAAAATTTTTTGTATTTATCTTGAATGATTAAGACTATAACACTCTCAGAGTCTAAAAAATCATTATCATCAATCTCAACTATCCTTGTTTTCTAAATTTTTAAAATACTGTAAGAAAAAAAACCGTAACTTTTGGTTTTAAACTGAAAAACAGTAAATAAAAAAAAAATCTGAGAATAGCATAATTATAAAATGCAACTTAGGATGGATTTAATCTAACCAGAACCTTTAAACACAATACTTCCCTCCCAACTCTCGCTCCTTAGTAAGTGAAAATTACAAAAAGATCAGTTTTGATTTTAAAATTTCCACCTGATCTCCTAGACTCCTATAGTGCCATAAAATGACTTTCAAAAAAAAAAAAAATCCTTATATGTACTAAGTCCTCCCCAAAATTAATTTTATATTTAATCAAAGAATCTTCTAACAGGGAACCTAAATATAAATTCAAATCAATCATCTGCTTTACACAGAGGAAGCCAAATGTCCAGATATGTTAACTACTTTGGTCCAAGTCATTCAATCCCAAGTACATCATCCATTTATTTGTTCAAGAAATCTTTGGGGCACCTGGGTGGCTCAGTGGGTTAAGTCTCTGCCTTCAGCTCAGGTCACGATCTCAGGGTCCTGGGATCGAGCCCCGCATCAGGCTCTCTGCTCAGCAGGGAGCCTGCTTCCCCCTCTGCCTCTCTGCCTACTTTTAATTTCTGTCTGTCAAATAAATAAATAAAATCTTAAAAAAAAAAGGAAATCTTTATTTGACTCATAGTATATATTAAGGTACTGAGCTTTGTACTGAGGATATGAAGCAATGAAAAGATATAGTCACTATCCTCATGAAACTAACAGTCTGGTGGGAAAGACTATTAGTATATTACTTCCAGTAATCACTAGAAGAGAAAGTACAATTTTTTTTTAAGACCGTGTAATGGGAACTAAATCGGTGATTCTAAACCAAGGTCTATTTTGTTCCCCACAGGACATCTGATAGTCTGAAGACATTTCTGGTTGTCACAATAGTGGCACCTTGTGGGTAGAGGCCAGGATTACTGCTAAACATCATATAATGCACAGGACAGCTCCTCACAGCAAACAATTATCCAGACCAAAATATCAATAGTACTGAAGTTGAGAAATTCTCACCTTAATCACTGGCACAGGGAGGGGTTAGTGAAGGGTTCCTTCCTTTACAACACACTAAGTATGCTTTATCTTTAAGGGAGTTTCACAAGGTAGAAACAAAAAAAGATAGTTTGATGGATACAATTAACCAAAACACCCACCAGAAAGTTAAAACAGGAAAGACTAAGGAAAGGAAAAGGAGACAGATTCTGATCGGTGAAAATGAAACAAACAAACAAAAATGCAATGTTTTATAGCTGCTTCACATAAAATCCCTTTCTTGAACCAGAAACAAAAGGAAAACATACAAATAAAAAACAAATTTCACAGACTTTTATTATGCCCTCTACCTTGTCTACTGTTCACCATCCCATGTCTAGTACAAGATACTTTTGGGAAGATTATAAAAAGCCCTGTAGTTAGACAAATATACACTCTGGAAACAAAAGTGGAAATGGAGTAAAGAAGAGATGGGATTTCACTTTTGACGTGAAGCAAGACATGGGAGGAAAATGTCCTGGGTGTTAAAGTGACTTTGGAAAGTCTGCATCCTGGAACAGTTTAAAGACTAAGCTATCTGACTAACTGAGAAGTCCTAAGGACAACCCCCCCGCCCAAACCACACCCTAAGAATTTAGGCATCTAAAGATGATAAAAGGTACTAGAATCATCTCAGAATTTATGAACCAAGGTAAATCCAAAATTTAAATTGTGATAATCTTCCTGACACATCTCACAACCTACATATCTGATCCTTTAGCTACCCACTCTGCCTTTTCTGAGCAGCAAGAGAAATGGATCATGATTGGGGGGGGTGGGGGACATAGTAATGCCACAAGTTATACAAAGAACTTGGTGGGGGTGGGGGGAGAAACCTGATCACTAATATTTGATTATCTGTTTGATTATTTGAAAGTGTTAATTTGTTGAGGTATAGTAATGGTACTGACACTATTTTTTACAGTCCTTAAAAATTAAAAGAATCCAATATGCATGTAAAATTCATCTCCTCCAGTTACTTTGCCTAAGCATAACCAATGCATAACAGTCTTCCATTCTCCATGTGTCAAGAGTTCATATACTATCAAAGTGCCCCCTCCAATTAAATTATAATTTTCTTTTTTTTTTAAAGATTGTATTTATTTATTTGACAGACAGATCACAAGTAGGCAGAGAGGCAGGCAGAGAGAGAAGGGAGGAAGCAGGCTCCCTGCTGAGCAGAGAGCCCGGTGCGGGGTGCGGGGCTAGATCCCAGGACGCTGGGATCATGACCTGAGCTGAAGGCAGCGGCTTTAACCCACTGAGCCATCCAGGTGCCCCTAAATTATAATTTTCTAAGGAAAGAGTCATACATTGCTATTCTTTTCCCTCTTTTCAAAAACAAAAACAATACCCTTACCATAATGACCACCATACAGTGGCATTCTTAAGGACAGAGCACAGATATTTGGCTCACATAATACTGCTGCATTCACCTGGGGTCCTAAAAACATAATTTAAGCAGACCAATATGAGACCCTTTTTACTGAAGTGAGAACATAACAAGGATGTGCCACCATCTTAAAGCAGCAACAACTATGGCACTTGTAATGGTAATTATTTTTAGAGTTAACTGCTCAGGTCAAGCATAGACTCTTAGGGAGTCTTATATTCCAATTTAGGGAGTCTTATATTCCAATTTGGACAAATCTTCTTTCATCATTTCAGACCTGACATTATTACTCATGGGATTAACTCATCACAATGATGATGCTTAACTGTAAATTATGCCTTTCTCACAAAACTAGCACAGTGGGCACTTAAATACCAATTCTCAGACCTCAATCTCATTGAACTCATGGTAAGAGGAATTTATCACATAAAGGATCTTCTGACAATGACTTTGAATACAGGGAAGGAAAGGCCGTAGTCATCTTTGAGATTATGATAGGTGGGAGTGGGGCAGCTGCATATGTTGACCATGACTCATAAATATCCTACATAAGGTCATGGATTTTCAAACTGAAACTCAACCGTGCTTTGCAAATTAAAAATCTATATTCTTAACTTAGGGTGCCTGGCCTGCTCAGTTGGTAGAGCATGCAACTCCCGATCCGTTGGGTGTTAAGATAACTTTAAAATAAAATCTTAAAAAATAACAACTATATCCTTAACATTAATATCTCTGGCATGTTCCTATTTTCAAACCAATGCTAGAAACAGGGATGGTCTTTAAAAACCTGAGAATTAGCAAGCCATAAAACTTAAGCATTTCATATTTTAAATAGGCCTTTAAAAGCCAAATTCACTCTAAGTAAACATTCTAATTGTTCCTAATATTCTAACTCAAAATTCCTTTATTTTTGCACTTTGCAATACATGATTTAATGGAAAATATTCATTACTGAATTAGTCCCTAATATATGCTTACTTGCAACAACATTTGTATATCAGCAAGCATTACATTCACAGAAACTATATTCAAAATCAGGGGAAAAATTTATGTATTTTATGTTTAAAACAAAAAGTATATTCTTCTGAATCTTCTTTGAATATAATACCTTTCCCCAACTCTGTGACTATATTGCTACTATTATTAAGCTAATTCCACATTCAAACATGATGAAATTTGAGCATGTTAATAAATAAAGGTGTTACAAGATTTTCTAAGTTCTCTGAAATCCATAGGGACAAAGAAGAGAGAGCTACCTACACTAAAATGGGACTGCTACTGCCAATCTCAAATTCCTGTAAAGGTTAGATGTGAAAAGAGGTGAAATATCTAGCTAGCCATGTAGATGTCACACCTCCTATTCTTAATGGAAATACTGAAAGGAAAACCAATATATCATTTCTACTCCACTGTGCTCTATTGTGACAACCACAGTGTAGGAACACCTTTTTCCTATCCACCACATGGGAAATCCTATTCAGAATTTCATGGCAGGAGTTGGGGGGGGGCGGGGGTGCTGGGATTGAGGGAGGATACTTATTGGGAACCGCCTAGACAAACAGGAGAGACAATTAAAAGGTGTGGGGTGGGGCGCCCGGGGGGCTCAATGGTTTAGAGCCTCTGCCTTCAGCTCAGGTCATGATCCCAGGGTCCTGGGATCGAGCCCCGCATCGGGCTCTCTGCTCAGCGGGAAGCCTGCATCCTTCTCTCTCTCTCTCTCTCTGCCTGCCTCTCTGCCTACTTGTGATCTCTGTCCAATAAATAAGCAAAAATCTTAAAAAAAAAAAAAAAAAAAAAAAAAAAGTGTGGGGTAGGAGCACCTGGCTGGCTCATTAGGAAGAGCATGCAACTCCTGATCTCCAGGTCATGAGTTCCAGGCCCACGGTGGGTACAGAGATTACTAAAAAAATTAATAAATTTAAAAAAAAAAAAAGGGTGGTGGGGGGGTGTAAAATCAAAGAACTGCAATGGAAATAAGAGAAAGAATATTTTTATATAAAATTTTTAAAAGTTTAACATTCTATAGTGCTGTACCACTACATGTAGTAAATAAAAGGCTACACAGAGCTATTTCTTTCCTGCAGTTGTGAAACTATTAACAATGAACTGGAACATACAGTACTGTTAAAAACGTTTTCTTCTAGAATTTAAGCACCATCAAGTATTGTTGGGAGAACCAAAATTTCTAATTATCAGCTACAAATTCATAAATAAAATGAAAAAAAATTTCCCAAGTCTATTGCACTATATATCAAGAAAGGGTTAAAAAAGAGAAAGAAAATCCAATACCAGAAAAGAAAACCCTTTACAAAGTGTTTGCTTTTATGTAACTGTGTCACTACTATGTACTCTAATATGGAAAGTCCAACTCATACGAATGTTATCTAACTTTTAGCCCTCTGCTAAGCTTCCCAAATGCCAATTCTTTAAAAAAAGGAAAGAAGACATAAAAGAAACAAAATTGTGAAACAGCTTCTAGAAGTATTGTCCTGTTCGGATCATCACAGCAGTATGTCTGGTATTTTAAGAGGTGAGTATTTAAGATTTTGTTAATCATACTATCGATCAGTAAGAGCACTTCACACCAAAAGTTCATAAAATTGCGACTTTAGTTAATATCACATTAATAATTTTTTTTCCAAGGCATACAGATAAAGATAATTCTGGTTGTGTAGACAGGTACTTGTTATGTTTGATGTCTGCACTACGATCTACTTAAGTCAGAGTTTTAAAAAAACTAACATACTTTATCAAAACCTGTCTCCTTTCAGACTAGTAAATTCAGTTAAGTAGTGAAAACTGGACACCTGCTTCTTTTCTAGTGTTAGATTTTACATATGAATGAGCCCGTGGGAAATGCTTCCCCAGCATCTTCCCCTCTCGAAGCACAGACCCCTTTCCTTCCATTTGTGTCTTTATGTCCCGATGATGAGAGAAGGGTGAAGTAAGGTATAATAAACCGCAGAGAAACCTTGCCTCCCACTCAGCCATTCTCTTAGCATTAGGTCCCTCGTTGGCACGTTACCTAGCCAACAGTGTCTCAAATACAAACAGTACGTACAACGTGACCACAGACCATCACCCCTGTAGGTTCCCTTCCTTTCTACCCCCATCGGTCCCTGCCTCATTAAGGACCAAGGAGAGGTCTGTGCAGTGATGTCCGGTGAGCAGTTAAAATCCCGCAGGCCCAGGAAAGAGGTGGGCGGGCCAGGCCTCGGCGGAACTGACCCCCAGAGACCTGCCAGGAGCCTCCGGGGGAGGGCCCAAAGGGGCCTTCCCTCCAAACCCTCAGCCACTCAACAGGGCGCTGGAGACACCGGAACCTCCCTCCGCCCCGGGGCGGCCCTCCCCCCAGTCCTCCCCTCGGACCCGGGGGAGGGGCGCGGGGCAGAGAAACACCCCTCCCCCTCCCCCCGACACAGCTAGGCCGCCTCTCGCCCCACCCTGGGAAGCCCTGCAGGCCCGCACCCACCCTGCTCGCGCGGGCCTCAGTCCGGGTGGGAGACGTGGGTAGGAGGGGAGGCTAGACTGCAATACCAACCTCGCTATTGAAGGTTTTCACAGCCTCCATGTTGTCGGTGCGGAGGCCCCGAGCCCGGCGGCGGAAGAGGCGGCGGCCACTGCACTGGGTGGGGAGAGCGAGACGGGGGCGGCGGCACGGCCGCGAGGAGGGGCGCCGGCGGGAGACCCGGCCGCTGCGACCCGGGACGGGAGTGGAAGGGCAAGCACTGGCAGGGAAGGACTCCCTCAGGGGCAGCGAGGCCCCGGCATGGCCGCTAGGGCGGGCGGAGCGCCGGTCTGGGGAACACAGGCGCTGCCGGGGCGGGTCGGCAGCGGGCGGGGGAGGGGCTGGGCCGCGGCGCCTTCTCTTCTCCGCCCCGCTCGGTCTCGGTCCTCCACCCTCTAGCCCCGTCCCCTACACTCTCCACCCCCTCCTTCTTCTTCCTTCGTTAGACTCCTGTTTCACCTCCCCGCCGCTCGGGCCGCAGGAACCAGCAGCGCACAGCGAAGACGGAGGAGGAAGCGCTGGCAGCAGCGGCTGCGGCATCCAATATGGCGGACGCTAGTCGGGCCGCGCAGCTCGGAGATCCGCGGCGCCGGCCAGCGCGCCCCCTGGTGACTGGACCGCGCGGGACCGCGCGGAAACCATCGAGCGAGCGCGGGCCAGAGCGTCGCCGCCCGGAGGTCCCGCTCCGCTCGGCCCGGGGCAGCCCGCGCCTGGCCCCCTCCCCGCGCCTTGCAGACGCGGGAGCGTGCGCTGCGGCCGCGTGGAGCGCTGCGGCCCGCCCTTGAAAGCCCCTCCAAAGCGTCACTCTGAGGAATGCCTAAGTGTCCCCGTAACGCGACAAGTTTGGGAAATAATGCCCACGTTTCCGTTGTTTCCAAGTAGATTGGTCCCTTTACGTGAGCTGTTGCGTTCATTTGCCTTTCAGAACTTTGCTGGACAGTGGCCTAAAGGTTAAGAGCCGAAAGAAAAGTTCCTAGTCATTCATCTATTTAGGAACGATGTGTCCATGCATGTTAATAGCGTCTGGATGAGAAACAAAAGCTTCGGATCCGGGTGGGGGCAGGGGGACGGGAGAAGCACGCACACAGCCAGCCAGCAGCTCAGAGCAGGAAATGCACGCTGCATAAAATCCGGGGGGACTGGTGCGCAGACAATGAGTGCATTTGTCTGTGCGGCGGGAATCGAGTCCCAGGCGCACAAGATTGGGATAGGTGAAAGGGAACTCATGTTTAATGGAAGATGAATTTTTCTGGAGGAATTTTGCCCTGGATTATTTAGAGTTAAGACGGTGAATACAGTATTCCTAGATGAAATAAGAGATGCTGCTCGCAAAATGCCTTCTCCCGCTTCGTGCCATGTAAAATAACCAATAACCAAATTAAAAGCAAACGTTAATTGAAGTTAAAAGTTAGGGTGTACCCCTGAGCCGCAAAGGCCGCTGTCCTCTTGCTGAGAGTTGTCTTTCAGCGGTTCACTCAAAGGGAAGGGAGGAAAATGGCAGAATTTTACGCTGGGGGATTGTTGGACCCAAGGTACTTTGGTAAAAACTGAGCCCCGAGCTTATGACACTGAGAAAGGCAGGCCCTTCTTGACTTCTTAGGGTCCAGTCTACTTCATTAACAACTTTAATATAAGGGCTGACTTAAAAAGAATAACTTCTTCATCAAGAAGAGCTTATATTTCCACCTTCAAAATCTCAAATGTGGTCACTAAGTTCGCCATCACCATTGGCCTCCAATCCTCATAGGCCAAGCTGTTATGATCTCTGGCCAAGAATTGCTGTAGCCTCCTCACCGTCTCCTACTTGTCTTCTTTAATTCATTCTCCAGACTAGCCAGAGGGACTTTTTTCTTTCTTTTTTTTTTTTAAGACACAAGTCAGATGATTTAAATCCCTTTAGGATTTTCCCATTGCTCAGATAATGTCATAACCTCTTACTAGGGCCTGAAGGCCCTGTCTACCACGACTCACCGTACTCTGCTTTACTCTTTTCCTTCCTGTCACACTGGCCTTTCTGTTGGCAACACAAAGGGTTTTCGCACTTAGAACACTTGTATGTGCCCCTTCCTTCTGGGATGCTGATGCTTGTGTTCTTTTCTTGACCGACTCTTCATCCTGTCCTCCCTCAAGCGGTCTCCTCCAATTAGTCCATCTAAAGGAGCATGCCATCACTTGCATAAGCACCCCACTCAGTACGATTCATGCCAGATTCTAAAGCTCAACATTCACTGCTTTGGCCTGTCAGGGATTATTTTTTCAGTCACTCATTAATGAATGTTGGCCGAATCATTTAGGCCTGAGAGAGTAAAATGCAATACAAGCTGAAGAATCAGTTGTTAATATGTTACATGACTTGATTTTATAAAATTTCCACACCCAGAAAGATAGCAGATGGCACTCTTTGATCAAGGGAAGGAAAAAAGAGGGGGAAAAGGGGAAAAAGAGAGAGAGAGACAAAGAGGACAGCCTAAGCCCTCAAGATGAGAAGGCAGTAAAGCAAGAGGAAAAGTAGAGATAGGTCAGGGGGGCTGCAAGGAGTCTGGAGGCCCAGTACAATGACTAAGTACAAAGTTTATGAACAACCACACATACCACAATGTGAAAATGTCAATACCCGTATCTATAATATATGTATGTATGTATATTAGTTAGAATTCCAATTCCCAATATACCAAACCAATTCAAGCTAGCTTATGCATACAAGAATTCACTATTAGGATGCGGGTAGGTTTTATTCGATTCCAAAGTCAAGAATGCCAATGGGCCTAAGAAACCAGAGTACAGAAAGCCTGAAAGGCAGACTAATCTCTGCTTACCTGTTTTAGTTTTCTTTCTGTTGCTTTATCCAACTCTGTTTTGCTAGTGAGATTGACTTGTGCTCTGGTTTTTTAATCCTGGATACCTAGAAGACTTGACTGAAAACTTCACCTTCCTGCTTCCAAATTCCTAAGGGAAGGAAAAGGAATTTGACTGACCCAGCTTGAATTAGGTGACCATCACCAAAAAAACCCTGAAGAACACTAATTCATATTTTGAGGAAGAATTATATGGGAAATAGCATGCAGAAGTATTCCTTTCCCTGGAAGAGATATGCCCAATTATAAATTATGAAACTCATATTTTAGAGCTTATGACATTCTCTTCTGAGTGTGGTTATCATTGGCCTGTCCTCTAGGACTAAATCATTTCTGGAAATAGCTCATAAGCTCTAATTCAGCCACAGCCTAAAGGTCAGAATCAAAAACAGAGTCTGGAGCAGCACTCACCATAGAACCTTCTGGGATCATGGAAATGTCCTGTATCTGTGCTACGCAATTCAGTCGCACTTGTGTGGTTATTGTGTTCTCAAAATACAGCTAGTGCAACAGAGGGAATGAATTTTTTATTTTTATTTCACTCTCGTTGACTCAAGTTTGAATATGTGCTAGTGACAACCCAATTGGAAAGCAGAGGTCTAGCTAGAGCAGACTTATTCCTGTGGATAGGTCACTTCTTAGATATTGGGAAGTAATTGTGAGGTGATACTAACCAAAAATCAAGTTGATTATTAGCCAGCAAAAGTAACAATGTATGTATATGAGTTTCTTTAAACTGGGGCAAAAACCTGCAGCATTGTCTAACCTCAAACTAAGTTCCATCCAGTGGAGGAAAAAAAAAAGAAAACTTGAGCATCTTTAGGGAACATTCTAGAATGGTTTAGGAAATTAGGGCAAAGACACAAATGGAATATTATACAGCCAATAAAAATTATTAGGCTGTGGGAAATGGTACAGTGGTTTCTCAAAAATTAAACACAGAATTACCATATGATCTAGCAATTTTATTTCAGGGTATATGTCCAAAAGAACTGAAAGAAAGGACTTGAGCAGATATTTGTATGCCCATTTCATAGCAGCACCATTCACAGTAACGAAAATGTGGCAATTACCCAAGTATCCATTGACTGATGAAAGGATAAATAAAATGTGGTATATTCACATATAATGGAATATTATTCACCTTTAAAATGGGAGGAAATTGGGGTGCTTGGGTGGCTCAGTGGGTTAAGGCCTCTGCCTTTGGCTCAGGTCATGATCCCTGGGATGGAGCCCCGCATCAGGCTTTCTACTCGGCAGGGAGCCTGCTTCCTCCTCTTTCTCTGCCTGCCTCTCTGTGATCTCCATTTGTCAAATAAGTAAATAAAATCTTTTAAAAAATAAATAAATAAATAAAACGGGAGGAAATTGACACATACCACAACATGCATGAACCTTGAAGACATTATGCTAATGAAATAAACCAGACACAAAAAGACAAATACATGATTCCATTCCATAAGATACCTAGAATAGTTGGATTCATGGAGACAGCAAGCAGATGGCAGTTGCCAGGAGAGGGTAGGAATGGGGAGAGTTAATGTTTAATGAGTATAGAGCTCATTTGGGGAAGATGAAAACATCTGAAGATGAAAGGTGATGGTAGTTTCACAACAGTATGAATGTTCTTAATGCCACAGAAATGTACATTTAAAATAGATTGGTAAATTTTATGTCAGGTATATATAATCACAACAATTTTTTTAATGGTTAGAATAAGACTAGAAATATGGGAAATGCATTTGAGAGATTATTAAGTACACAGGAGTAAGATAAACTGTTAATATATTTTAGCTCTTAAAGTTTATATACAAAAAGTGAAAAATTGTATTCGAAAAACATATTAGTACAACAGGATTGTGAGTGGTTTTTTTTTTTTTTAAGATTTTACTTTTAAGTAATCTCTACACCCAACATTGGGCTTGAATTCAACAGCCCTGAGATCAAGAGTCACATGCTTTATCAGGTTATCCAGGCAGGCACCCCTGTGGATTGTTTTAATAAGAATTTTGCCTCTTTTCAGTAAGTCAGTATTTTTAAATATTATTTTTTATTTTTTTAAGATTTATTTATTTTGGGGTATCTGGGTGGTTCAGTGGGTTAAGACCCTGCCTTCGGCTCAGGTCATGATCCCAGGGTACCGGGAAGGAGCCCCACGTCTGGTTCTCTCTGCTCAGCAGGGGTTCTGCTTCCTCCTCTCTCTCTCTCTCTCTGTGATTCCTGTCTGTCAAATAAATAAATTTTTTAAAAAAGATTTACTTATTTCGAGTCCCTTCTTCCATAGTATTATTTATTATATGTGCGTACATATGGAAGGGGAGGGGCAGAGGGACAGGGAGAGAGAATCTCAAGCAGACCCCTCACAGAACACGGAGCCCCATGCAGGAAGGATGCCATGACCCCAAGATCACGAGCTGAGCCAAAATCAAGAGTCAGGCGTCCAACAGACTGCACCACCCAGGTGCCCGTCTCACTTCTTTAAATGGGCACACTATAATTCACCAAACTTGATACTGAACCCAAGTATTATTCCCTAAGAGAATCATTAGATACTGAAGATACAATGTAAACATTTTGCTTTTACTAGCTTAAATTAAGTAAGAATTTTGAATTTGGTAGGTGCGTTCTATTTTCTGTTAAAGAAGTATTTCTTTAAATGGCTAAAGGTAAAACAGAAGACATCATCATTAGTAGTAGTACAAATAAATAGTAGTGCTGGGAGTCAAAGATCAAGAGAAATTTCTAAATGTCTAGGCTCCATAATCAAAATAATTGATTTAAGCTCAGCATTTGCACCCCCCACCCCCATAATGAATAAGCCAGCAGATTTCTGTCTTCCCCTTCACAATGAACCTTTCCTTACTTCCTTACACACACTCCTGATCCAAGTTATTTGCCCAGCCTACAGACACAACCCCACTTGTTCCCCCAGACTTTCCAAATGAGTACTGCTACAAGTTGCCTATGAGAAGGGGCTGTTTTGCCTGCCTTAAAGTTTTATTTCACTGCTTTGAAATGATAGAGTTTGTGCTGATTACACAAATTTCTGTTCATTTCAGATCACTGAGGAGATCACCAAATTATTTTGCTGTTACAGAGTGAGAGAAGGCTCAGGTTGTGATAAAAGAGGTTAAATTGCCCAAAAGGCATATTCTTATATCTCTAGACTTTGGCTAACTTTCTGCTACAAACACCTGTTATAAGAGGGCACAATGATGACTGGCCTCACAAGGTTACAATAAATTGTGATCATTGTGTTCCTCATATGTTGGCAGATTAGTAAGTAAGTATGTCTAGAGTAGTTCCATGCCTCGTAGGCAAATTAAAAATAATCAAATGGGGGCCTGGCTGGCTCAGTCAAAGACCATGCAACTCTTGATCTCAGCGTTGTGAGTTCAAGCCCCACACTGGGCACAGAGCTTACTTAAAAAATAAAAATAAATAAAAATAACCAAACATATGGGAGACTGATATATACCCCCAGAATACAAGTCTGTTAATTTACTATATCACTTTTCAGTGACTGAAATTCCCCTGTCTACTATTCAAGACAAAGTTTTTTGTATCAAGATAACTGGGAAACTAATAATCTGAAGGTTGTTTTGAATTATTAAATGGTAAAAAGGAACTTTAGTTAGGAGAACTTTTATATCCCTCCCCACAACATATACCCAAGCTTTAGTGTTCCTTCCCCCTAGACAATACTGAATAGTACAGTATCTCTTTTGTTTTTAGGCTGACATCTCTTGGCTGAATTTAATGCCTATAGTAAGACTAGCTGAATCATGATTTTCTGAAGACCTATCTTTATCCATTATGTCTTAATTTGTATGGATTTAATCTCAATGTGAAAGTCCTCAAGGTAGTTTTTGGTGATTTTTTTGGTTTTTGTTTTGTTTTGTTTTGTTTTTGTTTTTAACCAGCTTTGAGTAATGCTATGGGGCAAATTGTGTCTCCCAAAATGTATAAGTGGAAGTCCAAATGCTAAAGTACTTCAGAATGTGACTGCATTTGGAGATTAGAGTATTTCCCTCTGCCAGCTTTACTGAGGCACAATTGACAAAGAAAAGTTGTATATACTTAAGTAATAAAATGTGATGTTTAGATATATGCATACATTGTGAAATGATTACCACAATCAAGCTAAGGAAAATATCCATTATCTCACATAGTTACCACTTTTGTGTGTGTGTGGCAAGAACATTTGAGATTTGCTCCCTTAGCAAATTTCTTTCTTTTTTTTTTTAAGTTTGTTTGTTTAAGTAATCTCTACACCCAACATTGGATTTGAACTCATAACCCTGAGACTGAGAATCACATGCTCTTCTGACCGAGCCAGCCAGGCGCCCCTCTTAGCAAATTTCAAGTATACTTTATAGTATTGTTAACTGTACTCATCATGCTGTACTTAGACCTCTAGAACTTATTCCTCTCATAACTGAAAGTTTATTCCCTTTGATTAATACCTATACCCCCTTGCTCCCCAGTTTCTGGAAACCACCATTCTCTCTGTACTATGAGGTCAACTATCTTTTATTTATTTATTTATAACGTTTGATTTATTTAAGTAATCTCTACACCCCAATGGGGCTTGAGCTCATGACCCCAAGATCAAGAGTTGCACACCCCTCCAACTGAGCCAGTCAGGTGCCCCTGCTATGAGTTCAACTTTCTTTTAGATTCCACATGTAAGTGAGATCATGCCATATCTATCTTTCTATGCCTGGCTCATTTCACTTAACATAATGTCCTCTAGGTTCATCCATGTTGTTAAAAAGGGCAAGATTTCCTTCTTTCTCATGGCTGAATAAAATTTCATTATGATAAATCATATATATGTATCATCTTATTCATCCATTTTGGCAACACTTAGGTTTTTTTCCCGATCTTGGCTCCTGTGACTAATTCTGTAAAGAACATAGCAGTACAGATATTTCTTCTAGACGGTGATCTTATTTCCTTTGGACATATACCCAGAAGTGGAATTCCTAGATCATACGGTAATTCTTTCTTAGCTTTTTTGAGGAAGCTCCATACTGTCTTTCATAGTGGCTGCACCAACAGAGCACGAGGCTTCCTTCTTCTCCACATCTTCACCAACACTTCTTATTTGTTGTCTTTTTGATAGTAACCAATCTGACCAGTGTGAGGGGTTATCTCACTGTGGTTTTGATTCGCATTTCCTCGATGATTAATGATATTGTGCTTCTTCTCATGTGTTTGTTGGCCAGCTATATGTCTTCTTTGGAAAAATGCCTATTCAAGTCCTCTGCCCATTTTTAAATTAAATTACTTGTTTTTTTTTAATTAAGTTGTATAAATTCCTTACACATTTTCAATATTAACCTTTTATCAAATGATTCCCAAGTATCTTCTTCCATGTGGGTTGCCTTTTTGTTTTGTTGATGGTTTCCTTCGCTGTGCCAAAGCTTTTTAGTTTAATGTAATCTCATTTGTTTATTTTAGCTTTTGTTGCCCTTGCTTGAGGACACTGGCGCAAAAAAAAATATTGTTAAGACCATTGTCTGTTTTCTTCTAGGAATTTGACAGTTTCAGGTCTTACATTCAAGTTTTTAATCCATTTTGAATTTAAATGGATTAAAATGTAATCTTAACTGTGGAGTCAGGGAGGGTTTCCTGGAGGCAGGACACATTGGTGCATAGTTAAGGAACTCCAGCCTTAGCCCCTTTGCCCTTCAGCCCCTTAAATTCCTTCAGCAGTTGACACTTTAAAACGATGAATTTCAGTAGAATGGCAGACCAGATTCCCTAAACATTTTTGTTGCATAACAGCTACTAATGATGGTTAAAATATTTAAATTTTCTTTGCAACTGCATTGCTGAGATGATATAAAGTAAGGCAGTTGATATAGAGTAAGCAGTCCTCAGAAGCCAAAACAAGTAGAAAAAGGAATGCCAAGAAATAAGATAGCACTGAAATGCCAGTCCCTGATTTTACTAAGCTTTGACTTTGGTGGCTATACAAGATATGTACACAGGACATCAGATGACCACATTATGGAGTCTTATAAGAGAACCTTGAATAACTCTAAATATCAAGGGCAACATCATCAGTGAAGTGGCTGAAGATGTAAAGAGAGGAAAAAACACAAAGAAACACAAACTTTTCCAAAGATGGGGGGTGGAGTGAGGGAGGAGGGAGTTGCAGGGAAATTTGCCTGGATCAACACTGGCGCAGAGGGAGGAGAGGGAAAATCTTCCCTGAGAATTTATAGCCATATGTCAGACTTCATGCATGTTTGTGGTCCAATTCATAATACCCAGATGATGTACAAAACTTCAAGCAAATTATTTCAAGTTGGTTCTAGGGTGACATTCTCCCAGGCAATGGAGAAAGTAACTGCAAATTCTTTCTGGAGGTAAGCGACTTCAACCTAACCAACAAGAAGTTTGACAAATAAAGGTCTGTTGAAAATAAAATTATAATTGAACAAATAAACAAAACAGGAAAACAAAGCATCAAGAGTGGGAGCCAACAGAAACACAAGACAGCAGGATCAGACCAACATGAAGTTTAGATTATTACTAGATGATTCAGACCAGTCCCATGATTGAAAATCACAACGAATACTGTCTGAAAGAAAAAATAATAATAAAAGAAGCTTTAAAGCACTGAAAACAGGCAAAACATAAATAAAGTGAGAACCAGAGAGGACCCTGAAATGGCTTTTGCTTTGAGGGCATCTGCTTTCCTGGCAAACTTGAACTTTGGGTTTTGACAACCTCCTGGGGTAAGGGGACAGAAGTCAAAGCCTAGGGCCACCCAGGTAGGGAAGTCTTCACATTAAGGTGGACCCCCAAAGGGTTATGGGGAGCCAGGATTAGGGGGAGATTGAAGTAACCTCACTTCTCCTCCTCACCCCAGGGGACTATGAGAAAATTGTCCGTGTCTAACAGAGCAAGAAGCAGGGAAACAGTAAAAAGCACACACGTCTTAGCCTTTACAAGGATTTGTACTTCAAGAGTCCACTCCCTGCAGCCCCTAAGTACCCCTGGGCTAACTGTGCCCCTAGACAACTAGGAGAATCAAATACGATTTCTCTCTAGAAGATTGCTCCTTCATCTCAGGCTTTAAGGAGATCCTACAAGTAAATTCTCAAGGATAATGAGAGTATTCATTTTCCATTGCTGCTGTGACAAGTTACTACAGACTTAGTGGCTTAAAACAACACAAATTTATTACCTTATAGTTCCGAGAGTCAGGAGTTGACAATGGGTCCCCTTGGGCTAAAATCAAGATGTCAGCAGAGCTGTATTTCTTTTGGCAGGAGACTCTCAGGGCAGGTCCGTTTCCTCACACTTCTCCAGCTTCTAGATGCTGCCTCCATTCTCTGGCTGGTGGGTCCTTCTTCCATCTCCAAAGCCAGCAAGGACAAGCCCAGTCCTTCTCACGTCAAACCATTGATGCTGCTTCCCTTGGGCCACTTTCCCTTGCGTCTCCTGCCCCCTCCCTTCCCTCACTGCTAAGGCCTCCAGTGATCCCATGACGGGATAATCTCCCTCTCTCCAGACCCTTAACTTAACTATATCTGTAAAGTCCCTTTGGGCACAGAAGGTTATATATCCATGCAGATGCAGTTATATATCCATTGGGTGGGGACATTATTCCGCCTCCCAAAATAAGTATCACTCAGTCAAAAATAGTTCAAGTCACAAGGAAATAATATACCATGAATGCGAGTCAGCAGGAAGGGCGGATGAAACATACATAACACATCAGGAACAAGCTGGGTTTGTCTCAGGAATGTAGGGTTCCTTTGGGGCGCCTGGGTGGCTCAGTCATTCAGCTTCTGCCTTTGGTTCAGGTCAAGATCCCAGGGTCCTGGGATCCAGCCCCACATTGTGCTCCCTGCTCTGCAAGAAGCCTGCTTCTCCCTCTCCCTCTGCCTGCTGCTCCCCCTACTTGTGCTCTCTCTCTCTCTCTCTCTCTCTGTGTCAAATAAATAAATAAAATGTTAAAAAAAAATAAAAAGGAATGTAGGGTTACTTTAAAATTTAAAAATTCATTAATATAATCCAGATATTAAGAGATTAAAAGAGAAAAAGTATATGATTACTTCAGGAAATACGAAAACACATCTGACAGTATTTAGCATCATTTTAAAAAATAGAAACAATATGAATTTCCTGTTGCTGCTATAACAATCTACCACAAAGTTGGTGGCTTAGAACAACAGAAACTTACTCTCTTACCGTTCTGAAGGCTAGATGTAAAAAAAATCAAGGACTTGCAGAGCCAGGACCACCTTGAAGGCAGTAAGGGAGAATCTGTTCCTGTCCTCTCCCAGCTTCTGTCAGAGTTCCCTGACGGGCAGCCGTGCCCCTCCGGTCTCTGTCCCTGTCTTCTCGCAGCCATCCCCCGCGTCTGTGTGAAATCTTCCCCTGCCTCTCTCTTATAAGAAACCATGTAACTGTACTTAGAGCCCACCCTGAACAGGACAGACTCCTCTCAAGGTCCTTACCTTAATCACATCTTTTGCCATCTAAACGAATTTTCACTCTTGGATTGTATACAGCAGTAGGCACCAGTGTCAGAGATTAGGAAGTAAATACAACATTTGGGAGGAGATCCTTTTTTCAATTTGCCATAAAAACAATCCACAAAGTATAAAAGACAATTTCCTTAACTTGTATTTTTTTTTAAGATTTATTTAGTTATTTAGGATTTTATTTATTTATTTGACAGAGAGAGAGAGAGAGAGAGAGAGCACAAGCAGGGGGAGCAGCAGGCAGAGGGAGAGGAAGAAGCAGGCTCCTTGCTAAGCTGGGAGCCTCGTGTGGGACTAGATCCCAGCACCCCACGAGCATGACCTGAGCTAAAGGCAGATGCTTAACCAACTGAATCATCCAGCCTCGCCTTATTTGTTTATTTTAGAGAGAGAGAGAGAGCACACACAGATGCACGCACATGAGCCAAGGTGGAGGGAGGGAGAGGGAGAGAGAAAATCCTCAAGCCAACTCCCCACTGAACACAGAGCCCCACACAAGACTATCTCACAACCCTGAGATCGTGATCTGAGCCAAAATCAAGAGTTGGATGCTTAACTGACAGAGTCATCCAGGACTCCCGTCTCCCTTAACTTGTATTTCAATCAGACTCTAAAAAACCAGTGTTAACTAGACTTATTGTGGTGATCATTTCACAAATATACAGTATACAAATACTGAATCATTATGTTGTACACCTGAAGGTAAAATAATGTTATATGTCACTTATATCTCAATAGACAAATAAAAAATAAACAACTATAGCAAATATCAAACACTCCTTTCAAAATCAGGGATAAGAATGGATTCAGTTATTACCACTCTATTCTACATTATCTTGAAAGCTCAAACCAACGCAGCAGAAGAAAAAAACAAAAATTCCAAGAATTGAAAAGAAAAATGCAGAAATATTATTTTAATTGACATTATTATCTATATAGAAAACTTAAAAAACATCCAGAGATAAATTACGGAATTGATAACAGTTGAAGACATTTCTATATTCCCATATATGGAAATTATATTAGAAAACCCTAATGAACTATAAAAATATATACCATGCAAAGTAACAACCAAAACAATAAAGCATATTGAACTTCTTGCTAAGATGAAATGCTGGTGCCACTCTTGATCTTTTATATTAACCACCAGAAAATGTGCAAAGTGTGTGGAACAACTGTTTTTCAGACATTGGACAACAGACCCAGAAGGACTTAAAAATGTTCTCCTGGGGTACCAGGGTGTCTCAGTCAATTGGGCTTCCAACTCTTGGCTTTGGCTCAGGTCATGATCTTGGGGTGGTGAGATGGAGCCCTTCATTGGACTCCCTGCTCGGCAGGGAGTCTGCTTCCCCTCTCCCTCTCCTTCTGCCCCTCCCCCCTGCTCAGGCAGGCATATGCTCCCTCTCTCTCTCTCTCTCAAATAGATATGTAAATCTTTAAAAAAAAAAAAATAGTTCTCCCAATAATACCTCTACTTTCTGGCTGGTGGCTCTTTCAGGACCACAATTCAGGGAGGGAAACTCGAACTGAGCATGGAGATTTTGCTGAGTTGAAGAGACAGAGGTCAGAGTTTTAGGAAGATGGTGGCATTTGCAGAACAGCGTATTATGCAGTTAGGAGTAATCTATGTGAAGAAAGGACTGTAGAAATTGGCAGAGAGGTCACCTTAAGTTTTGGCTAGACACAAAGCAACACATGCACAGAGTAAAACAACACAAGGCCAGGCAAAGAAAAGCACTTGGAGGGGAGGGGGGCACCTTGGTGGCTCAGTCAGTTCAGAGTCAGCTTCCGCTCAGGTCATGATCCCAGGGTCCTGGAATGGAGCCCAGCACAGGGCTCCCTGCTTGGCAGGGAGCCTGCTTCTCTCTCTCCCTTTGCCTGCCACTCCCCCTGCTTGTGCTCACGGTCTCTCTTTCTCTGTCAAATAAATAAATAACTAAAAACCTTAAAAAGAAAGAAAGAGAGAGAGAGGAAGGAAGGAAGGAAGAAAGGAAGGAAGGAAGGAAGAAAAGAGGCAGGCAGGCAGGCAGGCAAGCACTTAGGAGCTGAAAACTGGACAATTCTCCGAACTGGGGGATATTCGATTTCCCCTCAGCCAGAGTGGGGGAACGTTACTGATGACCTGGAAAGTGCCGCACATTCACACCCATGCACACGTGCTCAGACATTGATGTGTAAGTCAAAGCAACCCGAGAACCAGATGAAAGAGTTCCTAGTGGCCAGAGCAGACACAGTGTGAAGAAAACAAACTACTATTGAATTATAATCCAAACAAAAATGATATGTACCTTCAGGGAAGGAAGACTCAATATTGTTAAGATGACAATTCTTCTCAAAATGCGTTGAAGTTTCAATGCAAGTTTTAAAAGGTTAGATTTCCCTGAAAATGTACAGACTGATTCCACATTTTCTATGAAGATAAAAAAGATTTAGAATACCTAAAATAATTTTAAACCATCGGGAGAGTGGCACCTGGGTGGCTTAGTCATTAAGGGTCCACCTCCAGCTCAGGTCATGATCCCAGGGTCCGGGGACCAAGCCCCTCATCGCCATCAGAATCTGTGCTCAGCGGGGAGCCTGCTTCTCCCTCTCCCACTCCCCCTGCTTGTGCCCCCTCTCTTCCTGTGTCTCTCTCCGTCAAATAAATAAATAAATAAAATCTTAAAAAAATAAAAAACAAAATCAGGAGAACTTACACTGACTGATCTAAAAAATTATTATAAAACTACAACTTGAGGACAATGTGGTGGTAGAGTATCAATAAGCCCATAGATGAAAAAAGGAGAATAGAAAATCCACAAATGGGGGCACCTGAGTGGCTCAGTCGTTGAGCATCTGCCTTCGACTCAGGTCATGATCCCTGGGATCGAGCCCTGCATCGGCCTCCCTGCTCGGCGGGAAGCCTGCTTCTCTCTCTCCCACTCCTCCTGCTTGTGCTCTCTCTCGCTGTGTCTCTGTCAGGTAAATAAATAAAATTAAAAAAAAAAAAGAAAGAAAGAAAATCCACAAATGCATAAATACATACATGCAATACATTCATACCTACTTGCACACTGATATAGGTTAGTAATTTTCAACTAAGGCGACAAGGTAATTCATAGTCTTTTCAATAAAGGGTAATTAAAAAAAATGGCAATCCATACAGAAAAATAAGCACATGCCTCAATCCCTGCTGCGCGCCCTAGAGGAAAATTAAGAGAAGAAGGAGCAGTACACGGAAGCAGATGGGATCGGGGGTAATGAAGACCACAGGGATCACAACCATGGCTCCTCCTGATTAATTCTCCAGTTTCACTGTTTCCTCTGATTCTCCTGTCCATAGTTTCAGTTCCATGAATGGAATATTCTATGGTTTGATGCTAGACATCGCCATGCTATTTCATTTTACTGGTATACCTTTTACACAGTTGTATCTCATCTTTATTTGGGTAACTCTTATTCATTTCTCCTTTCCTCTTCCTTTTGATGAACTGGCAAATACATATAATTTAAATAATACACGAAAGATATAGAAATTTAGAAACGAACACCTATACAACCCACTCTGGAAAGGAATTCCTAAGGCCAATGAACTCAAGGTTCGATATTAGCCAGGGTACTCAGGGACTCAGAACCTAGTAAAATTCACAGTACGATTTATTACAATGAAAGGATACAAAGCAAAATCAGTAAAGGGAAAAGGCATAAGGAAACCAGGTTCAAGCTTCCAAGAATCCTCTCCTGGGGGAGTCACATGAGATGTGTTTAATTCTTCCAGCAAAGAGATAACACGTGTTGTTGCCTATCATGAAATATTGCCTATCAGGGAAGCTCATTAGATACTCAGAGCCCAGGGTTTTTACTGGAGGCTGGACACATAGGCTCTACGGCTTGTGAAAGAAAAGCAGGTGTTTGGTATAAATCACATTGTTTGCAGTTAGGCGCAGTGAGCCACTCTTATCAGGCAATGGTGGGACCTCTCCCAAGATGAAACCCAAGCTCCCAGACACCAGCCAAGGTCTAAACTTGCAAGCAGATTTTTCTAAGGATAGTAGTCTCAGACCTGCTGTTAATGTATCCTGCCACCCACTTCCTGTTTATCCCTAGCCCCGAACCTGTCACACTTCATCCCAAACACTCCCCCTTCATTCACCAAGTAACTACCACATGAAATGTGTATTTATTCTCTTGCTTTTTTCTACAGATTTGTTAAATATGTACACATACCTATACAATTTGTTTTTTATTTTGAAAAGTTTTGAACTTCATAAAAGTACGATAATACACTTTTCAAGTTTTCATTAATATAATGCTTGTGCATTTCATCCATGTTGATACTAGTGTATCTAGTGTGTATATGTATGTATACTTTGTTTAAACTTTATTATATGTATGATACTATGTTTCTGTATATATACATACATACTTATATACATACATTTGTTGAAGGTAGAATATAATTTTCAACTTGATAAAGTATTATTTTAAAATTTGTTTATTTATATATTATTTATATTAATGGAAACTCGAATTCCATTAATAAAATAAAGAATGATTAAGTTATAAGGCAGAAGGTAATTTAAAGATGTTACTTTACTCAATTGAACATTGTATTTTATCTTCAACAAACATGAGTAGAGAATACATTAGTTTCTTGGAAGGGATGAACATGAATGCAGATACGCTTGTCTTCATGTGTCATAATTTTTAGTTACCATAGATTTATATTGTTTTAATATCTGATAATGTCAGTTCCCCTAATTAATAGTCTTACTTTTCCAAATTTCTTGGCAATTCTAACTCATCTAATTTCCTATTTGGAATTTAGAAACATACTTCATAGTGGTTACCATAAAAATTGCTTTTAGGGATTCTCATTAAATTTACATATTGCTTTGGAGTTGACGTCATTTCTTTCCCAGATGGCCACTAAATTGTCCCAAATCATTCACTGAAAAGTTCATGGTTTTCCCAATGATTTGAGAACCAATCTTTCTTGTATGTGAAGTTCTCATATATTGCACTATTCTTTTCCATATTTTGTTCATTAAAATGCCTACTATGGTTTTAATATTTTAGCCTTTTATAACATATTTTATTCCATGGTATGGTTGGTTCCTCCTTTTTCTTTTATTTCAGGGATTTCCTGTCTATCATTCCTTGATTCTTTTCCCATATGAAACTTTAGAATCCACTTGCCTACTACCATACATATCCCTAGGTATTTTTATTGGTATCCTACTAATCTACAGATGAATTGGGGAGAACTGACATCTTTCTGAAGTTGAGTCTTCTGTGGAAAGATAGATAATAACCAACATAAACAAGCTAGATATATGATATGTTATTTGATGATAAGTGCTAAATAAAGCAGGGAAGGAGGCTAGAAGGTGGGGGTAGAGGTTGCTATTTTGAACAGAGAGACTTACTGATATTTTAGTATAGACCCCAACAAGCTAAAGGAGGGAGTCATGCTCCAGACAGAGGGAGTGGCAAGTTCAAAGGCCCTCCAGGGTTGACCTTTGCTAGGAGCACAAATAGCTCATCCACAGTAACAGGAGAACATGCAGAGCCTCCAAGTTGAGATGCAGTTTGATGGGTAAATGTGGTGGCTGGCTGCTGCAGAAAGGCTCCTGTTTTCTTTGAGAAATAGGAAGCTATGTAGACTGAGGATTTGGAAGGCAGTGTAAGAGGAGAAGGGGACCATGGTAATAAGGGCAGGAAGCATTAAGGGGCTATTCAAGAACAGTGACTGCAAATTCCAAGTGAGAACTGGCAATGGGGTTGTGCTTCTTTCCCTAAACACATTCAGCCATGTGGGTAGAGGCACAGTAAAAGCAAGAGTTGGACTTATTTGGGTTGTGACTTAACCAAGCGGGAACCACAAAGAAAGAGAAGGAAAAGGTAATAGAGGATGACATATTCAGGGATGACGATGGTGACCATGAAATTTCAGCTGGATACAGAGAGAAATGCGGACAGGAGGGGGCAGGTTGCACCTCCAGCTTCCATAAAAAACATGCACAAGTCACTTCATTCTGCTAAGGATGAAATGTCTATATCTTGAGTATATCAAAAGAAATAAAGGTAAAAGTATTAATAAAAAAATTAACTCACGTAACAAAAAAGAAACACTTAACATTTTTTTGTGAAATATATCCCAGGGTCTTTTAAACTAGAATATCAGAATTGTTTTATAAAATTTATTGTAAAACTAGCCTTCAAACTATCAAACAGCAAGGAAACCACTTAATTGTTTTAATTAATTAAAAGAAACTAATTACTAGTATTCTTATAAACCCGAATATTTTTATATCCCTAGAAGTTATCATGAAGCCAAGAATGCTGCAATGGTTAAAGACTCTTATTAAATTTCAACATCAATCATAAAAGAAGTTCAGCCCTTGTAGCACTCAAATAATTCTTGATAATCTGTGATGTTAAAGACAGGAATGGCATGAATAATTGAAATTCACAGAAAATGGAGAAAGTTTAGCTAACAGTTAAGATAATTGTTCCATCAGAAGCCCAAGCCTCTTCAGTTTTTGTTATCCCAGAATAGCAAATCTGATTAATCACCATTTTATATTCTCTTTCTTCCCATGCAAAGGATATGAGAAGTAAAATGGTAGGCTATAAGACATATCCTAGGCCTTGTTGAAATCAAAGCCACAATTTTTAGAGCACTGATTAGTTCCTAGAAATAGCAAGTTGAATTTTTTTTTTCATTTATAACTTAATAAAACATCAAACCCATATTTCCTTTTAAAATCTCAAAGTTGAAAAGACTATAAGCCTATGTCGATGCTTAATTCCTATGTGAATTTTTGACAAGGGGCCATTTAGTTTTCTGTTTTGGGGTTGCCAGTGACGGGGAAG
The DNA here is from genome assembly GCF_963455335.1 of Martes martes. Classification (NCBI taxonomy): domain Eukaryota; kingdom Metazoa; phylum Chordata; class Mammalia; order Carnivora; family Mustelidae; genus Martes; species Martes martes. Next base: position 12,448,470 of record NC_137893.1, read on the forward strand.
TCCAACTTCTCATTCAATTTGTTCAGCTCTGTTTGCCATTGAGCTGTATCTCGAACTGAGCACTAATCTGTTTCTATATTATTTTCACCAGCTTATCTCAGTCCTGTAGCCCAGAGTCACTCTGCATAGGTTTGGCTTCTCTTTTATGGTATCATCTTTAAAGAACATTTTTTAAAACTGTTGTGTTTTTTCTCAGCATAAAGAACTACACTTTCCTCCATTTCTTTTAGCATCTCACCAACCAAACCACTATCTTCAGATCTTCAAGGGATAATTTTCCTCCTCAATAGTGGCTCCCCAAACTGAACACAATACTACGAATAAGGACTGCTCGATACAAGGAGAACCAGACCTAAGAAGAGCACTATTTTACATCTATTGGGACGACTTAAAATTCCATTTGTTATTTTTAGCATCTATATTACATCACATTTGTGCTTGTAAGCTATGCTCCTGTGTGCTTCGTTTCTTGGACAAAGTCCTGGATGTTACACTTGCCCATGTATTTTTTAAAACGATTTTATTTATTTATTTGGGGGGGGGCAGATAGGGAGGGAGAAGCAGGCTCCCTGCTGATCCCAGGACCCCAAGACCATGACCTGAGCCACTCAGGTGCCCAACACTTGCCCATATTCAACTTTGTTTAGATTAAATGCATCATTCCAACCTACTACTACCTTTTTAAAAATTCTGTCTCTGTCAAGTCTATTGGTCTTCCAGTTTTACCTCATTTGAAGAGGTGAAATTTGTCATTATGTCAATTGCTGTAAAAACAGTCTGATTACTAAGGACTCTGTTCTTCACCTCCCCCAGCTGGGATCCAAGAGCACTATTTCAGTCTTTTCTGATTATTCCATTGAATACAAATCCACCCACGTGGCATCATCTTGTCTATAAAAGCGTAATGCAATGCTGATACATTTGTTTGAAATGCTAGTATTCCTTTCATGAATCATCTTTAGGTGATGGGACTCCATGGTAGTGTCACAGCTCTAAGACTTCAGCTAAAGACCAGCCCTTTGTGATTGAAATATAGCCCCACAAAATGCCTGGAATTCCTCTGGCGCAAGAGAATGGACCCAGCACATACATTTGCCTCCTGTCCTTTCCAAGACTCCACTGATAATGATACTATGGAAATGTACCAAACTGTATAAACATTGAAGAGGGAAGATCAGACGACTCATCAGCAGGTAAGAAAGATCAATCAAATTCTGAGCGATAAACTGGGTGCCACAGAGCTCAACCTGTGGTTCAGTGGGGTAGCAGAATAGTTGGAAGACCAGCAGACCTACAAATTAGGAGCAATGGTGTGTGAAGTGGGAATGAAAATACAGAAGGGCTGTGCCAGTTAACTCCCTACTTTCCTACCTTACCCCCTAGAGGGGCTGCATCACAAAAAAGAAAAAAATCCAATTCCTAAGGAAGATATGCAAAGGTGTAAGTTTCCAAGGCGAGTCCTGAGTTTGACTCCTTGAGTGCTAACGATGAAATATAGCATGCTCCCTCACACATTCTTCCGACATACAATGACTTCCCATTTAGGGAAAAAGGCTCATCGTTACTGTTTTTTAAGTTTTTACTTACTTATTTATTTATTTTAGAGAGAACGAACTGGGGAGGGACAGAGGTAGCAAGAGAGAGAATCCTGAGCAGATACCTCACTGAGTGTGGAGCTGGCGGGGGATGGGAAGCTGGATCCCATGACCCGGAGGTCACGACCGGAGCCAAAACCAAGAGCTGGGTGCTCAACCAACTGAGCCACTCTGGTGCCCCTGCTTATCACTCTTACGTAGCAGGAGGAAAAACCCATAGCAACTACATGAAACAACCCATCACATCTTTTATTCTTAAATATAAAGAAACTATCAAGGATCAACAGAAGTATGAGAAAAAAAAGGCAACGTGAAAGAGCTAGACCAAGATACACCCACCCAAAAAAAAAAACCTGGAGGAAAGAAATAATTCATGAAACAGAGAGCTTAAAATAAAGCTAATTAGTTTCAATAAAATATTATGTACATAAAACAGAATAAAATACCTTGAAAAAGGAATTGTACAAGAAAGGGCTACCAGAAACAAACAAACAAAAAATATGAATGCCACAGTTAAAATATTTCAATATAAATGGAGGGTAACAGTGAAAAAACAAACCCACAATACCTCTCAAACTTAAATGTGCATAAGAAACACCTGGGGATCTCATTAAAGTGCGGAGACTAATTCAATGGTTTTGAGGTGAGATCCGAAGTTCTACATTTCTAATGAGCTCCCAGGTGAGGCCAGTACTGTTGGGTTATGCACACACTTTGAGTAGAAAAATCAGAAAAAAAAAATAAGGAAAAAAGAGAGTCTAAAATTCTAAAACAAAAAATAGGAGAGAAAGACAATCAAGAAGAGCCAACGTATGCAAACTAACTGGAGTCTCAATAAGAGAAAATGTTGTCCAAAAAATAATAGAAGAAAACTTCCAGAATTGGAAAGTGGTTATTCAAGTCTTTGAATTAAAAGGGCTCACTGACTGCTGAGTAGGATGAATTTTTAAAAGATCCACTCCTACGGGCTCCTGGGTGACTCAGTTGGTTAGGCATCCAACTCTTGATCTCTGCCCAGGTCTTGATCTCAGGGTTGTGAGTTCAAGACCCGCCTTGGACTCCATGCAGGGATGGAGGCTACTTAAAAAAAAAAAAAAAACGATCCTCTCCTAGGTTCATTTCACACAAAATTTCAGAACACTATAACAGAAATAACTATAAAGATCCTAAAAACCTTTAGAAAATAATAATTAGAATACAAAGAAACATGAAAGAGCTGTAAAATCTGTCTTAGATGCATTGGATGCCAGCCGGCAATGCCTTTGACATTCTGAGCAAAAAACTTGGGACTTGAATTTTTTAGACCCAGTTGCTCTTGATCATTCAAGTTAGGGCAGAATAACGATGCAACCAAGATATGGTAAATACTGAAGGTTGACTGATCCATTTCCTTTCCCAACATCCTTCTTCCCCGCCTGCCTCTCCAATAGAGGCTGATGAACCCGAATACTTGTTTACAAGCTTTGTGCATCTAACAGGGACCATGAAACATAGGTCTAGAGAGCAAGAGGCAGGCAAAAGTCTGCAGAGGGGGTTTTGGGGAATTTTTGTCCAGTTTCCAGGTATGGAAAATCAAAAATATGTTTGTTGGTTATCTAGCTATTTACATGAATCTATTAATCATGTTACTTACAGCATCTGTAATTCACTATTTTTAGTATGCTTTATCAACAAATTTCAGTGACCGTCTTTTAAAGGCTACATTTGTCCACTTATCTATCTGATCCTTCTGGAATTCTACTAGTTGCTGTTTCTCTCTCTGAAGGCATTAGAAATTGTATCTTGATTATTTTATTAGTCTTAAAGCTCCATTTTTCTTTAGAGTTGAAGGCAAAAAGTATTATCAGTGTGGCAGTGCAGATGCCTATGTGCCGGAGGGCAAGGAGCTAGAGTTCTATCTGAGGAAAATCAAAGTCTGGAAAAGCAAATAAATCTTCCTCCCTCCTATCTTCAGTCATGTAGTAAAGGTGCTTATTGTTTAGAAAAATTATACTTTGCCACATTGAATTAATCTCCTGGGTTTGTTTAATTAACATCTAATACGTATCTGCATCCACCCTTTTATCTGCAAACTTCTTGCATATTTTTTCTTAGAGACAGTTTGTTGTACTTTGATTTTTAATCCAGTTTTTAGAATCTTTTGTCTTTTTAATTTATTTACATTAGTTAAATGTAATATTATGTTAGGACCTTATACCATCTTATTTCCCATATTTTCTATTATTTCTCTTTTTCTGTTTTTTATTGAATAGATCAAGAATTTGAGAGGAGACATCAGATTGAAAGAGATTTATGATATTCTAATTTTTTAGGTGGCTCTCACTAAATTATTAAGATCAACACTTGTTTATTTTTCTCCATCAATTTCTTTTTTTTTTTTTTTAAGGATTTTTTTTTCTTTTTTAATTCAAGTAACTACAAAAAAGGAAACCAGATTGGAGGGGGCAGGCTGGGACAAATAATGGCTACTTCCTCCCCAGCAGAACAGGGGCAGAGGGTGGCCCCTATACCCTCCATGGCCAGCACAGACCCCCTTCCTGACTCTGCTATTAGCATCCTAAGGGCAGGGCCCCACCTTCCCTGGGACTGGGGTGTTTGGTAACCTGGATTACCTTGCATCAGGCATCCAGGAGGAGGGGAATTTAGACAGAACAGGAGGAGACAATGAGGATGAAGGTTTGGAGCTGGTTACAGCAGCAATGACAGATGTCTGAGAATAGAAACGTGGAGTAAAACCAACACAACTGTCCAGAGGTAGTTTGTGAACAGAGAGAAGAAGGAACCAGACCCTTGGCCGGAGCTCACCTGGACGGAGCCTGGACTGCATTTTCATTACTGCAACAGCTTCCAGGATGGGAGTTCATTCAGAGAGGGGAGTGGGCTCCAACTCCTCCTGCCTGCCTTCCTTTGTCCTCACGGCGGCTGTCCAACCTAGAGCAAGGACTAGACAATGTGGGAAGGAAGACAAGTGTGTGAGAGCAGCATCTGGTGAAGCACAGGTTAGTTGGAGGCATCTTGGGGCCCGCGTCCCTCCCCACTGACCACACACCTGCCACCGCCAATGCCGCGGAGTGAGCGGAGCAGATCAGAATGAGATGGGGCCTGGGCCCCTTGGAAGGCTGGGGAGCCCCCACCCCCGCCCTGCAAGGCCTCTTAGTGGGAAGCCAGAGGGACGAGTGAGGAAGCAGAAGGGACCCCTAAACTCAGGCAGCCAGGTCCTCACCAGGAGCAGGGAATGGCGAGGTGGGAGGTCAGCTTTGTCTGGGAGGGCAAGTGCGTGGGTGAGAGGGGTCGCTGGAAACTCAGGCCAAAGACAACGGCTCCGGCTCCGCATCCGGCTCAGCGCCCTGCAGCAGCTGGGTGGCCGTGGTGTGTGGGCAGCGGGGTGGGGTCGGGGGGCACCGTGGCCACGAGTGGAGCTGGAGCTGTGCAGTCCCAGAAGGAAACTGCTCCTTGGGTGAAGAAGCAGGCAACCCGGCGGTCACTGCTCCTCCTCTGAGGACTCCTGCAAGACGCCCTCTTCCTCCTCCTCCGGTGTTTTGGGGGGTCTGCCCCTTGGTCTCCTCCCTGGAGCTGTGGTAGTTTTCCAGGTCTTGGCAGCACCTTGTTTTTGCTCCCCGTTGGTCCGCATGAGGTCTCTCGGGTGTTGGCACTCCGCGGGGGTCCCTGCTCCAGACCAGCTCCATGCGGGGGGAGACGGGGGGCCGAAGCTGCTGGAGCCCCCTGCCCCAGCCCCGCTTCTCGGTGCTTCGGAGGCCAAGGGCTGGCTGGACTTCAGCTCCGCTCGCTCATCCTCCCTTCTCTCCGGAGCAGGTGGAGGAGCCACGGCTGGGATGGGGGCGCTGGGCGGGCGGTCGCTGGCAGCAGCACCAGCGCCGGAAACAGCCCAGGCTCAGAGTCCCAACGGGGGGACTCGGTCCATTTCTCAGACTTACCAACATGTTTTCCAGCAGACGTTCATCTCTTATATCTTCCAGTTCCTCCCACATCACGCCACCCCTGCCCTCACTACTTTGATATTTACAGTTTATGTTCTCGATTATAGATGCACTTTTTCGTTCCTCTTTTAGACCATAGAACATGTCACTAAGTCACTTCCATATATCCTATGTTATTCTCATTTTTTTCCCTTACTGAACTATTTCCTCCAAGAGTACTTTCTGAGGGACCATCTATATCCCGTACATGCTTATAGATCCCATGACAGTTTAGCTCAATGCAAAATTCTGTTTGAAGTTCATCTCTTCCAATACCTTCAAAATGTTTGCCATCGTCCTTTCTATATCCAACGTTGCTTTTGAGAAGTTTCGTTATTAATCTGATGCTTGTTCTTTTGTGGATATTTTGCTCTTTTTCTGTGTGCTTTTATAATTTTCTCTCTTTGATGTTTAAAATAAACATGTCATCCCCTTTGACAGTTTAGAACCCTTCGGATCTTACATTTTTCAGCTTGAATTCCAGAAAATTTCTCAGTTATTATTTCTTTATAATTAAAGAATTGTAATTCCTTCTGGATCTCCTATTACTTGAACATTGACAGTTTTACTTGATAATGTTTAAAATTTTTTCTAACTTATTTCTACCTGAAGTCTTCTAAAGGACTGTCGGTCTTCTAAAGATGGGACCATGCCCCAGTTGGCTTGGGCATTTTCTGATTTTAGTTTGGACAGTGAAACTTTTCAATGCTTGGTAAAACAGGATGGTTGGTCACTCGGCTTCCAGATAAGATGGGTTGAACCCATTTTTGTGACTTAGTGACGCATACGGAGCTCCTTTTTTCAACTATTGTTTTTCATTTTTATCCTATACTTTTACTCTTTTATTTATACTGTTCTTCCTCACTTCTGTTCTCACTACATGTTGCTAAAATCCTTTGCTCTTTCTCTGAGAGAGGCTTGTTTTGAAATAGTAATCTATATATTCCATGAATTCTACTTCAAGCCATAAGGTTTTCTTAAAATGCTGTTGTGTCTTCCTCTCCTATGTTTGGTGTAGTCCTGAGAACATCAGCTACTTTGGGAATGTGGTCCAGTGTAAGGAGCAGAAGCCCTAGTTTTGCTTCCTACTCATCTGGGTTAGTTAAAGATATAAGGGTGTGTGTGTGTGGGTGTGTGTGTGTGTCTGTATGTCTGTGGGCGTGCATGTGTGTGACTATATCTCGGGATGAAGAGCCCCTGGGGTCATAGTCTACACCTGACAACTGCCTCCCGTCCTCTTCTCCCCCCAGCTAAGGCAAGCATGTCTCAAGAACCCTCCTTTGATCTCTGCCCAGGCACTGCTCTTTTCAGGAGTACTTCCCACCTGGATCATAACCCTCTACACCAAACACACGATAGTACTACCTCATGGTTAGGGGGAAGGAGGAGAGGAGCTCAAGGGCCACAGGTTGGTCAACACTGTTTGAACTTTTCCCTGAACTCAAATGACTGCCACTCCCATGTCTTCTACCAACCTGGCCAGTGTGATGTTTCCATTCCTTCCTTGCCTTGTAGAGTGAGGATGTGGGCAGGAGAGTTCTAGAGCAATGTAGTGGAGAGAACAGAGTTCAGGTCAAATTCTCCCCCAGTTATTCTCTGAGCCCCACACTCCTGCTTGCAGCCTGTATCTGCCCTAAATTGTTGTTTCCCCTTAAACCGTATCCCACCTGCTTCCTGCCTCTCCAAGGGTTTCCCCAGTTTTTCAGACCAACACAATTCTTTCCTCCTTCCAAAGCATCTTCTGGATTGGGCTGGGGAAAATGAACTAGTATGCCATTGTTCTCTGGCTCTGGAGGTTGGCCTATACAGTGAGAGTCTGCTTATGGCCTAATATAGAAAGTTTTATAAATTTTTTGAAATTTCATTTTAGGTAGTTAACATATAACGCAATATTGGTTTCTGGAGTAGAATTCAATGATTCATCACTTACATACAACACCCAGTGTTTATCATACAAAGTGTCCTCCTTAATGACCATCACCCATCTAGCCCATTCCTCCACCCACAATTGTCAATCAACCCTCAGTTTGTTCTTATTATTAAGTTGTGTTTTTTTTTTTTAAGTAGGCTCCATGCCCATGGAGCCTAGTATAGGTCTTGAACTCACGACCCTGAGATGAAGACCTGAGCTTAGATCAAGAGTCAGATGCTTAACACACTAAGCTCCCCAGGCACCCCCATAAATATAGCAAAGATACTTAAAATTTGCTGTTATAAGATACTTGGTTGTTTTTTTTTTTTTAATTCACCTATAGGCCTTTTCTAGGTCTCCTTAATTACTGATTCCCTTGTCTATTTTTCATCCGTCACATATCGGGGAGGAAGGCAGTTAAATTCTCCCAACACTACTGTGTGTGTTAGACTTTCCAGTATTTCTTTTTTTTAAGATTTTATTTATTTATTTATTTGTCAGAGAGAGAGAGAGGGAGAGCACAGGCAGGCAGAGTGGCAGGCAGAGTCAGAGAGAGAAGCAGGCTCCCTGCTGAGGAAGGAGCTGGATGTGGGACTCAATCCCAGGATCCTGGGATCATGACCTGAGCCGAAGGCAGCGGCTTAACCGACTGAGCCACCCAGGCGTCCCAGACTTTCCAGTATTTCTAACCATTTTGTTGTGCAGGTAGGTAGACACTGTGCCTGTCAGTTCAATGCCTTTTAGCAAAGCTTCATTGAAGTTATCATTTATTGTGAAATATAGCTTAATTGGCATAACATTTTTTTCTTCAAGTTGATTTTCAAAATATATTAAATAAATATATAATTTGATAATATGTCAATTTAGGGAACAATTCTCACATTTGGATGCCCTGTTTTGAGAGCACCATGTTCAAAATTAATGTAGTGGGAACAGCTTTCTCTCTTCACTTGACTAATGTTTTTTCCATATCCTGTGACTTTTAATCATTTTCTGTCATTTCATCTTTGGTATTTATCAATAAATAGCATACATTTAAAATTCATCTTTCAGCCCAATATGACTTTTTTTTAAAACATGGCCATTTTACCCAAATACACTTATTAAAATAAGTGATTTATCATACCTTCTTTTTGTCATTCTCTTCCGTTCCCTGTAACTTTGCATGCAAACTATACTTTCTCTGTTGTATCTTCTCTAATGTTTTGGGAGGCAGTAGGATATAGCTTGGATAATAATGAGCTCATGCTCTGGAATCAGGCAGATCTGGCTTCTAATTCCTGTTCTACAAATGATATGCTGCATTGACTTCATGTGTATCACATACACTAAGGTGTAGTTTCCTCATCTGTTAAATGGGATAACACTAATTCCTAGTTCATAAAGCAATTATGGGGACTTTAAAAAATGATGCATGTCAAGTTACTTTGTTTGTTTCTTTGTAAACCATTCATGATCAATTTTTAGCAGTTATTATTGAAATATCCATATTATGTTTTGAAATTTACTAGTGTTGACCATTAATTTTTTCAAAGCTGTCTTTAGTCCAGACTTCTTGTAATAGCATCAACAGTGACACAAAATCTTTAATTACTCTCATTTTTGGCAAAGAGTTTTAGTATGTTATTCTATCTTGTCTCCCTTCCCTCTTTTTTTTTCTTTTTCTAACCAGATCTTATATGAATTCAGATACAATGTAAGTTAATTTTAAGATTATCTGATCTTGGGGCACCTGGGTGGCTCAATGGGTTGAAACCTCTGCCTTCAGATTGGGTCATGATCCCAGGGTCCTGGGATTGAGCCCCACATCATCACATTAGCAGGCTCTCTGCTCAGCGGGTAGCCTGCTTCCCTCTCTCTCTGCCTGCCTCTCTGAATACCTGTGATCTCTCTCTGTCAAATAAATAAATAAAATCTTTAAAAAAAAGATTATCTGATCTCATTATGAGAGCAATCTTTAACATTTGCTTTGTTTTATAATTAATGTAAAGTCTGTATTTTTGTGTATTTTAACTTCAGTTCTCACCACTCATTACTGAACTCTTAAATCAGCCTCATCTGGGCATGAGGCAAAAAAATTGCTTTAAGCTTTACTGAAATATGAGGGCAGATATGGCTATAGGCTATGAAAAGAGGGATTTGGTACAGCTTTGTGTGTTACATGTGCATTCTCTTTGACCCCGATTAATGAAGAGCAAAATCAGGAACATCCTTTTGCCCGCCCTGGGCTACTTTTATACCCTTACCATAGAAGAGGAGAGTTCACTGGCTACAGTGCTGATTTTATTTCTGATCTTTGGCAAAGGATTCCATGTAATTTCAGTTACAGATGATATATTTTCTTACTAGCCATACCTGAAATCTTGGGGGTGAAGTTCTTGAGGTCCAACCTCACGTCCAGTGTAATGACCTTCATGGTCCTAGCACTGAAAAACTATTAATGTGCCACATGGACCCCCACCTCATTTAATGAAAAATATGTCCCCCAACCTATAAACTAGGTATTCGAAAATTCAGTACAAGTCTGGTATTTCTAACAGTCACTTCAATGTTTTAAAAGCATAAAGATTTCGAAACTAAGTCTCATGTTTTGATGGCCCTGTTTTCAGAACAGCCTCAACACACGCTTCATTAGCCTATTGGGTTATTAGCACAGGTCACATTTCCCCCTCAAAACCCAGTGGGCAAATCAAATGCCTCGGGGGCAGGAGGTAACACAAAGTGACTGAAGCCATTATGTGTATGATGAAAAGGGTTGGGGACTGTGGCAACTATGAGAAGATACTCTTCCTAAGAGCACCAGGGGCTGTTTGGCTCCAGACAATTGTTGCCAAGAATTAATGTAGACTAAATACTGCTGATTTTGTAATAGAAGCTTGAGATGTGAATTTTACATGAATACCTAAACAATTTCTTGGTTTAGTTTAGTAGTTGCGCATTTTATTTATTTTTAATATACAAATTGTTTGGTAGTTGCGCATTTTATTTATTTGTCATATACAGTTTGTGGGTCAGTAAGACACAGCAACAAGCTCAATCCAGGCCGATGGCTACCACTTTGTGACCTCTCACGTCCATGGCCTTAATGTCTTCTGACACATAACAGGGAAGATAATTCAGAATATGTTTCCCATCATTTGGTGGGAGGGGGGTTGTCAAAAGAGATTTCAGCTGATTTAAAGAAGATGGAATAGGTCGCTAATTTCTTACAGGCTGGAATGTGCGATACAATAACTCAGAACCTAAATAATGGTTTGAAATCTGACTGTGCCTCTTCTTACTCAGAGTTCAAAACTTCTGTGGTGAAGTATATGACAATAGATCTGTCACTACCCCAGAGACCAAGCCTGCAATCAGGATATAATAAAGCATACTTCTAAATTTAAATCTTTTTCAGGAATCATTATTACGTGTACTGATTGATTCCTCTGTGTTGTGATAAATGCATTCCCATTAAGCCAGTTTCCTTAACTCTTCTCTATATTTCAAGCCCTGGCTACCTCTCGAAAGGACTTTAATTTTTTCCCCCCTCTTAGAGTCTTGAGTATATTTTGGAGGGAGCAAAATTGTTTTTCATCTCACAGAGTAGTTTTTCTAACAACCACGGAGAACATTTTAATTGCAAATGCAGGGACTCCAAATAGCTAGGCAAATTAGCATAAATACAGAACTGAAAGCTGTTAGGAGAGTCCTGAATTAAGTCAGGCTACAAGAGGAAATTTTAGTGAACAGAAAAGCTTAAACAGAGACGACTCACAGACTCGGTACTGTCGTTCTAGCCGTTGGTACTTACAGCTGTGCGTTCTTCCTACTTCTCACAGGGCATTCACATAATTTGGGTGTTCAATATATACTTGCTCAGTGAATGAATGTATGCGTAGGCTACGGCTCCTGGCTTTCACGGCACATTTATCCTAAATGCCTCTGCCGGATTAATAGTGCTAAAAAGCTGATTTCATCATGTGATTCTTCAGCTCAAAATACCGTAGCATTGTCCACAAAGCAAACATATTCTTGGCCAGAATAACATCTTGTTTTACTTTTAAATCTTGCTACTTCTAAAATAAGACTTCTTGCCCCAGCCAAACACATCATTTAGCACACTTCTTAAAATACGCACATACAACCCTCCTCTACCTCTGCATCCTAATGAAATCCTCTCCATCCTGTTAGGTTTAGCTGGGTGCTCATTTCCTTAATGACATACTCCTTGGGCACACCAGCTTACTTTGCTTTTATTTTAATAATAATCAACACCTGGCCCTTGTAAGTTCCTAGTCCTTGGCTGTTCCCCAGACCTAATCAATAAACTCTCAAGAAGGAGGCTGGGATTCTCTTCCAGGGTACTTTTTTTGGTTGTTGTTAAGATTTATTTATCTTAGAGAGAGGTGTACCTGAGGGGGGGTGGGTGGCAGAGGGAGAGGACGGGAGAATCTGAAGCAGGCTCCCTGCTCAGCAGGGAGCTGGAGTGAGGCTCGATCTCACAACCCTAAGATCCTGACCAGAACTGAAATCAAGAGTTCATCACTTAACTGACTGAGCCACCCAGGCGCCCCAACCTCCAGGGTTACTTTTGGTAGAAAAGTATAGGAGAGATGATGGCCAGATTGCACACTTTTGGGTCACGTAATAATTGTAGCCTTTTGTTGCTACCTTTTCCTCTGTATTTCTCCGGGGTAAAATGATGTGCTCCTGATGTATGGGGACTGTATTTATAGCTACTCTGTGCCTAATGTCATTCTGAGAGTAAATGATTTACAAATTCCATCTACATAGATGGATTCTCTGCTAAGAATTTTGCTCAGGCAAACCTTTTTTTAAAAAAAAATGTGATTTGCAATCTTGGTCCCTAGTAGAAGTATTTGTGAAGAACAAATGTTTCCAGTTTATAATGTTCCTTTTCATTTGGTTAGGGAAGGCATACAAAAATATATCACACAGCTTCAATGTTAAAAGGGAAAAGGGGCATATGGGATTGTTTAGGAGTAAACTCTGGTTAAGTGCTTACTCATCAGAGATTCTATATTTAAATGCTAATATTGGAATGCATGCAAGAATAGACAATTCTCCATGAATATTTAAGTAAGTCAGAAATGTGAAATGAAAAAATGAGACCTATGAAACTGGAACCAAACATCTTAAATTCCATAATCAATTTTGATTTTTTAAAAAAAGGTTGGTGGATGGAACATTGATTTGATACTAACGTGTCTTCTTCAATTTGAGTTCTAAGGTGAGTAATCCATTTTATTTTGAAAGCTTTTCCTATTGGGTGTCTTTTAGTGAATGTGTTAACCTTCAAAATCCATACAGGTAATGAGAAAATAGAAGCAACTTCTGGTTTCTTAAACTGTGAAAGGAGCGTTTTCCAACTTGAAACTCCTATTTTTCCAAGCTGAAATAGGATAAATGAAGTTTTCTGCTCAACTACTCTCTATTCCACTGATCTAACTGAAATGATACAATAAATGGCCGTTTAGAGATTTACAGGAACATATCCTTGACTGTCTGATACAGGACCGGTGTATGAGAAGTTCATTTTCCTTTCCATGTGTGTTCTTGGGGAAGGAGAAAATGCCATTTCCGGAGGAAGAAACCCTGACCTGACCAGAGTAGTCTGTTAGAAGAAACTAAGAGATAACCTAACAGGATTTTAAAGAAGCTGAAATAGGGGTTTGGCTTAAAAGGAAATGCCACAGTTTCTGTACTATTTTCAAAGTATTTTTGCACACTTGATAACAACCTTCTTTATACCTTCGTGACAGCCGCGGTCTATGTCACGCTGATTTGCATCTGCTCTCTGTAGTGCCAACTTAGGAGTTCTTCTCTTATTACACTTCGTGCTCCGGAAATATCAAAACACTTGTTGGTCTCTGGGTGTACCATGCTCTCTGAACACTTTGTGTTTCTCAAATGCTGTTTGGAACGTCCTTCCCAGCTCACACATTGATTGCAGACTCCTGATCTTCTAAGTATGGGCTAAAACATCATTGTTTCCATGGTAATTCCCCTGTCTCAAGATAAACTTAGAAGTTCCTTCCTTTTTGGTCCCACGGTGTCTCACGGGTCCCCTGTGTCTGTTTATCTCTCCATTTCACCGTGAGATTGTAAACAATTTGAGGTTCAGAATGTGAGGGTTTTGGAGTTATGTTTTTGGTTTTTTTGGTCTCATTCTTTTCAGTGCCCAGAGCTGTTGTTCTTGCCCTATAGTAAGAAGTCACCTATAAATATATCACAAATGAAAAAAAATATATATATATCACAAATGAGTGGAAACTAGACAATGAGTAGTGATCAATAAATCTGCTAGTAACCGAGGGCATCTATAGTATTTTTCATATTAAAAAGGGCCCCTCCCATATCTTGTAAAACTGATTTTTCCTGGGTGTGTCCTCATAACAAGACTGAAAACTGGTGAGGCCAAATTTAAGGAGTTGTTGGACAATTTGTCTTTTTTTTTCCAACCTTCATTTTCTGAGCAGTTCCCCAGTGTCTTTGTGGGCTCCTCTCCTTAAGGCACTATTCTCCTTTCATTTTTAAATATTATTCTCTACAAAAAGTCAGAAAAAGTTTAAATACTATTCATTTGTGCTTGTTAAATGATAGATTATAATTTAGTAAGGTCCAATACTTTACCTTCATTATGTGTAAGTAATGTAGTCTAATTCATTTGTTTGGGGTACAAAGTTCCTTTTAACATTCAAATTAATTGTGAGACTTCTGGTTCATAGTAGTGAATTGACCTCATGCTTTTTTGCCTTTCCCTCCTGAGTCCCTACAAACACTTAAAATGAAAAAATATACATAATCATCACAACAAAGAAATGGAAGATGGGCAAGGATTTTAACTTGTTTGGAAAAGATGGGAAAATAGGTGAAACAATAACTAATAAAGCAGAATAGGTGCCCTATTGCCTAGAAACAATGTGTAGCAGATACTGCTGAAGAGAGAACCCTCCATGGGCTCCACTGGGTGGCCCAGTAGGCTAAGCACCCAACTCTTGATTTGGCTCAGATTATGAGCTTAGGATCAAGAGATCAAGTCCCCCATTGGGCTCTGTGCACAGCACAGAGTCTGCTTAAGACTCTCTCTCCTTCTGCCTGCCTCTAAAATCAATCAATCAATCAATCAATCAATCTTTAAAAAAAAAAAAAGAGAGAGCACTCTGCTGTGCAACACCTTGGGGACACTCAAAATTTGCAGATACCAGGCACAGCTAAAAAACACTGAAATTATTCATGAAAGGTCCTTTTTTCTTTTTTCTTCTAAGCAAATTAAATAAAGGGGGCAGAATCTGGAGGTTAGGATGAAATCTGGGCAAAACCTGGGCAGCTTTGTCCTTCTGTCATCTGGGGGGCTACTCTCGGTACATGTGTCCTAAAAGAACACCTGCTAGTCGAAAAACTCGCCCCATAGATACAGAACTTCCAATCTGCCTTTCCAATTCTTCAGTCACAAATATGAAGAACAAAAATCATAGAAATGAATGAGGAAGAACAAAACAGAAGGAGGAAAACTGACCTGAGAGGAAACAGATGACACAGGCAACAGAAGAGAACATAGGTTTGCTTTTCTCTGAATAGTCGCCTCTTTAAAACTCTATGTGTGTGATGCAGGAGAAAGATACCCTGAAAAGAGAGCCCTCAGATAAGACGAGATTTTCCTAACCAAAATGCTATGGAATATTTGGGGGGTGAGGTGGGGAGGGGGACTGAAAAGAGATTTCAGGAAGTTGAGCAAAAAGAAATGGCAAAATAAGGCCAGAATTAGAAAGGATCATTTCAGTGGGTCCAACAACAGGTAAGTGGTTTGTCGTTATGGGACGGTGCAATTCACAGTTTTAAAAGCCGAACAAAACTGGTCTGGAGAGAGAGATTAGAAATAACAGAGAAGAGGAAATGAGAATTTTCTAGAGTTGAAGGATATGCATCTTCAGATGTGAATACCAGAACCTGGAAGCTAAAGAGATTATTTTCATTTCCATTGTTCAGTCAATGGGTTTTGCCTCCCATATGTGAAAGTCTGAAGATACAAGCGAGCATGTGAAGAAATGGGAACCACAATACATTGTTGGTGGAAGTGTAAACTGGGATGATTACTTTGAAGGGCGTTTCGTCCGTGTAAAGCTGAAGCACAGGAATTGTGATGAAAATTCCACTTATGGATCTACTCTCAGGAGAAACTGGGACCTTCCCTTAAGGAAACATAAGTAAGATAATTCTTTGCGAGACTGTTTGCAATAGAAAAAACAGATTGTTGTATAATAGTTAAAATTACTATGTATCAACATAGGTAAGTCTCAAAACCATTATGTTGAGGAGGGGAAAAAAAGAAAAGAAAAAGCGGGTTGCAAAATGATATATTTAGAAGATACTATTTAAGCATATTTAACAATCCAAAATGTGATACTATATATTTTTTGATAATGAAAATAGAAAAAAATTCCAGAGGTTAAAAGAAGCAAAGAAACAATCTAGGTCATTCAGAAAGAACATGAATCAGGGGTGCCTGGGTGGCTCGGTGGGTTAAGTGTCTGCCTTCAGCTCAGGTCATGATTTCAGGGTCCTGGGATGGAGCTCCGGCATGGGGCTCCCTGCTCAGTGGGGAGCCTGCTTCTTCCTCTCCCTTGGCCCCTCCCCCTGCTTGTGCGGGCAAATGCTCTCTCTCTCTCTTTTGCTCATTTCCTTTCTCACTCACTCTCCAATAATACAGCAAGTCTTAAAATAAAAAGAATATGAATCACACTGGCATAAGCTTCTAACAGCAATATTGAATATTAGAAAATATAGAGTGATACATTAAAAATTCTGAAGCTTTAAGAAATTATTGCTTTATTGAACTTTATTGAAGTAGAATTTCCATACCATAAAACTCACCCATATTAAGTGCAAATATCAATGATCTTTAGTAAATCTATTAAGTTGTGAAACTACGCTCAAAATCTAGTTCTAGAACATTTCCATCACTTCAGAAAGATTCCCCATAATCATAGTCAATTCTCAGTCACACCCCAGCTCCAGGTAACCACTAATTGGCTTCTCTTCCCATACATTTGCCTTTTCTATACATTTTATATAAATGAAATCATACAATAAATAATCTTTTGCATCTGGTTTCTTTCGCTTAGCTTAATGTGTTTGGGGGTTATCCATATTGTAGCAAGTTTCAGGAACAAGTTGCTGTTTCTGTTTATACTTAAGTTTTAAAGAAACTTTCAGACTTTTAAACAAGTTTTCCAAAGTTGCTGTATCATTTAACATTTTCACCAGCAATGTACAAGAGTTTCAGCTTTTCCACATCCTCACCAACACTTGTTATTGTCTCTTTTATTATAGTCATGCAAATTAGCATCTCATTGTGGTTTTAATTGTACTTGCCTGTGATTAATAAGGTTGAGTATCTTCAGGTGTGTATTAGCCATTTGTATAGCTTCTTTGATAAAATATCTAATAAACTGTTTGGTCCACTTAAAAAAATTAGGTTGTTTGTTTGTCTTTTTATTATTGAGTTGTGTCTTTTATGTATTATGGATACTAGTCCTTTAGGAGATAGATACATGATTTGCAAACATTTTCTTCTAATCTGTGGCTTATCTTTTCATTTTCTTAAGGGTATCTTTGAGGCACAAAAGTTTTTAATTCTGATGAAGTTCACTTTATCAATCTTATCTTTAAAGATTGTATTTTTGTTATTATACTTAAGAACTCTCCGTGTAACCAAGGGGAGCCTTGGTGGCTCATTGAGTTGAGTGTCCAACTCTTGATTTAGGCTTGAGTCATGATCTTGGGGTTGTGGAATTGAGACCTGCATCAGGTTCCCCACTCAGTGGGGAGTTGGCTTAAGATTCTTCCATTTTGCCCCTTCTCACACTCTCTCTCTCTCTCTCTCTAAAACAAATGAATAAAT
Organism: Martes martes; assembly: GCF_963455335.1. Classification (NCBI taxonomy): domain Eukaryota; kingdom Metazoa; phylum Chordata; class Mammalia; order Carnivora; family Mustelidae; genus Martes; species Martes martes. Next base: position 12,465,861 of record NC_137893.1, read on the forward strand.
CAAAAAACAAAAACAAAAACAAAAAACAAAAAACTCTGTGTTGCCAAGTCATAAAGGTTTTCTCCTGTGTACTCTTCGTAAGTTTTTATAGTTGTAGCTCTTACACTTAGGTGTTTGATCTATTTAGAGTTAATTTTTGTGTATGCTATGAGCTAAGAGTCTAAATTAGTCCCTTTGAACCTGGCAATTATTCCAGGATGATTTGTTAATAAGTCCGTGTTATGGGTTAAATTATGCTCCCTGCTCCCCACCCACCCAGCTCATGTGTTGCCATCTTAACCTGAGTAACACAGAATGTGGCTGTATTTGATATAGGGTCATGGAAGATGTCATTAGTTAAGATGAGGTCATCCCAGAATAGGGTGAACCCTTGATCCAGTGCAACTGGTTTCCTTATAACAAGGGGAAATTTGGACACAAACATGCACACAGGGAGAATACCATATGTAGATGAAGGCAAAGATTGGAGTGATGTTTCCACAAGCCAAAGAACACAAACCTTGTCATTAAAGTCCTAGAAGCTAAGCTATAGGCAATATAGGAACAATTCCTCCCTCACAGCCTCAGGAGAAGCTACCCCTGCTGACAGCTGGAGTTCAGACTGTGAGCCTCCAGAATGCTGAGGAAATGAATATCTGGGGAAGCTACCCATTTTGCACTATTTTGTGACAGCAGCCCTAGCAAACAGATGCAGACTGGCTGTATGATTTTTAACCTACAATTCCAATCTTTGCTCCAACTAGTAACCAAGGAAGAAGGCTGCATGAGGGCAATTCTTTCTGACAAGCAAGGACTCAGAAAGTTTATGTCCAGTACGCCATTTCTTAGGAAGTTGCTTTAGGATATGTTGTAGTAAAAGGAGGGAGAAACGACGATGAAGAAGAAATGGGATCTGGAAAGTGTGGCGCTAGGAGAGGAATAAAAGAAGTCCCGGATGACAGCTGGGTGGCAGGTCTTTAGAGCAGTTGCTCTGGATTACGGTGGGAACATGGGGAGTCTTAGGGGGGATTCTGTAGTTTTGCTTATGCTCTTATTATTGGAAAAATGTAGCTTTATGACAAAAATGGGGAAAAAACACACAAGAATCTTTTATTCATTTTCTAGGGCTGTCATCACAATGTACCACAGACTGAGTGGCTTAAATAACAGAAATTTATTTTCTCACAGTCCTGGAGGCTAGAAGCCTGAGATCAAGGTGTCAGCTGAGTTGATTTCTTTTGAAAGTCTCTCTCCTTAGCTTGGAAATAGATGGTCTTTTCTGTGTGTCTGCGTCCTAATTACTTCTTTTTATAAGGACATTGGTCATATTGGGCTCCAGCCCACCCACTGGACCTCATTTTACCATAATTACCTCTTTAAAGGCCCTATCTTTAAATACAGTCACATTCTTAAGTAGGGAAGGTTAGGACTTCAACAAATGAATTTTGGGATGGGAGTAGGGGACACAATTCAACCCATAACCAAATTGAAAGAAAACAATACAGATCCAGTGGTCTAGTTTTTCAGCTGTCTTTCTTCATAGCGAGAAACACTGTGAAATTTTCCTTCCCTCCCCGAGTATGCAGTGATTGTTTACATTGTGGGGGAGCTAGTTGGTAGAAAACTCTCTCCCAGATTTCTGTCCCGGAGGCACTCCACCTTACCAGAGTAGGTGTGGGTTCCCCATGTTATAGTTAATTGGGAATACAACCCTTTCAGTTCACCCCATATGTCTGCTGATGTTCTCCCCGTTATGGCAGTGGTGGCATCAATGCAACTCAGTTGGGAGAGATTCAATCAGTTGATTTGAGAATCAAGGGAACAATAGGAAAGTGAGCGCCATGTAGAATGGGAGATGTGTGCTGTCTCTAAAGGAATAGCCTCCTCTCATGTCAGCCAACTTCTGCAACATGACTGTGTTCACCCATCGGTGCTGTATCTATTTTCAGTGGAAAGCTGGAAATCAAGACTTTTATGTAGTATTTTCCAAATTCTAAATGTGATCAACAGATTCAAATTTGAAACACTGTGGATCCAATGCCTTCTCAGCCAAACTAAACATTTCTACGTGTGAAGTTTGGCTAGCTTGTAATCTTGGTGCTGACTTTACCTCGTCCTCTCCTAAACACCTTGTAAATATTTCATCATTGCCAGTTCTGTTCTACAAAGGCCATCAGGCATGAGGCCACAGTTTGATTGAAGCACGGTGGGAGGCAGGTTTGGCTAAGGTCCCGACACTGGTTAAGGTCACAAAGCTAGTTAGTAAGAAAGCCTGGTCTAGAAGACAGGTCTTCTGACTCCTTGGTCACTGCTCTTGCCTACACATTTTCTCATTTTCCAGTTGACTTCTGATAAATTGAGCTATGGTTATTCCCTAAAGTTTTCTTTCCCTTTTAATCATTCAATTTGTATCATCATCTGCTCTTTATGAGTTTATAGTTTCCTCTGAGACTGGGTATAATCAGTCTAGTGGGGAGTCATATATGGCCCTGAAATGGAAACTTCTTGATTTTCAACCTGATAAATCACAGAGATTTTGTGAAACTTTTGGCCTCTTTGACAACTTCACTAACTGGTGGAAAGATTATAGTGACTAAGAAATGGTTATTCAAAATGTTACTGTATTATTAGGCTATTAAAATGTGATTATTTTAAAAGAAAATTTCTTGATTGAAATCTGAGAAAAATAAAGTCATAAATGCATTAGATTTCCTTTTTGAAACATGAAATATTTTGTTTAAGTAAAACTTCATCTTTTGCCATGAGAAGAAAATAAAGGTATTTCAGATGACACCTAAAAATTTGAAGATTGTTTTAAATCTACAGCTTGCATTTATTAAGTACAATGTGCACTTAATATTATATAAACAAATTCTTATTCTTCTTCCCTAAAAGGAAGTAAAACAGATTCTGCCTCACTTTGATCCAAAAACATTAAATTACAGTAATTTAAATTATTTTCAGTAAGCCATGCCCCACGAATATCTTTGGTCAACATTTTCGGAAAGTTGATCTTAAAGTTGTAACCACTGTTTCAGGCTGCTCATTTGGCAAGAATTTCTGGGGTCATTTTAAATCAACCTTTGCATGTACCCTCACCTTTACAGCCCTCAGTCTGTCATGGCTTTGACTATTTGAACCTTATCTACAAGCTCATAGCATTATCTTTAGGACCAGTGCTCTCCCTAACTATGATATATTAAAGCATGTTAGGCAGTCTGTCTAGAATTCAGCAGAACTTTCCTTATCTTGCTAATGATCCAGCTTGACCTTATCTTCAGTTCTAATATTTAGGCAATTATCTTTTCTCTCAGACCTTTTTTTTTTTTTTTTTTGGTATAACACACAGAGGATGATATTCGTGAAAAATAGTGCACCAACCATAAGTGCTCAATTATCTTGAAGTGAATACAATTACCACCACCTGGGTAAGGACTAGAACATGGACAGCACCCCCTAAGCCCTGTGTTCCCTGCCAATCACTCTCTGCTACCCTCTTCCCGAAGTTTATACTAGTCTTCCTTCTAACGCCTGTTTTGAACTTTATGTACAGAGAATTATGTGGTAGATATTCAGTCATGACTGGCTTTTTCACACCCCACACTGTGTTTGTGAGATCCAGCCAAGGTACAAATAGCAGTAGTTCATTCTTTCTCACTGTTGTATAAAATTCCGTATAAATGACCGTAATTTATTTAGCTTATCTACTAATGTTGCACATCCTCCCCACCCCTCAGATTTTTGCTCCTGTGAGTAATGCTGTTCTGGAAATTCTTGTATATATCTTTTGGAGTACATAAGCATGCATATCTTTTGAGTATACATGTAGAAGTCAGGCTGTGGGGTCAGAGAGTATTTGTAGAATGTTAGATTATGCTGATGTTTTCCAACACAGTTGTACTCATTTATACTCATTTACAGTGTGGGAGATTTCTCATTTGTTCCTAGCCTCACCAAAGATCTCTCTTTTAAATTTTATCTCCTGGGAATGTTGTGCTATCTCATTGCCATTATAATTTGCATTGCTCTGGTGACTGATGAATTTGGGCTCCTTTTCAAATGCGTGTTGGCCATTAAATTATTATCTCTCTTTTTTCAAGATTTCATTTATTCACTTGAGAAAGAGAGAGCTCAAGAGAGAACACGAGTTGTGGGAAGGGGCAGAGGGAGAGAGAGAAGCAGGCTCTCCACTGACCAGGGAGCCCAATGAGGGCCTCCATCCCAGGACTCTGAGATCATGACCTGAGCTGAAAGCAGACGCTCAACCGACTGAGCCACCCAGGTGCTCCCCACTAAGTTATTCTCTTATGAAGTGTCGGTTCAAGTCTCTTGTCTGCTTTCCTATTAAGTTGTCTATTTTTACTAATGTGTAGGTTCTATATGTATAATGGATAGAAATCTTGAGTCAATTATATTGGTTAAAAATATCCTTTCCTACTCTTTGGTTTGCCTTTTCACAGCTTTAATGGTGTTTTGTTGAAAAGCAGAAAGCTAATGAAGTTTAATCTTCCTAACACTTCCTCTACTGAGACTGTTTTTTGCATCCTTTTAAAGAAAAATTTCTGTATCCCAAGATTTGAAACTTCTCCTGTGCTATCTTGAAGAAGCTTTTTTGCTTTGTTTTCCACAATGAGGTCTATAATCAACCTGGAGTTAATTTTTATGAATGGTGTGAGGTATGGAAAATTTATGTATTTTTTCTGTGTGGCTACCTAATGACCTAGCACCATTTATTGGAAAGATTGAACTTTCCCCCTTTGCTTCCCGTGTGTATGTTTGTGTAGGTGTTTAAAGACTACTATTACAAGTGGAAATGCTTTTTCATAAGATTCTCTGACCCTTTGTCATTATTAGTGGTCACAAGTAGATGCGAACACATTTGAAATTTTTTTTGTAAATTACAATGTGTCATCTCTCATAAGATATGTCGAGAAAAAGAAGAGGCAGGTAAAGTTAAAGAAACCAGGAACGAGAGATTCTACAATGAGGAGGTGAGTCTGAGCCCCTGCAGATCTGTTCTCAGAAAATTAAAAAGGAGGATATGTGGTCTACACGAACGCCTACGTCATGGCGGCAAGGGGAATTTTCCAAGTTTGCACACACCCATATCTCGAGATTAGTGAGGTGCATGGCAGGAATTTAAGTACAATTTAACTTGAGACTGATGAAGAATCCATAGATATGTAGAGGAGACTAGAGGGAGGCTTCCCCTAGTTGTAAGTTACTGAAGAAGTGAGAACAACAATGGGCAATGAAGGTGGTTTAGGTTAGAACAAAATGCTTCATTGCTGAGTAATTGTATTACGTTGCCTTAATCTTAACTGTGGAGAGGCTCAGTGGGTTAAGCTTCTGCCTTCGGCTAAGGTCGTGATCTCAGGGTCCTGGGATCGAGCCCCCAATCTGGCTCTCTGCTCTCAGGGAGACTGCTTCCGCCTCTCTCTCTGCCTGCCTCTCTGCCTACTTGTGATCTATGTCTGTCAAATAGATAAATAAAATCTTTAAAAAAAAAATTCTTAACTGTGGAATTCCTCCCCATAATAACTAAAGAGAAGTTGTGGCACCCAAGATTTAGAGATTCCAGAAGCTTACACTTGGGAAGGAAACAGAAAGACGTTGAAGAGTGAGAGTATCATGAGTTTCACTGGCTGCTCTTCACTTTCAAAAAGGAAGTTTCAAGTTTCTGCCTGTGGCCGGTGATTGTGTAGTGAGAATGAAGAGGTACGCAAAAAGGCACCCACAGGAATGGGCCGGGGAGGTGGCTGGTACACGTCTCAGGGTGGAGAGTGAAGGAGCTTTGGCTTTTATTCCATTATGAACAATAGCCGTTATCTAGTTCCGTTTATTAAGAATAATCTTTTACTCAGTTCATTTACAGTCATCTGATTTATCCATGAAGATCCCTTGGTGGGCATATTACGGCTGGTTGTTAGTAGAACTTGGACTAAGGTGAGGAGGGGAAAAAAAACAACTATGGCCTTTGGTGTCCCTACTAGAAATGTGTTTCCAGGCCCATAATAAATGGTATTTTATTTGAGATGTTCTAAAATACCCTCAGTGTTAAGCCAAAGAAACTTCAGTGTAAGCACAAAGTACCAAACGCATTATCTCTGCTTCCTCAAGCGCTGGTTAATAGTTGAACCATTTTGTATTTGAATTATTGGAATTATGAACCACTTGAGAGCTTATATCATGTATGTGATCCAATCTCTGAGGCGTCTAGTACAGTGCTTGAGTATATAGGACTTAATAAATGCTTTTGGATTGATTGCAACTAAAATCTTCAGCAGAATTCTCTAACACTCACTGAGACTGAGCTATACAGAATTGAGCAGAGTCAGGTGAAAGAACGCTGAAAAATAGCAAAGTGCTTGAAAATGCCGTCTCCTCAGTGGTTACAATAATCACTGGAAAGCAGATGTATAAAGAAGAGGACCTAATAATAGCTTCTCACTCCAACAGTCCAGATCTGTATCTTTTCGGTTTGCACAATTCCTAGCACCGAACCTTTTTGAAGTGATGTAAAAATTCCCCTATGATTCCACATAGTTCTAACAACCTCTAAATTCCTGAGAGAAAACTCCTGCTTACTTCGTTTTCAGGTCCTGAAATCCCTATTCTTTGTCTTTCCATCATCTCTGATGGCTCAGCATTATCCTGTCAAACTATTTCAGTGTTATTAGCCACGGTGCATCTCAGTACAGTATGTTCTGCTGCTTTGGAGCACTGCCAATCCTGGTACGAGAAGCAGAAAATGATGAGTAAATAGGTTTTTTTTTTGGTTTTTTGTTTTGTTTTGTTTTGTTTTTTAAGACTGGACAGAGCTCTTTAATATGTTAAGGATATTTTCTTGATCCTTCCCAATGAGGGCTTAACTTCACCTTACTGTTGTTAATATTCTATCCCTATGAATTCTGGGTCTCCGTGAAAAGCTTTGCTGCTGACCCAAGTTTTTCTACTATCTCTTATTCCCCAAATGTCCTTGATGTACTCTGGTAAGCCTTCTGCTCCTGGGTACGTGTGTGTAATCTTGGGAAATAGCTATACCTAAAACCATCTTTAGATCTTAGGAAGTGCTTTGAAGATTTACTTTGATTTTATGTCCTGCTGGATCTTCTCACATCAGTTCAGTTCAACAAATATAATTAAATTCTCTCATATGTTAGCCCAAATTATAAGGATACAAAGATGAATATTTACTTTGTCAAAGGGGTAAAAATCTAACGCAACGATCCTCAACTCTTGAGCATTCGCCTCACTTGGGGAGCCTTAAAACATATTACTAAATGGGGAGAAACACCCAGAATCTTCTAAAATAGGTCTTGGGTGGGTCCTGGACATCAGAATTAAAAAAAAAAATCTTCCCAGATGATCCTAACATATAGTGAAGAACAACCAATCTATTAAGGCTAGTTAATAAAAAACATTTATTAAGAACTGCTTTATGCCAGTTGTTTTTCTTTTCTCATATTTTATATTATTTAATTCTTCCAATAACCCAGTAAGATAAATGTATTATTACCTCCATTTTTTTTAAAGAGAAGGGCTGGGGACGCCTGGGTGGCTCTGTAGGTTAAGCCTCTGCCTTTGGCTCAGGTCATGATCCCAGGGTCCTGGGATCCAGCCCCGTATTGGGCATCGGGTGGGCTCTCTGCTCAGCGGGGAGCCTGCTTCCTGCTCTCTCTCTGCCTACTCGCGATCTCTGTCTGTCAAATAAATAAAATCTTTTTTTTTAAAAAGAGAGAGAATGGCTCCATTTGTTTATTTTTTGTATTTTTTGAAGGCTCAATGCCCAACATGGGCTTTGGCCTCATGACCCTGAGATCAAGAGTCACATGCTTGCGACGGAGCCAGCCAGACATCCCTCTTACCTCCATTTTATGGATGACGAAACCAGCCAGGGTAAAGTTTAACGGCATATCTAAGGCCACACAGTTAGTACCCGGGAGAACGAAGAGTCAGTGTCACAATCTGCGGGAGCCTGTGTTCCTCGCCACTACCTAGACTGCCTCAGGTTCCCTGCCTGAGTGATGTAACCTGATAAGCTCCTCCATGGTGGCAGTTTGTAAAATGTCCTGAGGGAAGAGAGTTCGGAGCTGTTGATTCTGACCATGATTGAGGAGGCTGGGGAACATTTTGCCAGAAGGAACTATTTGGACATAACCTTAAGTGGGGAAGAGGATTTATAGGGAGAGAAGACAGTTCAAAAAGAAAAGATGTCCTCTGCGAAGGCACTCAAAAGTTATGCGTGGAAAATTCCAGAAATGTGTTCTGCCTTTTGAGTTGAGTTCTCTGGTCACTTTCCAACCCTTTGTCTGTGAATGATCTCTCCTCAGTATCCCAGCCCGCCTACAAAGCATACTTTTCCTCAGTGCTTTTAACACTTTCATTTTGTATTTCAAGAGATAAAGATAGCTTTTAATACAGATTTAGACATTTCAAGCTGAAATGGATAAATGTACAAGTAGGAGTCGTTTCATTCAAGCACGTGACTGTTGTTCTCAGCACGTGGGGCTTCTGAGCAGGTACCACTTCTCAACCCTCTCTACAGCCTTGATAAAGCGGGGTAGGCTTTACCATAGGTAAATAGAATTTTCCTAACTGGAACTACGAGTTTTTACTTATTTCAGCTGAGTCATAATGATAAAAATGTTTATAAGAAAGTTCATGTTTATCTCTTTACTTATTAGACAGCCTTTTGCTCTGGGAGTGTGGGTGGTATTTATGAAATAGGCAGGAAGCAGGACTGGACGCCACACACCAGACTCCGAGGGGTGTTGATGAGAGATCTCCATGGATGTCTCATAGAGCCAGCATCTGTCTGTAAAGTGCTAAATTAATGCAGTTTTCTTGATAAATCAAGCAACATCCTGGAGCTAAGGTATGGGGGCGGGGGGTTGCTGTACCTAGGCTGAGAGCACAGGAACTAGAACTCTGAAGGGACGGCTACAGCAGTAAACTCATTATAAGGTAATAGGGTGGACCCTCAGGGTTCGACAGGGCCTCCAGGGTGTAACATGGGATAAAAGGCCGTGAGCCTGTGGCCCAGGTTCCTCTGACGTAGCCACGTCCTCATGTCACGCTGTGTTGATCCCCTCTATTGACCATTAAACTTGATGCTGTGGACTGAACTGTCTGCCTTCCCCTGCCCCCCAATTCATATATGGAAGCCCCCATCCCTAGTGTGGTGGTATTTGGAGAGAGGGCCCCTGGGAGATAATTAGGTTTAGGTGAGGTATGAGGGTGGGGCCTTCTTGATGGGATTGACGCCCTTGTAAGAAGCCCCTCCAGAGAGCTTGTTTCCTCTCTTCCGCCATGTGAGAATACATTGAGAAGGTGGCTCTCCGCAAGCCAGAAAGAGAGCCTTCACTGGGGAACCAGTCGACCTGCACCTTGATCTTGGACTCCCAGCTCCCCAGACTGTGAGAATATAAACTCTGTTGTTTAAAAAGGCCCCCGGTCTTTGGCATTTGGCTACGGCAGCCTGGGTGGACGAAGACCCTCGGGAACACCTTGACAAGGAACAATGGACGCGCTGGAAGCGACGGGCACTCATTTGTATCCCTGATCTCAGGCGAAGTATGGTTTTTGGTGAAAGCTGTTGTGAAAACTACCTCAAACCCAGTCTGAGTTACCATTCCCGTCCATCGACCCTCTGTTTTTCTTCAATTACCGTGTTATTTCAAGCAAGTTATTTTGTTTTGTTTTCTTTGCCCAGAAGTTGAGGGAACTGTGTGTGTTTTAAGGAGACGATCTTGACAACCAAATAGTTTTATATGTTAAGTTTTATTAAAATAAACTTAGCATAACCTGCATTGACAGAGTGAGATGCTTATATTAGTGAAGTGTCGCTGGTTAGCGAAGAAGCAACTTGAAGATCCATGGGATTCTAGTGACATCTGCTGGACACATGAATGGCAGCCATCATCCGTTGCCTAATTCTGCCCTCTTGCCTGGTAAGAAAAGACCAACCAGGCGGCACAGTTAGGAGAGTGACCTCTAGCGAACAAGTCTTAGAAGCTTTCTTTTTATTTGAAATTTATAAAAGCTTTGAAAGCCATCTTGACAATTGATAACTAAGGGGAAGAAAGGTTAGAGTGTAAGTGTTGAGCATATTCAAACTTGTTGGTGATGTTCAATTCTTTTCCCTATGAAAGGAGATGGTCTATATGAAACAGAATTAAATTTTGATGACTATCGCCTGTTTTATGGATTTACCATTTTGCATTTAGGTGTCATTTTATACTGAAATGTTTTCTAATTTAGTAGTTTAGGGCACAGGCTCTGGAGTCAGAGCCAGGATCAAAGCGCAGGCTTTGCCACTTAGAAAATTTTTGCCTGGAGCAGGTTACCTACCTTTCCTGTGCCTCATTTTCCTTGGCTTAAAATGGGGATAATCGTACTTATGTCATAGAGAGTCGGACAGTATCTGATACAAAGTGAAACACAAGGTTGGCTATTTTTATTAAAAGAAAATTAATAAAATCCTTGTTATTTCTACCACTCCGGGATAAAATTAATCTCTCGGTCATCTTTTTGTTGGTAGTAAGCTGCAGACCAAGGACTCATCCCAAGGATAGGGGAGAGATTCTACAGAAGAGAGGATACAAATTTGTGCCTGTGGCCTCATAAAACCTGGATAGAGAATCCACAAAGACAAAGATATTCTAGTGGTGTGAATGGAGGTGGTTGTGGCTCCTGCAAGAAGTATCATTTTTGTGAGTGGATATATAGTCGAGAGGATGGCATTGGATTAACGCCATGGGGTAGTGGCGGGGAGGTAGGAAGCTCACTGATAAAAGGCCATGTAGTCATTGGATATTTGAGCGGGGCTGGGGACGTCTTCAGGCTGCTGAGCTTGGTCCTTGGATTGGGAACACGCTCTCCAGATCCTCAGACACTGCCCTTGTTTTTCCAGCAAGAATTCTATTCAGCGTATGCACAGAGAATAAGATCTCAGGCAAGCTCCTGTGGGAGAGGAAGGTACGGATACACGAGTTGGGTGCAGAGCTCGGTGAACCCTTGCAGAGTTAACATTGCTGCAAAGCAATAGCAAGCACTAGTGGCATCAGCTGCTTAATTTCTCTGAAAAAAATACATTTTCCAGCCAGGGAAGTCAAATCAGAGTTGGGATTTTGTCAAGGGATTTTAAAATTCCTTCTTATTTTAAATTTTTTTTATCAATGTAATACAGGCAAAAAATTAAAAAACCAAAATAGTATAGACTAATGTTATGCTAAGGACAGTTTAGACCCCCCTCCCCGAACTGGGGGTTTTAACCCATTTAGCTTTTTTATTTCCTTAGTTACCTTCTTAGGTCTAGAGAATGCACTAAAGTCACTATTCATAAATATATCCACTTAATAAACTATTTACTGATTTTCAGCTCTGATCCATGAGGTTTCGGTTCTTTCTTTTTAGTGTCTTGTGAGGGGGTATGGACCAGCAGTCTGTATTTGGCCTACACAGTGTTTAAAGAAAAGTTCGAGCCAAAATGTAAGGGATCAGGTAAAATTATAACATAAAAATATAGATTTTTCTGCTTCTCTTGAAGAATCATTAAAAATTCAAAACTGGGTTTCCTTGTTTTATGGAAACATAAAACAATGGCCCGAGCTGAGTCATGACTGTCAGTCACTCAGATTTCCAGTGTCCCCCAGATTTTAGCATTCCTCATTGGTCTTTAGTACTGAGGCTGAATAGATATTGCCATTAGCCTCATTTGACTCTATTTTTTTTTTCCTATAGTAGTAAAATATTTCTTCATGCCCGTGTGGGACAATTAAAAATTGACAAAGCAGGCCATATAATCTTTCTTGCCTCAAGCCTGTTTGGGTCATTTGCTTTAGCTGTCTGCCCCATATGCATCTGTATTTGTGATCATTGACTGCTCTATTGGCCATCGTTATAATGTTAAACAGCGTAGTAGAAACAGTACATGAAAATGGAATGTGTCTTGTCTTCATTTGGACCAAAGTTCTAATAGGATATATACTGTAATAGATGTGAAACAAACTCTGTTACGCAGAACTATAAAGGGGCAGAGGTCAAGAGCTAGCTTATAGACTCTAGAGCTTTTCTTTACCTACCACTGCTTCAAGCACATAAAAAAGCTGACAGGCAGATGGAGAGAGAGCATTGTATGAGGAATTTTTTTTTTTTTTTTTTAAGAAGATTCTGCTGTGAGCCTCAGACACATATCCCAGCAAGGGGTTGGGTCAGAGATTGCCTATCTCACTGCCTCAAAACAAGCATGAGGGGGCTTTATGTGGACCAAATGGGGTGCCCAATATGGACGTCTGAGATTTGGGATACAGAGTGGACTGGTGTCTAATTCTCATTCTAGGAAATCTGGAGGACAAAAAATGTGAGACTGTTGGCCACAGAGCAGCCCATATGATACAATACAAGGAGCTGCTGTTACAACTGGGGAATTACCGGACTCCTGTCCAGTGGCCAGTCCAAAGGGGCACGAATATTTCCAATGGACCAGATGGGGACCACATCTGGTTGGCGTGGGAGGCTCTGGAGCCATTGGAAGTCCTGCAGAAGGGTGGTGGGAGGCAGCCAGCCAGCCAGCATCCTTTTCAGTGGATTCCTGGAGAACCAAGTGGGGATGGGGCAGAGGCGAACTAGAAGGGCTGCATCACCTATAAAACAGGTACTTCAGCCAGGGTGACCCAGTAGGTAAGCCTCTGCCAGTGCTCACAAGAGAGGCAGTTCTTGACATCTAGGACAGAGAGTGTGAGCCTACCTCTCAGTTTAAGTAAGCAATCTCCCCGTCTCTGTTCCCCTCCTTCCTGTGCTCCAACCCTGGAAAGGCAGGAAGCCCTTGCTCCCGCAAAACAGCTGCTAGAGAAAGACCCTCTCCCTCCGCAACACTCAGCCCACAGTGGGACTGGCAAATGGAGAGAGGAGGATCTGATGTTAAGCCAATGGAAAATTTTGATTGTTGCGGAGGACTGGATTTTAGATTTCTGATTTAAGACTGCTATTGGAAGTGGCAGGGTACCCGTATTACCTGGCAGTTGGCAGAAATGTCATGGGATCTGGCCAAGATTTTATCCAGGGGGAGAGAAAGGTGAGCGTCACTGGCCACATCTGTGAGGACCAATGGAAAACTAAAGTAAAGCTGCATTTTGATCCTATGCCGAGAGCTGGACTGGTTAGCATATGAGTATTTATACCTTTATTTCTGGAACCATCATAACCACTTCATAAGATAGGGCTGTTAGTGGCTTTATCCTTCTCTTCAATACTCTTCTCACCCTCTCAACTGCTGTCATCTGTATTTAACTCCTGAAATGCCAATGTTCAAAACACAACTTTCAGGGTTCCCTGGGTGGCTCACTGGGTTGATGACCCGATTCTTGTTTTCTGCTCAGGTCGTGATCTCAGGCTGGGGCTCTGTGCTGAGCGTGGAACCTGCTTGGGATCCTCTCTCTCTCCCTCTGCCCCTCCCTCCCAATTGGAAAAGCTCGATGCCGGAAACCTGTTTGAAGGCATCTGAGGTAGTATGGACTCGAGGTACCAATATATTGGAGAGAAAGACACGTTACTGAAGAGGAGCCCTCATTCTGCCTACAGTTTGATCCCTCGGGGCACTTGCCTGTTCTGGATATGGGGGTGAGGCTGAGAAATTGGGTAGAAGGTAAAGGCTAAGAAGAATCAGGACTGGCAGAAATTTCCGCAATCTTGCAAGTCTGGGGAGGTGAGTATTGGAGCGTGGGGATCACCAAGACAGCTGAGGCTTGAGGGAACAAAATCCTGGAAAGAGAAAGGGAGTGCAGAGAAGTAAACCCAATGCGTGGCTACAGTCTTCTCCTTGGGACACTGACTGATTCTTAAGCTGAAAAGAGACATTGAGCCGAATGTGGTTGAAAAGCCAAGTGGGAATCTTTGGTAGCTTCACTGTGCCAGGTAAGGAGATAAAAACTGGAGCCCTAGGAGGAGGTGCTCTAGTAAACGCCCCAGGCTTTGTTTGGAGACCTGAAGTCTGGGAGTGGGCACAACTGAGAAAAGTCAGACACTGAAAAGATTGTAACGCAGCCTCAAATCAAAACGCACCGAGTGTACTGAGGTCGTCTATGCCCTTATCTGCTGTCTGCCAGAGACTACGGTGAATCCTCCGAGCGAAGGTAACGTGACCCCTGGCCTCTGCGGTTTTTCATACACAATACCTAGTATTCATTAAAAAGTCACTACTTGTATCAAGAAACAGGATTAAGAGAGAGAATAGACCAGCAAACAACTCAGCTGTCAGAATTACCAGACACAGACTGTAAACTGATTATTCAGACTTCCCCCATTTCCAAGAACTAATTTTGGCAAGGCTTCTTTTGCTGGAATGTCATCCATTTTTATCGAAATCCTCAACTTTATGGGCATGAAGTTGTTCATAACATCCTCTGATTTTTTAAAAAATTAATTAATTAATTAATTAGACAGAGAGAAAGTGAGAGAGCACAAGCAGGGGGACAGCCTGCAGAAGGAGAAGGAGAAGCAGTCTCTCTGCTGAGCAGGGAGCCTGATCTGGGGCTCCATCCTTGGACCCTGGGATTATGACCTGAGCTAAAGGCAGAAGCTTAACTAACTGAGCCACCCAGGCGCCCCTGATAGTTACATTTTTCTTGCAATCTTTGCATTGATTTGTGCCTTCTTTGTATTCCCCCTTATCAGTTTCCACAAGTGTTTCTCAATTTTCTTAATCTTTCCTGAGAACAATCTCTTGATTCTCTATTACATATTATTTATTAGTCTTTCATCTTTATTATTAACTGTCTTTTATTTCTTAAAGACTTTTTTCCTGTTCTTTTTCCAGTTTCTTGCGACTGGTGTTCAGTTTGTTGCTTTTCAACTTAATTCCTTTCTAATAATAAAGACCATACGTGTCCCTTTAAATACTAAACATTTTATATATATTTGATATGCTTTTTTAAAGAAAGATTTTATTTATTTATTTATTTGACAGAGAGAGAGAGAGATAGCTAGAGCAGGAACAGAAGCAGGGGGAGTGGGAGAGGGAGAAGCAGGCTTCCCACGGGCAGGGATTCTGATGCAGGGCTTGATCCCAGGACCCTGGGATCATGACCTGAGCCAAAGGCAGACACTTAACGACTGAGGCATCCAGGTGCCCCTGATATGCTTTTATTATCACAGTTAAAAATACTAATTTCCCTTGCAATTTCTTTTTTGAGTCATATGTTATTTTGAAACATATTTCTTAATTTTAAATAGATGGTAAACTTTCACATAAGGCTTGTTACTAATTTTCATCTTAATTTCATTTTGGTCAGAGGATATAGTCTGGGTGACGTCAGTCTTTTGAAATTTGGACTTGCTGTAGGGCTAGATATATGATCCTTCTCTCTTTTTTTTTTTATTAAATATTTTGTATATGCTAGTGATTTGTTGATTAACCGCCCCCCCCCCCCCGCAGCACTACCACTTTTTGTGGGTTTCGTTGATGTAATGAGTTTCATTGATAGGCTTTGCTATGAAGAACTTGTAAGTCTTGGAAGTGTTGTGTCATCCCTCTGTGACTTGCTTCCTTGTCAGCGTAGTATGGTAGCCTGACTCCACACTCCACATCGGGATCCCTACTGTATTGTTCTAATTTTACATGAACTTACACGGGCCCAGAAGTGGGGAAAATTCCTTTTTGTTATAAGGCACTAGTTCTCCTGACACCAGTCATTCAGTATGGCCTTATTGCAACTAGATTACATCTGCAAAGACCCTATTTCTAAATAACGTTGCCTATTTCTAACTAAAGTACTTTGGGTTAGAGTTTCAATGTATCTTTTTGGGGGGAAATAATTCAAACCATAAGAGGGACAATGATATTCTCTGTTCACACGGGGGAGTCCAAACTGAGGGCAAAATTCTCTCCAAAACACAGAGCAAACAGTAACTGTCCTCTAAGCCTCTTACATGAATGGTCCTGTGACTTAAGGTCCACCCTCAAACTCTCATCCTGGACTAACCACAATCAAATTATTTTTGTTTGATCTTTGCTTCCATCTCCCTTTCCCATAAAGGGACAATTAGTGGCTCTTTAACTCCCTCCAGATTATCTTTCAACTTCTACACTACTCTCTTCTATTCTCTCTTCAGCATTTTGATTAATTTAGCTCTTCACATGATACACAGAAGACTATCAATAAAGCATTATGTTAAAACCAATGCTGAAATGCAAACATTTTCCTTTTAATTATCCTGAGCAGAAATATTCCTGGGTGGATGGTATCATTTTCGTAATATTGAGATGACATCTTTCTGTCCATGGTTACTTCGTCCACTTTCTCCCATTCCCTTGATGTTTGAAATTGATCTGGGGGTAAGAAATCTTATTTTGCAATTAGAGAAAAGGCAAATGCTCTTAGGAGGGGTAACACATTGTTTGAGTGTATTCTACGTGTAAGCGATGGATCAGAGATCTTCTCCCAAGAACGGCGTTGATGGAATGAGGAGCAAATACCACTAGCTGGAACTCTAAAATAAGAGGACAAGGTCAGGAATAGGATAGAATTGTAATATGAAATATAAAATTTCCTTATTGAAAAATTTGCTCTTCCCCATTATTACTCACTTAAAATTCTCCACATTGCAAAAGGAATTCAAATCTACTTCTAAAGATACACACAATTTAGCAAGACCAACTAAAAATAAGGATGGAAAATGGGGCAAATGGAAAACATGGGCAGGAAAGTAAGGCAGGGCCAGGGGTGTCTACCCACGATGTCCAGGCCACGTCCATGTGTGATGCACATGCTATGTCACCATGACAGACATGGGTCCCAAACCTGGCCCAAGTGTTTTGATTGCCTCTGTGAAAAAGAAACACATGACCACTAATAAGATTTGCAGTGAACCAGAATCCCAGAGGATAGGACTCATGTGTATTTAAAAATAGCTCTTCATGTTCTAATGTGTGTTCTTCATTTAAACTCAGGTTCTTAAAGGCTTATATTTTCTCTTTCTTCTACTCTCTCTCATCAGTGTCTTGCCTGCCAGTCATTCCTACTTAGTTCGGTGTAGAGGCAACGTCATGATGTACATTCCAGGTAAAGGACAGGAAAAGCATTTTGAATAGAATAAAATGTTATAGGAAATTGCTTTCTTTGAGAGCAATCAGGTGGTTCAAGTCATATAAGGGGAAAAAAGTTTTGAGAATACAGGATAGAATATTATTATTTCTCCTACTTCTAGGAGTTAAATAATTTTTTTTAAAGATTTTATTTATTTATTTGACAGACAGATCACAAGTAGGCAGCGAGGCAGGCAGAGAGAGAAGGGAGGAAGCAGGCTCCCTGCTGAGCAGAGAGCCCGATGCGGGTCTCGATCCCAGGACGCTGGGATCATGACCTGAGCCGAAGGCAGCGGCTTTAACCCACTGAGCCACCCAGGCACCCCAAGAGTTAAATAATTTAAAATTAAAAGCTTAACATATATAATAGAGGGGCCCATGAATTTTAATGGCCAAGTAATAAAGTAACTCTTTAATATGGTGAAGTTCTCAGCTCTTAAGGAAAAAGTGTTTGATTTGTTAATTATTTAGTACAAATCTCAGTGAAGTCATTCTGACTCACATGATTCAAGAACACTAACTTGGTGATTCAAATTTCATAATTGCTTAATGAAGCCTGCTGTTTCCTTCTCTAGACAATATGCATTTGCTGGTGTTCTCAAAATGTAGCATTTTTAAAGAAAATGAGATAAGGCGTGTCTATTCTTCCTCTTTGTGTGTGCCTGTGCATATGATTTCTGAGTGTGTCTGAATGTGAGATTCATGCATTGATTTTCATGCATTGATTCACATGAATCATGAAGACATTCCTATTCCTATGAATAGGAATACATTTGAATTTATAGTAAATGCTTTTGGCTGCTGTCTCTGATGTTACTGTAACTGATGTAGCTCAAAAGCACAAAAGGTCATGTCAGGCTTTATGTAAAATTTACTAGAGCTGTTTATAAAGGCACCTTGTGTATTGTTGCTTTGTTCACGCACTTCACAGGAAATCCTGTCATCCCGTTGCTTCCTTCCATGTTTCAACTGTTTCTCATTATAAATAAGAACGTTTATTGCTAATGTCCCCTGAGCCACATGGGGAAAGTTGCATGGACTTCTGTTAAATCTCACTCGCTCTTCAAAGTGATAGCTTCACACAGTCATGAGTATGACAAGTCTGGGTAGAATTTTATTGTCTGGCCATGTCCAAAACATAAGGCATCATCCATAGACAGTCTCCCAAAGGAAATATTTTATATACTGAGTCACAAGTGTATCCACTCACCCACTGTTAGTCTGACTTTTCCTTAGTTACCAAATATAATTCTTTCTCTTAGATGATAATGGCCATTTGTGCAGAAATTTCTTAGATAGACCTTTAACAGGGGACTCACTTAGGAAATTGTTCAAAAACCTCCTGCTTGTCGGCAGAGTTACCTTTATCCCCAGTTCCCCTCAGCCACCTGTAGATATACCAGTCATATATGAGACTTGGCTGTCTCACGGGTCTGCTCCACGTGCAAGATCTGAGCTCTAACTCCTCTCTCTGATCATCACTTGACTGATAAAACCCAAGTGGGTAGGAGGCAGGACCAGATAGACTGCACTATGGAGTCAAATAAGCTCTGAAATATGGAGACTTCAATGCAACAAAAGTTTATTTCTCACCTGTGGGCCTACTCTGCTGCTGGTCACACAACTCTCTTCCAAGGCATGAATCAGATGTGTATATTCTAGACACGTGAATGGTTTCAGGGTGTTCCACAACCACCCTTCCACGGACAGTTCTGCATTTTCCAGGAGGAGAAGGGGCAATAGGAGAGGAGGAAGACAATGCAAGTCAAATGTTCCTGGGTAATTATTTGAAACCACAGCTGGCAGTCTTTGAAGAGGTTGGGAATGGTTTGCCCCAGAGATGGTCTATTCCTCAAAGCTTCTTAAAAATAAACTAAGAGCGGTGCCTGGGTGGCTCAGTCAGTTAAGCCTCTGACTCCTGAATTTGGGTTAGGTCATGATCTCAAGGTCATGACCCTGAGCCCTAAGTCAGGCTCTGCGCTGGGCATGGAGCCTGCTTTGAGATTCTCTCTCTCCCTCTGCCTCTCCCCTACTGCCCTCCAACCAGCCAACCAACAAACAAAGCAACAACCAACCAACAAACAAAACAAACCTGGGGAATAAGCTTATGCTTGTTTTATTTATCTCAGGCAAACACGATTTGGAACATGAATGGCCTCTTGTTGACTAATAAACTAAATAGCAATGAGTTTGAATGTTCCAAAGCACTTTCAAACTTCAGTTTCCATCCTCACAACAACCCTGTGAAGTAAGTAGCAGGTGCTTCTTCATCTTTGTTTTACAGGTAAGATAACTGAGGCTCCAAGAGGTAAGTGAGTTATATAAAGTTAACAGTTTGTAAGTGGGAGCTTTGGGATTAGAGTTTACATCTTCAGTTTCTACAACTTGATCTCTTTACCTACATTCATTTCAGTACATAGATTCACTGCTGGGGCAGAGATAGAACTTGGGAAATGGGGCGTATTCTTTTGTTAGCATACACAATCAGAGGAACGGCAGGGTTAATACTCCCCCCTTTTTTAGAAATAAGAATTAGGTCTTCCGGGGACGGGATTGAAGGGAGCAAGTAATGCATCCTGTCTTTGTCATTCCTGTTCAGGTAGGTATGCCTTCCAAACCCTCGGTGCCCCCAAACACTTGCAAAATTATCATTTCTCTTGCATCTCTTTAATCTAAGAGAGAATTACATTTGTGTGTGTGTGCGCAATATTGAATCTTCCTACCCGTGAACATGGTCTGCCTTTCTGTTTTCAATCTTTCTTTTAATCTCTTATAGTATTTTAAGATTTCTTCATATAGGTCTTGCACACATCATCATTGATTCCTAAATACTTTATTTTTGTTTGTTATTTTAATGGAACCATTTATTCCATTATAGCTTCTAAAGGGTTGTTTGTATATAAAAAGACTATTGATTTCTACATATTAATTTTTGCATCTAGTCAACCTATTGCCTTCTCTTAAATAGCTTTATAGTTGATTCACGCAGGCTTTATGGGTCAAGAGCCATATAGTCTTCAAATAACAATTTTACATTTGCCTTTCAAGGTCTTATGATGTTTTCCTCTTGTCTAATTGGACTGTTTAGTACCTCCAGTACTGTGTTAAATAATTATTGTGATAAAGGACACCCTTGTCCTTTTCCTGTTTTTAATGGAAATGTTTTTAGTGTTTTCTATTAAGGTAAATCTTGGCTTTGGGGTTGAGCTAGAAATAGTATCATGCTAGGGAAGCATCCATATTGTTACATGTATCTCCTACTTAATTATAGTTAGGTGTTTCGATCAGATGACATTTGTCTGTGCATGAGCTCATTAGATTACTTTGACCAGGAATCTGGACATGGTCTATGTAATGGAGTACAGGTTTTTTGAAAAAATCTAGAGCTGCTGTAATATGGTAGTTGGTAACCATGTGAAGCTATTGAACATTTAATGTGGTTGGCTGGTCTGAATTGAGATGTGCTATAAGTATAAAACATACATTAGATTCTGAAGACTTCATATGAAAAATAATGTAAAAGATCTCAATAATTTTTATATTGATTATATGTTGAAATACTAATACATTGGAAATCTGTATTAAATAAGTTATTAAAATCAATTCTACCATTTTCTTTTTACTTATTCAAATCTGGCTACTAGTAAATTTGAAATTACATGCAGGGTTTCATTTGTGGCTTGCATTATGGTTCATGTATATTTGCAGTATTGTATATATTATTAGCTAGTGCTTGTCTAGGGTATCTACCGACTATGCTCTATACATTCAGGAAGAAAAGGCCCTTACGAGAACTTTTTTGTCCTTTGGTCTTGGATAGGTCCTTTGTAACACTATAGTTGCCTTTGTAACACTATAGTTAGACCATAGTGTGTCATTAGGTACATTTCAATATTCTATAGGGGCTTAGCAAAGCCTGCCTTTCCTCTTGGTGTGTAGTCCTCTGAGGAGCAGTTAGGCTTATTTGCTTAAAGAGTTCAGAGACTCCCCACCCACCCAAACTGCTCCCTAAAATGTAAAATTAAGAGAAGACTGTGGATGAACCAGGGTCAGGGTAGGGCAAGAAGGTGACTGAAATAAAATGATTTCGAGGACAGTGGTGATCTGCACTGGTGACCCATTCTCAAGACTGAATCTAGGAATTCAGAGAGAGAAAGTTGGTGTTTAGCACAGAGCATGGCTAGTGCTAAGTCCTCTAGGCTCACCTACAGTGGTGCAGTGATTCTGCTGTGGGATGTAATGTCTGAGTATAGGAGTTACTGTTACAAATAAAATGAGGTGCTGGCACTCGGTGTCAGGCACAAGGCAGCCTGTATTGGTGCCTGGGCCAGTGCAGGTACTTAGGGGCAGTGGGTAAGTTCATGAAGCCTGAGACAGACCCTTCATATCCTCTTCAGGTACTCATGCCAGTCCCCAGGGAGGTCGTATTTGCATTAAAGAAAGTCAGGGCGCCTGGATGGCTCAGTTGGTTGGGCATCTGCCTTTGGCTCAGGTTATGATCCCAGGATGCTGGGATCCCTTGCCACGTCTGGCTCCCTGCTCAGCGGGGAGTCTGCTTCTCCCTCTGCCCCTCACTCCCTGCTCATGCTCACTCTCTCTCTCTCTCGGAAAAATAAATAAATAAATAAAGTCAGACCTGATATATACTTAGTGTAGTTAAGATATTGAAAAATAGGTGTAACCACCTTCTTAAAAGCAGCAGAGAAACAGCCGTGAAAAATTGCCAAAGCCATTTTAAGAAAAGGTGGTTTTCTACTCCTTTTCCACAGGATCACTGTTATTACCACTAGCAGCAGCAGCAGCAGGCAGCAGCTACCTGTAATTTACATGTGCTTGTCAGGGAGGGGGAGGCAGAGGAGTAATTTATCTACTCTCTAAAGCAGTAGCAGTTCTGATCCTAGGTAAAGTTAAAAGGGAGGCAAAAAAATGGTTTGTTTCGGGTGCCTGGGGGCTTAGTTGGTTAAGCTTCTGCCTTAGGCTCAAGTATGATCCTTGGGTTCTGGGATTGAGCCCATCAGAGTCATCTGGCTCCCTGCTCAGTGTGGAGTCTGCTTCTCCCTCTGCCATTCTGCCCACACCCCCCCACCCTCGCCGCCACCCCGTGATCTCTCTCATTCTCTCTCTCTCAAATAAACAAATAACATCTTAAAACAACAACAACAAAAAGATGGTTTGTTTTGTTCTGAGGCTCTCTCACCTTCTTTTCTTAGTCCTGGGTATGTTCTGCTTCTAGCCAACATTGCCTTCTTCTTCCCTTCTCCCTAGAAAATTTGTTCATTTATTCCTTCATCCATCAGACAACTATAGAGCACCTTCTATGCCATGCATGAGGAATAGAAAAATGAGTAAGATATAGTTCTTGCTGTCCAGGATGGTCTAGCAAAATGGGAAGATTAGGAGAATAAGGGCAAAAATCACAAGAGAGAAATCTTTGCCAAAGGCATTCCATCTTGGAGTGGTTATAGTACCAATATTCTGGATAACAGCTGAAGGTGGTAATTAATTTCCCTAGAGAGGCAATCAATTTCCAGATCATAAGAACTTAGGATGTTACTCAACTTTATAGTACTTACACCACTAGATTTTGAAAAGAAAGTAAGGAAATAATATGTACTGAGTTTCTATTATCTCACTGCGTTCACAGACATTATTCCCATTTAAAGAACATGGAATTAAGGGTTCACAAAACAAGTGACTTGCTTAAGGTCCAAAGTATGCAGAAGAGCTGAGACTTGAACTCAGGTCTGCCTGACATACAAGTCCAAGCTCTGTCTACTTTCTCACACTGTCTACATAGGAAAAATTCTCCAATTATAGAAACTCAGATTCTGTAACAAGCGAGGGGCCTACATTTTTGGATAGGGAGCTCTCTGACATCCATTTTGTCATCTAAGCAGGTCAGTGCATGTAAGTCTGGCTTTGGGTAGGTGACAGCTGAAGTACATTCATGTCCTTCTCTGCTAGGAAAGCAAGCCACAGGATCAGCAGACAGAGTGGCCAGATTCAGGAGGTCTGGCTTCTGACAGACTTTGTCATTCCATGGGGGGCTGAAAAGAGCGAGTTAGATCCAGTGCCTTTCCTTATGGTTCTCTGCCCAATCCCCACACCACTCTTCTCCGATCCCACACTTACCAGAGGATCATCCAAAAGCTCTTTCAGGGCAGTAGACATGCATTGTACTAATTTTGTACCCCATTCAGTACCTAACACACTGCATTTGTATAATGGGTACAACAGATTAACAAGTGGCTTTGTTTTGATAAAGCGAATCGTTGGAATATCAAAATTTAAAACTTCTTCAAAAATCTTTTGGTCAACTCTGTACGTGGTAATCTCCCAGAATGCTGCTTGACTGCATTAAAGAGTTGAAAACTGGTATTTCATGACTAAGACAGGTTTTCTCACGAACTCCACCCTGAATGCACTCTTGACTCCGACAGGAAGCGCCGTTGTGATCACAGAGAAACACATGACTCACGGGAAAGCCTGCCTTGATCCCTGCTCTGCCTCTCTGTGTTTTGAGATGCTTGAACATTTAGGGGAGTTTCCAGTCTTGTTTTGATTCCTCTTCCGTGAATCTCCCTCCTATCTCAGGCTCTCCTCCCTGAAAATGTCACGTTTTCCACGTAGTTAAAAAACAAAACCAAAAAATGACAACAAGACAACCCATCCCCAAACCAGAAACTCTTCAGTAGCCCACAGTGATCTTTGTGTCCGTGTGTATGTGTTCAATTCAGATTTTACTCTTAAACTGGGAACACATTAAATCTTCTTAGCCTATGCTTTCAAACTCGAGTTCCTGCACCCGGCCCGCTGTCTGCACGCCGCCCGCATGGCCCTGTCTCCTTGACGGCCGCGTCCCCAGGGCTCCCGGGCACAGCATGAAGGTGCCACACAGCCAGTGCGATCTCTCGCACCACCGGCCTCGCCTTCTCAGTCCACAAGTTCATTCTGCAGCCCTGGAGCCCCGAAGCCCACGTCGCCCCTCTGAGGCACGATGATGTCACGGTCCGTGAACTTCTCCCCGTTCCTGGGGTCCAGCATGTCCGTCCAGGTCAGTTTCTGCACGCCCTCGAGGGTGTCTCCGGCCCCAGACGGCCGCAGCACAGAGCAGGACGCGTCGGGGAGCAACCTGCGGTGGCTCGCTGCGCGGCTCTCGCTGTGCCGGAAGTGCCGCGTGGTCCAGGAGCCCGGTGGAGGCGTGAGGCGCTTGCGCGACGGGTCTGACATGCGCAGTGGCTTGTCCGACATGCGCAGTGGCTTGCCCGACGCCAGCAGGTCTGCGTGCACGACGGCTTCTCCAGTTTGGGGACCTCAGCCTCGAGGGTCGGGCACGGGATCCGGAAGCGGGGCAGCGCCTTGTCCTTGTCCTAGTCCTTGCTTGCGGGGCCTGCAGTGATCCTGGGTCGGGCATCCTCTGGGCGGTTCCCTGAAGCGGCCTTGGGCGAGAAGGGCTGGAGGGGCCTGGCTCAGGGTGACTACCTCCTTCTCCAGGAAGCCCGGCCCCGGCTGCTTCCCCGTGGCCGCCACAGCTCTTCCTGCTGCTCACGCCCAGGGAACCATCCTGCTTCTCAGCTGCCTTCGTCTGCGGGGGCATCTCCTTCTCCTGGCACGAGGAGTATCCGGGATCGCCTCATGCTCATACAGTAGCCATGTGGGGAGACGACGGGGCTGTGGCTGGGCTGCAGACAGAGGCAGCAGCCGTCGGAGCCCTTGACATCATCCCTGGCTCAGCTGGATGTTCTGGGTCCCGTGGCCTGAGGCCTTACTGTATCTTCTCGGGGTAAGTATAGACGCCCCACCTTGCAATTTTTGCGGAAGTGTGTCATCCTCGCAAAAGACTTCTCATTTCTTCTTTGCCTCTGCAGCTGTGCTCCAGCAGGGATCCTTTAACGATCAGACACACGTGCGCACCTGCCCCCTGGTAGCATCCCCTTCATTGCCTTGGACAGGTTGAAGCTCAAGGCTACCAACATGAATTTCAAAAAGTTACCTTTGGTAGGCAGGCATTAAACCTATATTTTCCAGCCCGTATAGAAAAAACAAACATTTTTTTTTCTTTGCTGAAAGTTGTTGGGGTTATTCTTTCGTTTTCACCTGTAATCACTGCAGAATTTTTTTCTCAGCCCTGGTTCCCGGACAGGGTCTGTCTTTGGTCCTCAGTTATGGTACATGAAGGCAGTGGTTTGCAGAATGTGATTCAAGTTTTCTTGCTTTTCCCAAAATACAGTTCTCCCTTTTTATCTGTTCAAAAACCTGTACTCGCCAGAATTCTGGTTAGTAATGTGAGAGACAGAAAGCCACCATGACGGTGGCAGTATAGGCCCTTAATTCGTGCCCACATACGATTGACTGGCAAGTTGGCTAATACAAAAAGCTATATCCTAAGGTGTAAAGATAATGGATAGTAGTGGAAGAAACAACAAATTTCAGGTGACTGCAGGTGCCTGAAATTGAATCAAAGAAAAGGAAGGCACCAGAGGAAGAGGAAATTGTCTGTGGTTGAGCGGAAGAAGCTTACAACTTGGTTTTGGCTTTTCCTATGTTGTGGCATGAACTTGAGTCTCTGGTTCTGTAAATGGAGATGAGAAAAATTAGAAAGAGGAAATAAAAACCAGAAACCATAGAGCAATGTCAAAAATAATTTATCTAAAAATGTTATGAGAAGGCAGTAAATCAGTGTTGATTCGTAAATATCCATAAACAGATTTTCCTTCCAATAATGGAACTCAGCTGTTGAATTGTTTTTAGATGTCGTGTTTCTTTAGAACTGACAAGCCTCAGAGAGGCAAGGCCACTGTTATTCTCATTTTGCAGGTAAAGAAACAGGCTGACAGAGGTTAGCTACTTGCACAGTCATATGGCTGGTTGGTGACAGAGGTGTGACTTGAACATGGAGGGGTTTTTTTTGTTTGTTTGTTTAAAGATTTTATTTATTTATTTGACAGACAGATCACAAGTAGGCAGAGAGGCAGGCGGAGAGAGAGATGGGGAAGCAGGCTCCCTGCTGAGCAAGGAGCCGGTTGAGGGGCTCAATCCCAGGACCCAGGGATCATGACCTGAGCTGAAGACAGAGGCCCTAACCCACTGAGCCACCTAGGTGCCCCGAATACAGAGGTTTTAAATTCAGTTCTCATGCACTGAATCAACTGCCTCCTGTGCCTGAGAGAGGCTTTTGGGAATCGCTCAGAGTAGATCTTTTGTTTTCTACTGGGGTGAAAATATCATAGTCACTTGGGAGGAAAATAAAACAGTATGAGAACATATTTGAACGCTACTCCCTTATGAAATATAGATGGGTTTGGGAAGAATTGATTCTGTCAGAATAATTCTCCATTGACTTAAAGTGAAATTAAAGAAAAATTGGAAGAATAACTTGTTTGGCCAGTCTCACCTTGAGCCATCACCTTGAGAGGCGAGTTATCAAGGTGGAAAATTCCAAGTCAAGGTAGAAGAGAACTGTTTTCTGCTTTTTTGCCCCTTGAGCAGACCAACATGGCACCTAATCGCAAAGTCTCCTTTTTGGAATTTCAAAGGCTGAAATTCCCTTTTCAAACTACAGGAATAGGTAGGACCAACTTGTCTTTTGAGGGGAATTTATTAATAGAGAACTTGCTGTAGTTTTTATATTCAGGTTGGATTTCCTGTGATATACAAAAACTTATTAGCCAAAACTTTTGAGTTATGACTTATTGGGTTTTGAGTGGAATTTCGGTTATTCCTCAAAACGTCCTTTGGGACAAACCAGATCATGATCGGGTAGCAACCAACCCCCAAATCTCAGTGGTTTAAAACAACAAAGATTTATTTCTTTGTCATGCTCTGTATCCTAGCAGGTTGGCAGAGGGACTTTGGTCTTAGTGGGCATTCAGATATTCAGGTTGACTGGGAACCTGTCAGGCTAGAGGAGGAAAAAGGAGAACCCTGGAAGATCTCACACTAAATCAAATGCTCCAGAAAAGAAGTGACATTGCCCCAAATCCACTGGCTGGCTTAGTCATATGCCCGCCCCCCCTTACTAGGAAGTATAGTCCTACCTTGTGCCCAGAAGACAGAGAACTGGAAGTATTTGGTAAATTACACTAAACGCTACCAAAGTTCATATATAAATAGAGGAGACACTGGTAAATAAAATCCTGTAAGTCAAATCTTTTTTCCTAGTAATGTTGATGATATAATTTAAAGGATGAAGTATTCCAAAATGCCTATTCACAGGAATAGTCACAAAATGAGAAGTATGGTTCAAGGTTGAGAGAAAAACAGAATTTTAATGTCATCATTATTATATTGGTCATGAATATAGGGATAAAGAAGCTCTTCTTTTTGACCAGTATATTAAGTCAAGTATTTTTTGTCCATTGTTTGTCTGTTTTGAGTGGAAGATGCAGTATATTAGAGAAATTCTAGAATAGTGATAGCAATCAGATTTTATCTCCTATAACAATTCTAATTTTTTGTAAAATAGTGGACTCTAACCTTCTTTGATTTCTTCTATTGGTAAAACATATAATTTATTTGCTTTCATCTCCATTTATATATATTTATTTGATTATCAATTACTATCATAATTTATTGCATATACTGGAAAACTTTTACAAACATAGAAATTAGAACTGCAAATAAGCAGTCTGTACTTTCTTCCCACCCCACAAAGAACTGTCTTATTTGTCCCGTTTGGAGATAAATATCCTTGAGCACTTGTTGAACTGGATTTTCAGGCCAGGTCAAGGCTCAGTTCTTAGTGAGTAGCAATGTCATCCAAGCAAAGAGAGAAGGATGTCATATGTCCTAGATGGTTAAAGTCTCTGATTCAAGTTGGCAAGGGTTGGATACTCTACATCCACTCTTGCTTCTTTTCTATTGCTACAAGACATCCTGTCCGAGGTTTCCTTTTTTAGATCATGGGACGTTATAGCCCTGACAAGTCTTCGAGTAACTCTTTCAAATGAGTCCGTCCTAAGCTGAATTAAGTGGATAATTGAACAGAGGAAACTACAGTGCATCTGAAAGTTCACAACTGCAAGTAGTTAGCAGTGGTCGGCAAGCTGGATCCAGAAACTGCATAGCATTTCAGGAGGCTTTCAGATGGTACGCTCCTTTAATATGAAAGATGCCAGCTTCTTTGTGGTGTATGAACTTTGACTCTCCTACAAGATTTTTTTTTCAAAACTAATTATAAATTTACTACTCATAAATTCGAAAGACAGGAGTTACTGGTTTTGAAAGTGCTACATGCTAGACATATTTTTAAAAATACTTTGTTTTGAATGGTAGATGCTCTCTTCCAAGGAAGGACTGGAGAACTTTCTGTGTCCATAAAAATGCATGTTTTATCTGTGTTAGCACAGAAAATGATTTTAGATGTATTGATTTTTTAGGAAACTTGAAAGGTTGAGGAAGAATACATTATACCTATTGAATTTTAGTAGGAGTACCAGATATTCTAATACTTTGATGTTTATGCATTGTAATAGGCTAAGAATTTTATTCAGAACACAAAATAAATATAACATCTTTTCTAAGGATTGGTATTACAATGGGGTTGTCTACTTATTTATGTTTTATTTGTTTTGGATAGGGGATTTTAATATACTATACAAAATCTATAGACAGTTCTTTCAAACCTGGTAATGGTCTGTTGGAGTATAATAATTACCAAGATCAGAAACTTCCAGGAAGTCATAAGAACAGATTCTGTGTGGCTATGTGTCGTTGTTTCAGAGGTTAAAGTAGTGGAAGGAAGTAAAGGTGGTGACATTTGAATGGTATCTATAGGGCTGCAAACATTAATGCAGATTTTTGTATTTTGTATATCTATGAAATCATATAAATTTCTTGTGTGTGTGTTTAACAGCCTAACCCCAAAAAAACCTGTGGAGATAACGATGAATAAACACAATTTGGTACTTGTTCCAGTGAACTTGCAGCTTCTAATTCTAACAAGATTCCTAATCAAGCACTTTGGAAAGACTTAAACATTTTTTTCTTGTATCAAAAATGTTTTGTTGGTGATTGACATTTCTTCTTTCCAACAGATGGTGCTATCTTACTGCCAACTATCCCATGGCAAACCCTCCAGATAGGTCCCTTTCTCCAGTTATCAACTACTGGATTTGGTACATCCTTGCTGTGAGCCAGCCGGGTATCACAATATTGTAAAAACAAAGTCCTAAAAATTCTAATAATAAACGTGTTTAATTTCTCAGTAATTTTTCTTCCTTAACCGCTTCTTATTAAAAGCTAGACATATAATTAATGCATAACTTATTTCTGGCTTCCTAATATTCTTTGTTTGACTTGGCCATCAACCTATCGAAGAAAGATGTTCATTAAAACAGATTGTGTTGACCTAAAATACCAAAGGGATTTTGATGAACTCTCCTGTGTACATCTGTAAATATTTGAAAAGGAAAAGATAGCTTTATTGAGTGAGACCCTTTCAGAAGCAGAGGTCATCTGGTGACCTAAGTTTCTTTTAGCTATATGACTTCTTGACACCATGATTTTTGAGTTGTTAGGCCTATTAAAGTTGTTGGACGTAACATGTAAATACAGATCTAGATAACACAGCAGTCATTTGCATCTTCTTGGCCAGTTTTCCATTGAATATTGCCACATTTAATGTAATGGCTTAAAAATTAAATGTAGATATAACAATTGAGTTATATCAAAGACTTAGTAGAGTGTGGCTTCATAAAACTATTTTAATCTCTCATTACCTTATTAAAACTTTTTATTGTGAAAAATTTCAAACATACATAAAAGTAGAAGAAATGGTGTAATGAAATTCCATTATCCATCATCCACCTTCAATAATTATCAGTATATTGTCAAACTTGTATCTGTATATCCCCAACTGATCCCATGTTGGGGTATTTTTTTTTAAGTTTTATTGAGGTATAATTTTTACATGCCATAAAAGCCACCCTTGTAATTGAATGCACTCTTCTACTGATTTGTAATTTAGTGATACTAAGTTAATTTATAGAGTTGTGAAACTATCATGGTCTACTTTTGGAATATTTCTCTCATCTCAGGTTTCCCTGTGCCTGTTTGCAGTCAGTTCTCATTCTCACACTTGTCCCCAGGTAATTGCTATTCTACAAATCTATAGATTTCTACTTTCTGGACATTTCATATAAATGGACTCATATAATGTATAATCTTTTGCATCTCACTTTCTTTCTTAGTGTTTTTGATACAGTGTTCACCAATACAGTATCATGTTGTTGTATTTCATTCCTTTTTTTTGCTGAATTGTATTTCATTGTATGGACCTATTTCAATTTTCATTACCATTCATCAGTTGATCAACATTAATATTGTTTCTAGTTTTGGGCTATTATGTATAATGCTGTTATGAACATTCATGTGACAGTCATGTGAACATGTGTTTTGATCTCTCCTGGGTACATAGGTATCTAGTTGTAGAATTGCTGGGTTGATTAATATTTATCTTTTTAAGAAGTTGCTAAGCTGTTCCCCAAATGGCTGTACCATTTGATGTTCCCAGCAGCAATTTGAGGGCTCCCTGATTCTCCACATCCTCACCAACACTTGGTATTTTCTGTTTTTTTTAATGATAGCCATTGAAATGGGTGCCTAGTGGTATCTCATTGTCCTTTTTTTTTTTTTTTAAGATTTTATTTATTTTTTTGAGAGAGTGTGGTTGCACGAGTGCATGAAAGGGGTGGGGTGAGGCTGGGGGAGAGACAGAAGAAGAGGGAGAGAGAGAGAATGAATCCTCCAGTAGGTTCCATCCTAGGATCCTGAGATCATGACCTGAGCCGAAACCATGAGTTGGCCGCTTAACTGACTGAGCCGCCCAGGTGCCCCTCATTGTCCTTTTTAATTATCTTTTAAATCTGTTATGTTTATTGAATGAGAAGAGTTCTTTCTCTGCCCCAGATGACTTTTCTAGTTGCTCTTAGGTATTACAGAAAATCTTATTTTAGTCAAAATGTCCTAACTGATTTAAAGGTGAGGCACCTAGTTCCCATCCTCCCCTGAAGCCCGAGGTGAGGTGATGGTAGGGCGAGGCTAGGAGTTGGCTTTCCTCTTTTGCCTTCTTACTCTTTGAGCTTTCCCCCGTATTTTGCTGCCAAGGAACAAGGATGAGGGAGAGATGGGGAGCAGAGAAGTCTTTCCTGGTACCGTAGTGAGGGAGCCTAACATTTTCTTGGCCTGCAGGTGTTTGAGGCTGCCTTTTGACTTTCTGGGTGAGCACTTGATACCCCTGCCTCAGTTGCTCCCTCACATGTAGTGAATACCTTTTCAATATAGCTGGTTGCTTCTTCCCTGAACATCTAGAACTTGAATGATTAACTTCTACTTTTCTTCGCTGAGGTCTTTTTACCCCTATAGGTTGCTGCTTTTCTTAGGACCTAAAATAACCTCTTCTTACAAGGCCCTTATCTGGTCCTTAGGCAACATTAACTCATCTCTGTCCCCATAAATTTTGCAATTGCTTATAGCCTAACCCTGCCATCACTCTTCTGGTTCATCTGTTGATAGCTAGCCATCCCTTCTCTTTCATTTGAGATTTCTCTCCTTAGAACCAGAGAACAAAGAGTTCACTGTTACCCCAAACTGAGAGATTCCACTGGGCCCCTCTTGGTAGACTCGAAGAGAGGGTCAGGCATCTCCAAGGCCTCCATGTGGCAGAGGAGACACAGAACACTAACATCTAAAAATCTTCTGGTCTGCTCTCTTCCTACCTTTTTATGTCGTCAGTGAGGTGAGGGATTCAAGAGTTATATGCCTGTTTATTTGTGAGATCCTTTGAAAATTTGCATCTTGTTTGATACTCCACTTTGGGATATTGATTATATGTTGAGACAGTTCTGGGTGATAGGTCTGGATCAGAGATAGGTCTCTATGATATATTTATATATTCCTCTACTGAGAAAAAAAAATTTTTCAGTTAAGTAAAGGAATAATAAAAGAAATGATGTATGAAAACAAATTAAGCCAGTGCTTGGCATATAATGCATGCTTCTATATAACTATATGACTGAGTTGTGAAGCATTATTTGCATTTGTTTTCTAGGACTGCAAAATAGCACAGACTAGTATCTTAAACAACACATTGATTTCCTTAAATTTCTGGAGGTTAGAAGTCCAAGATCAAAGTGTTAGCAGGATTGGTTTCTTGCTTTGTCTTATAGATGGCCACCTTCTTTCTGTGTCTTCACATAATTTTCCCTCGGTGTGACCTTGTGTCCTAATCTTCTTTTCTCATAAGTAGTCATACTAGATTAGGTCTACCCTAATGACCTCACTTTTACTTAATTACCTTTGTTTTTGTTTTTTGAAGATTTTATTCATTTATTTGACACAGGGAGAGATAGAGTACAGAGGGAGCAGCAGGCAAAGAGAGAGGGAGGAACAGACTCCCCGCTGAGCAGGGAGCCCAACGAGGGACTCAATCCCAGGACCCTGGGATTAATGACCTGAGCCGAAGGCAGATGCTTAACCAACTGAGCCACCCAGGCGCCTACTTAATTACGTGTTTAAAGGCTCTGTTTCCAAATATGATCACATTCTGAGGTTGAGGTTAGGACTTTAAGATATGAATTTTGGAAGGACACAACTCAGCTCATGACGGTGATTTAAAAGGAAGAAGCAAAACTCTTGCTTTTATGGTTGGTGTGCTTGCTTACATAACAGATCAAAAGACTCCATGGCTGAACTATTGGAATTAATAAATGAATTTATTAAGTTGCTAGATCTAAGGTCAATACGCAAAAATCATGTTTCTGTAGAATGGTAAAAAACAATTAGAAAATAAAAATGAAAAATATGACTTACATTTAGTATGAAAACCACCAAATGCCTGGTAACAAATCTAATATGTGATGTACGAGACCTTCTCACCAAAAGAAAAAAAAAAGTTTCCAAAATGTTACTCAGAAAATTGAAAGAAATGAAAGAAGACCCGAGTATACCATGTGAATGGATTAGAGGGCTAAATATCGTAGAAACATCAGTTTTCTCAAATGGATTTATAGACCAAATAAAATGCCAGTAGAATTCAACTGCAGATCGAGTTTTGTGAACATTGAGTAAATCTTAAGACATATGAAAGTTTAAGCGGTAAAGAATAGGATAATCTTAAGGAATAACAAATTTGGCAAACTTCTGTTACCAGATAGCATGACTATAATGTTATAGTAATTAAGACAGTATGGTATTGGTGCTATATTAAGGGTCCCCAAGACTATCCTTAGGCTTGATGAGGACTTAGGAACTTAGGACTCCCAGGACTCAGGGTATAGTCCTATTCATGGATATTATTTATTACAGTGAAATGATACAAAGCTAAATGAGGGAATAGAAGAGACACATGAGGTGAACTCTGGAGGAAATCAAGTGCAAACCTCCAAAAGTCTCCCAGTGGAGACACATTTAATTTCCCCAGCAAGTTATAATAATACATGTGAAATGTTGTCTGTCAGAGAAGCTCATTAGAGACTCAGGGCCCAGCGTTTTTATTGGGGGCTTGTCATGTACACATACTCTGTCAAGTACACACCCAACTTCCAAACTCTAGAAGGAAAACAAGTGTCCAGCGTAATCTCCATTGTTTGTACAAAGAGTTTAGGCACAGTGAGAAATTCCTATCAGTTCTGGGAATGGTAGAAACCCTCCACAGATCTAGGTTTCCGCATTCCAGCCAAGGGCTAACCTTATATGCAAGCCTGTCAAAGGATAACATTCTCAGGCCTGTTTTATTAACTCTTTTCTGAACAGGTGCAAAGATGGATAAATAGAGCAATAGAATAGAAACAAGTCCAGAAGTAAATCTGCATGTATATAGTTACCTGATATATGACAAAAACGTCATTCCAATATAATGGGGGAAAGATGGCATTTTTAATAAATGATGCTGGATCGCTTGGTTATCTAAGTGGGAGAAAGTAGACCTTGATGCCTACTGTACACAATAGCCAAATATCAATTCCAGCAGGATCAAAATAATAAAATTTATAGAAGGTAACTTGGAGAGTGTCTTCATAATCTTGCAGGCAAGGCATCCTCAAAAGCTCACAAAAAGCACCAACTGGAAAGGCAAAGATAGATACATTGGACAAAATTAAAGTTGGGAACTTTGTCAAAAGGTGGCTCCGTCAGTTAAGCGTCTGCCTTCAGCTCAGGTCATGATCCCAGGGTCCTGGGATGGAGCCCGGCATCTGCTCAGCAAGGAGTCTGCTTCTCCCTCTCTCTCTGCCCCTCCCCCCACTTGTATGTATGCTCACTCTCTCTCTCAAATAAATAAATAAAACTTTTAAAAAAGGGATAATACTGAGTAAAATAAATTAAGCCATGGAGTGGGAGGATGCATGCTAAATATTATCTACAAAGGACTTGAGTGCAGAGGATATAAGGAAATGCACTCCCAGCCCTGAAGACAATGTAATATTAAAAGTGTGCAAAAGACTTAACCAGACAGGCACTTCATGAAAAAGGATATCCATATGACCAATAAACATATGAAAAGGGGAAAGGGTGATTATATGAGTTTCCTATTGCTGCTGTAACAAGTTGCCACAAACTTAGTGACCTATGAGTGACCCCTTGGAAGATACTCAGCAGAAACGTGTACCAATACTCATCAAGAGGCATATTATTAGAATTCACACAGTCACACTTTTCATAATAGTTCCAAGCTGGCAACTACTGCCGATTTCCAACAGCAATAAAATGAATAAGTAAATTGTGGCGTATTCATGCAGTGGAATACTGAACAGCAGTAAGAATGAAGAAACCGCCACTATTACTGTGTGTAATTGGCATGGGTGAAACTCCCAAATGTTAGCAGAGCAAAAGCATCCAGGCACACAGAAGTACATACGGTGTGATTGTACTTACATAAAGCTCAGAGCCCGTGCATGGGGTTAGAAGCCAGAATAGTGATCCCTTTGGGGATGATAATGCAGAGGAGGGGGCAATGGGAAGTTTTGTCAGTGTTGGTGATGTTCTGTATCCTGATTTGGGGCTGGCTATGCAGATGTTTTCATTCTAAAATGATTCATCAAGGCCTTACTCAGAATTTATGCACTTTCCTACACGTATGCTAAATTTAGTAAAAAGTTAACTTATAAAATAAGTAAATTATGTGCATGAAGTCTTTTTTTTTAAAATTTTATTTATTTATTTGTCACAGAGAGAGATCACAAGTAGGCAGAGAAGCAGGCAGAGGGAGAGAGGGGAAAGCAGGATCCCTGCTGAGCAGGGAGCCCGATGCGGGGCTCGATCCCAGGACCCTGAGATCATGGCCTGAGCTGAAGGTAGAGGCTTAACCCACTGAGCCACCCAGGCACCCCTGCATGAAGTCTTTTTTGAGAAATCTTTGAAAAATTATTATCTTGTAAACTTTTCCCTTTCCCACCCCACCCTGAAGTCTTTTACTTCAAAACATTTGTTTCCTTTTTGGGATCCTCACACTCTCTAGTTGAAGGCTGGGTCCAATTTTAAGTTAGCAGAGTCGCTGGAAAGTTGAGAATATCCTTTCAGGAAATGGGTCCTTAATTGTGTGGATGTGCTTCACAGGTTACAAAAACAGGCTTGGTGGGAATTTTAGCCTCAGCATTTCATCCAGTGCCAACTATACTTGACATAGAAACTCCAGTGACTCATCATCTCAGGTTGTGACAATGAGATTAGGAGGAGTTTGGAAGTTCAGGCGCAAAAGAGATCAGTTACTAGTAAGCCAGTTTCTGTGTTTTGTCTTTTCAATAATGCACATATTCTCTCTTTTTTTTTTAAAGATTTATTTATTTATTTATCTGACGGAGAGATCACAAGTAGGCAGAGAGGAAGGCACAGAGAGAGGGGGGGAAGCAGGCTCCCCACAGAGCAGAGAGCCCGATGCGGGGCTCTATCCCAGGACCCTGGGATCATGACCCGAGCCGAAGGCAGAGGCCCCAACCCACCGAGCCACCCAGGCGCCCCAATAATGCACATATTCTTAGTGGGTTCCAACCCTGTGTGTGACTGAAGACGTTCTCCAAGTGTGAGATTTCATATAGTCCTTTAAAAGTTCCTTTTATCTCACTGAACTTATTTGGTTGCTTGTTTATTTATTTATAAACTTGCTTTATGAAATCCTGTAGTGATATTATGCCTCCATCAGAAAGAATGAATACCCAACTTTTGTATCACCATGGACAGGACTGGAGGAGATTATGCTGAGTGAAATAAGTCAAGCAGTGAGAGAGCCAATTATCATATGGTTTCACTTACTTGTGGAGCATAAAGAATAACATGGAGAACATTGGGAGATGAAGAGGAGAAGTGAGTTGGGTAAATCGGAGGGGGAGACGATGCATGAGAGACCGTGGACTCTGAGAAACAAACTGAGGGTTTTGGAGGGGAGGGGAATGGGGGGTTGGGTGAGTCTGGTGATGGGTATTAAGGAAGGCAGGTATTGCATGGAGCACTGGGTGTGGTGCATAATCAATGAATCTTGGAACACTGAAAAAATAAATTTAAAAAATTAAAAAAAACCCCAAACCCTGTAGTGAAAGATACAGAAGAAATGGAAGACGGAACTCCTTTTCTGGAATTACAGAATCTGGATTTATGGAACCCTTAAGGATATTCAGTCAACCATGTATCCAGAGTGTTGGGGGAGACCATATTTCTGAATCCTCATGTTTGAGTAAAAGGAGCCTTCTGCTCAAGTTCCTTAGGGGAGAGTTTCCACCCTTTTCTCATCATCCTCTGCTCGGTGACTTATCTACTTGGTGAGATTAGGAGAGAACACCTGAGCATTCAGTGGCTTGATTCCCTACCTTTCTTAAAGCAGTGGGTCCTGAAGCTGTAGGCCTTTATCTGTCCAGTAGTTTTTGAAGAGGGTGCTGTCTCTGCAGTGATTGGGTTTTTGGCTGTAAGCTGAACCCATGGTCATAGGTAACAAAAGGTTGAGGGTACCTACAGATCTAAGCTGCCTTCTTCAGTATGCCTTTATCAGTAATCAGGCTTTTATTTTTATTTCTTATCTGTGTGTGTCCCTCTCTTTTTTTTAAGATTTTATTATTTTATTTGGGAGAGAGCGAGAGAGCATGAGCAGAGGAAGGGGCAGAAGCAGACTTCCTGCTAAGCAGGGAGCTCCACACAGTGTTTGATCTCAAGGCCTGGGGATCATGACCTGAGCCGAAGGCAGACACAGCCTACTGAGCCAGTGAGGTGCCCTTTTGTGTCTCTTTCTTGATGGGCTCATTCCACTTTGATTTCAGTTGGCCACATGTCTTAGTCTGTTTAGGCTGCTGTAATACACCATAGACCGGGTGACTTATAAACAACAAAAATCTATTTCTCACAGTTCTGGAGGCTGGGAAATCCAAGGTCAAGTTTTGGACAGATTCAGTGTTTGGTAAGGACTGTCTTTTCACGTGGGAGAAAGGGCACAGTGACTTTCCAGGGTCTCTGTTATGAGGGCACTAATTTCATTCATGAATGTTTTGCCCTCATGACCTAATTACCTCCCAAAGTCCCCACCTCCAAATGCTGTTATATTGGGCATTAGAATTTAACACATGAATTTCAGAGGACACGGTCTGTAGCACCACACATGCTTGGGAGTATGCCGTTCTTCCTATGAGGCTCAGAAAACATGGACATACAACTGTCTTGCACAGTTGGATAGATTAAACTGTTAGAAGGAAAAGAAAGCTTTGCTAAGTTTTAAGGAGAAAAAAAGGAAAGCAAGACATATACAAAGAAAAATGAGAACAATAAGAAACATTGAAAGCTACCTAAATGCCCAAATGAGGAGTTTGGGTACCTCCAGTCCCCTTCCTTGAGATCAGCTCATTAGCACCTCTGCTGCTCAACAGGACAACAAGGAAAATGACATTCTTATTTTTCTGACTCTGTAAGGAAAACTAATGTAGAAAATCTAGCAACAAAGTGGTATAAAGAAGAATCACCTAAAGTCTCTCCAGTAGGGTCCCCAGGGAATATTTTAGGAACGATTCTTCACAGAATGTGTGTGTGAGAACCTTTGGAGTCCTGGAACTGATTTATATATTTATGTGGTTGGTAGTCACATGGACGTATACAAAGTAAAAATTCAAGTTGTACAAGATTTATGCATCCTACTGTATGTATATTATGTATCAGTTTAAAAATCTAGATGTTTCTTTCTCTCTACAGTTTCACAGAAACAATCTTATTATCCATGTGGTTTTGATACGTCTTTCCTCCAGGGTTCATATATTACAAACTTTTTCCGTAACAATACACTTACTTATATATCT
Organism: Martes martes; assembly: GCF_963455335.1. Taxonomy (NCBI): domain Eukaryota; kingdom Metazoa; phylum Chordata; class Mammalia; order Carnivora; family Mustelidae; genus Martes; species Martes martes. Next base: position 12,504,189 of record NC_137893.1, read on the forward strand.
CTGTCTTAGGGCACGTTGTGGCAAGATTTAGAATGTTATGGAAGCTGGTTTAGGGAAAACAAGTTATAGGCATTCTCACGGCGTCTTAGACCAATTATATTTCCTTTTTTTTTTTTTTTAAGATTTTATTTATTTATTTGTCAGAGAGAGTGAGCACAGGCAGACAGAGTGGCAGGCAGAGGCAGAGGGAGAAGCAGGCTCCCGCTGAGCAAGGAGCCCGATGCAGGACTCAATCCCGGGATGCTGGGATCATGACCTGAGCCGAAGGCAGCCGCCCAACCAACTGAGCCACCCAGGCATCCCTCCTTTTTTTTTTTTTTTTTAAAGATTTTATTTATTTATTTGACAGACAGAGATCACAAGTAGGCAGAGAGGCAGGCAGAGAGAGAGAGAGGAGGAAGCAGGCTCCCTGCGAGCAGAGAGCCCGGTGTGGGGTTTGATCTCAGGACCCTGAGATCATGACCTGAGCTGAAGGCAGAGGCTTTAACCCACTGAGCCACCCAGGTGCCCCAGACCAATTATATTTCTTATTTTTTAATTTATTCGTTATCTTTGAGCCAAACTTCTGATCCTTCTCTAACTTATCTTACTTTCTATATATTTGGTCATCTTAAAATTTTATCACAGTCTTAGGGAGTAGCTTCATAGTTTCCATCAGTTTTCTCACATAAAGGGCCATTTCATGAGGTCCATGTCTTAGGACATAGATGATCCATGGAGTTCACTATGTAAGTATTCTGTCCTACCGGATGTAGCTATGCCTGCAAAGTATCAGAGAAGCTAGTCTGCATCTTGTCAACAAATCAAAATCGCTGTTTAACTGTGTGGGAAGATGGGCAGAAATAGCTTTCATTACCATTTTAGGAATTCATTCAGTAGACGTTTGTCATTCAAAACTCTAATGTGTGTGACATTGTATTGGATGCTGGGGATACAGCAGTGGATATGACATACGTACTGGACTTCAGTGAACACAGCCCAGTGGAAAGTGGAGCCTGGAGTGTCCCTGTTGTGAAGCAAGTTTCTGAGACAGATGTTTCCTGACTCTGTGCTTGCCCAAGGGTGAGAGCGGCACTGGGGCAATGTCCTCGGGCACAGTGATGGACACTAAAAATGAAGAATTTGTATTGTTAGAGTAAAAAAAGAATCAGAGGTCTGAAAACCTGGAGAAACATTTGGAGGTTGGTAAAAGGTAAAGAAAGCCAGTAGAAGATATTGAAGCCAAGGTTTGAAGCCAGAAATCTGAGGCCTGGTTTGCAAAAAGAAGAGAATCTGGAGTTGAAGGTGACGGGTGAATCAAAATCATGAAAGAGTAAAGAAGGTGACGGCAGGTGACGGCAGGTGACAGCAGGTAACAGCAGGCCTTGAGGTGAGTGCATTGGGCTAAGTGGCCAGCAGGAGAAAACGGAGAGCAGACACTCAGGATGAGAAGAACACACACAATAAATGGGACGTAACTTTGGAACCCGCAAGAACCTGTGATTAGGTCTAGATTTGTTGTTATAGCAGACTGAAAGTCTGTTTTAAGTGCCAGATTTGTTGAAATGATTATTAAAGTTTTGCCTGCTCTGGATGCATAAACAAGCTTAGTGATCTTTTCCGAAGAGCATATATCTATCTTCTGGTATTTTCTTGGGTTTCCACCCCTGTCTACTTGGGCTACATATTGAATAGAAACAACTACAAGAATCTTTTCATTAACAGGATATAAATGCTTCTGAAGATGGATTGAGTACACAACATAAAATACAACAGAATATGCCATTTGGCAGCTGGTGGGTGGTCTGGTTTGTTAGTTGTTCTAGAATAAGCCTCTTACTGTCAAACTGGAAAAATGTGAAAACCAAACAACAGGCGCAGTCCAAGATAGGATACTTAATATGATCATTAAGAAGGAGAAAGGACATTCGAAGGAGTAAAACACAAGTTAATGACTCTTTGGTGAATGTTCCTGTTTAATATAATGGCTAATGGAGTCCCTTCTCCTAACCCCAAACCTGACATCTGAGCCAAATATTTAGCATGAAAGAAATGCTAATCAGCTGTGTTGAATTTGATCCCAGTGGAAATTTCATTTCTATTGTTTCTTAGAATAAGTGGATTTATGTTGGCTTCCATTGTTTAAGGAAATGCTTTGATTCCTTTGTACTTCCCAGCCAAAGGCACAGGAAAGATGTCCAGAGTAGGAAGCAAGCTGTGTGTGTATGTCTCTGTTGCAAACTTGGGCAATTATCAAGAATTTTCAAATCAGAACTGGTGTGGGAAAATGGAGGAAACTTTGTGATGAAAGAAGCAAGTAAAACCCAGAAGTTTCCTGCTGTAATCTGCTGAAATTTTAATTCTGTTATTTTCACTGTTCCATATATAAAATACATGTATTTTAATTAAATTTCTTGTTTATAATAGCTTATCAGAGAGAGATAAAGATAGGTAGAAAGCTCCTATTACATATCTATGGCATGGAAGTAATTTGGGTATTATTAAATATTGACCTTTCCTTATATTTGCTTTGTAATCAACTTGTTATTATCGTATATATGTGTGTGTATATATATACACACACATATGTGTATATGTATGTGTGTACACACATACACACACACAGAGTAGTTGGCCATATCCAGTGCTTTAGGTCTATAAGGATGATATCATGCTCATTGGATAAATACTTGACCCAAACAAAGGAAAAGTGTACATTCTATACCTGGGAATGTACTGGCAAGATCACTGGAAGTTGGTGTCAATGCCTGTCATTAAAGTGCTTGAAAGATCCATGGTCATGAAATGTGAGTGGTAAGATCCCCGTTTTCAAATAGAAGAAGGAGAAGGAAGAAGGGGAGGAGAAAGTAGCAGCAGCAGCAGAAGGGAAAAAACAGGGGTCGGTGTGTGGAGAGGGAAAGAGAGAAAGAAAGAAAGAAAGAAAGGCCTCCTGGGTGGCTCAGTGGGTTAACGCCTCTGCCTTTGGCTCAGGTCATGATCCCAGGGTCCTGGGATTGAGCCCCGCATCGGGCTCTCTGCTCAGCGGGTAGCCTGCTTCCCTCTCTCTGCCTGCCTCTCTGTCTACTTGTGATCTCTCTGTCAAATAAATAAATAAAATCTTAAAAAAAAAAAAGGAAGGAAAAAAGAAAAACAGTTGACTCCTACTAATCCAATTCCAGGCAGGCTGGCCCCCATACCTTAGTACTCTCACCTCTGGGTGGAATATTGGCTCACCAAGCCAGCTCAGAAGTTGTGTTTTTGTTCTGTCTCCAGAAGTTTCACTTTACTTGTGTTGCTCCCCATTCACCCAGTTCCCCTCTTTATTTTTATTTTATTTTTGAAAAGGATTTATTTATTTATTTATTTATTTATTTATTTATTTGAGAGAGAGAGAGATGCCCCCCACAACTGTACCCCACTGTCTCAGCCATCCTGGCCACAGTGGGCACCCCACCCAAGATGGGGGAATGAGAGATTTGTTATGAGAAAGTGGGGCAGGGCATGTGTGTGCAGACATGCCCTTGAGTAAGTGGGGTTAGAGAAGGGCAGAGAGAGAGAATCTCATGCAGATTCCCCACTGAATGTAGAGCCCTACGTGGGGCGATCTCATGACCCTAAGATCATGACCTGAGCAGAAACCAAGAACAGGATGCTCAACTGACTGAGCCATCCACGCGTACCCCAGTTATTACCCTCTTTAGAGGGTAATTTCTTGATGTCTTTCCTTTATGTCTTACTAGTTTCTTGAATGTCTTTCTGGGGATAATCTCTGCATATTCAAGTGATTACATGTATGGTTCCCCTGTCCCCATTTTTACCCAAATGATGTTCTGCATTTTCCTTTTTTTTAAACTTGAAAATATATCTTGATTTTTGTTGCACAGCAGAACACAAGGAGCTTCCTCATCCTTTCTTTAGAAAGCTTTTTAGCATTCTATTCCAATGTATGGAGTGTCATAATTTTTTAAATCAGCTAACTCTTGATGACTTTTAAGCTACTCTTGATTTTTGCTGCTTTGAGTTTTAACATAGTTAATGAATAGACTTAAGAATATGTCGTTTTACAGAGTTTTGAGCATGTATATAGGATGTGTTTGTGTATGTGCATGTGTGTGTGTAATTGGCTAGGTTAAGGATATGCATATTTTAAATGTTAGTAGTTATTACCAAATTCCCTCCCTAGAGGCATCAACTACATTCCAATCAGTAATGTATGAGAATGCACAAACATGTCATCTCATTAAATTTTTCTTTTTTACAAATCTGACCTTTGAATAAAAGTATCTTGGTAAAATTTGAACTAGCATTTCCTTTATTTCGAGTGGAGTAGAATATCTTTTCATATCTTAAAAAGCTATTTGTATTTTCCTTTCTCTGGTCTGTCTGGTAATATCCTTTACCCATTTTTTCTACTTATTTTGTTCCTTTTGTTAATGATTCTAGGAGATCTTTATATATGAAGGAAATGAGCCCTTTGTCAGTGTTCAGAATTGCAAGTGTTTTCCAGTTTAATATTGCTTTTATGTGACTGAGTCCAGAAATTCTTTATTTCATTATTTCTATATTTTGAGTTGTATTTTAAAAGTCTTTCTTTACTGTGAGGGTTGTTTTTTTTTTTTTTTTTTTTTTAAGGCTTTCTCTGTTCCTTCTCTTCATTGACTTTTAACTCTATTCCACCTAGAATTTATTTTGGTATAATATGTGAGATCCTTGAATATAAATATGTTGCAGTATTAGATGATTGCTGTGCATTGTCATAAAGTTATTTACCCTATAAATGATGTGTGTAGAAGCAACAATGTCTGTTAAAAGGAACAAAACTTGTATCTAGTAACAAAAATAAAACAGGGTGCCTAAGCAGGGCATTAAACCCTTAAAGCACTACCTAAGAGATTATTAACTGTATAAACATTGTTTTACATAGTATAAGATCTCCATTATATCATTAAAAGAAATCTTAATATTGCCACTTGAAATACTCATTTTCCAGAATTTGAGTCTGAATTTAATTATACCTCTTTAAAAAAAACACTTTCTTTTTTTTTTTTTTTTGGTCAGAAGACTCTGTGTTTGATATATTGGGTGAAGTAATTCTTATTGATATATTTCAGGTTTTTTTTTCCATGTGAAAGAGGTCATTTTGTAAGTTCAGACCATACAGGAGCTTCCTGTAAATTTTACCTTTGCCAGCATGAGAATACTGAAAGGATGCCACAGAGGGAAGATAGGGAGCCTCAACATGCCGATTTTGGGGCCAAAGGCAGAAGGAAAACTAACTTTACCCTTTTGGCAACTTCTACTGAACCTAATTAAGGAATTTGAAGTAAAAACAGATAATTCAACTGAGTAAAACATTTTGGACTTATGTCCACTTACAAATGAGCACGATGTTGCTATGTTTCTGTGGAAGCATTGAGCAAGACTGAAGTGGAGACCATACCAGGACATACCAAAGTTCAGCTTAATCGTATGAAGTTATTTTAGAGATCATCTCTATCCAGTCTTTTCATTTTGCTGATTAAATAATAAGGATCAATAAGACCCGATAGCATGTCTGCAGATTTAATATTAATAACGAATATCTTTAAAATGATTAGTTGACCCTTGAATAACATGGATTTGAAGTGCATAGGTCCCCTTAGATGTGGCTTTCTTATAATACAGTACTGTAAATGTATTTTTCCTTATGATTTTCTTTGACAACATCTTTTCTGTAGTTTTTCTTATTGTAGGAATACAGTATATAATACATCTACCATACAAACCTTATGTTAATTGACTATTTATATTTTTTACAATGCTTCCAATCAATAGTAGGCTATTGGTAGTTATGTTTTTGGGGAATTAAAATTATATGTGAATTTACAGCTGGACAGGGGGTTGGCGCCCCAACCCCCATGTTATTCAAAGGTCAACTGTATTTGATAGGAGTACAATAGAGAAAGTAGGGAGAGAACATAAAAATCATTTAATCCATCGTTCTTCCTAACAGAAGGTAAAAAGTGTTCCTTATAAAGAAAATATTTGAAATAAATTTTCAAATATCAGAAAGATTTAGAGGCAGCCTTGAATGCTTAGCAAACTTATTTTGGAACAAACAGGAATGACTTTACTAAGTGAGGAGTAAGTACATATTTCCTCAGAAAGTTCCCTCTGTTAAACTACGAAGAGATTAAGTTTATGGTTGATTATAACTATTAAGAAAAACTAAGGTTTTTCTTTTTTCTTTTAAACTATTTTTTTAAAGATTTTATTTATTTGACAGAGAGATTGAGATTGAGAGAGAGCACAAGTAGGAAGAATGACAGGCAGAGGGAGAGGGAGAAGCAGGCTCCCTGCTGAGAAGAGAGCCCGATGTGGGCCTCAATCCTAGGACCCTGAGATCATGACCAGAGCTGAAGGCAGCCACTTAACCGACTGAGCCACCCAGGCGCCCAAAGCTAAGGTTTTTCTCAGTACATATTTGACATTTTGAGTTTAACTTCATGGAAAGCGATCATGGCTTTCCAGAATACATCCCTGTCAGGGACAGACTAATAGGCTGATTTAATTTAGTATGAAGATTTCTTAATGAAAGTCAGTTTGAATAGGAATAACATTGTGTCTCTTCCAGTCACCAAAAACTTCCTTTCAGAGTATTTATCCTTACAAATGAAAAACAAGTGTTAGGAACAGTCAGAGATGAATGAGATTCCTTTGCCCTAAGTGCCCATGTTATTAGAAAAACAATAAAGTCAGTTGCCCATTTTGGCTATTGGAAAGCTATCAAGAAGCAAATTCAGGAATTATAAAAGAATGGTATTTTGAGAGTCAGAGTCCCATAGTGAAAACTAAAACCAGTAGAAATGCTTAAATGCAGAAAGGTTTATGTTCAGAATTAGCTACAAATTCTTATCATTCGTATGGTTGTATGAAGAAAGGAAACAGGAACTTCTCGAAGTCGTTGACTTTAGGCTTTAAATCCAAATGGCCTTTAGAGCTAACTGCAGGGTTTAAAAACAAATCAAATGAAGATTGTTGTGCCACTGACTTCATGGCTTGAGCTTTCTTTCTCATTTGTTTATTAAATGGAGAGTGATGACATTTCAGGAAATTGAGGATAGATTGTGTGCAAAATACGAAAAAGGAAATACGAGAGCAGAATTTGTCTGTGAGATGTTTTGTTCTCTTGTTCCTCACTTAGCTGAGCCGGCTCCGGTGGCCCATGTCCTTTAAAATTCTCGTTCTGAATTCTGCCAGGCCAGAGTTTTCTTCTGAAGCAAAAATATTTATATACTTCAGGTCCTTGGTTACATACTTCTGTCAAAGAAGATATTAGAGTTTCCTTCAAAATTTTGTTCTTAGGATTTAAAGTCGACAGTGACTAGAATAGGGCTCTGTTTCTAAGGAGTTTAAAATTTCGCTTTAACCCGCTTTTGTTTCCATCCCTGCAAAATACATCAGCCTTGTATATATTGTAGTGGTTATTGGATATTGGTTACACAAATCCAAGAGGTAATTTGGCAGTAGCACAATTTCTTTTTCTCTGTATTTGGGAGCAAAATAATAAATTCTAGTCACTCTTCCCTAGGGTGGATCATCGTGAACATTGACAATAGGGTTCTCTCTGTACTACTCTATACTACTCTGTATAAGCTGAGATAAGACCAGACATTCAAAGCAGAGTGCTAGGAGAAGGTACAAAGATGGGTCTGGGCGCAACTAGTTACTTATATCCCTTAGAAAGAAAGATGGCCTCAACGTGGCCAGTTTAATTTTGCATCCTTAAAATGGTCATATTTTTCCTTCCACTCCATATCCAGACTTCTTTTGTTTTGGTTTGATTTGGTTTTCCTTTTTTTTGTGTTTAACAAAACCCTCTCTGAGTTCAGGCTTGAGTATATGATTTCTGGGAAATTACGTAGATATTGAGAAGTAGGAAGAAATAAGGACATTTTTATCTCCACTGACCTGAGGACTGACATTAGGCAAGCTATCTTTTATCAGAGTGGTCTTGGCAGAATTTAAAGAGAGCAAAAGGTAAAATACAAATGCTTGACCTTAATTTGTCTTCCCATAAACTATAACAAAATATTGAGTTTTTCCGAAGCTGAAACAAACATTCAGAATATGGCTGAATATAGGACGTTATACCATGAGCATAATTAGAATGTTTCTTCCCAAGTTTTGATTTTACACTTATTTTATTTCTTTCCTGTCTTTCTTTGTAGTCTTTGAAGTGGAATTTGTAAATTTTTCCTTGCCAGGTTTAGCTCTCTTCCCATGTTAGAGAATTGCCATATGAGAGTTTGGGAAACCAAAAAGGTCATATATATGCTTTTCCTGGTGGTTGGGATGTAGGCCATTGGCTCAGGAACTCAGAGGCTCCTGCCTGGACTTTGAGAGGCAGATAATGTGGTAGAGCTGGGTTGCTCCAGTGTAAGTGCGAGTCCCTTACGTACCAACTCTATAACCTTAGGCGCCCGACTCAGTCTCTGTGAGCCTCAGTACTTTTACCTGTGAAGTGGGACAATTACTTTCTTTAGGGTGTTATCCTGAGGATTAAATGAGATAGAGTTAACTTGCTTAGAACGGGGCCTCACAGGTAGTGAACTCACGGTAGATGTGAGCAAGGGGCCAGCAGTGCAATAAAATGACAATTCAGAACTCATCTGGCAGGAACTGTGTTTTATACCTGAAGTGTGGTGGTGGCTTCGCAGTCAAGAAATTCCTTTTATGTGACCCTGGTTGTGGATTCCTTTGATTTTCCTAGTTTCCAATCTTAGGCCTCCAGCCTTTGAGTCAGTTTTGTGAGCCACTAAATAACTGTTGAGAAAATTCTTTTTCAGCTTTGGCTTTGCCCATAAGAGTTTATACCCAGGTGGGTATAGTCTGTGACAGTCAAGTGACTGCCTGACTGCTGTGTCAGACTGTTTTACTTTGATTTCATTTATATAGGCCTTTTCTCAATAAAGAGGGAGTTAGTGTCCTAACTACAAAGACCTTTCCTTGTGTTCTGTTTGTATCAGCCGTAGAGCCTTGCATGGTAGTGGGCCCAGGACCAGCATGTGCCACTCTCTCCAGCACATGTGCTGGCACAGAGGAGGCCAATGGAATGTATCAAGGCACGTTGAAGAGAAGAGTTAACGGTTGGAGGACTCAGCAGATGTTATTGACTCAGAGTTCTGACATGGTTGAGCAGTGTCATCAGCGCTTTAACAGGCTTCTGGTTTAAGCAAAATAGAAATTCTTATCTGTTATTTCTGATTTTTGATCTGGTATTCTGTAATTGTAGCCAAATACATCCTAACATTAAGATCGAATTTTTTTTCCCCCTAGATGCTACCTTTTTTTGCTGTTATCCATCTGCTACCAAAGATGTACTTCTTACCACTTTTCTGGAGAAGTACTAAGTAGGCTGTACAAAGTTCTGCTGGAAACAAATTTTACTTTGGAAAGATTCTGTATGGCTCATCAAACCAACACTGTTTCCTTCTCTAATTCAGGAGACTGTCTTTGGTAGAACATCAGAACAGATGGGATGCGACGAGACGAAATTCAAGATGGAGGCAAATGCTGTTATTTCAAAATGAAGTTTTTTATAAGGTTTTTGCATTAAGTTTGGTAGAGTTCGCATTATTTGTCATTAAGGCGTAATGAAGTTATTTGGATTATACATGTTCAGAAAATGAAAAACAAATGAAATGATTTTTCTGTTTAGTTCTGAACTGCCTCAATGGCCTGTCTTTACAGAGGTATTTTATAAAACAGCTTGAGTCAACATAGAACAAAGAATTTGAGCATGCACAACAAATCCTTGGAAAGAGTTCTGTCAGAGCTTTCATCTGACCACCAACCTGAAATGCTGATGACCAGCCAGAAAATCTCTCCACATTGTCTGTCTTCAAGAGGTGTTACATTGCAGTGCAGTCAGGATGAAAAAAAAAAAAAAGTCAGATTTTTAATAATATCCAGTCTTAGATGTCATCAGCAAGAAGACATTTCCTGGAAAGAACTATGTTATTACAGTATTATTATTTGTAATGATTTGCTTGATATGATCAACAAAGAAAAAGTAAATGATCCAAATGGGACTTCTGGCAGGGAACTGCATTCTCATTAAAAGAAGTATTAGTGGGCCAAACACATTTGAGTAAACACTGAAGATGAACTTGATTTAGAAAGGAGGAGCTGTCTGTGGAGACCACAAGAATTTGTAAGGCCAAGGAATTCCAGTTTCACCCACCAACAGAGAATAAAACCAGACTGACCTTTGCCAAACCTCGTGGCAGCCTTAGCCACGATTTATATTTAAGGAAAACTTAAAAGTCAAAACAACATAGTTTACATGATGTCATGTGCTTTATCATTCCCATCTTTTGGATACTCAGACAATGGCATAAACCTTGGAGCTCTGGCATCTCAGAAAAATACCAGAAGAGTGGGGGTGGTGGAGAAGACTTCAGATTCATTGCTACAAGGTCACCAGCTTGAAAGATAATCAATATATCAGGCGACTGGCTGTGGAAATGTTGCCAGCTCAGTTTGCCAGTGAGAAAAACGCAATACAAAAATGTGAACAATGATGTTGCTGGTGTAGTTATGAAAGAGACTAGAGATAATTCAACCAAACATATTCATTTCTGCATTTTGGACAGTTGCTTTTTTAAAAATATGAACTGGAAGCTCCTAGGTGGCTCAGTTGGTTGGGGGTCTGACTCTTGATTTTTGGCTCAGGTCATGATCTCATGGCTGTGCGATCGAACCCCATGTTGGGCTCTGTGCTCAGTGGGGAGTCCGCTTGAGATTCTCTCTCTCCCTCTGCCCCTCCCCGCCTTGTGTGGTCTCTCTCTCTCTCTCTCTCTCAAATAAATAAATAATTAAATCTTTTAAAAAATATATATAAGATGAAAAACAAGGAAAATTTGAGTTGGGTAAATGATGTCTGGAGATAGTCTGATAGGTCCCTTCCAATTCCTGCCATAACATATACGAATCTTAGTTTCTAAAAACCCTTGTATAAATGTAACATTTTCAGTTTTCTGATGTTCAGCGATCTCGTTCAAATCATAAATGGAAGACATTAAACAATTTAGAATTACTTGTAATAGGGTATGAGCAATATTATTATTAAATAACTATGAAAGTACTGAAATATAACTTGACTGTTAATTGTTCTCTTAAGAAGTTATTTTTTTAATGGATAAAAACAGCATATGTTCTTTCCTGCCCTAATTTTAAATACAAGGATAAATTCTGCTGTAGGAGATGAGTCAGACGTTAGTGGTACTCTGTTCATTTGCAGAGAAGCAGTAAGTTCACTCAGAGGCTTGCGCCAATGGTTAAACTTTATGCAACAATGCTTCCAAATCAGTTGGGGAGATGGATTCAAAAGCCACGTTCTTATATAGGGAATATGGTATGGTTTCGCAAATTAGATCCATAGGCTGGTGGGGTAGAGAGGGTGTGAAATGCAAAAAAAACTTAGGACCACTTTTTTAGTGTCTTTAAAGTTTATGATTGATGAATTACAGTGGATTACCAGAAGGTGGGCTTATCTATACTTCTGTGCAAATTTCTTTTTAGGGAGGTCCAAGACACTCAGAAAATTAGACTGTTTTACAGATGTAAACCTTCTTCCTCTCTCTCTCCCACCCCTGCCTCCTAGTTTGTATTCCCTACATGCCGTGCACAGAATGGAGTGGATGCCAAATCTGAGTATGTTTCTCATCCTTGAGAGCAAAACACAACGCACCTGGTCCCATTTTAAACAATACCTTGCACCTAGTCCAGATCCTTTGACTAATATTTGCTGAATTGGAATATAAATTACAAAGGGGATCTCGGCCTTGGAGGCCTACTGACCCATTTTTATTTATTAATGCTATTTGCAGAGTATTTTGGCTCTGGTACTGTTAGAGGAAGACCAGCTGGCCCAGGTGAGGGTAATTATGGTTGCAGTCCAAACCTGGAGCTACCAGAAACCCATAAGGCAACATGGAAAGAGAAGTTTGGGAGTTCATCCCTCTTGGGTAGTTGTTTCACTTTTGACGGGAACGGTGTACTCTTTCCACAGATGGAAAAATACTTCTGAATTTCAGAATTCACTTGGGTAGTTTTTTAACACCTGCATTAGGAATTCAAAACTTTCCACATTCTTCTGCATTTTCTTCACCTCATATAAAACATGGTCTTCTCTCAGGGGCTTTCCCCTTCTCCCTATGCCAAACTCAAAGCTCATTTGTCACCTTTGTCACACAGCATCTTGGGAAGGTTTCCCTTTTCAGTGTTGGGACTCCACCTAGAAGAGGACAGCTAGATGTCCCCTTAGAAACTTCTGTTACCATATTTCATTGATCTTAGGCACACATTTTTTTCAATTAGTATCTCTGAAACAGATGCGTGTTTCAATCTGTGGTATTTTATATTCAACAAAATACAACATAACAGCCAACACTTTCTGGTAACAGCAATAACACTATGTCTTCGGAGCTTCCTAGAATTACTTTGGGATCTATCGTTATGGTACTCTAAAAATGCCTCCCAAGGATTATCTGTGTCCTGTGTATTCAGAGCCCTGTCAATCACTGTATGGCTTTTGATCCTTTTAAGGTTCTTTGATTTAGATTAGGAGCGTAGAGTGGCTGAATCAGTAAAGGGCTATTTTTTGTTTTGTTTTGTTTTTAAGGCTAGCTCCTTATTCTTTGCCTATTATAGCCACCACACAAAATCATTATAGCTAATATTTATTTAGTGTTGATGATGCAGCAAGTGCTGTTCTGAGAACTGGAAATGTGTTACTTAATCTGCCCAACAACCGAATGAGGAAGGTACAGTTAGTCTATTCAGCAGATGATGATGTTGAAGCCCAGAGAGGTTATTAACTAGCCTTAATATGAAGTATTGAAACAGGGACTTGAACTTAAGCAGCCTGGCTCCGAGGTCCGTGCTCTTATCATTCATCACTGCCACAGAAAGATTTATGGTAATGTAATGGATGAGCAGATAGGCTACAGGGAGTCCATCTTCAAGCCAATGCCACCGAGAGAGTACTGCTGAGAATATTGTTGTTCCATGATTCAACTTATGTCCTGAGATCTGAGCTTCAGGATTATAAGAAAAGCTCCACAGATTTTGGTGTCCACCTGAAAAACACACCGTGGTGACTGCCATCCAGAGACACCTGGGGCAGGATGTGGAAGACCAGAATATAGCAGCCGCCTTCATTTTGACTTCTTTTATGCTTTAGTGTTCTTGTCAACTACCACACATCTGTAATTGCCTTAACAGTCCAACCTTATTATTCAGTTTTCCTTAGCTTGTCTGAAAATAGGTGCTGGCTGTTTTTGAAGGTCAAATCCAACTTCAAAGGGCAAAGATTTTTCACCACTGAAATTTTTCAAAAGAATATACTATATTCTGTGAAGGTAATTCTAAAAGAAGCTCCCCTGAATTGTTTAAACAACAGCAACCTTGCTAGAAAAAATACATATCCTCTTGGACTGACCGTTTAAATGTAGACATGCTCTTCAGATGTTCACGTCATGGATAATTATTTTAAAATACGATTTGCGGGGCACCTGGTGGCTCAGTGGGTTAAAGCCTCTGCCTTCAGCTCAGGTTATGATCCCAGAGTCCTGGGATCGAGCCCCGCATCGGGCTCTCTGCTCAGCAGGGAGCCTGCTTCCCCCTCTCTCTCTGCCTGCCTCTCTGCCTACTTGTGATCTCCCTCTCTCTCAAATAAATAAATAAAATTTAAAAAAATAAAAATAAAAAAAATACGATTTGCTTTATGGTTGGAGCTCTTGGAGCACTGAAAGTAGGATTAACTTCTTTATATATTATAGACATGATTAAACTACATTTCTATCATTTGCTTGAGTTCTTTACAGAAAGTGATGTAGTATAGTTTCCTTTTGGTCTTCAGCATTATGACTCTGAAGCCACCATTGGTAAGGATATAACTTGTTTTTATATCTTAAAATTCTGTTTGCATGTAATTCTTCTGGATCAGGATCATACTATAAAACAGATTCTCCTGAACAAAGGGAAATTCCAACTTACCCTATGAATTACAGATAGATTCTATTTGAATAATTGACCAGTATGCCAGTTTTTTCTCTTTATTTCTTGTTTCACTTGATTAATCTATTAACCTATCAGCTAAAATTTCAAAAAGCTCCATTACAACATTAATACATTTCTTGGTGTATTTTTATTATTATTTCATAGAGCTGTTAGTCCTGCCTTACAGGTGCATTCAGAGGTACAAAGGATTCTTTTGGGACCCACAGGCTCCACCCTTTCCTCTGGGCCACGGGACAGGGTAATGGAGTCGAGATCACACTGGAATTTGCAACAGCTGCTTGAACATTGGAGCGTGGCCCAAACTCCCTATTCCCCCAAATCTGTAGAGTTACCCCTACGTGTTAAGCAGGTCTTCTGGGATCCCCCCCAAATTACATTAAAGTCTTAAGAACATTTTTATAAATGTGCGGTTGTCGAATTCATTCTCGAATTGGGCATTATTTCCAATCAAGTAAATATTGGCAAAAAATTCTTCAGTTGTCAGCTGTGTATTAAGCACTCACCACAGACTTCGCACTGGGACGAGGAACCTGCTTAAGATTCTCTTCCTCCCTCCCCTGCCCTCCACCCTGCCCTTGCAGGCATACACTCTCTCTCCAAAACAACAACAGCAAAACCTCACCGCGTATGCCGCACATAATAAGTGCATTTTATTCTGATGTCTGTGCTTCAGAGCTTTGGATCTTGCTGTTAATCTGAATGTCAGTTTGGATTTCATCATACCTGAATATGGGTGGGGAGCTGGTTGTTTCTTTGTATGAATTTGTAAGTTTTTAAAAATGTAGGTCTCACTCTACTAGAAACTATATGAAATATATATGAAATCGTTATATAAGTTGTATAAATTTATATATCAGCTATAAATGTATTTATAATTGTATAAATATTCCCTATTAGAGTCTACTAAAACACTGTTTTAGGCCTAAACGAGAATGAGAATGATTTTCTTATCTAGTGCAAATAGCTTACTAAGAGGAACTAAGAAAATGGCAAGAAAATCTGGCAAAGACAGGGCTTTCCGTGGAGCCTAAGGGTAGCTCTGGAGTGTGGATGGTACTCCAGGATTATCTCACCTTGCAGCTAGAGAACTAGGCTTTTTCAGCTCAGCTAGTGGCTGTGCCCTGCCCCTTGAGGAGTGGGAGGAGAAACTGAACCCTTAGGCAATTCTTGGTGAGGATAGTTCTCCAGAGAAGGGGGCAGCTGTGAGCCACCAACAGCCAACACTCACTCACTGGGGGCACCTGCCTTGTAAAGGGATGAGACGGGTACCAACACTGTCCACTACAGGCTTCCAAGAAAGCTCTATAGGGAGCAATCAACAATAATCTCAGAAAAAGGAGAAACTTTGATTTGGCTGCCCTTTGAGATGTGGAATTATTTTTTAGCTTCCTCAGTCATTAATTGCCTATTGATCAGAGAAAGTGAATCTGCACATAGTTATAGCTATAAATCAAAAGAAAAGAAGGAACTGAATAGTCTTACCGTCAAACTTTTGAGAATTTGAAGTTTTTTGCTAATTTAGTAAATTCGAGCTCAAACTGTCCTCACATCTCCTAAACTGTTTTTGGTTTTTGGGAAGTAAAGGCTACTTGGGAATGAAAATAACAACAGACACTCATTTTATTAAAACCTAAAAGGCATACATTAAAAAAATGAATTATTTTCTTTATTTTATAAAATGGAGAAACAACTACATGCTCATTGGTACAATTGGACATATGAGAGGTATTTAGAGAATGAGACAATCATTTCACTTCTGCCCATGGCTGAACCCAGCCTTCTGAGATTCCCATTGTGGAAGGCCTAGTATTATTCCACTCACTTAACTGTGTGACTGTAAACACAAAACACATGGAGCATACTTAGGGCTTCCTTTCCTGTTTTATAATAAAAGGGAGTCCTTTGTCTAAAAAGTAGATATATGACATATTCTGGCTCTGGTTCAGTGAGCAGGCTCTGTGCTTAGCTTTGCTTTGGAACGATAGAAATTTGAATTCCATGCATAAGGGCCCAGAGGTAAGGGTTATAGGGTATCATATCTGGTCAAGAAGGAAGTGTGGCCTTTGGACAGGGTAAGAGGACAAAAATAGCTGCATTGGGAGGTTGATGCCCTTGACCATAAGGTCGGGCTTTAGAGTTTTGAACTCTTCAAGAATATTTTGAAGTCATTTTGGCAGAGAGCTAAAGTTTTTAATTTTTATGTTTTGGACTAGATCTTTGGAAAGCTATCTGTTGTTTTTCCTTCGGACTCTATGCAGAGGCAGCATAAATGTTTCCCTTCTTGAAAACCAGCTGGTGTTTTACTTTAGTAGACATCACCCCAGATCCCAGAAGGAAGGAACTGTTTAGAACTGAGAGCGGGCCATACACCTATCCTCTCTAGGCCATGCAGCATAGGGCGATTGGCCTTATCCACACAGCAGGCTGTGGTGGGGGTTGATTTTCTCGATGGCTGGTCCAACCTCCTGGCACTCCGCTGGACCCCACTTACATTTAGTCCTATTTTACTGATGACAAAATTGAGCCTCAGAGAGTTCTATAAATCACCCAAGGTCAAAAAGAGTGTGGTAGAACCCTATGAGTTGAGTTACCTCCACGTGCCGTGTTTTCCATTGTATCACACTGACTCTCATAATCCTGTGCCAGGACTTCACCAGGTGGTGGGAATTTTAAGTCTTTATCCCACATGAAGAAACTCTAACCAGATAGAGTGACTCAGAGCAGAATTAGGTGAGTAAATATTGAAGTGGGAATGGTGTAAATGGGTAGGATTACAAGTCCAAGCAGCTCAGATTCTGGGGTGGCTGTTTGGTCTTCAATAAGTCACCTAACCTAATTAGCCTCAGTAACCCCCCCCCCCCAATTTGTTAATTAAGGCTGTGATCAATAGAAATAGAATATACTAACATTTTCTGATTTTTTTTTAATTTTATTTATTTATTTGACAGACAGAGATCACAAGTAGGCAGAGAGGCAGGCAGAGAGGGGAGGGGGAAGCAGGCTCCCTGCTGAGCAGAGAGCCAGATGTGGGGCTTGATCCCAGGACCCTGAGATCATGACCTGAGCCTAAGATAGAGGCTTAACCTGCTGAGCCATCCAGGTGTCCCTAACATTTTCTGATTCTTACCAAGAAAATTTGGAGAGAATAATCACATGAACTTGAAGGAGGAAGTGATAGAATGGGGGAAGAACATTTCAGATTAGGGGAATAATTTAAGCTCAGAGATGAGTTCAGATAAGCTGCATTTTGGGGGCAGTAATAGACCACTACACATTCACTCATAAAGCGAGGCACAGTGCTTAGACAGCAGGTGAGAGAAATGCTGATGTAAAAAGTATTTGGCGACTTAGCCCATTCACTGTTCTCGGTCACATCTCATCTTTTTGTCCAGTTAAAAGCTTCCTTATTATCAGTTTGAGAAGGTGAAGTGGAAGTTTAATAATTCTTAAGGTATAATGACGTATTTGGGAATACATGCTAAATGCTACAGAGAAGGCTTTTCTTACAAGTGATCAAATGTGTGCTAGGAATTTGCGGAAACTCCTGCACATGAGCTGGGTTATGAGGTTTGAGGTTCTCTCTCCTAGGATCTTTGTTGCGCATTCAGTTCTATTCAAGCAGCAATTATGAAGGGCTGATTATACATCTGATATTATGGATAAAAGCAGCCCACATCCTCATGACTCATGAAGTAAAGGATACACAACTCCCAGAGAAGCAGTATGGATAGAGAAACATGTGTAGAGAAACATGGACGGGCCTATGGGAAGTGAGTGATTATAGAAGGCTGGGGGGACTGGGGAAGACTTCCTACCGGATGGGATAGTTGAACTCTACTTTGAAAGAAAAGAAGAGGAGGGAGGGAATATAGCAAGCCAGATGAAGCGAAAAGAATGAGGAAAAGCACAGAAGCATGACATACACAAGGTGATCCGGGAATGACAAGACCCATTGGACAAGGCAGAGCAGTCCATGGAGAGTTGCAGAAGAACAGAGCTGAACATGAAATAAGGTCTCATAATGGCTCTGCATGTTCTGAGAAAAAAAATTTCTGAATTTAAAAAACATGTTAATTACTATACCATCTCCTGAGGCTTAGTGTGGGATTCTGGGAATGTGTCTAGGTTTGTTGGAACAGTTACAGGTCAGAAAAAATGGAATGAAGTGGCTGATTGAAATCAAATGGATAACTGAATTCATTTATTGAAGTGAATGGGCTGAAAACTTTGAAATAAAATTATATTTTAAAAAAATGAGTTCGGGTTCAGTCAGAATGATCAGAGACTGATTTGGTATTTCAGGAAATAAGAAGTTGGCTTTTATCTTGTTCTGTGTTGAAATCTTGTTAATTAGACTTAAATTAAAACTAATTAAATGGACATGCCCTACTTAAAGAAAGGCACACTTAAGTGATGGGTGTTTCTTAGAATAAAGTTGGGTTAGTACTATTGTTCTTGGACTTGCAAGGTTGAAGTCGGTCCCCTTAGAAAAATAATTCAATAAACATCTAAAAGGTGATTCATTGTTTAAGAGTTGACATTTGCATTTTTATGTTTATCTGAGGGCTCAGAAAATTATTTACTCGACTGAGTTAATTCACTCAATGACTCTTCATTCATCAAGCATTTGTACTGAGTCCTTAGTAGGTACTGTTGGTAAGAGGAAGAAATTCATAGAATCTCTATAGTTAGAATGTCATGAATTTGCTTAGAAATCTCAATAGAAAGATTAAAAAAAAAGGGACATGTGGAAAGAGTTACTCAAAGTATAGTTGACATACAATATTACATTAGTTTCAGGTATACAATATAGTGATTCAACATTCATATATGTCGCAAAAATAACATGGTAACTGTAGTTAACCATCTGTCGCTGTACAGATTCCCTACGCTGTACTTTTCATCCCTGTGACTTTTATAACTGGAAGTTTATACCTCTTAATCCAAAATTAAGGGACACTTTTAAATACATGTGAGTGTATACAAATTTTATTTTATCAACCACATATATAAATATGAGAGGGATTGGGAGAAAGAATCACCATCCCACATCATATTCTAAGATAAAAATCTGAATCATTCTTAGGTTTTTTTCCTCCTTCATTTGTCCCCAAACCACCATATTCAACCCAGCACTCATGCAGTCTGTCACCAAGATATCCTTAGTCTATTGCTGAAGTATAATCTGTGTGTGTGTGTGTGTGTGTGTGTGTGTGTGTTTTCTTTCCTGTCATCTCTGCCTTTGGCTTCTTACCCAGTTCAGTGGTTCTCAAAGTATGTTCTTGAGATCCCTGGGGTCCCTGAAACCATTTGTGGGGGGGGGGTGGTCTGTGAGATCAAAATATTTTCATTGTAATAGTGAAATGTTATTTTCTTCATACACTCTTTTTCTTTCTTAATCTTTTCTTAACGTTTCTTTCTTTCTTTTTCTTTCTTTTTTTTTTTTTGGATTTTATTTATTTGTTTGTCAGAGAGAGAGCACAAGCAGGGGGAGCGGCAGGGCAGAGGGAGAAGCAGGCTCCCCACTGAGCAAGGAGCCCGATGTGAGACTTAATCCCAGAACCCTGGGATCATGACCTGAGCTAAAGGCAGAGGCTTAACGACTGAGCCACCCAGGCATCCCCATATACTCTTATTCTTTAAGGAGTACAAAGCAGTGTTTTTCAGAAGCTACAGAAACGACGATGATGCCACATCTTTGATGGCTAGTGGAATATATGCTCTTGTGTTCTTGTGTTCTTGTGTTTTAGAATTCCTCAGTTTTAATTTGCACCACAATAATAAAAATAGATACATATAACCCATGTAAATGAAAGCTCCTTGCTGTCCTCAGTAATTTTTAAGAGGGTCACGGGGTCTTGAGACCAGTGTTGTGAGAATCGCTGGCTTGATGAATGCCTCACCTAACAGATCTTCCCACTTCTCTTGCTTCTCTAGTCTCATCCCTTCCCCTGAGCATCTCACTGTGTCCTCCATGCAGGCCATGGAGTCACGTTTCTGAAACATAGCTCTTATACTTGCCTTGAACTCAGAAACTTCCAAAGGCTTCACATTTGACACCACAGACTAGCAGTAGAAGGCTGTCACAATCTGGGCTAAATCTTCCTTGCCACGTTATACCATACCACCATTCCTTCCCACCATATACCATACCACCTGCACCCTCGCCATTTAGCACTAAAGATGGCTAAAGACAACAATTCAGTGAGAATGCCTTTTTAATTTCTTGTTTATTTATTTTTTAAGCAGGCTCCACACCCAGCATGGAGCCCAATGCGGGACTCAGTCTCACAACCCTGAGATCATGATCTGAGCCAAGATCAAGAGTCAGATACTTAACTGCATGAACCATCCAGGCACCCTGAGAATGCTTTTTTAATACCTTCTCAAACAAAATGAGCCATTTCCTTGTTTATTACAGCTCTACTCACAATAGACAAGATGTGGCAACAACCTAAATGCCCATTGACAGATGAATGGATAAAGAAAATTTGGTGTAAATACAATGGTATATTATTCAGCTTTAAAAAGAAAAATCCTTCATTATGTGATAATATGGATGAACTTTTTGTAAATGAAATATTAATTCTATAAAGATTTTATTTTTAAGTAATTTCTATACTCAGCATGGGGTTTGAACTTACAATCCTGAGATCAAGAGTCGCACACTCTACTGACTGAGCCTGCCAGGCAACCCAACATGGTTGAACTTTGAGAACTTCATGTGCTAAATGAAAGAAGTCAATCAGAGAAGGATAAATACTGCATGATTTCACTTATATATGAGTTATCTGAAATCAAATGTATGGAATCAAAGAGTAGAATGGGACTTGTCATAGGCCGGAGGGAGAGGGAAATGGGAAGTTACTAATCGACGGGCATACGTTTCAGTTAAGCAAGATGAGTAAGTCCTAGTGATCTTCGGTACAACTTTAAACCTGTAGTCAACAATATCTTACTGTACACTTAAAAAATGTGTTAAGAGGTTTTAGATCTCATGTTAAGTATTCTTACCACAACAAAATAAAATAATAAAATCTTAAGTTATTACCAAATAAAAAAAGACCAGCTTCAGAATCTGTGTTCCCAAAGTATAGTGATTACACTTTCGTCATTTATCATAGTTTGACTTGTCTAGTGACAAGGGTAGACATGTCCTCACAGATGCTTAGTACATTTTCTTGAAAGCACTTTGTTGAATAATGAAGGGATAAATCCTTGCAATAACTAGATTCTGTTACCTGCTTATGAAAGCATTTTGTAGTAGGCACACATTCAGTGATAAGGTTATTAAGACTGATTATTGAACCTATTTACCTTATGAGACATAGAAGGACATTAATCTCATTATTTATAAACATGTCTTTGTTTAAAACAGCATTACTCAGTCTGATTACTCACTTTGTTTATCAAATTAGGTCCTAAACGTCTTTGATCTTTTTTCAGTACATTCATCCTGAAAGCATTAAGATTTGCCACCACTAAGGTTGTTAAAAGGAATTGTGTCCTATGGCTCTGGACTTAATTACAGCTCTGTTCCGTCCCATTCAGTAGGCGCTTATTGAGTTAGCAGCTCTGTAGGTTGCTGCAATGGAGACAAGTGAAACAAGGCTCCTGCCTGTGAGACGCTCACAGGCTAATATGGAAAACATAGACAAACACATAAACACCACTCATCATGATAAGGGCAATAATAAGGGAAAGCGGTAGGACCCCCCCCCCCGCCCCCAATGATTAATTCTCTCTTGGGTTTCTAGTGACGAGATGATAAGGGAAAGTTTTTCAGGGAATGCGTTCCTCAAGCTAGGCTCTTGGGGATTTGGAACTTTTTCAGTGGATGGATGAAGGTTTCAGGGAGGAGGACACTTGTCTTAAGGGAAGTGGTTTAGAAGAAATTGTTGGAAGGGAATGAATAGCAATGAGTGTTGAGAGCTTGGCAGGGCCTGGATCGTGAAGGTCTCATTATTCATGTTTGGACTTGATTCTGTGAATGCTAAAGGATTCCAAGTGAAGAATTCTAAAATTATTTGGAATAATAACAGCAGGATTGAATTAAGTGTGTGCCTGCCAAGGGTACTACTTTGGAGGGCCCACACTCATTCGAGTATTTAAGTTTTGGTATATTTATTTTGAAAAATCAGCTACAGCACTTTAGATCTTATTTCATATAATACGTGTTTTTAAATAGGGTAATTTCTTACCCTACGGCTTTCATCCATTTTGCAAATATTTGTTGAGCTCTTACCATGTGTCAGACACTCTTCCATGAACTTGGGAAACATCAGTAAACAAAACAGACGAAGATGCCTGTCCTCATGTATTGCGTATTCTAGTTTTCTAAATCCATAGTCTGTCTTGAGGATTTGTGTGAACACACTATGCAAATATTTGGGTGGGAAGGGGATGGTGTCCCTTTTCCCTAAGGAATTCCTTCCTGAGAGTATGCTTTCAGGGGGGTGATGGGTGAAAAAGACAATGTGGCAAGCCAGGAGGTCAATGGGCTACGACAGGCATTTGCTTTTTCTCCTAATCCCCTCATCAATGATTTCAAATATAAAAAAATAGTTCTTATTGTTGTTAGAACAGTTTGAGATTTGCAGAATAATTGAGAAGATAGTATAGAGAATTCTCATGTAACCTTACCCAGCTTCCCCTATTATTAACATCTTACTTTATGAGTATGGTGTATTTTACAATTAATGAACCAACAGCAATACTATTATTATTCATTTAAGTTCTTTATTCAGATCTCATTAGTTTTTATGTAATGTCTTTTTTCCTATTCTAGGATTCCACCCAGAATGCCTCATTAAATTTAGGGAGCGCCTGAGGGGGGCTCTTAGTTGGTTAAGCATCTGCCTTTGGCCCAGGTCATGATCCCAGGGTCCTAGAATGGAGACCTGAATCCAGGCTCCCTGATCGGGGAGAATCTGCTTGTCCCCCTCTCTCTGCTGCTCCCCCTGCTTGTGCTCTCTCACTCTCTCTCAAGTAAATGAATAAAATCTTAAAAGAAAAAAAATGGATGCCTCCTTTCATTTAGTAGCCATCTCTTAGGCTCCCCCCTGGCTGGACAGTTTTTCAGCTTTCCTAGTTTTGGAGAGTTTTGAGGAGTACTAGTGAGGTGTTTTGTAGAATGTCCTTCCATTGGGATTTGCTTTATGTTTTTCTCATGATTAGATTGGGTTATAGTTTTTTGGAAGGAAGACCACAGATGTGAAGTACCGTTCTTACAACATCATATTGAGGGTCCATGCTGCCATCACGACTTCCCACTGTTGGTGTTGACCTTGGTCATCTTGCTGAGCTAGTGTTTGTCAGTGTCTTTGCAGTGGAGTTACTCTTGCTCCTCCACCTGTCCACACTGTCCCCTTTGGAGGGGAAGTCACTATGAGCAGCCCACACTTAAGGAGTAGAGAGTTATGCTTCACCTTCTTGAGGGCAGGGTATGTACATAAATTACTTGGAGTTCCTCACAGGAGATTTGTCTCTTCTCTCCCATTTGTTTATTTATCATCAGTGATTTTTTTTACAATTATCATAAATCACATACTCCGCAAACAGATACTTACTGGATGCCTACTATATGCAAGGCATTAATAACACATTTTTTTAAAAATATTTTTTTTAATTTATTTATTTGACAGAGAGAGAGATCACAAGTAGGCAGAGAGGCAGGCAGAGAGAGAGGGAGAAGCAGGCTCCCCGCTGAGCAGAGAGCCCCATGTGGGGCTCGATCCCAGGACCCCGAGATCATGACCTGAGCCGAAGGCAGAGGCTTAACCCACTGAGCCACCCAGGCGCCCCTAATAACACATTTTTTAAAAAGATTTATTTAAGAGAGAAAGTGCATGGGCATGTGTGTGCATGAGTGGTGCGGAAAGGCAGAGAGGGTGGAAGGAAAGGATCTTAAGGACTCCCTGCTGAGCACAGAGCCCCTCTAGGAGGTTGATCCCACAGCCCTGAGATCACTACCATGACCATGATCGTGCATGCTCTTGGTCAAAATCAAGAGTCAGTCACTTGGGCACCTGGGTGGCTCAGTTGGCTAAGTGCCTGACTTTGGCTCAGGTCATGATCCCAGGGTCTTGGGATTGAGCCCCGTATCAGGCTCCCTACAGGGAGCCTGCTTCTCCCTCTCCCTCTGCCTGCCACTCTCCCTGCTTGTACTCTCTTTCAAATGAATAAATAAAATAAAAAATAAAATAAAAAGGTTTTGGTCACATAACCGACTGGGCCATCCAGGCGCCCATAATAACATATTTTTACTGAACAATATTTATTTTGGTTTTCTCAGAAACAACTCCTTAGACATGGAGAAATCTGATTTCCTGCTTTGCCTCTGACATTCCCTTCCTAGGAGGCTTCATGCAAGTCATTTCACATCCAAGCCTTAGTGTCTTCTTTTGGAAAATTAGATGGTTGAAAAGGATTAATTCGAACATTTTTTTTTTTCCAGATTAAAAATCGTAGGATTATATAATGTACTCATAGAAACGGGCTTCAAGTTGTCTACAAAAGGGAATTATTAATATCTGTAGTGGGCTGGCCCACCTCAAATGAAATCTCTGTGTAAAATCTTCCTTGTCTCTTGCCTCAGGGAATGTATCTTTTGTCTGGTATCTTATTTTCTTATGACTCAGAGTTAAAATATATTTACACAGTGAAAATATCAAATGGATGAAGTTAACTTTGTTACTAGTATATTTTATGACCAAAAAAAAAAAAAAAGGCCATTAGCAAATGACTGATTTATGGATTTAATAGAAACCACTGCCTATGGAAAAAGTAACATGGAATAAAAACAAAGCAAAGGAGTTTGGAATTTATTCTAATCCCGGATTGAGGTTGTACAGTCAAGGAAAGGCTCATGTGGACTCTTCCTCACTGTAATCTCTGTTGGGAGTAAGATATACAGAAAAAAAAAAAGGTGAGAAAAGCTGATGAAACCTGAAGATGAGAAGCACTGTTTAGGTTTGAGAGAAAAAGATAAACATGCATTACTGACTTCTTACAATGTTCCTCTTTGGCTGAAAGAAAGGAGGCTCTAGGGGGAGGTCTCAGTAGAGAGTGCCAGTTGGCAATTGGCTTGGTTTTAGGGAAAAGGGGAAGTCACTTTTTTTCTACTCCTGCCCTTTGCAAACTTAATCAGGCATTTCTGGGCAGCTGGAGCCTTTCTTTTCACTGATTAATGTCTTTTAATGCATTTCTTGCAAATGCTATTATGGATGTTCTTTCCAGTGTTTTCTGGGAGGATTTATTCTTGTAAATTCAATAGTTGTCAAGGTAAATTGTAGTTTAATGTAATTTGAAGGCCCAAGGACCCCAGGCCAGGCCTTGCCCCATGCTTCCTTCCTATTGCTGGAACACAAGGAACATTATACCTGCGTATTCCTGAATGACAGAGATGTCCTCTCGAGGTCTCTTCCAAGCCTGCATTTCCTGCGGTGGCAGATCCAAAGCTCTTAAGGTCAGCCCTGAGGTGATACAATCAGTGTCAAGTTGTCCGAGTGCGTAGGATATGCGAAATGCTATACTGAGCGTTACCGAGGAGAGCTAAGTCAACTAGAGTCCCCAGGAACTGAACAGTTTTGTACAGGAAGCAGACATTTGGAGCAAGTCTAATTCAAAGCAGCCTAGGTGGGGGCTCCGTGGGAGGACTCTGCCCTCTTCCCTGCACACTCAGCGGCTCTCCTGTGCCTGGAAGCAGGGAGGGAAAGAGGTGGGGAAGGGAGAGGAGGAGGTACTGAAAGCAGCGCTGACTGATGCATGTTTTTCCATTTGGCAATAGTTGTGGGGACACAGAAAGGTGACTCCAACCCCTTAACGCCAGCACAGGCCTTTTTCAGCTTTTTTTTTTCTGTCCTGTGGCCTCCAGGCTCAGAACCAGCAGCTGCTGGAGGAGGACTGAAGATAAGGGGCTGCCACCGTCAGACCAGGGGAAAGTCCCTGGCATGTCTGTGTGTGAGACGCACGTCAGTGTCTTTCAGACCAAGTCGGCAACTGGGTGGTGCCCCCGGTTGGGCCTGTGAAGAAGAGGCCGTCTGTGCTGATGAGCAGTAAATTGGCCCCTGACTTTGCATGGGAGGGGTGGGTGTGAATGATTGGGAGAGACAGGCTGTCAGCTAAGGGCTCAGAGGCAGGGCACCTGGGTTTTTTTTTACAGAACCTGGGTGAGGGGAAGGGGCCAGCATCCGGCTCAGGGCTAGGTGATTTGCATGACAACTAATGTATTGAGATTGGTGTTAATATTCCCATTTTATTGATGTAAAAACAGGAGGTTCTGAGGCCTTAAATAAGTTACCTTAGTTCCCAGAATTAAGGACAAAGACAGGATTAAGAGCAGAACCTGTCTAAAGCCATAACCTGCGCTTTTTCTGTTGCCTGCATTGCTTTCGGTGCTGGCTCTTCTGTATTATTCAAGTGTTGCTTAAACAGCCCTCTCAGTCCTGGAACGGGAAGGCCAGTGGGGGAGTTTCTTCCATTTATCTACCTGATGTGCAGCATCAGTTTGTTGATGGGACATTCATTTTTTTAAGGTTAATAGGAATGATCTGTCTTCGGCCTGTCCCCTAAAGGAATGCCATGTCTACATGATTGCTCACTTCATTTGATTATCAGCATCTCCTCCCACCCTGCCCTTAACTAGTGTCAAGAACTGTGATGATCTGAAGTTTATCCTCCTTCCAAGTTAATGTTAGCCTGTTAGGGTTTTGTGGCTAATGGCAGAAGACATGAAGCCCCATTACAATTCGTGCAAGGGAGTTTAGACTGACCTACTGATCTTTGGTATCATTGCCAATAGTTGCAGATGGCAATAGAGGGGCTAAGAAGCAAGCCATATTCTCAGTGAAGGGGTATCCTGTGATGTCAGTCCCCGTAGAAGAGTTCAGGAACAGCCATGTCCACATGAGTCTTTCTGTTTTTATAGCCCATGGATGGGTGAAAGTCAAGGGCTGACATAGTCAATTTGCCAAGAGCAGAGGACGGTAATACCAATACAGTATGGCTTCTTCTACTATAAGAAAAATGGACCACTTTTGGCAGGAGTTACAAATCACAGTGTTAGCTTCTGCATTATTTTTTTGTTGTTGTTGCATGGATGGTGCATTTTGTTGTACGAATGTGGATGCATGGTCATGGCCAGTGTAGTGATAGATCCAAGTGGCCATGGTGGCAATCTGAAGGGTGTAGCCTTGAGCAGCAGCTTGATTCTAGTTGGTCTCATCAGAAAATGGGCCCCTATGGCTGTTGTAAATAAGGCTGCAATAAATATAGTGGTCCATGTATCTTTTCAAATTAGTGTTTTCATTTTCTTTGGATAAATACCCAGTAGATTTACTGGATCATATGGTAATTCTGTTTTTAATATTTTGAGGAGCCTTCATGCTGCTTTCCACAGTTGCACCAATTTGCATTCTCACCAGTAATGCACAAGGTTCCTTTTCTTCCACATCCTCACCAGCACTTGTTATGTCTTATCTTCTTGATTTTAGCTATTCTGACAGGTGTAAAATTATATCTCATTGTGATTTGCATTTCCTTGATTATTAGTATATGTTGTGATGTTGGACATCTTTTGCCATCTGTATGTCTTCTAAGAAAAATGTCTATTCAGATCCTCTGCACATTTTTAATCAGATTTTTTTTTCTTTTTTGGTGTTGAGTTGAAAATTCTTTATGCATTTTGGGTATTAACCCATTATTGGATGAATGATTTGGAAATATTTTCTCCCATTCAGTAGGTTGCCTTTTTATTTTGGTGATGGTTTCCTTTGCTGTGAAAAAGCTTTTATATGTTGATATAGTCTCAATAGTTTATTTTTGCTTTTCCCCCCCTTACCTTGGGAAGCACCTAGGAGAATGTTGCTATGCCAGTGCCAGTTACTGCCTGTGTTCTTTTCTAGATTTTTATGGTTTCAGGTCTCACATTTAGATCTTTAGTCCATTTTGTGTTTATTTTGTGTTAGAAAGTGGTCCAGTTTCATTCTGCATGTGGCTATCCGGTTTGCCCAGCACCATTTACTGAAGACTGTCTTTCCCTCATTGTATAATTTTGCCTCCTTTGTCATAGATTAATTGACCATGTAATCATGGCCTATTTTGGGTTTTCTGTTCTGTTGATCTATGTGTCTCTTTTTTATGGCAGTACCATACTGTTTTGACTACTATAGCTTTTTAGTATATTCTCGAAATCTGAAATTATAATACCTTCAGCTTTGTTCTTCTTTCTCAAGATTACTTTGGGTATTCACTCTTTTGTGATTTTATACTTATTTTAGTATTCTCTGTTCTAGTTCTGCGAAACATACTGCTGTTATTTTGATGGGAATTGTATTGAATCTGTAGATTGCTTTGGGTAGTATGGACATTATAACAATGTTGATTATTCTAACCTATGAACACAGAATATTTTTCCATTTGTTGGTGTCATCTTTAATATCTTTCATCAGTGTTTTATAGTTTTCAGATGTCTTTTCTTTTCTATTCTTTTTTAGAATTCTACCAGCTGGCTGCCTAGTACAGATGGTGATGATGCTCCTGGGAAATGGCATGAGTAAGCCCTAACTTCCCTTGCCCCTTGTAGAATTTTATAGTGTTTCTACTGGACCACCCAAAGCAATTTGTTGTGGCAGGGTGGGGGGATGATGTTCCATTAGCACCTTTCTGTGTTCCCCACACCCTGAATAGGAGAATCGCTCTGATACTTAAGGAGCAGGGGAATGCAAATGTGTAACATACCAGCAACAAACACATTCAGATGTGGAAGCTATAACAATACATTGAATCAGTCCAGAGGTTGTCACCCACAAAATCCTCTAATTTCACTTCCCCAGTGTCCAAAATCCATAAGTTGAAATTGGGCACTGTTTCCCAGTCCGGGAATATGGACAAAAGAGTCTAAGGTGTATGTGAGTTAGGGGCTCTGGCAACAGCAGCCCGGAGATCACTGCTACCCCCTGAGAATACAAGGATTAGAGAATGGATGGGAGGCCAGCCTGTGGGCAAAGTGCGGTGGCTTTTTCCTCCCATGACTCTTGTTCCAACGTCAGTGCGTGGGCACTGGTGCTGCCTCCTTCCTCAAGTACCTCCTGGCAGTGCCTGGGTGTCTGGGCCCTTAGGCCCCATTTTTTCTGTGCCTGTGCCTGTGCCTGTGCATGTTGCCATGGTCCGTGGTACCTTTGGCTACCATCACACCTAGTACTCCATTCTTGCCGGGGGCCCCCTGGGGCTGCAGCAGGGTCTGGGCATCTGAGCCTGGCTAGCTTTGCTCTGCACGGCAAAGATCTGCATCCACTTCTGGTTTTGAGCAGCTGTTTGCTTCTGGTTCAGAAAGAACAAACTTCTGATGTTTTGATTCACCCCAAACTATATGATGAATGGCCAGGTCCTCATTGCTAACATCATTTTTTATAGTTTGGGGATTCCTTGACTCAGAAGCCACAACCATATTGCCTCTCAGCCAAGGGTTTGCTGCCTCATTGTCATCGTAATATCTCTTCCTAGATTTGCTTGGAGAAGAGTGAGTGAACAACAACCAAGGGGGCATTTGGGTGGCTTGGGTCGATTTTGCTTCTCACTGCTTAGCCTTGTTAGCATGTAGGATATTTAGGAAACCTTATTTCCTTGCTTGCCTATGCTTGGGAGCATTGACTGACTATTTTGCAGAGTGTTCTCATACCCTAAACCCAGCCCGCAGGCCCTTTGTCCTCCTCTTCCAGCAAATCATGTTCCTGTTAGCATCCCATCCTCCTCACCAACCGGCTGTCACAAGGCCAGTGGGTCAATGGATGGGGAAACTAAAGAGAAGAAAGGCCCTCAGGAAGGTCAGGTACTTTAGAGGTGGTCTGATGGTCGGCCCTGCTTTGAGCTGCACAAAGACACTGATGTAAGGGCGTAGGACTGACACATTGCACAGGGAGGTGAGAATCAGGACTAGTCATGCATTATAATTTTGTCCTGGCACCATTCTCTTTCATCCTTTCTTGATCAAAACTGACTTTTTTCCCGTCAGAGGCCACCCTAAATTATTCTGTTGAGTTCCTTAAAATGTGTTAATAACTGATAACTTTTTGGCAAACACAGCAGGTGGTAGAAGAACTATTTGGGGATGATTTTTTGGAATCATTTATTTAACAAAAAATGCCAGTATCCTAGTAGGTACTCAGTACTATGGCAGATGTTGGGGATACAGGGGTGAGCAAGGAGTGGACCTTGCCCTCAAAGAGCTTAGAGCCCGTGAGGAGAGATACTGATGAAGATGGAGAGTTGACTCGGGCTGTCAGAGGCTCTACCTATACCCAGTCTATGCTCCCCAAACGAGCCAGAGACAGACCAGTCCCTGGGATGGAATTGGAGTGTCAGGCACATCGTCATTCTTCCAGTCACATCTTACTCCGTGGAGATGTGTTGTACAGTGTTTACAACAACCTCAAAAATGTCGTCCGTGATGATGAAACGGGTTAGAGTCATGACTATTTATCTTCTTATTCGGGAAGTCCAGGAAGTCAAAGGAAGTGTTTACTGTTTGAATGAAAAAACAGGGAGGTATCCTCAACGACAGCCAAGACGAGAAGCAATGATAGAAGTCCTGTGCCCGTGAAATGAAAACATTCCACCACTGCCTCGTTTCTCTAACACACTGGGAAATTAAGTTTGAAAACTGACGTAAATATTGGTAATGCCGCTTTGATGAACCTGAATTCCTCACAGTGAGGTTAATGAGGCAGTGATGAAAAACAAACATTCTCTAAGCTGCCGGCAAAGGGAGGGTGACGGGATTCCTTCCTCTGGCAGTGTTCCCATGTTCGCAGACTCGGACTGGTCACGGAGGAGGTGGTATATTTGGTCCAGAATGAAAACTTCCAAAAGAAACCAGGAAGTGATCCAGACGACATGCAGGCTTTTACCTTGTACTCCGTCCAGCTGCACTGGCCTACTTGCTGGTCCTTTCGCATCTTCCTCCGGGGAGTCTCCATATATGCTGTTCCTACTGCTCCGGATGCCCTCTCACCCACTCCCTAGTTCTGCCTGGTAAATGTCTTTTCACCTTCCAGTATTTAAGGAAAGTTTCATCTCTTCGCCGAAGCCATGCCCTAATACTCCAGGTAACAGACTCGTGAGTCCAAGGCAACTCGATTAAAATCCTGATTCTGCTGCTTGCTAGCATGAAAGCAGAACAGGTCACAGTGGAAACAAATACTTAAATTCCTCAAGTTTCTTTTTTAAAACTTGGAAAGCAGATATAACACCTCCCGCAGAGGGCTGTTGTAAGAATTAGTGAGAAGCCTTCTGAAAAGCTCCTCACACAGGGCAGGCGCTCAGTAAAAGTGAGCTCCTGGCCTCGCGTGACGAGGGATCGTAGCAGCTCCCAGACTCCTCTGTGTTAGCATAGGTCTCATTGCACAGTGATGCTGTCTGTCTCTTTTCCCCAACTGAGGGCAGTATCCTTGAAGATACGCAATGTGTCTTATTTTTGTCTTTGAATTTTCTGTAATATGTAGGAAAATATTTGCAAGAGTGGGACTCAATAGATGTTTAATGAATGAAGAAAGAGTAAGTTAACAATTTAATAAATGAGTAATTAACCAATATCCCTTAATTCGGTAGTCTTTAAGCTGTTGTTTTCCAGGGAAGTATTAAACTCTTGCCCTTAGGAGCCCCATGGTGGTATGTGTATGTGTGTGTGTGTGTGTACACGTATGTGTGTGTACATAAGTACACATGCACATATATGGGTGCTAAGGATTGCACCTTTAGAAAATGAGGATGAAGGCTGTTGGTGGATTGGACAGTTAACATTTACCAGTGATACAGATGTAAGGAAAGGCACATGTGTTTTTATGGTCGGGCTGGGGTTGCTTGAGGGTGATGGTTTTCAATCCGATTCTTAAGACACGTGTTTGTTATTAGAGGTGTTTGGTTCTCACAGATATTGGGGGAGTGAGCTATGACAATAAGCTCAGCCTTTCCATGACTAAAATTTAATTGCCTTGTATATCAAGTAAGAGTATGTTAGACTGTTGATGTCTACAATGGGTTGGCGACCCGTGGTCTCTTATTTGTTTATGGCACTAGATCTAGATTAGCTGGGGCACGTAGTCTAGGATAATTTCATGGTTATTTCATACTCACCTTTAATGAAGTATCCCCATCCTTCCCATACTCACTTGACAGTGAATAAAATATATCACAATCATTTAATTCCTTTAACCTACTAGAGGGAAAGCTCAGGTTCTCCAACACCTAGAGAGGGTCTGGCACATTAGTAAGCAGTTCATTCATTCCCATTAATTCAATAAGCATTGATTGAGTCTACTGTGTGTCAGTTACTTTTTAAGGTAGTAAGCATATAACTGAACAAAGCAGCTAAGCTTAGAGTTAAATATATTATTACTGAGGACATACTGGGTTCCAAGCATTGTGTTACACTCTGGAGATCTACCAAGAGAAAATGAGGAAGTCCTGGCTGCACAGAGTATACATGACTGAAGAAATATATCCACAGGCGGATGGAATGTGAGTTTTGTAGAAGAGGGTGTTTCTAGTTCCTAAGTGTTATACTTAAGAATCATTGCCCAGCCTCGTATGGTTGCTTTAAGTTTCCGCTTTCCTCCCTAAGTCATGCACTAGGTGCCACGTAAAAGAGTTTTCCATCTGCTTACAACTTTAATTTTCAAACAGTTGCCTTGAACTCTTCCATACATTGCATTCTTTTGTCCCTTTGGATTGCCATTTTTTAGATTACCTTGGAATTTTAAACTTGGTGATCTGACTGTGAGTTCTTCTGGACCACAGTCAGAGTTTTTGTCTCATCTGCCCTTGTCCAGACTGTCCCTGTTCAGCCAGACCCAAGACTGGGATGCCCCAGTGGACAGCCATTTTATGGGGCCAGCCCAAATCCAAGAGTAGGATTCAAACAACCCACTTTATTTCAAATCTTGTTTCTCAAAATCTTTCTCAAATGTATGTATCCATTTCAGCCTTATGTATATGCAATATATTGAGTTGAATCTTTCTCTGATACTAAAGGGTCTCATATGGCTTTGGAGCTTATCAGTGGGATGCTGATAGATATCAGAGCTCCAGGGAGACTAAATAGAATGAGAAAGTTGACTTCATAGGAAATCAGCAACATCACGTAATACACGACAGATGCCAAAGTAGTGACTTGGGTAGTAAGCACTGTCAGAATTCAGAGCTGTGAGAAAGATCACTGCCCAATGGGGAGGAATTTGAGCTGGGCCTTTAAGAAAAGTTGGGATTTCAGTGGGAAGCCAGGAGGGGCAAAGCCATAGGGCAGGGTTGACGGTATGAACAAAGACCCAGTGGTGAGAGGCACTTGCGTCTGGATAAGATCAAAGAGCTTCAGTTGTATCAGGGGGTCATTGTGTTACAGTAAAATTTGAGTTCCCAGATAAGAAGAACCGCAGCTTTCTGAAGACGTAAGTTGAAAAGCAGAAAAAGAAATAATGGTTCTTGCAGGCAGTTTGTTTAACTCTGTAAAGCTTGAATCAGTTTTTGTACTGCTAAGGAGAGGTGTGCCCTTCGTTAGAGATTGGATATTTTATGGTTAGCTTCTCTTCCAGGAAAAAGAATTCTCTTTGATTGCTTTACTCAGGTCCCATGAGGCCTTCTCTGGAGAATGAGTCTTTGTGGATAATTTCGCTCACTGCCCGGTCAGATTAAGACCTTCCACTGCACATAACGACATTTTCCCTGGACTGTTGCTTCTGTGACCTCCGTTGTGACAGCTTATATTTAAAAGGTGAATTTATGTAAACTGTGTGTCTGATGGGATTTTGAAGTTTGGTGTGAAACGCGTTCAGTCCAGCTGTGACTCACAGGGTTTTGATTCTCTACAGTTTTGCAGTAATTAATTTATTATATTAATGCCAAATGATTTCCAGTTTTGTGCCTATGGAAGTGTGAAGTCTGGTGGTTGGTACCTGCTTTCTGGTCTGCAGGATACACTTCTGTGGAGGGACAGGAAAGGATCACTACTGAGATGGGGGTTTGCCTAGGGTATTCAGAGGATAGTAGGTGATGTGAACCCCAATTATGGATATTGAGAGGCCAAGGATATGTCCAGGAGGATAGTGCTTGGTGTTAAAGTCTAAGTGTTGAAACAGGGCATACATCAAAAGGATAGAAGTTTGCAGGGGGAGGAATGGTTGCTATGGGCAGTTCTTCCAGAAGTGGCTAGTGCCATGGGGCTTGATGCCTGGTATATGATGTAGCAAGGTCCAAAGGAACCACACTAGGACTGGACTCCATTCTCTCTCAGGGTGGTCTGGTATGGGTGCGAGGGGAAGCTCTGTGTAAGAAACTCAGTGTAGAGGTGTAGAAGACGTTTCAGGGAAAGTCAGGGTTGGAAGGTAGGTGAACTCAGCCATCCTCTGAGCAAGGAGCATGGGGCCAGAGGCCGTCAGGGGAATATGCGGTTCATGATCCTGCATGGTTGTGGAACCTGGGTGACAGATGTCAGGCATATTTATTTGTGTGAATGGAGTCTTAAAAGAGTGATCTTGAACTGCAGGATCTTGAACTTCACTCATGTCTCTTTTGGCTTCATGCTAGACACAGGCAAGTGGCCTCAAGCGACATCAGGTATTTTTACTTGTTTTTGTCTTCATAGTGTGTTTAAGGTAACAGAAATCCCATTGGCCCCTTGTGCAGGAAGAAAATTTAATTTCAGTGAAAGTTATTGCCACCACATTGAAGCCTGGAGAGCCACAAGGAACCCGAAACCGCTCCCCCAGTCTCTCAGGGGATGCCCGGTCTCTTGCTTCTGTTTCTGTGTATCAGATGCATTCTCCTCGTTAGTGGACTTTCTCTGCTTTTTCATCTTGTAACCAGCCAACTGGCTGCCAGCCCTGGTGCTGTATCAGGTCATCGCTGGCTGAGGCTGCCTGTTAGTTCACGTTTTTCCAAGGGAGAAATCACTTGGCTGCTGGGAAGCCATTGAATTGGCTGGCTTGGGATCAAGTGCCCAGCCTCAATCCTGTCATACATGGGGTGACATAGATGTAGTTCTGTACCTCCCAGAGGCTAGAATCAATGGTGAAACTGTGTAGTCCCAGAGCCCTGCGTCTGGTATGCTGTGGAGGGTTGGGCTTGGATTCTGATTGTCCCCCTGGGAAACAGAGTGACAGAGGCTGGTGCTAGCATGGTAGGTCTGACTGAGAAAAATACGGTGTCTTAGCTGTAGGATGAGGAAGGGACTCACGTGGAAATCTGTGGTTTCAGGATCCCTGGAAGGAGCAACACTGCTGCCCCCTCATGTTGTCCCACCCTGTCTTTGGTCCTGGTGAGTGCCCTTCCCACTTCCTTATACTCTGAGGTAACTCTCGTGTTGTGGTTGGCACTCCCAGAGCCTGACAGGAGATAGAGTTGGTCTTATGGAATCAGAAGACTTGAACCCTATTCCAGTTAGCAGAGGCATGGGGTGGCTCAGTCTCTGTGGTTTTTCACTTCTGAGTGGGGCTAGTGATCTCTAAGTTCTGTGTTGAGGAAGCTCTGAAAGGCCATGTGATACAGATAATGACATAGATGATCTTGCTTTGAGGGCGGGTGATGGCCTGGCTGTCTTGACTTTTGAGTAGGTGAAGAAGACAGACAGGGACAAGAACACAGATGGAGTCCCTCTACCACCACTCTTCTTCTCTTCCCACCCTGATTCTGTCCTTCCCTATAGGGGCCTCACAAATCGGTGCACATCTTCCAGCCCCCACGTTCCAGTCACATATGTGCTCCTCTCAAAGAGTCACCCGTTGGCCGTCCTTTAGTGCTGAGCGCGTGCACCCAATGGTGCAGTGTTTCCTCCCTTAGCAAAAAACTTGCATTGGTCCTAGAAGTGGTCATTTGGGTAGGTCATTCTGAGTCCTGGATGCACAGAGCATAGTCTAGAAGGGGTGAATGGTGTGTGCCCAGAGTGGGGACATCAGGTGAGCCTGAGTGGTCCCTCCATCACCTCACCTGAAGAGGAGAGGTGTGGCCAGATCAGGGGCAGCATGGACCCTGTAAAGCAGAGACACCTGTACCTGGGCTTCCGGGTAATACTACTTATGGTATACAGCACGGAATTACTCCTGTGAAAGAATGGGCTCACTGGATTTGGCGTTGCTGTTTTGAGTAGCTCCAGGGAGGCAAACAGATCGCACAATTATGCAGTATCAAGCTCTACTGAAATCCTGTTTCTAAGCCCAAGTCCTCTTCCTCCTGTCCTATGGCACAGTTGTTCTTGGCAAGGTCCGCTGAAATAAATTTGTGTACCAAATATTGGTTTTTGGTGGCTCTTCCCAACCCTTACCCCTTCCTTTTCCTCCCAACACCTGCCTGGATCTGTTTGGGGGAATTCCCCAGTTTGGTGGGATCTGCTTCTCATTACAGAAGTAAAAGGTAAAAATTGGTATTTGTTTTCCTAGCCTCCTGCAGCTGGGGAGTATAACCTATGCTGTGTCAGCCAAGTAGACACATGTGCCCTGGGTGGATCCTCCCAACCAGTGTGCTGTGACACAGCAGTAGACCAGGCCTAGGTCATAGGAATGTCGAGATATGGCACTGTTCAGTCCTTGGGAATGGCTGGTAGGGACTGGAGTAGGCAAAGCTCCTGGACATGCGACTCTGACTTTTTTTTTTTTTTTTAAGGATTTTATTTATTTATTTGACAGGCAGAGAGATCACAAGTAGGCAGAGAGAGAGGGGGAAGCAGGCTTCCCAATGAGCATAGAGCCTCATGTGGGGCTCGATCCCAGGACCCTGAGATCATGACCCGAGCTGAAGGTAGCGGCTTAATCCACTGAGCCACCCAGGTGCCCCGCGACCCCTGACTTTTAGCATCCCCCTGTACCTCAGTGTAGTCTCAAAACCCTCATTTTCTGTAGTACCGTGGCATGCAAAAGACCAGGAAACACAGGATTAGGAAACTGAACCGGGAGCTGGTGACACAGTGATGGAGACCTTGGCAGCTTTCTTCTCTCTGGCATAACGGTGGTGGCCACAAGATGCCGTGTCACGAGCTGCCCTAGGCTCAGCGGTTTCTCCTCGGACCGTGTCTGTGACATTGTTCTTTATTCCTTCAGTTAATAGTTTTTGATTTTTAATCAGGTTATTTTCTGGTTGAGTCCGTCAAAGTTATATAGTAGCTGTACAACCCTAGCTAGTCTAACAGCTATGGCAGAGGAGTGCTACGGAGGGGGGAGCTGGTTTTTCTCTTCGTTCCATGCCAGTGTGAATGTGAACCACTTGGACCCTTCGTTGGACGCAAATATTCCTGGAAAGGTCACACAGTATTAAAATTTAGAGCTTGAAGGGGCTTTGAAGATGCTTTGTCATGCCATGAGAAGCCGAAGTGAAATGAATTAAAGGCTCCTGTAGTTACCTAATGGAAGAATCTAAGAACTGTGTTTTTCCAAAGTTTCCCATCATTAAAAGGAAAAGGTCGGTTGTTTGTTTTCTTCCCCCAGAGCCAGTGCAATCCAAACCAAGGGTAAACTTTGAGCATTTTTTCTTTTTTTCAAAGTTAGAGTTACCAGTCAGTTAGATCAAGTATTGATGGGGAAGTTCCTCAATAATTGACAGCTTTGTGGAAACGAGGCATTCCACTTGGAGATAGTTTGATTTATTTCTATTATCTGAGTGGGTCTTTCCTTTAGCGATGCCATGTCTCACTTTTTAATAAAAACTTGGACCATTTCAGTGTCTAGCTGTTCCTGGCATTCGCTTTTCCATAGGAAAGAATGCTTTTAATGGCCTTAAACTAAAGCAAATGCTTCTTCTCCTTATGCTTGTTAAACGGGCCAAATATGTTCTTTGCTCTCTTGGAATTTTCTTGTATTTTATTTATTTATTTTTTAATGTGAAGAGTGTGCCAGACAACTAAGCAGATTGCTGTGTACGTTTCACATGGATTAGCAAGAAACCTAAGCGCCTCAGGCCTTTTAAATTAAGCAATTAAAAAAAATACTTGAGAAGGATCACTTCTTAAAAGTTTTCTTTGTGTGTTTCTTCTGTTTTGTTTTAAACCTCAGGAAAAATGCCTGGGGAGGGGAGTTGTGGAGCTGGAGGGGCTGACGGGAGGAATTAGCAGGGGCAGGGGCGGGGTTGGGGGGGGATCTTTTGGGGGTCATGGGTATGTTCATTTTCGTGATAGGAGCCAAAGGATGTCAAAACTGATTAAAATGTACACTTTAAGCTTGTGCAGTTTATTCTGTGTTAATACCTCAACAGAGTTGTTTCTTCAAAGTAAAACAAATGCAGCAGCAGTTCAGAATCCTCTGTAAAAGACCCCGAGCTGGGGAAGGCGGGGAGCCAGGGGTCAGAGGCTCTGCGGAGTGTGCTGTTCACTGGCCAGAGGGGATGAGGGAAGCGTTATTAGGGTTATTAGGAGGAGGCTGCCCGGCAGCGGAGCAAACACCCTGTTCTGCTCTCAGGAAGCTCTTAGGCCTGCATTTCCTGAGTGCCTTCACCGTCTCCACTTGAGGTTGTAGAGGGGCCTTCCTCATGTTTTTAAAAAATTAATTATGTTCCAGAGCAGTGCAGCCGGGATTTATGTTTATTCAGTGTAATCCTGGAATTTTTCTGAGGGTTCCTGGAACGTATAAATTTTAGCTCCAACTCGTACCTCTAATTTCGAAGACACTGCTCAAATTGTTGTGTTTCACAGGAATTCACTGGAATTCCACAGGATCAGTTGCTTGTGCAGAGTCAATGGAAGAGGCTCTGAAGCAGACGTTGAATTCCTGCGGCAACCGGTTGGAGGTAGGGTGACCGTATAATTTATTATCTAAACAGAGACATTTTTTAGAGTGAAAAAAAGCCACTATTGGTATTTGGGTTGACAGCACAGACATAAACAGGGATTGTGCCTGGTAAAGCAGGATATCTGGTCACCCTAGTTGTAAGACTCCTTTATTTTTACATTTTTTTTAAGATTTTTTTTTTCTCCCGAGAGAGAGAGAGAGAGAGAAAGAGAGAGAGAGAGAAAGTTAGAGTGCGTGCAGGCAGGGGAGGGGCAGAGGTTAGAGGAAGAGAGAGAATTTTAAGCAGGCTCCATGCCCAGCGTGGTACCCCAAAGATTTTTTTTTATTCTTAAGTAATCTCCACAAATAGTGTGGGGCTCGAACTCACAACCCCAAGATCAAGAGTCGCACGCTCCTCGGACTGAGCTGACTGAGCCAGGTATCCCAGACCCCTTGACCTTTATAAAAGTAGACATCAGTGGGGCGCCTGGATGGCTCAGTGGGTTAAAGCCTCTGCCTTCGGCTCAGGTCATGATCCCAGGGTCCTGGGATCGAGCCCCGCATCGGGCTCTCTGCTCGGCGGGGAGCCTGTTTCCTCCTCTCTCTCTCTGCCTGCCTCTCTGTGATCTCCATCTGTCAAATAAGTAAATAAAATCTTTAAAAAAAAAAAAAGTAGATATCAGTGCGTGCTAGGGAGCATGAGCCATGTTCACAGGGGCAAAGGGGCCAAATGAGAGTTTGCCCATTGGACTCAACTCACTTGGAGCTGGAGAGAGAATTGGGGGTGGGGATTACGCACTCCCAAGGATTCTGAGAATGCGTTTTGGCTCCTGGTGACTCTGATCCGTTGCTCCTCATGAGCCCTTTCTATTTTTCTTTGACCCTAGAAGCATCTGAGTGATACATGGGCCAATCTCTGCACAATGGCAACATATTAGCCCCTCATCTTTGAAGAAAACATTGGTTAAGACAAACAACTTTTTTTCAGTTTAGCTTCCTGCATCTGTCATGATCCTTGCAGCTCAGAAAGCAACAGTTAAGCAGACTCTTTTGATTATTTGGGTTTTTTAAATGACTTTTTTTATAGTTTGCACTTCCTTTTTCTGCACTCTTAAAGAATTGCCATTAAACCTAAATAGCTAGAATTTGAAAATGAAAGCATAGACCCTGGTGTCAGAGATGGGAGAATTAGTGAAAGGTTCTCGGTATGAAAATATCTTTAATATCCTGCCTGGGTATTCAAGTGACGGGATGTTTCTTGGATAAGCTCTCATGAGTCTACAATAATTAGTTTTTTTTTTTACATCATATTGAACCCAGCAGCGTTTTCCCAACATGGTGGTGTGCAAGGCTCTGTATGAGTTAAGTCTTGCTTCCCTCGTTAGCCTCATCTTTCATTCCTTGCTTAATTTATGCCTTATGTTTCAGAATATTAACCTCCTGGTAGTATGTCCAGCACCCCACACAGAAGACTTCAAAGATTTTTTTTTTTTAAAGATTTTATTTATTTATTTGACAGACAGAGATCACAAGTAGGCAGAGAGGCAGGCAGAGAGAGAGGAGGAAGCAGGCTCCCCACCAAGCAGAGAGACCGATGTGGGGCTCGATCCCAGGACCCCGGGATCATGACCTGAGCCCAAGGCAGAGGCTTTAACCCACTGAGCCACCCAGGTACCCCGACTTCAAAGATTTTAAGAAGAGTTCTTTATCTCCAAATCCTTTTTATTGCTATGTTCTCTCTGGAGAATGTATTTCCTTCTCCTTCCTCACCCAGTGGTCACTGCTTCCAGGAAGCCCCCTGTGACTCCTTACTCCTCGACAGGCTGCATTAGGATTCCTTTTCTTTTGTTCCTTAATATGGTTGCAACTCCCTTTCATATGTGATATATTATTTTATAACGATAAGTTTATGTATCTGTGTCTGACATACAGTGAACAAGCACGTACAAAAAACTGAACCCGGTGTATAATATTCTCTCTCTCTCTTTGTCCCCTTCTAATGGCCAGCACAGTTGACACAGTGAAGGTGTTTCCAGGGCCTAATGAAATTGTACATGAACCTGAGAAAACAACCAGCTGAAACATTTCCAAGAAAGACAGGTGTGCAAACGATTCCTGCTGAGCGTAGGTGCGACGCTGTTTACATTACTGCTCTTGGGCTGAGCTTCGCTTTCCCGGTTCCTCAGAGTCAATATGTGTGCATACGAGATAGAGACAGATGCACAGAATTTAAGTGCGGTGGTGCTATCATCAGATCAGAATAATACAGGCTCTGTTGACCCCACCATATTGGATCTATTTTTAACTCTCTGTTTATTTTATGTCAGCTTTGGTTTTCTTGGGACTGAGAAATACCACATATTTAACTGAATATTTTTAAGGAAAACAGTGGTAATATAATGAGTAGGAAACGTTACTTCCAAACTCCTATTAATGAATGTGCAAGATCATTTTTTCCAATATCCTTTTTAACTGAGCAAACATTGAACACTTCTGGATAGCGTTTTTATTCCTGAAGGAGTAACTCGCTGCCATTAGCAAGAGTCTGAGAAGACTGAGGGAGAAAATAATTAGGAAGGTTTAAATATATTTTGTTTTTGTTCTTTCTGGAATCTTGGTGATTATTATTTGTTCAGACGGTAAATTTAAAATCATTATGATTCCAAAAGCTGAGAGTCAGGACTTGAAGTTTGTAGAATCTGTTCCCTAAAATAATGTCACTAGAAAGTTAGCAAAAAGTGAATAATCTATCCCTCGAATTTCTGAATGGAAGAGAGAATGTTAAGCAGTCTAATCTATTTATTAAATACTTATGAATATAATTGTTTTTTAACCAATGGAATTTGAGATGGCTAGAGCATTTAACCCAAAATTCCAGGTGAATTGTTCAAAACACAAATGAGGAACTGGACAATTGAAGGCGGCTCTGGATATATCATTCAAAGCAAAACAGAGTCGAGTTTTGCCAAAGTTCTGTAAAAACCCAAAGCTTAGGAATTACCAGTTCAGTATGCAAAAAGGAGAAAGCATCGGGCTTCTGTGAGATCTTTTCTTAGCTAAGCAAGAGGCACATGTACCTTCTGATTATACATGTATTGGGCAGATTAATTAGGGTACCTACTACCATGAGTTTTTGTTTTATTTTTGTTTTTAGTAGCAGAAACCACCCCAGCCAGTGCTTGGTGCAGTAGTATCTCACTGTATCTGTGCAGGGCCACCTGCGATGGGTTCAACATTAAGCACCCAACCCAAGCCAGATATGAAGGACTTTGCCCTATAGTAGGAGAACAATCAGTGAAGCCAACCAGACTAGTTCCCTCCAAAATTATTCCCAGGGAATGCAGAACAAATTCACAAAAAGATGGAATAGACCCATAGATGGAAGCAGTGGCACTTTGCAAGAAAGACCACATGAACTATGAGAGAGGTGGGGAGGACAGTCGCCTCCAGACCCACCTAATGGTCTGATAGCTTTTAAGATCTGGCACTCACCTATCTTTGTATGTTCCCACTTTTCTCAGCGTGGCCTGAGCAGATCTCTGTTCCTGATAAGGGTCTAATGAGCACACTCAAGGTATAAAAGATAGCTGCATAAAATCTTATGGCTAATGAAGAGAGAGCAGTTGCTAACCAGAGACTTTAACAGAGTGGAGAGAGAAGACACAAACTGAAAATGCCAACTTATTTATTCATTCATTCATTTATTTAAACTTTCCATAACCCAGCCACCCTATCCCTCCCTTCCCCCACCTCTGCCCCAGCAACCTCAGTTTATTTCCTGAGATTAAGAGTCCCTTATGGTTTGTCTCCCTCCCTGGTCCCATCAAAAAGTTGAAAATAGAGCTACTCTATGACCCAGCAATTGCACTACTGGGTATTTACCTTAAAGTTACAAATACAGTGATCTGAAGGGGCACCTGCACCTGAATGTTTATAGCAGCAATGTCCACAATAGCCAAACTATGGAAAGAGCCTAGATGTCCATCAATAGATGAGTGGATAAAGAAGATGTGGTATATATATATCTACAATGGAATACTATGCAGCCATCAAGAAAAGAAATCTTGCCATTTGCAATGACGTGGATGGAACTAGAGGATATTATGCTAAGTGAAATAAGTCATTCAGAGAAAGACAATAATCATATGATCTCTCTGATATGAGGAATTTGAGAGGCAGGGTGGAGGGTCAGGGTAAGTGAGGGAAAAATGCCAAGTTCTTAAAAGCTCCACAAACAAATGCCAGAGACTTCTCCCCAGCCAATCCTTGATGGCCCCATAAGACAGTGATCATGTCAAGATCGACTGAAATCATTGAAGAGCGTGTGCCTAAGATAAAGACATAGAAGTTCTAGTAATTATTTGATTCTATTACATTGTTAAGAAGTCAGCTTTTGGCCAGCAGATAGGAAATCCTTTCCCCATGTTACACATGTGGTCAAAAAGCTCTGGGCTTCTCGGAACTGCTATTTAAAATTTCAAGTACTATATCTGGGTATAAATTAGAGGCATTAAAGATTTGGCTAATGTTGACAAGTTCAGGCAGATAATAAATATATATTCCACTTAAGGTATTATTTTCTGGATGGAAGTAAATATGCATTTGTGAAGTCTTTTTTTATGGAATGAACAGAGAAATATTTAATCAGTCCTTTGCCTTATAGTGGTGGTGGGGGTAGTTGAGCATTACAATGAGAGTGTGGGTAATTATGAAGAAGAAGGTAATTTCTCTCTTTTAAGTAGAGAACCAATTTGGCTGTCTTAACTGGAGCTATTGCCTAATCAGTCAAACCAAAAGCCAGATTGGCAAGGGATGGATATTTTATTAAGGGTGTCAGAGATGTGTACTA
Organism: Martes martes; assembly: GCF_963455335.1. Lineage (NCBI taxonomy): Eukaryota > Metazoa > Chordata > Mammalia > Carnivora > Mustelidae > Martes > Martes martes. The sequence continues at coordinate 12,547,824 of NC_137893.1, forward strand.
ATCTCACAAATGCCCTTAGTAATAGGCTTTTGGATTTCACATAACTTAGAGAAGTATAGCATTAGAAAAAGAGATCAAAAAGATCACACAAAACTAATTGTGCCCAGATTTGTAAATTAAATAGTAACCCCGTGCATTTCAATTACATTGGCAAAGTCAATTACATATAATTACAATTCTAGCTCATGTGCTTGCATAATGCAAATTTTATTAAAGCTTTACTACATGGAGCAAGTTTCAGCACATGGAAATGCTTTTCAAGTAAATCTCTAATCATATCATGCAATAGAAGTTTTTAAACTGCTTTTACATTTTGATACAACTTCATCTGCTTCCAAAGTAGAAAGCATGTTCAACTGTCTTTATAATGAACAAATGTGGTAAATGTTCCTTGAAAACAGCCAGAAATGTATACTGTTTAATCACCAATGACTCATAGATCAAGATGAAATACTTTCTAACTTTTTTCTTAGATTTTTAATTTAGATTTCAGTTAACATAGTGTGTAATGTTAGTTTCAGGTGTAGAATGTAGTGATTCAACACTTTTGTACCCCACCAGGAGCACATCATGACAAGTGCACTCTTTAATCCCCATCACTATTTAATGCATCCCGCCACCTGTATTCCCTCTGGTTGCCATCAGTTTGTTCTCTATAATTAAGAGTCTGTTTCTTGGTTTGCCCCTCTCTCTTTCCCCCGCTCCTTTGCTCATTTGTTTTGCTTCTTAAATTCCACATATAAGTAAAATCATAGGATATTTGTCTTTCTCTGATTGATTTATTTCACTTAGTATAATATTCTGTAGCTCCATCTACATTTGCAATGGCAAGATTTCATTCTTTTTTGTGGCTGAGTAATATTCCATTGCATATATACACCACATCTTCTTTATCTCTTCATCAATGAATGGACACTTGGGCTCTTTCCATAATTTGGCTGTTGTAGATAATGCTGCTATAAACATCTGGATGCATGTATCCCTTTGAATTAGTAATTTTGTATTCTTTGGGTTCATACCTAGGAGTGTGATTGCTGCATTGTAGGGTAGTTCTATTTTTAACTTTTCAAGGACCCTCCATATTGTTTTCCACATTGGCTGCACCAGTTTGCATTTCCATCAAGAGTGCAAGAGGGTTGCCCTTTCTCCACATCCTTGCCAACACCTGTTGTTTCTTGTGTTGTTGATTTTAGTCATTCTGACAGGGGTGAGGTGATATCTCATTGTGGTTTTGATTTGCACTTTCCTGATGATCAATGATATTGAGCATCTCTTCATGGCCATCTCTGTGTCTTCTTTGGAAAAATGTCTATTCATGTCTTCTGACCATTTTTTAGTTCGATTATTCATTTTTTGGGTGTTGAGTTTTGTGAGTTTTTTTATATATTTTGGATACTAACCCTTTATCAGATATGTCATTTGCAAAGAGCTTCTCCCATTCTATAGGTTGCCTTTTAGTTTTGTTGATTGTTTCCTTTGCTGTGCAGAAGCTTTTTATTTTGATGTAGTCCCAGTAGTTAATTTTTTTTTTGTTTTCCTTGCCTCAGGAGACGTAGCTAGGAAGAAATTACTATAGCTGAGGTCAAAGAAGTTACTGCCTATGTTCTCTTCTAGGATTTTTATGGTTTCAGGATTCACATTTAGGTCTTTCATCCACTTTGAATTTATTTTTGTGTATGGTGTAAGGAAGTTGTCCAGCTTGATTCTTTTGCATGTTGTTGTCCAGTTTTCCCAACACCATTTGTTGAAGAGACTGTCTTTTTCCCATTGGATATTCCTTCTTGCTTTGTTGAAGATTAATTGTTTCATTTCTGGGCTTTCTATTCTGTCCCATTGACCCATGTGTCTATTTTTGTGTCAGTACCATACTGTTTTGATCACCACAGCTTTGTAATATAACTTGAAGTCTGGAATTGTGATGTCTCCAGCTTTTTCTTTTTCAAGATTTCTTTGGCTATTTGGGGTCTTTTGTGGTTCCATACAAATTTTAGGATTGTTTGTTAAAACTCTGTGAAAAATGCTGGTGATATTTTGATAGGGATTGCATCAAATGTATATATTGATTTGGGTAGTGTAAACATTTTAACAATATTTGTTCTTTCAGTCCTTGAGCATGAATGTCTTTCCATTTCTTTGCGTCATCTTCAGTTTCTTTTTTTTTTTTTTTTTTTTTAATATTTTGTTTAATTGAAGAGAGAAATCACAACTAGGCAGAGAGGCAGGCAGAGAGAGAGGAGGAAGCAGGCTCCCCGCGGAGCAGAGAGCCCGATGCGGGGCTCGATCCCAGGACCCTGAGATCATGACCTGAGCCGAAGGCAGAGGCTTTAACCCACTGAGCCACCCAGGCGCCCCCATCTTCAGTTTCTTTCATCAAACCTTTGGCCAGGTTTGAAGTTTTGAATCCTTTAGACCCGGGCCCTGCTAAATCTGGGATCCTGTGGACCTCAGTCATCACAGATTCTATTCTAGGTGGGTTCACCACTCACCAGCTGTGTGCCTTGGGCGGCAATCTGTGTCTCTTTGGGTCTCAGTTCCTTACCTGTAAGTTGAGCGGTTGAGTACATCATTAGTTTTCCAGTTTTTCTCTATAAAACCTTGGTGTAACTGCAGCTGCTCCTCGGGACTGCTGGGTGGTGTGGAGGCAGTGGGCACAAGCTGCTGGGGGTCTGGCCTCCCACACTACCTGCTCCAAGGGAGCAGTTTTCCTTATGCTTACTGGACTTATTGGACTTGCGTGTGAACTTTCATTCGATGAAAGAGCTGTAAGGCCAGAAAAGAAAATGAAAAAAGAAAAGATTTGCAAATCACTAAACTAGATAAAAATTAAGGTTACTGTTTTGTTCAAGAATTAAATTATTCCACTGCAAGTACCTGAATGGGTCTGGCATGAAATGGCTATCAGTAATTACCTGTTGAATGAATAAACAGAGTTCTTGGCCTTAAGGGATGTATAATCAAATGAAAAATCTTCATCTTACAAAACACTGCAGTTAAAAATGCTTCCTTTTAACCTCTTGCCATTTTAATTGTTTCTTAATCTTTCAATTTTGTAAGCAGAAAAAGAGAATGTCTGTTCTCCATGTTTGAATGTGCCCACACTAAAATTATCTCATTTAGATGAATATCAGATAATAAATTGCAGGCCACAGGATTGTTAATAGTTTCATTTTTAATTTGTGTAGCACCTGTAATAGAGGTAGGCTAGAAATACTGACCTTACTCTATAAACATGGAATATTTTTGGTGGGATTAATGAAAATCTTTCCTTTCAGATGAAAAGCTCTTCCATCTCATGTTGGCATGAGTATCAATGAACGTATCCTAGTATACTTTCTAAAAACTCTGCAAAGCTTTCTATGAGTTGGCATCAGAACAAGTGTAGAAAACCCATGGGGTTGAACAGTGTTGCAGTTCATGAAAGGAAGGGGCTTCTCAGATATTAGGTGATTGTCCCCTTACTAATTGTGTACATCTGTGAATTCTAGTTATTCAGAACATAGCATTTTTCCAAGTTTTATGGTAGTTCATTGCTACACCTGTTGCAAAGACCTAGAATGCCCTTCCCACTTTCTTCATCCATGTCTGTCTTATTTAACCTTCATATTGTTCTTATGGGAAATGAGGCTGGAGTATTGCCTACTCCAGCCTCATTTCCCATGTCTACCATTTTTATTTAGATATTTCTTCTCCATGCCCTGAATCCTACGCATATTTCTAATTTAACAGGCATCCAATGGCTGAAACCATTTATTTACTTTTCTCTCTTGCTGACCATGCTAAGATCTCTTTTAGGGTAGGGATCAGATCTTATTTATTTGACTTCGTGTTTCTTGTGCTTAACAAAAGTGCCTGGCATTTTGTAATTGTCCAATGAACAATGATTTTTTTTTCCTGAAAAACTATTGGTTTTGAGAATATTGTCCAGAAGTCACTATATCAATCAGTCTAAACAGAAAAGCAGAGACCACTCTAGATTTTTCAAATAGAGCAAATTTTAATACAGAAAGTTGGTCTTCAATGTATTGGAAGATGTGGTGCTTGGGTGGCTCAGTCAGTTGGGTGTCCAGCTCTTGATTTCTGCTTGGGTTGTGACCTCAGGTCATGGGATGGAGCCCCACATGGGGCTCTGTGCTGGGCATGGAGACTGCTTGGGATTCTCTCTCTCCCTCTCCCACTGCCTCTCCATCCATTCACATGTACTCCCTCTCTCTCTCTGTCTTTAAAAAATAAAATAAAATGTATTGGAAGAGCAGAAGAATGACAAGGAATAAGGGGTGATAGTCACAGATCAAAAGTAGAAAATATCCCTGGGCTGAACTAAGCCCATAATCTTGAGAGAGCTTCTGGATTTACTGGAGAGGTCTTCACTACCAGAAAGTGGTCACTTCCTGGGCTGTTGCAATACTCTCCATCTTATTTCCACCTTCACAATGGTCAAAAGCCACCAGCAGCTGTCGTCAAACAAAAGGCTTCTCTCTGCCTCAGATTAGTGCTTCTTTCTGACAGATGTAGCAAGAGGAGAGCTGACAAGAGTTTGGAGAATGTGGTTTCTAGACTTCCAGCCTCAGTGGTACAGGGAATGGGCACAGAGCTGAGAGTCAACAGTCACTGAGACTTCCAGGAGTCTCAGTGTTGGAATCCATAGTGCTAAATATACTGGAGCTTTTCAGCAAAATAGTACTCCTTGATTAAAAAGTGTGAATGTGAATATGTCAAAGACATCTTACCTCCTGCTTAAAGGCATCCTATCAAATGTACCCCTGCCATAAATATGGGGACTAGGAGGCAACTTTATGAAGCGCATCAGAATTAATATTCAAATTTTTCTCAGTAGACTAGAACTAGGATTCACAAGTCAATGAGATAAAATCTAACAGGAATATGTAAATGCAAGGTTTTCATTTGCATTAAAAAAACTCCCAAGTCTTTTCATTCATTTTACAGATGGGAAGCTTATGAACCATAAATATGATATGAACCATAGGATGAGGCTTCTAAAAAAATTACCTACAGCTGTTGGCCGCATTAATAAGAATATGATTTCCACATCTAGGAGGGTAATAACACCACTGTACTCTATTTTGTTGAGAGTATTTGTCAGTAGTATTCATAATTCCTTTTCAACTGTGACTTTACAACATACAAAATACAAATGTATAGAGCTGTACCTGAGTATATCATTTTGGCAAGAGGAAGCAGCTGTAGACTGTGTATATGAGACATTCCACTTCACTGCTGTTTTTCTTCAGACTACTGGTGAAGACAAGAGGGCCAGCAGTACTTTCTCATTTCCACTCCAGATGGATGATTCTATATTCCATTATGCCAGGTGCCACTTTTAAAAACTTCATTGTAATACTTGTTTGTCTGTCATGAATGAAATTTATTGATAACTTACACAGATAATTTCATGCAATTCAGTGATACCTTATAAATAATACAAAAGAAAAATAAAAAGCGATTCAATATAGAAACTCAGTTGCTATAAAAGAAGACATAAGTAGTTAAATGCTTGCTTCTTGTTACAATGAATACATTACATTCAGATTTATAAATAAAAATAGTATTCAACTGAATATTTTCCATACTTTGTCTTTAGATTTATATTTTGAAATAAGGGCTAAATAAGGTCTTTATATTTGTTTTATGGCCCAGAATATAATTTATCTTTGTGAATGCTCTATGGTTGTTTGGAGTGTTCTATAAATGATAATTAGTCAACTTTGTACTGTTGTTCAAATCTTCTGTTTTCTTGCTGACTTCCTGTTTACTTGTCCTATTAATTACTGAAAAAATAGTTTTGAAATCTCAAATTATTTTACTTCTTTTAGTTATATCAGTTATCATTTATGATGGTGCTCTGTTATTAGAAGTATAAACATTTAAGTTTTTATATCATCTCGATGAATCGACATCTTTGTCACTCAGAAATGTACCCTTTTTATTTCTGGGAATATTTTTTGTCCTGAAGTTTACTTTGATATTAATATAGCCCCTTCAACTTTCTTTTGCTTAATGTTTTCATAGCATATCTTTTTTCCATCCTTTTTCTTTTAATTCATTGGTTTCTTTATATTTAAGGTGCTTTTCTCATAAACAGCACTGTAGTTAGGTCTTGCTTTTTTTTATTGGATAGTCTCTGTCTTATAATTGAAGTGTTTAGTTTATTTGCATTTAATGTAAATATTGATATGGTTGGGGTTAAATATACCATCTTGCTATTTGTTTTCTATTCATTCAATTTAATTTTTGTTCCTCTTTTTTCTTGCTTCCTGCTTTCTTTAGGATTAATCAGTTATTGTTTTTTATGATTTTATTTTTCTTCACTGTTGGCAGATCTGTGATGTTTTATGTTATTTTTTATTTTTTTGTATGTTTTATTTTTTGAGGGTTGCTTTGAGGTTTACAGTATACATTTTTAACTTATCACAGTCTACCTTCAAATACTGTTAAACTCCACATTGAATGTAAGCACCTTAAAACAGAGTGCTTCTGTTTTCCTCCTGTCCTTTGTTCTGTTATTTCGTACACAGTATCATCATACATTGTGCTATTTTTGCTGTACGTGCCCCATAATACATACTGTTATTGGGACTTCAGATCATCAATTCCATTTTAAAAAGATTTAAAATGAGGAAAAGAAAAGGTCTATTGATATGTTCCCACGTATTTCTTGTTTCCATGCTCTTCATTCCTTTGTGTAGATCCAGATTGTCATTTGGCATTATTTTCCTTCTGTCTAAATGATTTCCTTTCATGTTACTTGTAGTACATTCTTCTGCTGATTAATCTTTTCAACTTCAGTATGCCTGAAAAAGTCTTATCTTGCTCTCATTTTTGATGGCTATTTTCTCTGGGTATAGAATTCTAGATAGAAAGTTTTGTCTTCAGTACAGAAAGATGTTACTCTATTGCCCTCTGACCTGCAAAGTTTCTGATGAGAAGTCTGCTGTAATTTTATCTTTGTTCCTCCGTATGTAGCGTGTCCTACCATTTGTCCTGCAGAGCTTTTGAGATTTTCTGTTTATTGCTGACTTTATGATGTTTCTTAGTTTGGTTTCTTTATGTTTACTCTTCTTTGGGTTCCTTGAGAATCCTAAACTTGAGAGTTTAATAGATTTCATCAGATTTTGACTGTTCCAGCCATTATTTCTTTAAATATTTTCTGTTTCTCCCACCAGGTCTATTTGGTACTATAGTTATACGTGCTTTAGACTGCTTGATGTTGTTCCATAGGTCACTGATGCTCTTTCGATTTTTTTTTTCTAGTTTTTCTTCTTTTTGTGCTTCATTTTGGAGATGCTGTTGTTTCAAGTTGATGTATCTTTTTTCTGCAATGTCTATCTAATGTCAATCCTATCTAGTGTTTTTTTTTCCTATAAATAATATTTATCATCGGTATTTAGTCAAAGATTTGAGACAACTCTTTTGCAGATCTTGGAAGTTCTCTCTCTTCTCCCTCCTTGCCTGCCCTATGCCTCACAAATTCTAGCCACCCTGGCCTCCTTGACCCTGATCTCTGTCTCCTTAACTCATTATGACTGCCAGGTTCTGTGCTGTGGCTTGGAAATAGCTCTAGGCAGTGAGTTTGGGCAACTAAAATCCTAACCTCATTCGATCTCCCCTTTCAGGCATCACAGTCTGACCTGTACTGCCAGTTGTCCAAAGCATGAGAATAGTTGTTTCATGTAGTTTGTTTAGTTTTCAGTTTGTTCATGGTGGGAAGAGAATTACTGTAGTCACGAATATTTTACAATGGAAGTGAAAGTCTAAATAAGTAACTTTGAATGTTAATTTAGTATCACTGCTCATGCAACAGTTACAAGGACATATGGATATAGGTGGTCTCTTATTGGTGCCTCCGATACTTGAAGCATTTGTTGATGTGGATTTTCTTCAGCAGTTGGTTACTTTTGGTACATTTCCAAAGTCTGTTTTCCCTCAAGTCACATGATTTTTGCATCCCTAGAGAATCCCATATATGTTAAGCTGAAGAAAAATCCTATGTGTTTAAATGTAAAATGGAGTTAGGTTCTGGGCTCAGATAATATAAACAGGTTTTCCCTTTTCAGAAGAGTCACACAGGGTATGAGCCAACAATCCCTTGTGTAGGCCTGTGGTGCTGCATCCTTGACCCTTATTGGAAACCATTCCCTACGTAATGAGTACCTTTCACACTTCACATATTTTATCTGTTGTATGCATGACCATGTAGTAATTTTGAGACCTACATGCTATTAGAAAAGCAGTACATACATTCTGTCTTGGCAGTAGTTCCTGTTATCAGGGAAAGGGGGAGATACTTAATGTTGTTTTACCAAGGTAATCATGGTACTTTATAATGAGGGAATCTGCTTCTGGTTCTCCTTCCAGACACATGACTCTTTCTCCAAAATGCAATGTAAAATGCCCCACATCATCACAATTCATTCATTAATTCATTCAGCAGCTATTTATTGAGCTTCCAATATGCGCCAGCCTTGAGGCTATATAACTGATCCAAATAGATGAGAGCACCTGCCCTCCTGAAGCTTACATGTTTGTTAAGATTCATGGCAGAGAAACTGTGGCTACCAAAGGAAATACTTCACATTTCTCGCAGACTACAATGACAGAGTTTCCCCATCACACATTTCTGTCAGCTAGTAAAACAGGTCACAAGAATGTTAGAATTTACAAAATGGGAGCAAAATCCTCCGTTTAAATTGTTTGATCAAGATTCCATACATAAAGACTTTACTCAGAAGAATGCATAACCAAAGTTGGAGACCAGACCTTCAGGCAATGTTTGGATGATTTGCTTCAATTCTATTAATAGGTTCAAAGAGTTTCTCAAATTATACTGTTCAACCCACACCTTAGGCTTTACTGAGGGAGAGGAAGAAGCCTGCTCTTTCATTGAGTTCATTTGCCCAGGATCACCTTGGCTTTTGAGAAACTACTGGTTTGGCTGAGATCTCACTTTCAGAACACACTTCCTTAGACCTGGCCACTAGAGTTCTGGATTGATGACCATTTAGCTCATTTGGATTGATTCTCTGGGCTACCTGCTCTCTGGTGTGGCCTCAGCCAGAGCCATTGATAAAAATGCATGCTGTTCCACTGTCCCCAGTCTGCTGTAATGCCACTGTGGGACCACACTGGAAAATTAGGGATCTAAAACTCTATGGAATATGCAGCCACAAAGATAAAACTTGGTATCCGGTGCCCCAGGTTCAAATCCCTGACTCCACATCTAGTTCATATGGGTCCTGAGTTGAACCAGTTATGTGTTTCTGTGATCAGTGACTCCAGCTCTAAAACAAGGACAATAATAACCATTTCATGGCGTTGCTGTCAGGATTATAATGAAATCGTGTGTATCAGAATGCTTTGAAAGCCACACAGTATGATATACTGCATATATACATTGCTGTTATGGCAAGTGAGTCTAAATGTGATGAAGTTTGGAGCCCAAGAGACAGTGAAGAATTTGCACCCAGCACCCAGCTTCCCTTCATTAGTGTGGTAGCTGCTGCCTGGGGCTGACTTCCTCAGGGTTGGGGGAGGTCCCTGTGTTGCTGTCTCAAACTGACCATCCTCAACTAGACCCAGGCACAGCTGTGAATTACTTACCTTACAGGATGGTGCCTGTCCTGGGGCTAACAGGGCATGCTTGCTCCTGTGATCTTTGCAGCCCAGTAAAGCATGATTATGGCTCTGCTTGCTGTGTGGGAGTCAGTGATACGATTATAGGCTCCCTGGCAGATGGCAGGCATGTGTTCCTGCATTCACGAGAAGTTCTTGCTGGATCATCAAAATGCGTTTCTCGTTTCTCGTTTGGACCTCGTAGAATCTCATTCCTAGGCTTGAGGCCCCAGCATCTGTGTCTCATTGTCAGTCCGACCTCTCTTTAAATGAGATCTGGAAAGACACTTTTCCAGGAAGTCACCCATATGCTGTTGACTTTTACTTTCTACCGGATCCCCTTCTCACTGCCCCAGCAGTCACTTGCAAATACTATCTACCTTGTCTTGGGCTAATTGGCCTAAACTGGTTTATCAGCTCTCTAGACAGACTCCTTTCACTTGTTTACTTAGCTTCAACTCTGCGTGTGCTGTTTTAATACTTTTTGTAGTTTAGACAGAAACATGTAAATCATAGTGTTTCCATCATATGATCGATATAATAATAGTAATCTATTTTCCAGGCTCTGTTATGAATCAAATGCTTTGTATACATGATCTGATTTAATCCCCATATTGCTCAGAGTAGGCATTATTATTCTCCTTTTTTATGTGAGGCTTAGAGGATATAATAACTTGTTTAAAGCTACACAGTAGGTGATCATTAGAGCTGGAATTGGAACCTAGGTAAGTTTGAATCCCGGTCTGTGTTCTTTCCACCAAACCACGCTGGCTCTTGAATCTTCAGTCAGTCTTTGGCATGCCATTGGAAATCAGTTCTGTCTCGGAGTTTCAGGTTAGATTCCCTTGAGCTTTTCCACGCAGGGATGGGGGATAGGGTGCAAGTGGTTCTGATTTTCACAAACTAAGATGTTTCTAAAAAGCAAACTGTGGAGAAGAAAGTCATGGAAATACTAAGCTCCCAGAGCTGTGTTCAGTTTATGGATGGTGAGAAGTAAAGCATAATGCAATAAGTAGTCCTTAGGTGGACCCTAGGCTCTGACCCCCTTCAGTCTTTGTTACAGCAGCCAAACTAATCACTTGAAAACACAAATCCAATTTTGTGTTTACCACAATGTATAAATTTGTGTGATTGTTTTTCAAGTTAATAGTAGTTTCTGATAGACTCTTAGCTCGACACAGCAAGGAGCATCTCTCTCGCTCATTTGGCACTGGATTCCTTGTGTAACACAGCACCTGTCTGTGGTCCCTTAAACACCAGGGTAATTCCTGATTCTAGACCTTTGTGCCCACAACTTCCCGGGATGCCTGCAGGCCACTCTCACTTCATGTAAGGGGCAGCCTTCCACCTCCAGAAGAAGGGAGTCAGTGGATAAATGCTCAGGATGTACTTCTTTGATGATTCTGTGTCTTTCACAGAGTTAGTGTCCAGGGGCCTGCGGCCACAGTAGTCCACAGCCTGCACACCCACTTCAGGCTGCTCTATCCTTCCCCCTCACTCCGCCTCCCGCTTTGCTCTCTGGCTTCCTTGGGTCCCCTCATAAGCCATCTGCCTCCGCATCTTTGCCCCTGGGAGATCTGAGTGTCCTCTTTAGCACTGTATCCGTGATCCAGTTGTGAGTACTGATGACATGATTTGTCAGCTTTGCATGAAAATGCCACTCATATTTTGTATTTCTATGGGGTTGTATAGTTACAAGTGCTTTTACTCAGGTCAAACAACAAATTCCCTAAAAGAATCATGATCCAAATAAAATAAAGTATCTTGAAAAATTGGTTAAATTCAAGACATAAAATCAAATAGGAAAAACGGGAAGAGACAAGCCTTAGGTTGAAAAAAAACAATTCCCCCAAATCACATCTATAAAAGGGAAAGAAAGAACCCACCCCTCACTGTGGTGGTTTTTCTTCAGCAAACAGTTTTGATATTCCAGCACAAAGCTGTTGATTGCCGAATGTTTACTGCCCTCGGTTCTTTGCCCATCACCTTGTGGCATCCCTCTAGGCAGCCTCGTTGAGGTCAACGTACCTCCCATGGCATCAGCTTCACAAAGGAGGCCTAGAACCAGGCTGTGTCTGTAATGCTCAACATCCAGCTGTCTAGAGGAATAGCAGCGTACGCCTATTTCCATGGTGCATATACTTTCCCAATAACTGATTTCGGGCTCCAGGTGTGCAGGCGCTGAATGTGGAGCTGGAGCCGGAGGCGTACATGTGATCTCATGAGCAGGCGGGGCCAGGTGCGCTCTCCACTGCTAGCGGCACCTAAAAGTAGAGAGGGTCACTTTCTTACTGAGTGTAGCTCCAAGGAGGTGGGTGGTAGCACTGGGAACTTTTCATCAATCCATTCAGTGAAAAACTAACAACATATATGGATACATAAAATATCGAGTGAGTATTGGTCTATATTTGCTTTCTAGCTTTAGGAGCTTTGTAGTTTTATGGATTCCCCCCCCCCCCCCGCCCCTCCAAAATCCTTGGCTTCTGTGAGATACTATAGATCTTAAAAAATAAGAGGATTTCACTTGTTAGTCCAGTGTGGGAAGGCCAGATCAACACAAACAAAACAGTAGAGACCCTCACTTTACTTCTCATACAAGTGTTCCATGGAAGAGAGATGTCAACAGGAAGTTGATGCTAATTAATTGGAATTTCCCAAAGTGCACATCCCTCAAAGGGCCAAAGTTCACTTTAACAAGAGCCCCCAGTGTGACACTGATGAAGTACCAAAGGCTCTGTCCTAGCAATAGGCTAGCTGCTTGTTACTCACAGACACTTTCCCTGGAACCTCTGGGGACATTTCCGCTCGGACCACACCTCTGTATGACCTCTGCTCGTGACACAAGTGTTCCCCCGAGGATATGGCCATGGATGTCACTGGACACGTGTGCATGGGCCCATCCCTGCTGGGGAGCTATCTGTGTGCACCCAGGCGTGCCATGCCCTTGCAGTAAACCACCTGTCAGTGATGAAAACCCCAAAGACAGATGTTTCCTACTGAACACAGCATGCCACAGAAAGTTCCATGAGAAATGTAAATAAACAGATTTTGAAACAATATTCAGTGTATGAAAGGTTTCTCCAGAATAATAACGTCTCATTATTAAAATCAGAACATAAAAGGACAACTGTTGTGGCACATGTTCTAATTTAGAAGTTTCCCCCACTTATTCCAGATTGAGAACAAGAGATTGTATAAAACAACAAAAGCGGCCAATGGAAAGACCACCCAAATATTGAGTCAGTGATTAAAAGGAGCCTTAGGAAGAAGCCTGTGAATATTCTTAATTATTATCAGGTCTCTAGGACTTTGTGTACTTTCACTGAACTTGACAATGAACAAGAAGCTGATTGTTTGCAATATAGAGCTCTCTTGACAAAGCTAACGTTGATGTCCCTCTTCTTTTAATGAAACACTTTTCTTCACATTTGGAACGATAATGCTTCTCTAACACTCTGTTTGATTTTTTTTCCTGAAAAATAATCCCCCAATACAAAGCCCATTAATAAGTTCGAGAACAATAACTCCTAAGACCTACTGAGTGTTTGCCTTTATGTTGTGATTTATTTAATGTACATACACTCACAGCCCTCTAAGATGGATATTACTACTTGCACTCTCCTGTTTATGGCTGAGGAAACTGACCTGTGCACCATCAACTGGATAATAATTGGGATGAGGAAGGTGGGGGTCAAATTCACGCAGTTTTTTTCTTTACTAGAGCGCGTCTTCCTGAGAGGGTCAAAAGAACTACCCTCCCACTTCCCACCTCCCCAGCTCAGTAGCACTGTGGGGGGGATCCTTTGTCCATTTCTGACATTTTTATCCCCGCAAAGATTGTTTGTTCAAATCAAAGGTAGCAATAGTGGGGGAAGGCAGCAGAGAGAAAGTGATGGGAGGCTGAGTTGTTAAAAGAGAAAGGGAGAGTTAGAGTTGGTGTGCAGCCAGTTCTACTTGTTATTAATACTTTACTACATTGATTTTGTCACCTCCTGATCTCCTTTCCCCAACCCAAGGTGAGCTATGGCTTCAGCTGCTGACCTTTCCCTGGAGAGCATGGGTCCTTTAATTCAGGGGGCCACTGGGGTTCCCCCTGAGACTCTAACCATCTGGAGTGGGACTAACTCACACATGACTCCAGCAGCTGACACAGAGTATAACAAAGCCATTATTTCTTTCATTTCCCAAAGAATGTTCCCAAGGGGCCAGTTTACTCAATGAAATAATTCTGCCGTTGTGGAAGGCATCACGTTTTAGTCCTCAAAAGCTAAAGAGCATTAAATTTAATTCTTCCTTGACTATGACTGTCTTTAATAAAGCAAATCTTTTTTGTGTTTTTGTAAAATTTGAGTTCCATTTTCTAGTGCCTGATTCAAAACTGCATAGCCATGTCTCCTCGCCTGTGTAGGCCCTCACCTGATGCCCTGCCTACCACGTCTGTGGTTCACTCCAGCAGTCTTCGCTCACATGACTCAGGAACCTAAACCGTCTGCAGATGAAAATCACCTCAGTGGGGCTCAGTCGTTAAGCAGCTGCCTTTGGCTCGGGTCATGGTCCCAGGGTCCTGGGATCAAGACCCGCATGGCATCATGCTCCCTGCTCAGCAGGAAGCCTGCTTCTCCCTCTCCCACTCCCACTGCTTGCGTTCCCTCTCTTGCTGTGTCTTTCTCTGTGTCAAATGAATAAATAAAATCTTAAAAAAAAAAAAAAGAAAATGAAAATCACCTCAGTTCCTCACATGCCTGTGAAGGTGCTGCATAGGTAGTCAGGCAATTCGGAACTGAGCAAATACGATTATGTTCTGTAGTGTTTTCTGTAAGCTGACTTGCTGGTTGTGGCCATGGTTGAATTCTCTCCAGATATCAGCAGGTGCTTTTTTGTGGGCTATGAAGCAGCCTGCATTCAGAAAACCATTTCAGTGCATCTGAAACAGAGGGGGAGAGTCACTGTGGACCAGTAATTAGTATGGAAACCAGCCATCAAGAGAGTTTCCCTGGTGGACACTCTCCAAGGATCTCTTTTATCTTAAAATTGTTTGAATTGGAGGTGAGACTTTCCTTTGTTGGCCAGGGTCCACTTCTTATTTCTTCTTCTTTTTTTTCCCCCTATATCTTTCTGTCTACCTAAGATGATAATTCACATTGCCAGTGCTTTGTATTTGAGAGATGACATTCACACGCATGATCCTGTTGTGTCTCGGCCTCATTTTGTGAGTCAGAGTGGCATAATTATACCCATTTAATAAGTGAGGAAACTAAAGGTCAGAGGTCTGGTGACCACACGAAGTTCACATGATGGAGTGAATGTGCCACCAGCTGGAAGCAGGTCATGTGAGTCTCCCTTAGCTTGCTTTCTGCTAGCCTCAGAGCCAGCTGGTCTGCCCAGTGCTGGGTTTGGGAGTTTTTTGTTTTGTTTCTTGGGGAGTGAGGTTTTGACCCACAACGTAAGAACATAGTTATTAGCTAGTCGTAAAAACACAAACTAAAAAATAAATATCACTTTCCACAGTGTTAGGAGAGCAAATGTTCCATGCCACACAATACAATACTGTGTCCAACCTTATTTGGCATTTCAACGGAAACGTATTTTTAAATGATGGTATCATCATTCTCATGACATTTAACTGACCAGATCTGGAGTAATAATGCGTTTGACAAATCCAGATGTTATTCTTCTGGTGGGTCATTTCCCCTCATTGTATCCACAGAGTGGTTACTGAAACACAAAGCTATCCCTGTAGATTTCTGGTACCTGATTGAAATTTTCCTGGACGCTTTTCTACTTCCTGGCAGCAATTTAATTGATGGAGAAATATGAACTGAATATGCCTTCTGGTTTTGACGTGTCCTCAAGTAACTAGATGCTTTCCCCCCAAACCTAACAGCTGGCATATACAGAAAGATCCGAAAATATCGTTCAATAAAGTCTGTTTGAAAAAGTGTTCACCACAAAATGCTATTTTGACAGCCATTTAAGATATAAGCAGCCAAAATGAACCTACTCCAGCACCTTAAATTTTATATTTTTGAATCAATGGATTGTATGAAATTGCCTCACCTGATTTCATTCATTTTTTGTGAGTTCACATTTTCAAACCGAAATATTTATCTTGTATTACAATCACAAAAGTCTATAGATATGCTTAGTCATGCTTTTCTTGGGAGTTGTGATGGAGGGTAGAAGAGATGCTGAATTATAATTCTCTTTTTGCTGATTCATTAAGCTGGCTACTCATCTCTGACCCATGTTTGAGCTTGGTATATAGAGCTCCACTCCTTCTATTGTTAAGGATTTCAGCTCCATGGGAAGTTTTTTTTTTTTTTTTAAATATGTAATAACCTTATTGATATATAATCTAAATATCATACAGTTCTCCTCTTTAAAGCGTAGCATTCAGTAGTGTTTAGTAAGTTCCCAGAACTGTGCAACCATAAACACAATCAATTTTAGAATATTTCATCACCCCCTGAAGAAACCACACACCCATTAGTAGCCCATAGGCAGTCTTTTGCATATGATGATTATAACCCTGGAAATTCTGCTTAAATCCAGTAGATTAATACATGTATTTATCTCTGAAAAAAAGCCAAAACAAAACCATAAAACCCAAAGACAAACATAAGAAGAGGGGAGATGACAACAAGTGATTCAAAGTGATTTTGGAAACTGAACGGTAAATGGGTGAAGTGTTACTGACTTAGATTAGGGGATGTTGAAAGCTAACCAGTTCACAACAAGCTAACTTGTACCGCAGAACCCCAGAAAGGCTCAGAAATTTGAGGCATCCGAAGAAGCTGAATGTAGGGGTATTAAATGGGCTGCCGAGTAGACTCTAATTTTGGGGGAGTTGGTGAAAAACTTTAGAGGAGGAAGTCACATTTCAGGTTCAGTTTGAAAGCAGGAAAAGACCCAGTGTTCTTGCTCAAAAGCAGTTAGGTAGGATAAATCCCTCTTATTCAGAAGAGAACCAGCAGTTTTGCTCAATTTGGGTCTTCAACTGATCGGTTGAGGCCCACTCACATTAGGGAGAATGATCTGCTTTACTTTGTCTACCATTTAAATGTTAATATCATCTAAAAAACACTCTCACAGAAACATACAGAATAATGTTTGACCAAATATTTGGGCACGCCATGACCCAGTCAAGCTGATGTGTAGAACTAACCACCACTGTCACCTTAGGAAGTTTTCTTCTTTGCATTAACACTGCCTTTGAATGTAGGGAATGTATTTTATTTTTCCAGTCCTTTATAGAATTGTTACATAGTGGTAAAATATAGAAAGCATTTTAATGAGAGCAGTAATTATACCTTTTTTTACTTTGATTTGCTAACCTTATATATGGTCAGAATATGTGTAGAGCATTTTTTGCCTATGTGAAACCAAGACAAATTAAAAAAAACCCTTTCTCTTTCCCAGAAAAAAAAAAATAGTGATAACTGTAGAAACAGTGGTCAATTTAAACTCTAGAAGAAATTTCGTAAGGATACCCAGCTCCTCTTTTCTCCCAGAAAAGCACTTTTGGTGTAGTGCCAAACCTAGGGATGGAATGGGTTTCCCAGAGCGTTCCAGCTGTAGCTGAAGAATTCAGGAGTATTAGATACTCTGAGTTACCAAAACACGAAGCCTATAGGCAAAACCTATGCTTTGGAATTTCTCCCTGACCCATCTGACTTCTGTCCCCCACAGTAGCAAAACAAAGTTCGTGCTTGCCATGGATATTCTAGCTCTTCGGGATTACACGTTAATCCGTACAACATAATTACCTTGCTACAACTGAGTTCCCTTAATTGTGCTGAAGCATCTGAGGAATTTGACAGTGCTGGTGGTAAGGCTGGCGTTTGTTTATACCAACCACATACATCATTAAGAAGCTTAACTTAGCAAAAGCCCTAATGCTATAGAAATGTCATGGTAAAGATGAAATCATATCACCAGGCATATCCTAACCCAGGTAGAAAGCTTTGACTTTTTTAATGAGTCAGGGAGTCATTCCCCTGGGGCTAGGGCATGGTTGAGTTGAATGCAGAAATGACATCATCCTGACTGTGTTTGGGCATTTGACCACATGTGCTCTGTACGTTGCATCCTTCATAATGGCGAGAGTGATTTTGTGTCTCTCACCATAAGAAGGAGAAGACATCAGGTTTAAATTGAATTAAGTGCAGATCATTTTCAAAACCTTAAAAAACTGGGGCTTCTAGAATTGAACTCAAAGAAGTAACAGCCTGTATCTGAACAGGCTCGGGGAAGATTGGAAGTTGTCCACATTCTTGCATTCTCTGCTTGCACGTGATGCTCTTGACACCACAAAATGTGGGGGTTCTGGGGTGCCTGGGTGGCTCAGTGGGTTATGCCTCTGTCTTCAGCTCAGGTCATGATCCCTGGGTCCTGGGATTGAGCCCCGCATCCGGCTCCCTGCCTGGTGGGGAGCCTGCTTCTCCCTCTCTCTCTGCCTCTCCCCACTGCTTGTGCTATCTCTCAAATAAATAAAACATTAAGAAAAAAATAGCTTTTAAAAAATGTGGGGGTCCTATAACACAGAGGGATGCTGACACCCAGAAACCCAGAGTCTCTGCAGACAGTTGGCATGGTGATATAGTGTTAGTGGAGGAGGTTAGAGATATACTTATGGCTTTAAGGGTAAAATGTTGAGCCTCCATGGGTGACAGAGAAAATGCAATTTCATTTTTTTCTGATCAAGCACTTTGCTCAGGAAGGGAAAGGCATGGGATGTGGAAAGAAACTTGATGATGAGGCAGAACCCCAGATCTAATCCTGGCTCACTATTCACTGGCTCTATGACTTTACACATAAAATGGAAGAATTTTGGAGGTTGTCAAACATACACAAACTCGCAGATTTTAAAAATAAGTTGCATTCTTTTCAGAGAGATCCAGGATAGTAGGAAGATAAGTGCTTTTGGCAACAGAGAGTTCAGGATCTGATTCTTGGCTCTGTGGTTGAATTTCAGAATTGTCCAGGCAAGTTACTTATCTCTTAGGGATTCCATTGCCTCACTCTTAAATAATAACAGCTATCTCACAGAGTTAGGTGTGAAATAATGATTGATATTTGTAGTGCAGCTAGATTGTTGCCTAAAAGATGGAAGGTAAACAGTAAGGATTCTTATCTGCAAAACGAGCAGCTTGACCAGCATGATCTCCAAGGTCTTATATAACTTAGCAAAATTCTAAGTAATATTATCAGCAACTCCTCTGCCCCATAGTAATGTCTTTCTTACTTCAGACTTTGCAAGAACATCAATCTTTCCCCCACTACTTTGGAAACTCCTTCTAGTCTCTGTGAATTGGCACCACGTTTTACCAAGCTGTCCAATCAAATATAACGTCCTTCTTCTATCTGGTTGGTATCCCTCAAACCCATTCCCATCTCTGCATATCTCTGCATATCCGCTGCTGGGCACTTTTTAGACAGTTACTGTCTCTTCTATGAATTATTGCGGTTGCCTTTTACCTGGCTTCCTGCCTTCTAGATTTCCACTGTATCAGTGGCTCAATGGACTCCAGGTATGTGTATCCCCTCAGTCCTCAATGCAGCTGGGCAGGACCTGGGGCCATCGCTTTCTGTTCCCTTGTTATGCTTTATAGTATTACCCTTTTCCATGGAAGTTGTGGATGAAGAGTCTGGGAAGCACTGTTGTCTAATCCACTGTCTACACAGCAGCCAGGTTGATTTTTCTTTTCTTTTTCTTTTTTTTAAGAGAGGGAGAGAAATTGTGTAGGGGCAGAGGGAGAGGGAGAGAGAGAATCTGAAGAAGGCTCCATGCCCAGTGTGAGGCTGATGTGGGGCTTAGTGTCAAAACCCTGAAATCACGACTTGAGCCAAAATCAAGTGTCAGACACTTGGGGCACCCGGGTGGCTCAGCTGGTTAAGCATCTGACTCTTGATCTCATCTCAGGGTTGTGAGATGGAGCCTGTGTCAGGCTCTATGGTGGGCCTGGAGCCTGCTTCACGTGCTCTCTCTCCCTCCCCGCTCCCCACCTCCACTTGCCCACTTGTGCTCTCTCTCAAAAAAAGAAAAGTCAGATGCTTAACCAACTGAGCCACCTCGGTGCCCCCAAATTGATCTTTGAAAGAAAACATGTAATCATGCTTATAATCGTCAGTGGTTCCTCATGTTGCCCTTAGGATGGATTAAAATTCCTTAGGCCGCCAGATGAAGGTCACTTTGCCAGGTTTAATTTATATCAGACTTGCCAGACGTTATCTTGAGAAAATATTATCCAAATTCTTTTAATTCCTTTTTTGGCATGCCGACAAGTTAGCTTGGAGAAGTGAGCTTATAGAATTCTCTCCCAGTAGAGAGGAGAGACTCCTGCCCCTAATTGTAGATGGAGTCAGAAGGGAAGAGGAGAGGATGTGCAGAAGGAGAAGGAAAGGCCACCCGTTCCTGACGCTAGCGATGGTGGGGAAGAGAAGGGAGACAGAGTGTGTGAGAAGGAGGGGGTTAAGTATAGAGAGC
The DNA here is from genome assembly GCF_963455335.1 of Martes martes. Taxonomy (NCBI): domain Eukaryota; kingdom Metazoa; phylum Chordata; class Mammalia; order Carnivora; family Mustelidae; genus Martes; species Martes martes. Next base: position 12,567,937 of record NC_137893.1, read on the forward strand.
CGCCGGTCAGTCCAAGTCTCTGAGAGGGTGAGGGCCCATTCAGTCAGTGGGTTATACCAAGAGTAAGGAGGGGAGATACTGCCCAGCCATTGTAGAGTGTGGCCTCAGAAAACAGTGGCTGTGTGGGTACTTTCTGAGGTTCAGCCTCAATTCCTGTGTGGAAATGAAGCTAATGCTGAGGTATGACAGGGTAACCTGGGCATGGCTCAATGGAACCCTGAGCACCATGGCTCGGGGAAGGCAGCTGGTGGGAGCCCAAGTGAGGTGCAAGGAGCCACAGAGACCTTCTGGTCCAGACCAGGCCGAGAGGACCCCATCACAGGTTCTGCCAACACCTACGATGACAAGGAACTCTGGAATCATGCTGTGAACCACAGTGTCTCCCCCAGACCTCAAAGGCATATCTGTCTCATAACTTTGTTCTTATATATCTGGATAGCATTTCAAGAAAGAAGCAGAAGACAGGGAAGCTTCTTGAGAGACTAGGTATTTTTTCCCAAGAAAGACTTGGCATTCCCTAAATGGTCTATTTAAATTATTAGGTTGAACTATGTTTTTATTTTTATTATTATTATTATTATTATTTTGAGAGAGGACACAGGTGAATGGGCAGTAGGAGCGCATCAGAGGCAGAGGGAGAGAGAGAGAATCTTACAAAGGCTCCATACCCAGCATAGAGCCTGATGCAGGGCTCGATCTCAGCACCCTGAGATCATGACCTGAGCTGAAATCAAGAGTTGGACCCTTAACCGACTGAGCCACTGGATCCGACTGTGTTTTAATTTATTTTTCTATTTACTAGACTTAGGAAAAAGACAAACTAAAGAAAGTACGTATTTTCTGCACATCTCAGTTGGAGTCTGTGAAATCTTTTGCACACCTGCTCAAAGAAGAGTGGTGGGAATAAGTCAGAACAGAAAACCCTCAGTCCCTCTTTCGCAGTTTTCCCCTCTTCTCCTGCTTCTAATGGTTTACAAAGTCCGCAGAGAATTGAAGGCATTGCTTTGAGGTTCTAGTTTGGGCAGCTGATTGATGTTGTTAACACACGCAAGACGAGTGAAATTAGATCCAGGAACAGGATTGTGAACTGTCCTTGTGACAAGTTTAACTTGATGTAATTATGCCTTATCAGTGTCAAAATATATTTTGGAAGTTGGTGGGGGGATGTCTGGTTAAGAAAGGGATTGGGACAGGAGGTATGGACTGGAGAGTGGTCAATATAGGAGTGATAAGAGAAGTTATTGGGATGGATGAGATCTCCCTGGAACACAGTAGGAAGGACATACATTGATGGCGGAGGAAAGGGTCAGTGCGGGAAACCGAGAAAGACAACTTGTGAGGAAAATGGTCGATTGCGAGAAGCAAGACGTTTTGAAACACTAAAGAGGAGAGACTTTCCAGAAAGACTTTGTGATAAGTTGGGTTAAATGACTTCATTATTGATTCATTCAACAGATACTAAGTGCTTATCATGTGCCTGGTATGGTATCAGGCTCTGGGGATGCGAAGAGGAAAAGATAAGACGACAGGTGCAAGGTGGTTGGGTGGGATGTGAACCTGGAAGGAGGGCAGGGATGCTTCACTTCATTTTTCATCTCATTTCATTTCATTAATTTTTATTTTTTTCAGCTTTTATTGAGGTATAATTGACAAATGACAGAGAAAATTGTAAGATATTTGAAATGGACAAATGGTGATTTGATATATACACACTGTAAAGGGCTCCCCCAGGTTGAGCCACTTAATAGATCATATCCATCACCTCACATGTTTACTTTTTTTTTTTTCTGACAAGAACATTTAAGTTCTATTTTCTTAGCAGACTTCAATGATACATCACAGTGTCATCAACTCTGGGATGCTTCTTTTTAGACATAGAAGGCAGATATATAAATGAAGACATGTTCTGTGATGCTGGTAAATTTCAGAACCTCTTGGAGCCATTGTTGTAAAACAGAGAATTACTGTTGGGATTAAACCAGCTCATACTCCCAAAGGCCTAAGGCAGCTGAAGGGATTCCCTCCCAGTAGAGTAGTGGCAAAGTAGTGGAGAAAATTCTCTGAGAGTGAGGTCCTGGGCTGGAAGAAGAGAGAGGACATTTGGAAGCTGCTGCTAAGGAGGCTGAGGGAGGTCGGGGACCACGACTTCTAAGGTCCTCACTAACTCCGTGGTTCAATGATATTTCTTCCCCCTGAAGTATTTTTTTTAAGCCAACGATTTCATCCAAAACTGAAGTCTCTTTGTACTCTGCCCAAGAACAACAGAAGTCCTAGTATAATTATAAGCCTTGACAGGAAAACAGTACCCAAGGGAACCTTCCCTGGGATGGGAGGAGGCTTTCTTCAGTGGTGTCGTCCCTTCCCTGACACCCCCCAGACTGGGTCTGGTCCAGCCTGAAGATCCTGGACTGACCTTACCTTGGGAAGAGATGCCACTAGGGGGTGGGGTGGGGAGATGGTGCCGATGCCAGTTTACTTCCAGGTCCAATCCATATGTGGGTTTCCTTTACAGTGGGCATGGGATTTGGTTACATCCAGTAAGAGGGACTAAGGGATAGGCATGATACATGTATATTTTGATATACAGTGTATATATATTGTTTTTTTATGGGGGCAGGGGGAGAGGAAGAGGGAGAGAGTGACTTCCAATGCAGAACTTCATCTCACAACCCTGAGATCCTGACCTGAACTGAGATAGAGTCGGACACTTAACCAACTGAGCCACCCAGGCACCCCCCAGTTAGGGTATATTTTAATGGATATTTAAATAAGTACCCAGTTCATTCCCTTGTTTTTCAATTTAAGAAACATATTTCAAAAGCATATAATATACATATAATATTCCTATCCTAAAAAATTCCTTACTTAAATTTTCCGCCATTTTCTTTCTAGTTAGTTTTCTTTGCTTAACTAATATATGTAATGTCACCATTAAAATATTGTGCTTTTATTTCCTTAATGTCCACTGTCTTTGGATGAAGTCACTAAGTGAATTAAGCCCCTTTTGTACTTCTTGTTTTCTTTCTTTATAGAAAATAAAATGTAGAAGTAGTTTCATGTGGTTATTAACAAAAGAAGTTAATTTAATCCTTAGTGATACTGATTTCACAGTTTTTCTTCTCTATAAATTGCTGTAGCTTGTTTTAATGAAACAACTTGTGAAATTTCCTGAAGTAATGTTATTTTTTCTTCTCTTTCTTTTTCTCACATACTTTCAAATTTAATTTAGGAGCTGAAAACATCTCTATTTCTGTGTCTAACTGTTAAGGTTCTTATCCTTAAAAAAAGCATTCTTCCACAGAAATTAGAAATCCAGAATGAATGTATGACTTTAGACTCATGTCGAAGTTAAGAGACAATGACTTGCTGATGGGTAGAAGGAAGATCTTCATAAGGCAGCTCTCTTTGGTCTTTTCGTGGAAAGTGCCCTTTTCCTATAAAATAGCAATTATTAGGAGAATCCTAAGGAAGGATGGAAAGACACTGTGTGGGATTTATTAATGATGCTGTCTCCTTGATATGAAGTCTAAGAAATACACCGGCCCTCCAGATGTCGATGTTCTACAGAGTCTTGGTTTGAAAGTACATCAGAGCTTGATGTAACTGCAGTCTGGGACCACATACTCTCTTTCACTGGTGCTGTGACTTTTTGGCAGTCTTGGTGGGTTCACCTTCTGGACTGTTCCACTTCAATTTCAGTGACGTTGCAAACTGTTTTGCATAGGTGTATAATGGCACTGATATATTAAAAGCCATGTCTTATAAACATATGACGTCTCACGGGCAAACTGAAAGTAACTGCCTTGCCAAGTTTTAACCTATGTTTTTGTTTGTTTGTTTGTTGTTTTTGTTTTTGTTTTAATTTGACAGAGAGAGAGAGATAGCAAGTAGGCAGAGAAGCAGGCAGAGGGTGGGGGGAAGCAGGCTCCCCGCTGAGCAGAGAGCCCGATGCGGGACTCGATCCCAGGACTCTGAGATCATGACCTGAGCCACCCAGGCGCCCCTAACCTATGTTATAATACTTTTTACTTTAAGTATTTAAAAAAATGTTCTTGCTATTTTTGAACTATGGTCAATTCACAAAGTAAACTATGCAAATATTAATACAGACAGAACTTCTATGCATGTTAAGTTTCCTATTCTTGGGACAGTTAAAATATCCAGTTCTTAGTCAGTCTTTTTCTTTTGTTTGGTTTTATGATTCTTTCTTTAAATTCTGCTTTGATGACCACAACAAAATCATAGTTTGGCATTTGACCAATGGTAGCAGATTAACTATTTTAAAGAATCTAAGCCTGACTTAGGATGGAGGAACAGAGGAAACAAGCGTTGGGAATTTGGATTTTCTGATCAGCCACTGGAGAATGGATTTTTTCCACCTGTCATAGTGACAATGAGAACATTTATTTAGAAGGCATGGTCAGAGGAGTGCCTGGCTGGCGTGGGAGTCTTGATCTCAGGGTTGTGAGTTCAAGCCCCATATTGGGTGTAGAGGTAAATTAAAAAAAAAAAAGGAGGACAAAACAAAACTCATGGTCAGAGAATCTTGAAATTTCTGAGCTATAGAGGATCTTAATTTCTTATACGATTTTATACGGACAACTGTCTTATTTTTATAGAGATGCAAGCAGAAGAGAAGGGAAGTGATTCATCTAAGGGCACTTAGCTGTTACTGGTAGAAACTACTAGACCTGAATGCTCCAGTGCTACAAATTATGAAAGCTGAGGTATGGAGAATGTTGAGGTATGAATACAGGGAACTGGGGTGGGATTTTGAAAACAATTATTACAGGGTTCCACTTCCTAAACCAGCTTTGTTTGGAACCTGTTAACTAGATTCAGCTAACCATGTAGTGTTAAAGGCGAAAGGAGTTGAGATTTGCCTTGACTTCATGCCTTTGAAATCTGCAAGAGATTTGAATCTGATTCTAAATTTGACACTTACAGTTTTAGGCTTAGGTGCCTCAATTATAAAATCAGTGGCTTGGAGGGAATCTGTGGTTATCAAACTTTAGCCTGGATGAGAATTACCTGGAGGGCTTGTTACAACGAATTGTCTGGGCTCAACCCTCAGGTTTCTGGTTCAATAGATCCAGGTGGGGATTTGCATTTCTAATAAATTTGCAGGTTGTTGGAGGACCACATTTTGAGAACTCATGGCCTAGAGATCACCTTAAAGGTCTTTTGCTGTGCAAAAAATTCTTAACTGTCTTATCTTAACCTCCTTGGCAAACTAAAGTTAATACTTTGTTCTTCAGCCGGCTCTTGGAAGGGATGGGACAGGGAGGTGTTGTACTAATGAAACCAAGTTTTGTGAGACCCTCAAAGGAAAGATACAAGTTCTTTCCAGAATGATTTCAAAAGAGTACAAATGTTGGAACAAGAAGGTGAGACCTCGGACAAAAAGAAACTGGGAGAACTCTGCTGTACCGAGTGGATCACAGGCATCTCAGCAGTGCCTTCCCATGGAAGCCATCTCAAAACAAACCTTATTTATTTAAATTGGAGTCAGTGGGAGCTCCCAATGAGAGAAAATAGAAGATCAAAGCAGTTAAGTGAAAAACCATGCAACGAGAATTTTATAAAACTACTATCTAAAGAATTCTTCAGGTAAGAACTTTTCAGTTACATCTTCTCCCTGTTCTTTCATAGTTAAAATGGCGTGACGCCATGGTTTTAATCCAACTTTACTCCTTTCTTAACTTTTAATACAAATATGCTCCTCCCCCCCCCCCCCCCAGATAAAGGCAGTTCTTTAATTGCAACAAAGAAAAATGGGGAAGTCCACATGCATAGTGGATTCCTTGTTCCTTCGCAGATCCCTGGTTTTGCCTGTGGCAGTGTTCAGGAATGGATATTGGCTGAGGTAGTTCTGCTGGGGTTTGCTACAGTTAACATTTTGTTCTGTATGTAACCTGATTGCTACAGGGACGCACCACTTACTTTTTACACGGTTTATTTGTTTTAGGCCACGTTTTAAAAAGAAATATTCGTAAGATTTGGAATATGTCTTTTAAAAAGTAAAAATTGCATTTAAGGTGTAAAAATATACCCCCAATAGAAAAAAAATTATTTTACATTTAATTTAAAAATGACCCCCAAATTGATTTAAGTCACTTAAGGAGAAGTAACTTTTGTGTTTGTTTGTTTTTTTTTTCTGGTAAAGATCTAATATGCTGGTGATCTACTTTTGTCTTAATGAGATATGACCCTTGTTGAGTGTAAATTTGGAGAAAAGAAAGAAAATAAACACATACCTCTCAGTTGGTTTTCTGTTGACTGCATAACAGTTAGTGTTTTACCTGTGTTTTCACGGACACAGCAGGGAGGAAGATACGTGTCTTGCAATGAAAAGAAGCCTGACTGATCACTGAAAGACCATCTGGGAAACTTCCTCCAGATAGCTGGAGGTTGTCCTGGACACTGAGGGCCTGGGCGGCCATTGTCCCCATGGAGCCACGGAGGAGCTCTGCTGCTGGTGTCGAAATTAGTTGGGGCCCGCCCTTCCTCCCTCCCTCCTTCCCTCCTTCCTTCCCTCCCTCCCTCCCTTCCTTCCTTCCTCTTTCTTTCCTTCTCTTTTTTTCTTCCTTCTTTCCCCCTCCTTCCTTGTTCTCTCTTTCCTTCCTCCCTTCATCTCTTTCTTTCTTTCCTTCTTTCAAGACTTTATTTATTTATTTGAGAGAGAGAGAGAGAGAGTGCACACAAGCATTGGGTGGGGGGGTGGGGAGCAGACCTCCCCACTGATCAGGGAGCCAGATGCCGGGCTCCATCTTAGGACTCTGGGATCATGACCTGGGCCAAAGGTAGACGCTTAACCCACTGAGCCACCCAGGTGCCACTCTTTTTTACTTCATCTGGTTGATTTGTGATGTCATCCAAAAGTTGTTTTTTAGAAGCTAATTATGTCAGAAACAGAAATTGAGGCTCATCATAGCTATAGTAAAAACAAACGTCAGATGGTAACCATTGTGGGGGAGGCAGAGAAACGGAACCCACTTAGTGTGTTGGTAGATTGCGGAATGGTCCAGCTGCTTTGGAAAACAGTGGCATTTCCTGAAGCTGTTACACCTAGAGTTAAGGAGTGAGCAGGCATTCCTCTCCTCTTTTTCTTTCTCCTTCTTTCCTTACCCCTTCTCCACGTATACTTTCAGACTTGCCGCAGTGGAATGTAAGCCCTGTGAGAGCCCAGGCCTGGTTCGTCTGGTTGCTGCTGTATCTCCAATATCTGGAATGGAGCTTGGCACCCAGCAGGTGCTCAACATACTCTTAATTGAACAAACCAGTAAGACACAGGCATATAGTAAAGTTAGTAAGAGTACAGGCTCTGCAGTTACCCTGCCTCTGTGTGAATTCTGGCTCAACTCTTACTATGGGATCTTGCATTAGTTACTCAGCTTCTTTGGGCCTCAATTTCCCTATCTGTGAAATGGGATAGTGATAGCACAGAAGATTTTTGAAGACAAGCACGCGAAAGAACTTATTAAAAATAAACAAAATTCATTTAGCAAAGTTTTTTTTTTTTTTTTTTTTGAATCGTCTAACACTTTGCGCCATGTAACATGGCCATCATCTCTGTAGATGCATAAGATGTGGCCCCTGGCTTCCGGATCATAAGGAACTTTTCCCCTATTAGGGAAGAGATCTATCTGGAAGAATACACCAAGGTGATTGTACCACATTAGGCAAACGCGGTAGGAATCACGGATTAGTCAAACTTTATTTGGAGTTCTTAATATTAAGGAGACATAGTAATTTTGAGATGAATTGATTTCTCTAAAATATTGTGATATGTGTAAGAATATTAATTTTTATATATTTCAAGTGGACGACATTTAGTCATCATGAGAAAATTGTATTTCATGTCTGGCCCATTTACTTCATTTAAAAACAATGAAAATTAGTACATTGAACACAGAATATATGAAAAATACCACTTTATTTTTGTCTCCCATACTTCCTTTAAAATGTATTTCAGTGGGAGTATTTTTCCCCTGCCCCTGGATCTTAGCTTAGGCAGGTCCTATGACTTTGGGGCTCACCCTTAGATCATTGTAGTTCTGTTAGGCTTTGATCACAATAGCAGGTTGTGCTGCCTTTGACCTAAAGTTCCTCCTACACCTAAGTTCCAGAAATTCTAGAATTTTAGAAATCTAGAAATTTAGAAATTTCTAATTTAGAAATCTGGAAAATTTAGAAATTTAGAAAATCTAAAATTCTAGAGTAAAGAATTCTCAGTTAAGAAACTTCGGAGCACCTGGGTGGTTGAGTCGGTTAAGCATCTGCCTTCAGCTCAGGTCATGATCCCAAGGTCCTGGGATCAAACCTGCATAGGACTCTCTGCTCAGCAGGGAGCCTGCTTCTCCTTCTCCCTCTGCCTGCTGCTCCCCCTGCTTGCACTCTCTCTCTCTCTGTGTCAGATAAATAAGTAAAATCTTAAAGAAAGAAATTAACTTAACACCTTCTAGGAAAACAAAATAGACATGGGAGACTGGGAACGTGATTCGATATAGTCTGTCCCTAGAACCCTACGTTTCATGAACTCTAGCTAGTGACCATCGGATTAGAAGGATGAATCAGCACAAAAAACCGCGAACTTCTGCAGGAGTTACATAAGGTTACTGTAGTTGGATAACTACAGTTAGGACAGTTGGCAAAGTTTCTCAGGAGGTTATGATGCTATCGAGAGGTTTCCAAATGTGGTGGCAAACTGAATCATTGCAAGATCTCCTAGTTTGGGTGCTCCCAAGCTTGCTGACAAACAACATAAGTACACCACCAACGTTCTTAGAAGAGAGGAGATTCCCCTGGGAAGAAAGAGGGACAGCCTGGAGGGTGGTATATTCTGCTTCTTACAAGAGTGGTATTAGGAGCTTTTGTAAGGAAATCATAGGTGTGTTTTTACAGACATATTTTTTTAGTGTATTGTGGGAAAAAAGGAAAACAAAAGTTGGCTGTTGTTAAGATCGCTGTAACTGGAGAATGTTTAGATAATGGTTTCCTGTATGTATATACATACATGTATGTGTATATAGAAGTGTGTGTGTGTGTGTGTGTGTGTAGCCAAGTATCAACATTCTGCTTTCAACTTAGGTAGTGGAGACAAGGTCACCACTATCTGTTAAAACTGGAATATCTGTGGGGCGCCTGGGTGGCTCAGTGGGTTAAAGCCTCTGCCTTCGGCTCAGGTCATGGTCTCAGGGTCCTGGGATCGAGCCCCGCATCGGGCTCTCTGCTCGGTGGGGAGCCTGCTTCTTCCTTTCTCTCTGCCTGCCTTTCTGCCTACTTCGGATCTCTGTCTGTAAAATAAATAAATAAAATCTTTGAAAAGAAAAAAAAAACAAAACAACAAAACAAAACAAAACAAAAAAACCTGGAATATCTGTGCTTGCCATCCCTATAGGAGAGGCCCGAAGTGGCTTTTCTGCATAAAGCAAGACAAATTCTCTACAAAGCAGGTCCAACCTTTGTGTGACAAAAAAAGACGTATTTAGCCTTGACAAAGTCTTTTATGCATATTTTGCATTGAATACATAAAAAAGCTTATTAGATAAAGAATGTTTTCGGTGACATCTTATACGTGTTAAACTAATAATAATGAGTAATTACTCATTCCTTGGCAAATACTGTTGCCAGAAACTACCTTTCCTCCTCTTGTAGCTTAAATAAATTCATTTTACTTTGTAAGAAAAGAGATCCCAAGAATGGTTTGTTTTCCCCTCTCTGTTCCTTCATCCGCGTGCTCAGTGCCTTTCTGGCTCATCACCCAGACCTGTTGACACTGGTGCCTTAGGTTCCAGGATGGCCCTACCAGGTGCAGGCCTCAATGCTCACCATGGGAAAGTTCAGAGAAACCTTCACTTAAGATGTTTGATGGAGGAACGCCTGGGTGGCTAAGTCGTTAAGCATCTGCCTTTGGTTCAGGTCATGATCCCAGAGTCCTGGGATTGAGTCCCACACTGGGCTCCCTGCTCAGCAGAGAGCCAGGTTCTCCCTCTGCCTGCCCGGCTTATGCTCTCTCTCTGAAAAATAAATAGGTAAGATCTTTAAAAAGAAAAAAAGTTAAAAACATGTTTGATAGAATCAAGCACATCTCAGTTTCCCAAACCCCCACCTCACCGCTACCAGCACACAACATTGCATAGTCTCAGCTCTGTCCGTAGTAACCTGCTTGTGAGTGTGTCTGCATCTCTTGTGGCCCTCCCAGCACGCAGCTGCTGTACTGGTCTGTGTTCCCAAATACCGTCACATTACTTTCATGATCTGTACAAAGCTTTATTACAAAAACCCCAGCCGCTGCTTCACCTCGTTTTTTCTATTCCTAACTCACAGTATCTACTTTTCTAATTATTTCCAAAAGAATGTTCTGTAATTCACATGTACTGCACTGATTTATTGCTGTCATCTAAATGTCATATAAAAGTAAATCCACTGTACCAGAAAATGGCATCAGGAAACTTACGACTGAGAAAAGAATTTAGTATTTCAAAACTAAAAACACATTAGCAAATAGATGCACACAATGAAACAAAAAGTCTTGTTTTGCAGATAAACTTCCTAATATAGGATTTGCTCGTTAAAAATGATCATTAGGGATGCCTGGGTGGCTCAGTCATTAAGCTTCTGCCTTCTGTTCAGGTCATAATCCTAGGGTCCTGGAACTGAGCCCCACGTGTGGGCCTCCCCGCTCGGGGCGGGGGTGGGGCAGGGGGGAAAGACTGCTTCTCCCTCGGGCCCCCCCACCTTGTGTCTCCGTCAAATAAATAAATAAAATCTTAAAAGAAAGATCATTGATTATTATTAACTCTGTTCAGTAAATTTTGATAACATCGTGTATTATAAGCATGCCTTGCCTTCCTCTTGTTTTTTAACCTAAAACCTTAATGAAAATATAAAACACAAAACTTTTTGTTCCTCAGCTTCTCCTAGTGAGTTACTACTTAGGCAAAGACCGCACGTCTCCTTATGTCACATTACAGTGTCCACGGCTGCCTAAGCCTTATCCTATGTTGTAACGCCTTTGAAATCAGGACTAGATTTTATTTATTTTTGTATTTCCCCCCGGCTCTTAACTTGTCATGTAAATTATTAGGGGGAAAATCTTTCTCCTCACTGCTTTTTTTTTCCCCCGGAAGATGATTTACAAAAAGTAATAAGGTCATTGTCAGCATGTACCCTCCAAAGAGAAATAAAGTTTAACTTGTGCCAATTAGTCTTTTATTTCAGTAACATGAAAGGTTGGGAAAAAATAGATGTAGTATCAGGACAGCCTCTCTGGATTCCTTTTTAGCTAAAAATCACACAAGGAGCTTTTTGTTTGAATGTTTTAGTTTGCTGCTGCCATTAAAATAACTCTTAAATCGTGACTTTAGACCCAGTTGCTGTGAGCAAGTTTTCAAGACTCACCAACCTTTGCTCTTCTTTAAAACAAAGTAGGTCAATTAAGGGAGAGATGCAATTCACAGAGAGGGTGAACACACACACACATGCACACACGTACACACACACACACAAGTTAAAAGGGGCTGCGTCTGGGTCTGCTCTGCAGGCTCAGCTGGTGTTTTATGGCCTATGTGGGTCTCGTTCTGGGCAGGGAATTGATGACCATGTCTCATGGTAACTCCTGAACACCAGAGCAGCTGTGTGCGGTATTGTCAAGGAAAACAATAAAGGTGAGCACACACAGCCAGCATATAAACAATTGTCACAGAGGTGCATGGTAATTAAGCCTAAATATTTAGCATTTTACATGAACTGCTTTAATTATTATTCTATTTTTACAGAAAGACAGGCTTTTGATTTCTCGCTTCAGTGTACTTGTAATCAGTCCAGAATGTTCCCTGTAAAGCCTGTCATTTCTTTCTGTCATTATCATTACCAAATCTAACTGCATTTACTCACCAAGTATTTGGGATTCCTTTGCCTTCTACGGCATTTGCCTATATCCTCAAGCCAAAATCTTGCTTATATGTTTGGACCCACACCCTGTCTCCATCCTCCCCCACATGCTCTGGCCCTCAGGACCAAGGTGACAAGCATGAGGTTGGAGGGCTGGACATCCCAATGGAGGGTGGGTAAGAAACAATCCAATGTTGTAAAAGGGAAGGGAGGCCAAACTCCAGAGACAGTCATGTAAGAATAAGAGGATCCACTGATGTTAAGGGTTGGTTTCCCTTAATCTTGAGTTGTGATCAGGTGTGTTGAAGGAGAGGCAAGAGGAAGAAGGGAGAGGAGGTCTGTCACGAGCACCGTATTAATCTACCCGCTTACCCGAAGCTACGGACTTCTAATGCGGCTCACTTTCAGGACACTCAGGGTATCAGGGCCATTTCTAACACCCCCATCTAGTCTGGGGTATGTCTACTATGAATATTCTACACTGTTGGGACTTTTAGGGGGTTAATAATAATAATATGCCCATTTTGTTTGGAGCTGTATGATTTATGAAGAGGGTTATACCTAATAACCCTGTGTGGTAGGCATTATCATCATCCCCATTTTTTTTTAAAAAAAAGATTTTATTTATTTATTTGACAGAGATCACAAGTAGGCAGAGAGAGAGGAGGAAGCAGGCTCCCTGCTGAGCAGAGAGCCCAGTGCGGGGCTTGATCCCAGGACCCTGAGACCATGACCCGAGCTGAAGGCAGAGGCTTCAACCCACTGAGCCACCCAGGCGCCCCCCTCATCCCCATTTTTAAATAAATAATTTTTTAAAGATCTCAGCTTAACTGGGGTATAATCAACATCTAAGATTGTAAGATAGCTTAAGTACACATCATGGTAATTTGATATATGTGTACTTTGTGAAAGGATCTAGTGAATTCACACAACCACTGCTTCGTATATGGATCCTTTTACCCCTTGGTGAGAACACTTAAGTTCTACTCTCCTACCACATTTTTAAAAATAATTTTTTAAATTTTTTATAAACATATAATGTATTATTAGCCCCAGGGGTACAGGTCTGTGAATCGCCAGGTTTACACACTTCACAGCACTCACCATAGCACATACCTTCCCCAATGCCCATCACCCAGCCACCCTCTCCTGACCCCCCCCCCCCCGGCAACCCTCAGTTTGTTTTGTGACATTAAGAGTCTCTTATGGTTTGTCTCCCTCCCGATCCCATCTTGTTTCATTTATTCTTTTCCTACCCCCCCAGACCCCCCACGTTGCATCTCCACTTCCTCATATCAGGGAGATTATGTGATAGTTGTCTTTCTCCTCTTACCACATTTTAATTATACTCGTTTTTAACAGTGTAGATTGAGGCTCAGAGAGGAGATGACCCACAAGCCCCTGGTGGTCAAGCCAGAGCCGGATTCATGTCAAGAAAACCGAGAGCACTGAGAGAGCGGTGAGGTGAACTCTGGGTAGAAACTCTGGGTAGAAAGGAAAAGGGGGAGGAAGGTGTTGAAGGTGGCAGAAAAGAGGGGAAGATGGGAGCCTGGGAAGACAAACTTGCGTCCTCCCTGTTCTGTGGTGCTGGCTTCAGTTCATCTCTTGTCTCGTGCAGTCAGTTGAATACCGGTGCACAAATTCGTTCACCAACCCGACCCTTTGAGGGTGTCCTTCATCTCAGCAAGGATTCATAGCTGCAGTTTTGAAAACCTGCAAAAAAAAAAAAAAATCCATCTTATTTTTGGAAATCATTTCCTACAGTTTTCATTCTAATCATATTATCAAATTCTGTTTAGAATGAATTTGAAGAGACTATAAAAATCCTTCCGCTGTGCTGACATCTAACATCAAATGTTGCTTCTCTGAGAAACCTTTGGAGGCTTTCTCTCCTCGGGATAGCTGAGTTCTGTGGTTTTACCTCTGCGTCACCTATAAAATATTATACCAGAGATTGTTAAATACTGAACTGCTTCCTAGCTAATCCTATTCGTTTCTAATTTTAAAATAAGAAAACAAAGTTCGTTTAGTTTTTAAGTGGCTTAAAAAATCTATTTTTAGATGACAATATATTCTTGGTTCACTCTTAGTAGTTAGGGGACTGTTTCTGCTCTTACTACTTCCCTCTTGCTTTTTACTCTTGCCTTGTAACTTCCGTCTTCAGATAATTTTTCTATAAGTAAAGTCAGGTTTGTATGTCATTTATAAGATACGAAGCAGGTCTCTAAATTACCAAACCAATGGCTCTTAAAGTTAGGGTCTCTTTATACTCTTAAAATGTACCAAAGCCCCAGAAAATTCTTATGTGGGTTTATGTTTGATATATCTACCAGTATTTACCCCAAATGGAAATGAAAACTAAGAAACTTGTGAAATGGGGCGCCTGGTTGGCTCATTTGGTTAAGTGTCTGCTTTTGGCTCAGGTCATGATCCTGGGGTCCTGAGATCAAGCCCCACTTTGGGCTCTCTGCTCTGTGGGAGCCTGCTGCTCCCTTTCCTCTCTGCTTGTGCTGTCTCTCGCTATCTCTGTCACTATCTGTTGCGCTCTCTCAAATAAATAAATAAAAATAAAATCTTAAAAAGAAAAAAGAAGCTTGTGAAATATTTCCTTATAATTCATTAAAAGTAGCAATAATGTTAACTGAAATAACGTTTTTGAATAAAAACAATTACACCAAACAAAAAGAACGTATGAGAACAATGGCATTGTTTTATGTTTTTGCAAATGTCTTCAATATCTGGTTTAACGGAAGACAGCGGAGTCCTCATATCTACTTCTGCATTCAAAGTGTTGCAGTATCACACATCACACAGTCTCTGGAAAACTCCAATGTGGAAAAAAAAAAGATAACATCTCAGTTTTATTATGAACATAATTTTGACATTGTAGCGTGCCTGAGAAAGTCTTAGGGACCATAATGGGTCCCCCAACCGCACTTTGATAACTACTACACTGAATCATCATGATAAGGCTTAAAGGAACCAAAGAGATCATTGTTAACAATCATGGCCATACTTAACCCATTCCAAAATGTTGGTTATCTTGTAGACTACCTTTTCTTGACAATGTTCTTTACATGCGTGTTTGTTTGTTTGTTTTTTTCAGGGAGAGGAAGGTAAATTCGTTCAGCTACTTATCATCAGAAGAGCTTAACATTTGGAAATAAGCAATATAGTGTAGTGGTAAAGAAAAATAGCTTTATGAGGTACAGAATATTGTGTGGTTGGTGCTGCCATTTCTATTAGAAATAAAAAGAGTGAGCAAGGGTTGCCGTAGGACTTTCTAGAAGAATATATAAAAAACAGTACTAGTGGTTCTCTTTGAAGCGAGAACTGGGGAAAAAACAGCTCTCACCCATTTATAGCTTACGAGTTCTTTTTTATAGGTGTATGTATTAGTTTCTCAAAATATGTAGTTAATGGGGTGCCTGGGTGGCTCAGTGGGTTAAGCCTCTGCCTTCGGCTCAGGTCATGATCTCAGGGTCCTGGGATCGAGTTCCGCATAGGGCTGTCTGCTCAGCAAGGCACCTGCTTCCCCCCTGCCACCTGCCTCTTTGCCTGCTTGTGACCTCTCTCTGTCAAATAAATAAATAAAATCTAAAAGAAAAAAAAGATAGTTAATGACAAAAGGAGAAAACAACAAACCGGTAGAGTCAGAAAGATTTAGGTTAGAACCTTTGTCTGCTGCTTATTACCTCCAGAACCTTGGCCTAATTTCTGGACCTGTTTAATACCCATTTTTTTTTACCTGTAAATTGGAGTTATTGATAGTTCCTACCTTATAAGATTAGTGTGAGGGCTAAATGAGAAAATAAAATAATGTCTTGTTCCCGTAGAAGGATATGTTTTACTTATTATTCTTACTACTCGTAATTATCATCACTTTATAAATCAAAAGCTTATTTTGAAAGTCAATCTTTCTTTAATTTTCCTGATTCTGAAGCTTCATTTGATGAATATGGTAATGCAGTTACGATCATGATCTGCTCATTAGGGGTCCTTGAAAAGTCTAGGTTATTTGATCATTTTTGACTGCATCTTCTTATCTTTTTGCTCAAAATCATTTGTGCTGGACTTCTTCCATGATCACATTTCTATGCCTCACACCTGTGCTTGGCAACCTTTTTTTTTTTTTTTTTAAAGGTTTTATTTATTTATTTGACACACAGAGATCACAAGTAGGCAGAGAGGCAGACAGGGAGAGAGTGGGGGGAAGCAGGCTCCCCGCCGAGCAGAGAGCCCGATATGGGGCTTGATCCCAGGACCCCGAGATCATGACCTGAGCCGAAGGCAGAGGCTTAACCCACTGAGCCACCCAGGCGCCTCTCTGCTTGCCAACCTTAACTGGGGCCCGGTGCCTAAGTCCATGGTTCTTTTACCCCAGGCCGGAATCCCTGGCTCCAGACCAGCCAGTCTGAGTCGGCGTCTTGCTCTTTTTATTCTTGAATGTGCTTCGTTCTGCCCTGTCATTTCTATATTGGATTTGGAATCATCTATTTTTAGCAACCTTTTAATTTCTTGGTTATTCTGCTCAGCTAGGATGAATTTATAAGTTCCGTCTCCTCTGGTTTTGCTTCTGTGTGTTCCTGTACAAAATGCATTACTCACTTCCTACTTAACTTAATACCCATATGATTATTTCCTGCATGCTTTTTATCCCATCGCATTGGGGTCTGATCCTTGATGGTCACTTCACAAGTGTTTGTCTGAGCTTCAATTGCTAATTCTTGGTGCCTGATAAATCTAAAGACTCCTATATCAACAATATATAGGTTGATAGAAGTAAATTACTTAGCTTGGTGAATGATGGAAGACACAGAAATATCATTCTCTAATGCCTATTAGATACATAGTGTACTCTAGCAGAGATGGGGCTG
Source organism: Martes martes (assembly GCF_963455335.1). NCBI lineage: Eukaryota > Metazoa > Chordata > Mammalia > Carnivora > Mustelidae > Martes > Martes martes. Next base: position 12,584,709 of record NC_137893.1, read on the forward strand.
GGTGAGACAGCATTCTATAAGGAGTGCTGTTTATTAGATTTTGCCAGAATCTTGAGAGCACTTGTCACAAATTCATCTACACCAGATATTGGTACAAAATAATGGCTACAAAATTATCTGTTAGGAAGACAGAAGGATCTATTGAGTATGAAATGGGAAATATATGCATTTTTTTCTATAGGCCTATTGTAAATAAATTGTAATGGATTTATGGTGGGTTCAGATATCAGTCCTCAGGTCCTTTCTAATAAAGAATCGGTGATAAATTTAAGGGGCATAGCCAAGAAAATAACCTCTATTCTAGTCTAGTTCAGTTTCTCAGCCTGGACACTGTTGACATTTTGAGTGGATAACTCTGGGCTCAGGGCTGTCCTGTGAATTGTAGGGTGTTGAGTCACATGTCTGGCCCAGCCTCCTAGGTGCCTGTAGCATCCCCTTAGTCATGACAATCACAGATGTCTCCAGACTTTGCCAAATGGCCTCCGGTGGTGGGGGCGTAGTCTAGTATTTAAAGTTTATAACAGTGCATCTAACTTTTGATTTATTAGTAAAACAAGTGGAAGACTATTGGACTTTGCTTCATTTGGGTGAAAATATTTTATTATTGTAACTTTCTGTTTTCATTCTTTATTGTTTTGTTCCCCTTGACCAGAATATTAAATTATTATGTTTTCTACGTATTCTTGTGAAATTGTTTTATTATCATTAGTACTGTTATGATTAGTAGTCATTATCCATTTTCCCTAGTAGGGTCTAAGTACCCATGAGGAAAAAACTTTTTCTGGACCAGTGTATATTCTTGTCTATATTAATGACTGCCACTTGGTACATGTTTAATAAATATTTGTGGAGTGAGTGAATGAATGAATTCTCATGCTTGAATTGAGAAGCAGTATATTCTTGGAAGACTAGAAAAAGAGTCAAAAGATCTGCTTTCTGGTCTTGGTTGCTCTGCGCTATCTTTGGCCAATCTTTTTATTTCACTAGCTTTTGATTTCCTCATAGGGTAAATGACCCATGAAAGATCTTGTGCTAGTTTCCTAGGGCTGCCATCACAAAGTTCCAAGCACTGGGTGGCTTAACACACAGAAATTTATTGACTTAGCCTGGAAGTCAAATCAAAGTGTCTGCAGGGCTGTGCTGTCTCTGAAACCTGTAGGGGACAATCCTTCTTGGCCTCTTCTAAATTTTTTTTTTTAAAGATTTTATTTATTTATTTGTCAGAGAGAGAGAGAGAGAGCACAGGCAGACAGAGTGGCAGAGGGAGAAGCAGGCTCCCTGCGGAGCAAGGAGCCCGATGTGGGACTAGATCCCAGGACGCTGGGATCATGACCTGAGCCGAAGGCAGCCGCTTAACCAACTGAGCCACCCAGGCGTCCCGGCCTCTTCTAAATTTTGATGTTTGGCAGCAGTCTTGTCGTTCTTCACTTCCGGATACGTCCATCACTCCAATCTCTGCCTTTGTTGTCACATGGTCTTCTTCCCCATATGTGTCTCTGCCTCTGTGTCTCTTCTTGTCTTATAAGGACACTAGTCATATTGAATTAGGACCCAACCTAATGACTTCATGGTAACTTGATTTCAGCTGTAGAGACCCTATTCCCAAATAAGGTCACATTCACAGGTAGCAGGAGGGGAGAGCGGGTTAGGATGTCCGTGTATCTTCTGGGGGGGTTACAATTGAGGGATACAATTGAACCCATAACAGACTACCTTTAATCTATATGTTGCTATTACAGTTTCTGACTTTGCCTGTTGCTCTTAAGTTATAGATCACAAGCAAGGTTGAGAACAGAATTATAATTTGAATCCAATTTAGAATTTAGACTCTTTCAAAAGAAATGGCTGAAATGTAACAGTGCTAGAGGGATCTCAGGGATAGTGTAACCTACACTATAATGCTGAGCCCACCACACTGCTTTGCCTCTGTGTTTGGCAACACCAAACCATTACCATCAATAAAAACTCATCTAACAGTGACAATGGCCAATGGTAATTCTATGCTCATTGCCTGACTGTACTATAGTCTGCAGTAAGTTCACCTAAAAATTAATTATAGAAAGTATATATTTAAAAAACCCAAAGAAGTATATAATAGAATGTTATCTGACATGGTCAAGAACTGTAAATGTAAAGATAGACATATTTTTGTTAATGGAGAGCTATCATGGTGATTAAGAGGTCAGACCTTTATAACAGATTGCCTGGATATGAATTCCAACTCCATCATTTACCTAGTGGCCTTGGGCAAATTATTTAACTGCACTAAATGCACTTGTAAAATAGGGATAATAAATACTATCTACATCATAGAATTGCTTTGAGGATTAAATGACATGGACATGATGTCAAAAAGACTCATTGAGCCCATTTGAAAATTTCTCTGATCAAAGGTAGAAGAATTTGGGCTTCAATGAGGATAAGAACTGAAATGGATTGAAACCTATCAAATAGATTAAAGTCTATGGTTTTGAAATTGGATGTGATTAAAAGAAATAAATCAGTCGTCTTCTAAGGTTGACCAAAACTAAACAAAATTGCAGCTTTGTCTTGAAAACTGTTTAAGGAGAAAAAAATCATCCATTTATCCTGCCTTACCCATATGAACTATACCACTAGGTAACTGTATAACCAATGAGTGGAAGAATCATCTTATAGATTATATCATTTAATAAGTAAAAAATAATAAAGCAATAAAAAGTAAAACACCATTATTTTGTAACTCCAATTATTGAATAGACTAGGCATTGAGCTTCAGTAGCTGCTAACATAAAAAAGAATGAAAACCAGATAGACTCCCTGATGAAAAAGAGCATAAGAACACTTACTAGACTTTCCAAAACTGTCACACCTGAATCCGAGTTTAATAAAGTTTCCGGATCCAGCCGCCAATGTGTAGGAAATGTGGAGGACAGAGGAATGCATTAAAGTGTACCATGAAAATGCAACCACCAACATTGAGACTGTGGGAAACTCCACGTCGAATAAGCTGGAAAGTTGAACAGATTCATTGTAAAGGAAAGGAGTAGAAAGAAGAGAAAACTAGTTTGGAGATTAAAAGATTTATCAGGTTAAAAACGTAGAGTATCTAGCGATTAATGCTTGGGTGATAAAACCAACAAAGGAAATCATTATTCTACAAGTCAAGATAGTGCTTACTTTGTGGGGTAGGCATGATTAGGGTAGGGCACAAAGAAGGGGCTTCTGGGACCGCTGGCAAAGGTCTTTTTCTTGGATAGTTTCAAAGTTTTTGTCTTATAAAAATTAACTGTCCTTGGGACGCCTGGATGGCTCAGTGGGTTAAAGCCTCTGCCTTCGGCTCAGGTCATGGTCTCAGGGTCCTGGGATTGAGCCCCGCATCGGGCTCTTTGCTCAGTGGGGAGCCTGCTTCCTCCTCTCTCCCTGCCTGCCTCTCTGACTACTTGTAATCTCTGTCTATCAAATAAATAAATAAAATCTTAAAAAAAAAATGGACTGCCTTTCACACTTGTTCAGGATGGTTTCTGGTTGCTATTTTATTGTAAAAAGTTAAATACCTCTCCAACTCTGAAATATCATTCTAACAACCTGGGAGACCAGGTTTGGATATAGAAGTCCTTGACTCCCCAGAGTTCCACCCTGGCACAGAGGGGTCTTGGAGGGTTTGCCCTAGCTTCCGACTGAGCTCACTCCCCTCCCACTCCTAGTCTCATCTCATACTTGGAGAGATTTCATGCAAACATGTGTGCACGCAAGGTTCATCTACACCTCCCTACAAATGGCTACACCTTAAAACTGGGGAGGGCACTCTGGTGGCCCATAAACACCCGGGTAGATGAACTTGAGAGAGAGCCCTGCACAGACACTAACCAAGACTTGGGGCTATGTGGGCAGAGTACTCCTCTCCCAAACTAAGGACTACCATAACAAAGTACCACAACTGTGTGGCTTAAACAACACAAATTTATTGTCTCATAGTTCTGGCAGCTGGAAATCCAACTCAGGATGTCAACGGTGTCATACCTTCTGAGGAAACTGAGGCCTCTCCTTTTGGCTTATAGCTGTCTGTCTCCTCTTTGTATCTCTTTACATCATCTTCCTTCCACCTGCCTTGTGTCCAGATTAGGATACTAGTCATAGCAGAATAGAGCCAACTCTAATGACATCATTTCAACTGGGTATCTACGTAAAGACCTAGTTTCTAAATAAGGTCCCATTCTGAGGTACTGGGGGTTAGGACTACAATGTATTTTTAGTTAGGGGACACAGTTCTACTCTCATTAGGCAGGAATTCTGGGATACCATGGAGCATGGTCTAGAAGGGGTTCCATGGGTTCCAAATGGCCATGTCCTCTTAGCTCCATGGACACCTTCCTCTGTAGGGAGGTCCATAAGGCAGATGAGAGCCATAGGGACCCAGCTGGTAGTGTGCCTGTTAGGAATGTGTCCTATAATGTAGCATATATAATTACAAACTGTAGCAAACTCTGCTCCACCCTTTTCTTTCAGCCTTACCATTTCAGAGCAAGCTGGACCTATGACCTACTACCGGCATCTACATCCCTTTGCCTGAAGGTTTTCTCTGACCCAGGGAGCCTGCTCTGTGCCAAGAAATTAACACTGCCCTGGAAGAAGACCTTAACCCATGACTGAAAAGAGCTGGGATGTGGTCCACCTCCCTGCTCCTTGGGAAGGATAAATCTGAGGAAAGGGTAAATATCAATGTCAAAGACTTTCCCCATCATTAAAAAATTTCATGAAAAGATATTAACATCGAATTGTCATATATATGTATATTTTCCCTTGTGTATTTTATTATTGTTTGAATCCACCACTTTAAAGGGCAAACTCCAAGAAGACGGGGGTTTTTATCTGTTTGATTGGCTGCTGTATGCCCAAGCCAGGGTCTGGTGCATGCACATGTGGGCAATGCCCTTGGGGATGTGGATCCTGGGAGAGTGGAGAATGGTGGCACTCATGGAGCGGGGAAGGGAGATCAGGAGGCAAAGTTCAGAGCACTTATGATACTGCATTTTGTCATCTTGTTTTATTTTTACCATGATTTTCTTCCCTCTTCCCCAATATTATGATTATTTGAGAGCTATTTGTACTGGGCTCATGATGTTTATCTGTATTTAAATTTCCAAAATAATCGATCAAAGGAGAAATGTGGTTGGTGCCTGACTGGGCCATCACAGTAACCCAGTATGGCTAGAAATACACCCCTCAGTCTCCTCCCTGATGTTTCCTCTTCCAAACATTTCTTTCATTTTTTTTCTTTTTTAATGGAGATAGAGTTAGCTTCAGGTCTACAAAATAATGATTCAATATTTGTATATATTGCAAAGTGATCACCACAATGTCTAGTGTACACCTGTCACCGTACATAATCAGAAAACTACTTTTTTCTTGTGATGAGCACTTTTAAAATTTACTCTCAGCAACTTTCAAGTATGTAACACAGTATTCCTAGCTCTGGCCACCCTGCTGAAGGTTCTATCCCTAATCCTTATTTCTTTTATAACTGGAAATTCATACTTTTTGTGTATCTTCTGACCCTCTTCTTCCATTTTGCCCACCCCTCCCCCTTACTGGCAGTCACCGGTCTGTTCTTTGTATCAGTGAGCTTGTTGTTGTTTTTTTAAATTCCACATATAAGTGAGATCACATAGTATTTGTCTTTCTCTGTTTGACTTACTTAGCATAATGCCCTCAGGGTCCATTCATGTTCCTGCAAATGGCAAGATTTCATTCTTTTAAAAAAAGATATATTTATTTGTGAGAAAGAGGGGGAGGAGCAGAGGGAGAGGAGTGGGAGGATCCCAATCAGATGAACTGCTGCACACAGAGCCTAACACCAGGTTCAATGCCACAACCCTGAGATCGTGACCTGAGCTGAAACCAAGAGATAGTTGCTTGACTGACGGAGGCATCCAGGCACCCTAAGATGTCATTCTTTTTTTTTTTTTTTTAAAGATTTTATTTATTTGAGAGAGAGAGCGAGCACATGTGTGGGGAGGAGGTTGAGCAGGTAGAGGGGGAGAGAGAGAAGCAGACTCTCTGCTGAGTAGGGAGACAGATTCAGGCTGATCCCAGGACTCTGAGATCACAGCCTGAGCTGAAGGCAGATGTTTAACTGACTGAGCCACCCAGGTGCCCTAAGATTTCATTCATTTTAATGGCTGAATAATATTCCAGTGTGTGTGTGTGCGTGTGTGTGTGTGTGTGTGTGTGTGTGTGTGTGTGTGGTTTTCTTTATTCACCCACTGATGGACACTTAGGGTGTGTTTCCATATCTTGGCTATTATAAATAATGCTGCAACGACCATGACGATGCATATATCTTTTTGAGTTAGTGTTTAAATTTTTTTGGATAAATGCCGAGAAGTGGAATTGCTGGATCATATGGTAGTTCTATTTTTAATTTTTTGAGGAACCTCCATCCTGTTTCCCATTGTGGCTGCATCAATTTACATTCCTAACAACAGTGCACAGGGGTTTCTTTTTCTCTATATCCTTTTCAAATCATATTATTTGTTGTCTTTTTGATAATAGCCATTTTAACAGGTGTGAGAAGATATTTCATTGTGGTTTTGATTTGCGTTTCTCTGATGACTAGGGATGTTGAGCATCTCTTCATGTACCTATTGGCCATCTGTCTGTTTTCTTTGCAAAAATGTCTATTTAGCTCTTCTGCCCATTTTTAAATCAGATTGTTTTTTGTTATTGAGTTGTATGAGTTCTTTATGTATTTTGGATGTTAACCCCTTATCAGATACGTGATTTGCAGTGTTTCTTTTTTTCCCATTCAGTAGGCTGTTCTCAATTTGCTGACGGTTTCCTTTGCTTTGCAGCAGTGTTTTAGTTTGATGTAGGTTCCACTTACTCATGTGCTTTTGTGGCCTTTGCTTTTTAAGTCAGATCCTAAGTATCATTGTTAAGACCACTACCAAGGAGCTTACTGCCTATGTTTTCTTCTAGGAGTTCTACCATTTCAGGTCTTACATCCAAGTTTTTAATCCATTTGGAATTAATTTTTGTGTATGGTGTAAAGTAGTGGCCCAGCTTCGTTTTTTTGCACGTGGCTGCCCAGTTTTCCCGATATCATTTATTGAAGAGGCTGTCCTTTCCTCATCGTGTATTGTTGGCTCCTTTGTCATAAGTGACCTATATGCACTGGGTGATTTCTGGCTCTTTATTCTGTTCCATTGATCGATGCATTCGTTTTTATGCTACATACCGTTTTGATCACTATAGCTTTGTAGTATAGTTTGAAATCAGGAAGCCTGATGCCTCTAGCTTGGTTCTTTTGTCTTCTGATCACTTTGATGATCTTTCAGCAATTCTGATTCTTTCTCAAGGCAGCAATGACTCATAAAGAATCAATTGTTATTTTTCTATGGAAGGCAGAACTCTATTATTAAGTCCGGTTTTGTGTCTGGTTTATTCATGCATCGCCACTTTTTTCTGTTCATTCTTTTTCTCTGTTTATTTTCTAGGGTTGTTTGCTTCAGGACAGATGTAAGCCACACAACCATACAAGAACTTTTCTTGTAGTTCACACAACCCATATAAGAACTTTTCTCCTTCTGAAATGTTTACCTATTTCTGATTTCACTGACCTTGTATACCTTCCATCTCTGTGACACAACTCAGCCAGGAGGTTGAATTATTCTATTATTCCTCCAGTTGCCTAACACAAGACTGGTGTGGTGATATTGTCTACTGCTGTAACGGTTTTTGGGTGTGGATTATATTATCTTTTAGAAAACATTATCTAATTTTTAAAAATATTATTTTATTTATAAACCTAGAACAGTAGGAGCTGATGGTAGATACTCAGCTCCTTATTGAACTGATAACAAGATACTTACCTTTTTTTTTTTTAGATTTTATTTATTTATTTGACAGACAGATCACAAGTAGGCAGAGAGGCAGGCAGAGAGAGGAGGAAGCAGGCTCCCTGCCGAGCAGAGAGCCTGATGCGGAGCTCGATCTCAGGACCCTGGGATCATGACCTGAGCTGAAGGCAGAGGCTTTAACCCCACTGAGCCACCCAGGCACCCCACTTATAGACTTTTTAAAGTTGTCTTAGATCTGAATGGTTAAAATGCAGGATAGTTACCATTTCTCTTATGTCCAGTGAGTACAAAGAAAGTAAAATGACACAACGACTACCAGGGAAGAGCACAGAGGAATTGTATAACTTGAATGAATAATCAACTTAGTAGAGAAGGATTTAGTGGGACACAGGGGAAAAATAATTACTTGAGTAGATGGGTCTTTAGATGCAAATAGGAAAGCTGCTGGAAACAAAACCAACCATCCTATCTGGCTCCGTAGTATACACAGGAAAGCAACAGCTTAGCAAGTGTTGAAAATGAACACTGTATTATTTATTTTGGCTCTTAGAAGACTGACCACATTGTATTCATGTTACAGTCTCTCAGCATTTTCAAGTTATCAATAGAGTTCATCATATCCATTCTCCCACACTCGATTCAGGGGTGGTGTGTGTGTGTGTGTTTGGTTATTGTTTTGATTTTTGTTTTTCTTTCTTTCTTTCTTCCTTTCCTTTTTTTCTTTTGCTTGCTTTTCTATAGAACTCTTTCTTCTCATATTGTTCATTGGTTAGCACTATGTGGAGAGATGATAGAATTTTATCTCCAGTTCAGTCTTTTCCTTTTGTCAACAAATAGTTTCACAGATACTCTATGTAATAAAATTATCTTAACATTAGAAAAGTCATCCCACCTTTACTATAAATATTATTATCATTTAACCACTTTGCTGAAGTTTAGCTTACTACTGATGAAATACTTCAGTTTTTTTAATCCTCCACTCTTTATCTGAGAGAGATTATGATGAATTCCTTACATGATTTATACACTCAAGAAATATTTATTGTGCACCTACTCAGTGCCATGCATTGTTTTTCACTGTAAGTGCACAGCACGAAACAAAAAAAGGGAAGTTTTTTCTTTCATGCAGTATACATTCTAAAGGGATGGGACCAACAGTGGAGACATCAATAATTTGAGATAGTAACATACCGTTTATCTATGTGATTGAAATCGTATGGTAGAAATGGTTCAGATATTCTATATTAGTTATCTATTGTTACATAACTTACCACAAAACTTAACAGCATAAATATGAGGCAGGAATCTATCAAAATCTTGAGAACACAGGCAGCAACCTCTGTGACCTCAGTCGCAACAATTTCTTCCTAGAAATATCGCCAAAGGCAAGGGAAGCAAGAACAAAAATGAACTGTTGAGACTTCATCAAAATCAAAAGCTTTTGCACAGCAAAGGAAACAGTCAACAAAACCAAAAGACAATGGAGAAGATATTCGCAAATGACATATCTGGTATAGGGCTAGTATCCAAAATCTATAGAGAACTTAAATGCTCAAACTCAACACCCAAAGAACAAATAATCCAAACAAGAACTGGGCAGAAGACATGAAGAGACATTTCTGTAAAGAAGACATCCAAATGGCCAGCGACACATAAAAAAGTGGTCAACATCATTTGGCATCAGGGAAATACAAATCAAAACCACAATGAAATACCACCTCACACCAGTCAGAATGGTTAAAATTAATAAGTTAGGAAACGACAGATGCTGGCGAGGATGCGGAGATAGGGAAACTCTCCTACACTGTTGGTGGGAATGCAAGCTGGTGCAGCCACTCTGGAAAACAATATGGAGGTTCCTCAAAAAGTTGGAAATAGAGCTACCCTACAACCCAGCAATTGCACTACTGCGTATTTACCCTCAAGATACAAATGTAGTGATCCAAAGGGACACGTGCACCCCAATGTTTATAGCAGCAATGTCCATAATAGCCAAACTATGGGAAGAGCCCAGATGTCCATCAACAGATGAATGGATAAAGAAGATGAGGTACATATATGCAGTGGAATACTACGCAGCCATCAAAAGAAAAAGAAATCTTGCCATTTGCAACGACGTGGGTGGAACTAGCTATTAAGCTAAACGAAATAAGTCAGTCAGAGAAAGGCAAGTATCATGATCTCACTGATATGAGGAATTTGAGAAACAAGACAGAGGATCATAGGGGAAGGGAGGAAAAAAATGAAATAAGATGAAACCAGAGAGGGAGACACACCATAAGAAACTCTTAATCTTAGGAAACAAACTGAGGGTTGTTAGGTGGAGGGGGGTGGTAGGGATAGGGTAGTTGGGTGATGGACATTGGGGAGGGTATGTGCTATGGTGAGTGCTGTGAAATGTGTAAGACTGGTGATTCACAGACCTGTACCCCTGAAACAAACAATATATTATATGTTAATAATAAAAAAAAAACTTAGCAGCGTAAAGCAATAAATGTTCATTGTCTCACTTACTTTCCATGAGTCAGTCATCCGGAGTTGGCTTCGCTAGGGGTTCCACTTAGGGCCTCTCAATCAAGATCTTGACCAAGGCTGCAGATATTTGAGGGTCAACTGGGATTGAAGGATTACTTCCGAGGGAGCTGACTTCCACGGCTGGCAGGCTAATGCTGGTCGTGGCAGGAAGTCCCAGTTCTGGACCGCACGGACCTCTCTGCAGGGCCTCGTAGGGTTCCTCACAGCATGGAAACCGGCTTCTCCCACAGGGACTGATCCAACAGACTGATAGGCAGAAGCCACATGTTCTTTAAGACATGGTCTCCAAGTCACTGTCTTCACTTCTGCCATGTTCTATGGGAAGCAAGTCACTCACTCAAGAGGAAGGGAATTAACCTCTTCCTCTTGAATGGGAGATGTCAAAGAATTTGCAAATGTATTTTAAAACCTGCAGAATTAGTTTGACACTATTTCAAAATTAATTTTGCTTTATTTTATATACGGTATAAAGTATGTTAGTCTATTATACCTTATTTTACAGCTGTTTTTTTTTATTGTTTATTGTTAATTTTGGACAAAGCATCATTTGGCTTGAGCTTCGTTCTTTTCTCACTGTTTTGGGTTGTTTTGCCACTATGTGTCAACAGTGTTTAGGGTTTCATTATTGCAAACATTTGATATTTCTTTTTTCAACTATGGGATTAGCTGATGGATTTAAGGTCACTTATTATCACTTCACATTTGTATGGAACAGGATTATCTGAAATACTGGAGACTGGACTTTCATGGCCCAGGGTTCAAATAAAAGCCCCTCTGGTTCTCAAGTAAGTTACTTCTGATGGAACTTCTTTTGTCTATAGAAACAAAGCTCCTGTGTGGAAGCCTTAGGCTTGTCTGTACATAAATGCTGTACCAGGGGATGAACATTTAAAATTGTGGTCAGCTATCCTTTAGTTCAGAAGCTTGGTGAGAGATTGTGTATCCTTACTCAGAGGCTATTAACAGCATATAGAGAAATGAAGGCAAAAGAATAAATCTTGGGCCATTTGTTTATAATATCTGCATATTTGGTTGGAGCAGATGAGAGGCTCCCCTTTGTGGCCCGTGTCTGATGATGGTTCCTCTCAGGGACTGGAATGTCAAATTTGGAATTTATCAGGCTCAACTTTTCTCCATGACCAGACTTCCCCTTTGGGCAGTCTTCCATGGGAAGCCTTTAGGGAGTCTTTAAGAGTATGGCAGCTCTCCTGGAGATCGACAATGATTTAGCCTCTGCACTTTTGGGCATAAAGGACTCTTGTCAACTTTATAAGACCCCCTTTTCCCAGAAGGGAATGCTTTTAAGTTTCTTAGTGGATTAATTAGTAACTGAAGATAACACCATTCTTTGAATTGTTCCCATTTTTTACAACAAGTAACCACAGAGACAAGTGCTATCAGAAGAAATAGGAAAAAAAAATTGTATAAAAGATAATCAGTCAGACTTCAGACCTTGTCAGTTATGTGAAGATTTCATTTCTATTCCTAGATCCTGCCCTAAATAGAAGAAGCTGGTGACGGAGTCAGATGTTAAAGAGAAAAGGGGAAGTAGGAGAGACATTTTTTCTCTCTTTGCATTGGTGGAGGAGTTTAGTGTCTTGAATTCTTGAATATCTCAGACATTTCTTGTTGTACAGAGACACGGACTGAGGAAGATGGAAGCTCATTGTGTCAGAAAGACATAATATTTTACACAATGAATGTGGAATGAAAAAAAAATTAAGTGCTGATTAAAGCCATACTTGTATCTGAGAATTCCTTTGGGTAGGAGGGGGCAAAACTCAGATGTATTTATGTGGATTTTTAAACAATGGTAGGGAGTGCAGCGGTGGTTAAAAATATGATGATGTATCTATAGCTATATCTATAAATCTATAAATCTATAGAGCTGATAGAGACTTTATAGATGGGTTGATTCTCTCTGGCCTCTGACTCCAGAGAGATCAGAGAGATGAAATGATTTAGTGAATCATAACTTGGTGAAAGGATATGGGCACCGCTCATATTAGAACATTCTGGTACATGGTTTTGTTTTGCTTTCTACAAAAACAAAATGGCTGAATTTAGGTTTTCACTCTTTATAAAATAGTAATTTAATTAGAGATCTTTTTATGGATATGTTTTCATCTGAAGGGGGAGAAAGGAAAAAGCCACAGAACTAAATAAAATTTAAATTGTTAAAACAAACAAACTAGTGAAATTAAACAGTGTGTGCCCTCAAGATCTCCTGAATAGGGGGGAACCCAAAGTGAAGGGGGCTGGAAATGCGAAAGCCGTTTGGGTCCTCAATGAAATTGGGCCACCTCACTTCACACCAGGTAACATTTCTTTCCTGGGCGGCCAGACTGTCAAGGAGGAGCCAGAGTTGGCACCGATGCCTGGTCGTAGTAATAAGTGTTCTTCTGTGCATTTAGTATTTTTATTTATTTTATTTTAATACTGGCAGAAACGAAACCCTTAGCTTGACAACCCAAGTATCATCTGCTATGATTACAGTATTGACAGCTTTTGGCAAACTGTGTAACTTCATTTTGACAAATTGCTTATGTTCATTCTATGGTTAAAATCTATAAATAATACACAGAAGCCTGAGCCGCCTCCTTTTTCTTCCCTTATCACTATTCTATTTCCTATTTTCAAAGGCAGTGTCACCAACTGATTTTACACAGCCCCGTGGACTCAACAACGGACAGGAAGGAATCGGTCAGGTCTCGAGGCAAAACTGCCTTCCTCTCATTCGCCCCCAACAACGGATACTTCGTTATTTGAAAAAGAGAAATTTGAAGTTAGAAGGATTCTTAAAGTCCCTGTAGACCATCCATATATAGTCCCAAGAGGCTGGCTTGCTTAAGGTTATACGGCTGGCTGTAGACTCATTAAGAGATTGAGATAATAAAGTTAGTTGGGACCTCAAAGAGTTTCCTTTCAAAAGGTGAATTATCTGAGAAAGGACCTTCTTTTTAGGCCAGTGTTGCAGCCCAGCCTCTTGGTGTTGTCTGGGGCCCAGCCAGTGAGGCCAGCATCAGAATTATTATGACACCCTGCTTCCCCTGGCTGGCCACTGCACGTAGCATCTGCTGGGGTCATTCGATAGGGCAGGACAGAAGTGAGGCCTGCTGGTTACATCTGTGGGATTATGCAGGTACCCCCCTTTGTTTGGTTCTACACAGCAACAGGAGATTTCCTGGGACTCAAGTACCTGGAGTTTAACCACCAAAGGGCTTTCTGTCGACCTCTAAACAGGGGTTTCTCTAGTTCTTGGGATCTCTTCTACCCCCACCCCACAGCTGTTTCTCTGGGAGAAAGCTCAGGAGAAGAAGGAAAAAGTAGAAAAGGAATGAATTTAACTCCATTCCTCTGTAACTAAAAGCAAAACTTCAGGGGAGCTCAGATGGAAAAAAGAGATTTGATCTGGGAGGTTTTTTTTCTGGGGGCAGTGCATATTTTAAAACAGTTACTGTTGCTATCACTTGTGAGCTGGTTGTGGGTTTCAGGAACCATTTTGCTGACTTTTTGGCAGCAGGTGTGAGTTTTCGTGTTCAATTAGACCTTTGGGAGTGTTCTTAAAATCCTATGGAATCATTTGACTCTCTACAGGAAAACACTGATTGGTATTAATTTTCATCCTTTTCTTTTTGATGTTGAAGTAGACTGAAGCACTTCCTGCTTTTCTGCTGTGTTCCTTTTCTTCCCACCTTTCCCCCATCCCAAATGATTATAGTATTTCCAAATACAAGGGGCTAGTGGTAGAGAATTAAGGAATAGGGTCCTGTTCCAGGCTCGAACGACTGAGGATCCAAGTAGGAGGAATAAAGGTGCTGTTAGTGAAAATCTGGTTCTGTTCTTTAGTGGTGGCTGCAGAATTTACATACCTTTGGTGGGTCAAAACCATGAAGAAATGGCTCTCCCCTGAACAACACAATTGTGACTCCGTAATAAAAGCAAACATCCTGTAGACTGAACTCCAAGTTCATTAAAGGTGCCTAATTAGAGTCTGGAGCATTTGGATATGTATTTCAATTTGATTTGAAATGTCATTATGAGTATTTTTGTTAGACAAAACTCACATTAGAAAAATAGAAAATACTAAATAAACAATTATTTTTATGTTCTTATTGACCTCTTAAGGAATTTGGTAAAATGTTGGGTTAGAATGTTGGGTTACATTTACGAAACTCAGACCTGTGTTTTATTTCTAATGTTAAAAACTCAGTTGGCCCATTTAAATTATAGTTTTATTTTTAGGTTTAGGATGACTTAAAAAAATTAGTCTTCTTTTTTTTTTACACCCCAGATTTTTGTCTGTCATTATCAGCATGGAGTTTATATTTGAAACAAAAATCAGGTTTCATCGTGTCATGGTTAGCACTCTGGACTCTAAAACAAAAATCATTGAGTCTGAAACTCTTGGTAGTGTATGTACTGTCTTGGAGATTATGAGTCCTACCAAGTTAAAACGAAACTATAAGAACAACTGGGGCAAATGGCATTGTGTTCTTTCTGGACACTCTGCAACTTGATAGCTGGAATGAAAAGGAGCATAAATCCACGGGGGAAATGCAGGATTGATGGTTCCTTCTTTGTGTGTAGCATACTGCTTTGTTAGCCGCGTCAGCCCTTGTGGGTCAGGAAGCTCAACTCTTCTGTGGGTATTTCTTCGTGTAACAACTCTTCAAAACTACAGCTATAAATCCTGGAAAATAGAATTTAACAGTGTCACTGTTTCTCTTTTGTGTTAGAAAAGTCTAATCAGCATCTCCAAGTCTGATTTAAAATAGGTGAGGTTTTTGAACATTTATCCAATTGACGTTGATCTCGGAGTTACAGATGAGGCTCAGGAAAAGAAAGCCAACTATCGGCTTTCCTACTGCAGGATGACTTAATTAATGTAACTGAATGATCAAAAGAATTCCAATAAGTAGGGCAGCACTTGTGAGACTTAAGAACAACAACAACAAAAAACAACACGGTAAAAAAAGTTTGAGGACCCGACTACCTGAATTTTCTGATGGGGAACCTGGTATTTAGGAAGATAACTATTACCATGGTGTGAAGAATTCAGACCAAATGGAATTGAGTGAAAGACAACATCAGCAGCAGCCTGGATAATTTAGTTAACCGCTGGTTTTGCAGTGAGGTAATGTCGTAGATAAGAATGCGTCGCTCTAACTGCAGGAAGCCTCACAGGCAGCATTTTGCAGAATTGTGTGGGATTGCGCGAGATAAAAGATAACTCAAGAGACATACGCGAGACAATTATATGTGAAGAAAACATTAAATAGTCTGGAATGTTCTGAAAATAGGAAAGGCAACGTGATGGGAAGAAAAGGATAATTAAGAGGACCTCAGATTGTAAGATAAAGCTGAATTTTTGGAGTAGCTTGCCTTATTTATTTTTTTCTCTCATTCCAGAAAAAAGCCATAAAACAGTGCTTTGGAGTGGGGAAGGAGACTGGGTCTTTACAGATTAATAATCTGCTTTAAAGTTTCCTTATTTTGCTGCTCCCGTGTTTGTCAAATAAATTATACTAATAACCACTAATCCAAAATGTTCCATCCTTAGTTCTCCAATTAAAAAATTAATAAAATATGGACTGGTTCAAAATGTTAATATCACCTTGACCCTTAAAACTTACTGGGCCTACCAGGTTACTGTTCTCTGGTAAGGACTATGGATAAAATCCACCCTTCAGAAAATCACATAATGCCTTTGACCTATAAATATTACTGGCATTAGGGGCATCTGGGTGACTCAGTCGGTTAAGTGTCCTGCTCCTGATCTCAGCTCAGGTCTTGATCTCAGGGTCATGAGTTCAAGCCCTGTTTGGGCTACTGCATTTTATATATATAAATATATATATAACTGTATATATATTTTATATATATAACTATATATATATTTTATATATATAACTATACATTTTATATACATGTATATATATTTCTATATAACTGTGTGTGTGTGTGTATATATATATATACACACATACACATATACTAGCATTTGTTTCTGAATCTTCCTTGGGCCTCATTAGATGCCTTACAAGTACTGAATGAATTATTTCATTGGTTGAATAAATGACCTCTATATTCAAGGAGACCCAAAGTCAGGAAAATGAAGGAGCTGGAGGAGAAATCTAGATGTGAGTTCTAGTATCAGTTCTACAAATTCAATTCCGTTTAGAAAAGGATTTCTTCAGCTTCTTGCTATGGATCATGAATTGTGGTAGGCATCAAGGTCCAAATGAGTAATTCTGCTTCTGAAGAAGACGGCACCGCCGCAGTTGGGTTCTGTGCATGCACACCTGTACCGTGCAATAGAGCTACAGATTACAGCTAGCAGAGAAGAAAACTTAGCAAATTTACAAATGATCTTTTTGTATATACACTTTCATTTCCAAAGCTATTTACCTAAGATTCTGCCTTTATTATGTGACTCGGATGTCTTCAGGTTTGCCTTTCAGACAGGAAGGGAGGCCTCCCTAAAACTTTCACATGCTAACAACTGTAATTAAAGTAGAAGGCCTTATTTAAATAGTAATTAGCCTTCAGGACTTGAAGTGTAAACAGAACGCTAATTCATTTCGATGGTTAATTGGTCTTCTGGGTTAGAGATCTTAGCATGGCCTTCCTCTTTAGCTATGATGTATGTATGTACCGAGTTCAGACAGTGTGTTGACTCAGTGGGATGAAATTTTGCAAAATCTTGCTTGACTCTCGGAATTTTAGCTTTTAACTCCCCAGGAGTGACTAATGCAAGTGAATTTTAAGGTGTTGTGAAAAACTTCAAGTAAAATTCTATGGCAAAATTGTTAACACTTCACTTTTCTTCATAATCACAGGGACTATATGGCCCAATTTATTCGTGCTATTCCCATGCATTAGCATTAGATATTCAGGAATATCTTGGTTTGGAGATAAATTGTGTGGTCATCCTCATCATAATTAAAAGTGACAACGTACAGTGATTGCTGTAACAAAAGGTGTGGTTATATTTTCTAGTGAACCCAATGACAAATGTCAGAGTCCCTTTCCCTACTCTCTGCCATAAAGATGGCCAGCAAGTGATATTATTAAGTTTAAAAGGTCATCTTTTTTGGAGGTCATTTACTCTACCAGGAAGTTTGTCATTGCCTTTGCCAAGTTTGCTAGTCTGCCAATAACTCTTGCTCCAAAAAAAAAAAAAAAAAAGTATTTGATAACTGCATATCTGTGTTGTGTTTGCTCAGTCCTAGAGATAAGTTGCATGGAAGGTGGGTCGTTCCATGATGTTGTTTCACTTTTTAAAGTGTTTTTTCTTCTTACTTCAGCTCATCAGAGTGTACAACAGATGCTTAGGCCTGCTGCTAGCCATCTTCTCAGCATAAACATCCCACCAGACTTGTATAAATAGTACCTATCACACTAATTCAACAAATATTTAGTGACTGCAGTGGCTGGCACATAGGAGGCATTCACAGGTATTAATTGAATGAATAAATACTACCACACCTTTGGCTTGGTGTGAGGCGCTACCAGCGAGGAGGTAGGAAGAGGGAAGGGAGAGAAAGCTCCGCGTAATATCAGGTAGGCTCTGCCTTCAAGTCTCCAAGGGGAAGGTGTGAATAAGTAATCATAATTGAAGGTAAGAATCATTCAGTGCCAGAAGGATCTGTGAGTGGGTGTTAGAGCTCACTCTGGCTGGGGCGGGTGTTCAGCGGAGGCTTTGAAGGTGGAGAGGTATTCAAATTTAGGATTTTTGCCCTCTGTTCAGGGTTCATTTTGGCCCCAGATTGAGTCCCGTGAAATGTGGAAGGGCTCTCCTGCCATCAGTTTCTGCATTTATGTACTTGATTTTTGTTGTTTTGCTGTTTATTGTTTTGGCTGGTTAGCAACTTTCAAGATTGATGACTAATCCAAATGAGCATCAGCTCACTTCTCAAATATGACTATGACAATACAGCAATAAATAATGCTAAAAGCTACCAATTTACTGTGATTCACTTTAGCTACCAAGTTGAAATATCATTGCAGTAGCGTGACTAAAAGAAGGGAGCTGAGTCCTGCAGGGTAACCATTACCATACTAACTCCAGCCTGCCAAGCACCTCCTACTCAGTAAGAGGAGGACAGGCTTTCCCAGGGCATGTCAGAAAGTGAATGCTTTCCATTAGTGCAGCGATGGAGTGTGGTGCTTGCTGTGACAGCCTCCCTGCCCCTGACTGCCACCCAAGACCTAAGCGGGAAAACAGAAGGGGATGGGAGTAGACATACAGGGGGCCAAAGTTTTTCATGTAAGACGAGAGTGGGATAAAGCTGAGAATGAAGTGACTGGCTCCATTTCCCCTTGCCCCAGAAGTCAGGCTCTTTCCTTCCCAACTCCTCTGGCTTTGCCGACCTGCCAACATTCTGCGTTGGGCACCTTCAGATGCTGTGGGCCTTTTTTTTGCCAAGGTCCATCTCAAAGGCAAGATTCGTGGGACTCTGTGGCCCAAACCATCCCAGAGTCGAGAGAACTTGGCACATATCCAGAGTTAAAGTGAGAGAGAATTGCTCTTACACACTGGCCTTGAAGATTCAACAGGGAAGGCTTAGTTTGAAAATGAGTAAAAGGATAGAAATATATACGTGGAGAGCCAGTTTTCCACTGCAGTTTAGAATGGGTGAAGCCGAGAGTGAAGCGACTAGCAGTTTCCTGGTAAGCTTGCTGTCTTTGGAGAACAAAATAACATCGGGCTGGTGTTTAGGGCATTTACAAAAAAAGTGAGTTACATTGTCACAATGTTACCTAAAATATGAAGCAAAATAATTTTGCCCTGAGATATTTAAAAGGAGGAAGGCTTAATCGCCGAGCAATGCTGATGCAAAGCACTGAAAATGAAGAGAACGTGCAGATCCTACTTTTTTTTTTTTTTTTTTTTTTAAGTGTATTGTTGCTCATACTGAGACAGACTGTTCTGCTACCAATAGGACCCGGGCTCACCCGAGCCAAAGGGCTGTCCAGGATGCACGCACGATCTACAACCCGCCTCTTGAAAAGGAAGGTAGGGCCCGGGACACTCAGACCGTGTGTGCGAAGGGCTTAGAGAAAGTAACCTGAGTCGGCCTTTTCGGGCGGAACCACCCCCTCCTACGAGTTTCACTGGGTCCTCGGCCCCGCCCCTCTTTTATTCGGAGAGCCGCGCCGAGAGCTGAAACTTTGTAATCCGAGCGCGCTCGCCCGCGCTCCTCCCAGCCCGAGTCCAGCCCGGGAGGGAGGCGCAGGAGGTGGGACCTGCGGCCGGGAAGGCTCGGGGACGCCGGCGCACGCGGAGCGGAGACCCCGGGAGAGCACGCCGCGAAGAGAAGGAGCTGGAAGGGGAGCGGAGCCCGCGGCGGGCGAGCGGGAGGAAGCGGACCGCACCATCCGCGCAGTCGAGAGCCGGGAGCAGCTGCGCCCAAAGGGTCCCGTGCCGAGCCGAGGCCAGGGGCCCTGGGGTCACGGTCCCGCGTCCCCGCAGCTGCCGTCGCCCAGGAGCTGCAGCTGTGCCCGGGCTCCCGGCGGCGACGGGGAGGAGGAGGAGCTGCAGCTGGACGGTGGCAGCTGGAGGAGGAGCCGCGCGACTGTCCCGTGTGCCCGGGAGGGGGCCGCGCTGTCCTGGCTTAGCCGCTCTGCGATGACCCGCTGACCGCGGCCATGCAGCCTTGACGGGGCGCTCCGGCGCACGGGGACCAGCCGCGGGGCGCGCCCTCTCGGGAAGGACAGCGGGCCCTGGTAGTAAGACTTGAACCGCCGACTCTCGC
Organism: Martes martes; assembly: GCF_963455335.1. Lineage (NCBI taxonomy): Eukaryota > Metazoa > Chordata > Mammalia > Carnivora > Mustelidae > Martes > Martes martes. The sequence goes on from NC_137893.1 coordinate 12,604,846, forward strand.
CCAGCTGGGAGCAAAGCCGTGCACCATGGAACCCGTGACCAAGTGGAGCCCCAAGCAAGTGGTGGACTGGACTAGAGGTGAGCGGGTCTGGGGGGGGGGGGGCCCGGCGCGTCCAGTCCAGGGATGGGGCGGGCGGGGAGCTGGGCTGTGGGGGTGCTCAGCCGCTCTCCAGGCAAGACGCGTGGAGAGCGCAGCGCGGTGACAATACAAACTTCTTCCGAGCGGTTTGTGCATCCCTAACTCTTGTGCCTGCTTTTGGGGGTGCGGATGTGGCAAGCCGAGGGGAGGCCCCGTCGTGAAGCCGTGGAGTGGAGATGGCCGCTCTGTGGACAGCGAGGGCTGGGGGTGCGGATCTCGGGACTTGCGGGGCAGGGCTGTGCGGGACCCGCGCGCCTTCCCTGCCTGGGTGCGGTGCCCGGCTCCTAGGCTGCCCGTCCCGGAGCTGAGAGGCACAAGGCGCCTTTGTGTGGGTGGCTCCCCTCGGACCTCGTAAATGCCGCCTGCCCAGAGGAGTTCGCAGGCGTGACGGGGCGGTTGGACAGGTAGAGACTCCGGCGGCTCGCCGAGCCTCTCTGTTTTTGTTGGAGGAGGCGAGAGGGCAGCCCAGGAGCCAGCATTGAGGCGTTCGCGCCGCGGAGAAGCCTTGAGCCAGACTCCCCGGACTCGGTGACTTGCTCGAGATGGTGCCAGTACCCCCTGTGCGCTGCATTATTATTATTTTTTTTTTAGGCCACATTTAGACCTCGGGAAGAAGAGATCTGTTTAGAATAACTGTCCCGGGTCCTACAGTATTGGGAATGAGGAAAAACAGTGGGGTGGGGTGGTAATGGGTGATTGAGCAGGGATAGAAGCTCGAAGGTCCAGTGGTCTGGCTTGCTTTTTTATGCCTCCCAGTATTTCCAAGGAAGAGTGATGAGTTTCCTCAAGCCTCTTTGTGCTCTTCCCAAGAAATGAAGTCCACAGAAACAATCACTGGTTTCATGGGTTCCTCTCCCCCCCTCCCAGCTTATCATCTCTTTTGTTTCAAGTTACTATTTTTTCTTTTTACTATTTTCTTTCTTCTGTCTGCTCTTCTAGGTGAGGAATGGTGTCCTTTCTCAATAATAATAACTAGAATTGTATAGCGCTTTACAGTTTGCTAAGAACTGTCTCTCTGTTATTGCCTTTGGTCATCACAGTAAGCCTGTGAGGTAGGTAATACTGGTAAGATCAGGTCATCTTTCCAACTGTCTCACCCATGGCTGGGGCGTAATGGAAACCGGTCATCTCTGCATCTCATTTCTCATGCCTGCATAGTACACAGAGACCACGTGGAATGGGATGTTCTAGATGTATGGGACATTATGGGATGTGTCAGTGGGGAATGCTTGATCATTTCCACTGGGAGCAGGAAAGGGATATAGTTCTGAGAAGAGCTTGGTCCAGGGACCAGAATTTCCTGGGTTCTTATTTAAAACAAGGATGAAAACAACACAGATGTGTACATTGGTGATTGGTTTGCCCAGGTAAAGAGTAAATAGCATTGCCAGTGCTTGGCACAAGACATTAACTTAAAAGCTTGTAAGTTCCTAGGCCCTGTTTTGCAACTGGGTATGTTTTCCCTGTTCAAGATACTACTGGATTCCCCAACCAGTGACTTGCCAAGACTGGGTTGGTTGATCTGGTTTACCTATGTGTCTATCATAGAAGCAACTCAAGAAAAAGATGATTTTCAGCAGTGTTTGACCTGCCGAGCTGTTCTGTCCAATAGCATAGCCACATGTGGCTCTTAAGCCCTTGTGGTGGGCTGGTCAAAATTGTAAGGTGTTGTAAGTGTAAGATAAACATATGTGAAATCTTAATACAAAGAAATGAATGTATATTATCTCAAGTTTTCATATTTCACTACATGTTGAGGTCACTATTTTTGGATATATTGGGTTAAATAAAATTTATGATTAAAATTAACATCACCTGCTTATTTTTATCTTAATTGTGGCCCCTAAAAAGTGAAAAATTACACACATGAGTCACACTTGTGGCATGCAGTATATTTCTCTTGGAGCTGTACTGCTCCGGAGTCAAGAAAGGGTTACAGTTTATCACTCTGGTTTTCCTGAGTCCCTGCCAGCCTACTTGATAACGTACAGCTAGAAAAATGGTAACAGGCACACAGGAAGATTATGGAGTGAGATCTTCACACCCTTAAGATTCGTGTCTTTTTTTTTTTTTTTTGGTTCCTCTTGGGATTGGGAGAAGAGAAGTGTAAATTCACATCCTGTTATGTTTGTTTAGCGTCTAAAAGGAAGAGCAGATTCAAAGGTTTTTGGCATCCAGTTCCCTTGACGTTAGGACTTGCGATTGCTTTCATTTAGGAAAAGTTTCCTACTGATGTGAATGAGCAGTTATAAGTGGTTCAGTATCTCGCTATCAGGAGCACTGGACACTGATTAGGTTACATGCCTGTGGTTAGTGTGTGGCAACTTGATACGGAATGGTTGTGCCCTTTTGGACCCTTAAACACAGCCTCATAGAATGACCTGGATACTTTCTGTCTTAGAACCTAGAAAAGATAACAGGAGTTAAGTGTGGCAAACTCTTAGACAAGAGGCAACACTCTCCCAAATTGCATGACACATTACTTGAATATTTCTCATAGTAAAGATGTGAAAGTATTGACTTTTCAATCAACTGTTGACTTATGCAAACTTGTTTGCTTATACGACTATTTTTAGTTGTCTTTGCTAACCTCTATGCACAACCCCCACTTTATAAATACATCCTCCTGATAAGAAGTTCTTCATGTAGACTTTGCCATGTGTGGTGCTGTACAAGTATGGTGGGGTGCTTGTGAGCTCCGTAGAAAGCCTTGGATTTAAAACTGTCTAAACCTGACCACGGTTTGCAGCGTGCTCTCTCGTGTTGATGTTAGGAGGCAGGTGCGTGCATTAGGAAAAAGGGTCTGTGTCTACAGAATGAATGAATTCATGTGGATTTTATTCTTATTATTGTTAAAATTTTTGTTTGTATGAATCTTTAGCTATACTGTCACCATTTTCATCATAATATTAGGAGATCCTCAGTAAATCTTAGCAGTGTGTTAGGGTCAGATAGATCTCTGCATGGTACGAGTATTCACTCATTTAATGTGGGTAAACACGTTTTGAGGTAGGAACAGATATTTCCATTTTGTAGTTCTGTTCTGAGCACGGAAAGGTCCAGTACCTTGATCAGTGTCACACAGTGGGGAAGGGACAGCAGCATTTGAGCCCAGGTGCCTTGGTTTTAACTCTGTCTTCCCAGGAGGTTCTCATTCTTAGAGGACTCTAGAATCTTTACCACACTGATGAGCAGAACTTCAGGGTTCCCATGATGTGGGTTGTTAATATCCTGTTAGTGGAAGAGAGTTGTCTGGTATATGTGTGTCTTATCCTGCCTATTTGGTAGGATTATTTGTAAATTTGTAAATTAATTCATAGTTCATGGCACCCTGTCTTTAAATAATTCTAAAGGCTTTTGCGAAGCAAATGATCTTTTATAATGTCTATCAGGTGAGAATAGGGTGTGGTGCCCATAACTGAAAATCCAGTTTACAGGAGTAAACCCAGTGGGACTGCTGATTCTCTCTTGTAAAAGAAGTCTGGAAATGGGGAATTCAGAAGTAGAGGGGGGGCTTCATGGTGCTGTCAGGGGCCCAGGCTCCTTCTGCCATCCCGTTCAGCCATTCTTAGCATGTGGTAAGCAAGTCGTGTTTATCTTCTTACTTGATGCCACAGTGCAGGGTGGCTGTTCGCCTCCAGGATCTCGTCTTTATTTCAGCCTGGTGAAAGGAGGCCCAGTGAAGACGAAAGACTGGTGACAGCCGGGTCTTCTCCTAGAAGTTCCATCAGGGGAGGTGGCTTACATCTCCCTCACCAGAACTCTCCCATAGCCTCATGCTGCAAGGGAGGCTAGTGGGGGGGGGCGGCGGTGGGGTGGTGGGGGTGGGAGTGGGGGAGGAGTTTACTTGGGTCCATTGTTGCCCTGAGAAAATTTGGACTTTGTTCAGTGAGGAGGAAGGGGGGTGGTTGGACAGTAGATACTGGTAAGCAGCCAGTAGTGTCTGACACACAGTAATTTATATGTACTGATCTTTATAGATTAGTTCTCGAAGTAGGAGACCTGTCATAATGTCCCACGTACATCAAGCCTGTGGGTCCACCCTGTTTTAGAACTGACCTTCTGTTTTTATTCCTGTTCAGCTTTCTCAGGTCAAAGACCATACGTTATATGAAGTCTTTTTCTCTGAGTTTGATTTAAATATTAGAAGTTGCATTGTAAAACACAGCTACCCAAGTTGTGTTTCTGTTTTCAGATCACTGGGGATTGTCTTTGACAAGGAGGAAGGACCACTGATTTGTCCCCGGAAGCTCTGTTGGTCTCTGATTGGCTTGGCATGGGCAGGTTCTCAATAAGTGTGTTGTGGAGTGAGCACATCTCTAATACCCTGCTTTCGTGGCAGAGAAGAAGTCCCTCTCGCCAGCTTCTTGCTCCTAGCATGGGTACCATTTCTCCATCACAAACCTCGAGTGAAGGGTTTCTTGCTTCAGGTGTGAGCCTGTGGGATTCAGGGCATTTGCTCATTCTCTGCCATCTGGCCGTCAGCACTGCTCTTCCCTGTAGTGTCTGTTAGTATGTGGGACATCAGCAGTCTTAAAGCGCCTCCCTGTTTAGTCCTGGAGGAGCTGGAATTTCCGTGTTATCTGTAGAGATCTGGTACACTGTAGGTCAACTCCAGGGTCAGACTCTTAGGCCCCTCCTGCTGCCGTCCACACAGAGGCCAGTGCTTCCCGCAGACCTGATTCCAGTTGGGTTTAGCTTTTTCCCTTTAGCCTCTGTGGCCCGTGAAAAAGGGAGGTCCTTTTTTTTTTTTTGACGGTTGTACATCTCTCTCGTGGGTCAGAAGCTCTTCTTTTTATTCCAGTCTCTTCCTCGTGTTAGTCTATTTCTTAGGCTCTTGCCATAGAGTTATCTTAATCATAAGGATAGAAAAACAGTTATTGAGGCATTTATTATGTGTCAGCCACTGTGCGAAGTGCTTTATTTTGACTCATACGATTCTTAGAAAACCCAGTGAAGTGTCCAAACCATTATTAACCCATATTAAAGATGGAGAAACCGAAGCAGAGGGAGAGGGGTGAGAGAGAGAGAGAACGTGCTCAGGGTCCTGTGTTTATAAGCTGCGGTGCTCGTAAACACCCCTCGCCATGACGTCATTAATTCCACGGTCTGCGCTAGATCAGGGGAGCTCCGGGGTGAGGGCGGGCTCTGCAGTCAAACTCGGGAGCTGTATCCCCATTCTACCCCGAATTGTGTGGCCTTACGTAAGTTCTCAGTAAATTACTACTCCTTGTTTTTATTGCTTCCTCTCTTTTATTCTGTAGCTCCAGGTCACATGTTCTCTTCTGTGAGCCGTCGGGTCTGTCATAAGGCCGGCTCCTCCGTGCAGGGGCCCCACTTTGTACCCAGGAAATTTCCCTGCCATTTGACAACCACTCAGAGGACCCAGGGCAGGACTAACGGCTGATCAGGAAGGTTCTCGGTTAGCTGAGTGACAGATGTCTCTTGCCAATATCGTGGACTTTCTTTGGGTAGAGGAAGCCAGTTCATATTATCTCAACCTTTTTTATTTTACTAGTAACTGGACTTCCAGTGGGCACAGCATTAGGGTTGGCTTATGCCGTCATCGGGTGGCTGCTGCCTGGCCCCCGGTCCTGACCAGCGGTCCACGTCACCTGGGAGCTTGTTGGAGATGCAGAAGCTCACATCTGCTGAGTCAGGGTCTGCATTTTCACAAGAGCCCCTGGTGAGAGGCACTGCTGGGGCACGGAGCTGCAAACCCATTTTTCTACTCTGCTGGTAGGTTCTGCGGTCTGATCTCACGTGGGCTCAGTGTGTTTTATTTAAGCCCTTAAATGATGACACTTAATTTGAGGACGCTTGACTTGGCTACTAATTAAAGCAAAAAGACCATCTTAGGGTGTGTCCTTGTATTTATAAGCACCACCTAGCAACGGCATCAGGTAATTCTCTGCACACCTGAAGGAGACCTTTCCCCTGAGGTTTCTTACATATGTTTGGGGACTTGAAGAGTTCTCTTAACAATCTGTGTGTGTGTATGTGTGTGTGTTGTTTTGTTTTTAAAACAGGTGGTCACAAGGGAGTTGTGGGGTGGTCGGTGGGCACCGTGGTTTAGTGTGTTGTCTGGATTGTCAGGTGGACGTGGGAGGATGAGGAGGGCTTTGGTGATTGACTGCACAGGGTTTACCATGGTTAGCAGATTTGTGGGACGATTTTACTGTTGGTAAAAATGACACAGAATGTTTTTTTGGGAGTAAGCAGAGCAGTTCTCAAAATTGAAAGGTGTGTGCTGTGCCAAGGCCAGGTGTCTGGGTTCCATCTCCATAAGGGTTGGGAGTGACCTCTTCATGCTCCAGGCTCCGCTGTAAGCCCTTCCCGTGTTCATACCATTGCGTGGAGCTATGGGGACCTCTCTTCTCTGTCTTGCACTCTGTGTCATCACTTCCAGTTCTGATCATTCGTAGCCTGTTGGGTTCTAGCTCTGGGACATTCGTGTTCTCACCTCGATGTCCCATTTTACTCTCCTTCGGTGGTATTCCTAGAGTTTTCATCCCAGGCTTAGCCATTATGTAAGCTTCTGATAAATAAAGCAAGTTTTATTGACAGAAGCTCTGCAGAGCTCTTCCATGTTCGTTCCTTTCTGAGCCCTCACAAGCCCGAGAGATGTGCAGTGAAGGGATCTCTCTGTTGCAGATGAGAAAATTTTGGTTTTTGGGTGTTAAATGAGTTGGCCAAGGTCAAAGGCCAGGAATTGGGACCAGACTCCCCAGGTTTCTGTTCTCTTGTTCCGTCCGCTCCAGATCTGGTTCCTCCTCTGGCCAAGGTGGGTGTTTTTTGTTTCCTAATTGGAAGATGTGGGAAGGGGCAGCTGCAAAGAACTTCTGACTTTTTTTTTTTCCTGATTATCCCTTTAGGATTTATACTCATGGGACACAGGCCTTTTCTTTCTTTTTTCTTTCTTTTTTCAATTATACAGCCTAAGCAGGCCCCTGCCTATTTTGAACCTGACCCTTTAGCATTCGAGACGCTTACTGCTAGTTACTTACCTCATTGTGGTTTGTTGATTGTGTTGTATTGTATTGCAGCTCAGTAGTGGAATACATCATTCCTTTTTTTGACACTCCTAATCTAATTTTTGAGTGTCATGTTATAATTTTTTTGTCTATGATGCAATCAGTATTTCTGTTGGGTAGAATCATACGCATACACATATAAACGTATTTCCTGCTTACCTTTGATTACTCACAGTGACTTCATTTTAAGTGTTTTTTTTTTTTTAAAAGATTTTATTTATTTATTTGTCAGAGAGAGAGAGAGAGAGCAGGAGCAGGGGGAGTGGCAGGCAGAGGGATACACTGGCTCCCCACTGATCAAGGATCTGGATGCAGGACTTAATCCCAGGACCTGGGATGAAGATCTGAGCTGAAGGCTGATGCTTAACTGACTGAGCCACCCAGGCGTCCCTCATTTCAAATGCTTTCAGAGAGAAGGTCAAGGAGTTACAGTGAACAATATATAGACTTGGGAATAAAATAAAACTGGATTCACATTCTGTGTTTAACACGAACTGGTTTTTGAAAGGTTGGGTAAGTAACTTATGGTCTTCAAGCCTTTCTGAGATTTCTCATCTGTAAAATGGGACTGATAATAACCAGTACACAGGGTTTTAGTTAACAATTAAAATAGGCCGTATAGGGTGATATATAGCATATAAATGTTCATACACTTATTAGTGATTAATTTGTAATAATTCCAAGTTAATATGTACTATAATTGGATTTTATTTTTGTTTGAATATTTAACAGTGTTGTGTTAAACACTGTTGTGGCTGATACCACCTTTCACATGTTTACTAATAACGTAGAACAGTTCCATCCTCCCTCTTATTGGTATACCGGTGGTATGTTAAGTCATCTCTATTTTCTGTGTTTACCTCATGTTCCCTTGGACACTTTTCCTTATTTCCTTTGAGGACCTTAGAGGGAGGGGGGTGTTATCATAGAACAGTTGTGTAGTAGCTTTCTTGGAAAGAGCTTAGGAGCAAGAGTTTAGGAGGAAGACTCATGTTGTGACAATTCCACCCTGCAGTAAAAAGAGTTTCTTCATTACTTAGGACCTACTAAGTTCCGCATACTGGTCTAGGTGCAAGCATCTAGCTGGGTCCCGGCTTTAATACAGGGTTGGCAGACAACAGTAACAACAACCACAACAAAATAGACCAACAGCCAGTGCTAAGGCCCTGAGGTACGAATTAAATTGGCATGTTTGAGAAAATTGGAAATGTGGGGTCCTGAAGAGCAGGGATGATGGTGGGGGAGGTAGGGGGATGGTGGGTAGAGTTGGGATAAGAAGATACACAGAGGCCAGATCCTGTAGGGTCTTACAAATCTTGGTCATGTGTTCGCAGTTTTTTCTGGTTGTTGTAGAAAGCAGGGGAGTGACAAAGTTGATTTGGATTCTGGGGCAGAAGTGAATTTAGGGCATCCAGCTGGCATGCAGTACACTTTTCTGGAGATGATGGCATTTTGGACAAAGGTTTTGGTGGCTCCGGCATTTGAGAAGCCAAGTTCTAGATAGAGTTGGTTCATTGATAGATCATTTTGAAATTATATTTGAAATTGTGATGTATATATATTTGTGTGTGTGTCTGTTTTCCTTACTAGGGTTAGGAGAGCGCCCACCCTCCCCTCATCCTGATTACTCTCTTGTCATTTAAATAGAGAGTGTAATCTGTCTTTCTGCATTCACATGCTTTGTTCCCGGTATTGTTCTTTCCTGGCACATTTTGCTGGGAGCTACAGTTTCTGAAGCTGTTTATTCATCTATGAATAGGGGTTTTGTGAAAGTGGACATAGCCTACTTTGTTTTCTTTGACATCAAATGGCTGATTGAACAGTTTTTAACCTGGGATCAGAAGGGCAAATGCAGTTGTGTTTATTAGAGCAAAACAGTTCCTTAGAATGCAGATCAGTAGGGTGTAAAAGCTAGAAAGCTTTCTGTAGGAACACTTAAAAAAGTGTTTGGGTCCAAGGAACCCACAGACAGATCTGATTTAAAATATTTTTGTTCCATTGCAAGACTGTCCTACTTGTGCTTTAGAAAAGAGAGCCACCGTAATTTTGGTTGAATAGATGGTGTATTGAGGAATTTTCAGTGGGTTAGAGTTGAACACATTTTTAAACACTTAATGTATTACTTATCAACAGGGTAGAGTGGGAGGGAAACAAGGGTAGGTAGGCTTATAGGAGACTAACCTGGAAGCTTACTACTCCCTTCCCCCCAAGAAGAAAATCTATCAGCCCTTTGAGAGGAGAAACCCCCACGTGTTATCTATCAGAAAAGGCGGTGATTCTGATAATCTGAATCATGCTTTCCTGAGGAAAAACCTTTTAGTGAAAGGAAACATTCTATTTCCTATTTTCGGAGATTTGTGGCGAGGGGGAATTCAGTGCTTTTGGGTTTAGTAGTAGCAGTGGTTGTGTGTGTGTGTGTCCAAGTTGAACCTGTGTTAATTGAATGGTCTTTCATGTTCTCAGAGTAATTTATATTACAGTGTTTTAAAAAGAGAGTCAAGTCAAACTACCTGGAATATGACCGTTGGGATAGGAAAACTAGCTTCTTACGCAGAGTGGACCAGACTTCATATAATACCTGTTGAAATGGTGAGCACATTCTTAACATGGATTCCAGCCGGAGTCCTACATGAACCACGTGCAGATAACAGGGCTGTGAGAAGTGACTGTCTATGCTAAAGCCAAAATTGTTAGTAATGGTATGGAAAAAACCCACAAATATTTCTTGTTAGAGTTTGTCTGGAGACATGTAGTGTGAAGCGGTCTGGTTATTAGTACTCCTGAGCGAAGTTGGAGAATCTTACAGAAGATCGGTGAGGAAAGACCATTTTGGATGTGGATGGATTCTTGGTTCTTATCTGGTACCACCTAATCTGCACCTGCAATGACCACCTATAAATATATGAATATTGGGCCTGACTCCTGACGTTTTTAAGCTGAGATTTTCTTGAGATCCTTTCCCAGTCTCATACATGTGGCACCCCCACCCCCCCCCAACATCTCATCATTGTTTTTCTTGAACTTACTTTTTCAGCATCAGCATGGGCTGGGAGATTAAACATGTGAATTCCCAGGCCCCACCCCAGACCCACAGAATCAGAGGCTTTGGGGGTGAGACCCAGGAATCTGTGTTGTATCAAGTCCCTCTGGAGAGTATGGTGCTGGCTAAAATTTGAGGCCCATTGGTTTATACCGCTCATGTAGAACATTCAAAAATCAATGATTTAAGACAGACTGTCCCCCATAATTCCTTCCACAGTTCATTTTTAAGTAATACATAATGATCACTTAGGAAGGAGAGCTTTTCCAGTAGGAATGGTTGTTACTTATTTCAGTGGATGAGTTAATGTACCGCTGACTTTGAGTGTCCTTTCCACAGAGCGGGCAGGGAAGGGTCAAAGCTGTTAACCTGTGGGCTCCTAGCCAGCTGCTCCACGCGGGACCCAGGGGATCCTTTTTTTGTGTACCTCTGAGCCCTCAGCCCCAGAAAAACACAGAGGAAGAGGAATGTTTCATGGTCAGAAGGGACCCGTTTAGGTTTTGGATGGAATTTCCAGACCTTGCTCTAATTGAGGAGCAGAATGTAACACCCCCCTCCCCCATTCCATTTTGAGAGAGGGTGGATGGTGGTTGTCTCATTTAGCACTCAAGTTTTGGCTTTGAACTGGGCAAGCAGTTGCAGAGAGAAGTGAGGGAAAGAAGAATCAGAGAAGAGAATTCCTCAGAGGAGCTCAAGGTGAAAAGCTCTTTTGTCTGTGTGCATGGACACTGGAATTTGGGGAGCTCCCCTCCCACAGTTGTCCAAGGCCAGGAGAGTCCAAAATACAAAAGGTACTACAGAAATGAACATGAAGACCAGGATTGGCACTGGGACTTGCAACAAGAGTTGCAAACTCAGAGGCCTTTGGGGGCCAGGCAGACAGTGTCTGAAATGGAAACGCAGGAGTATGTGAGTCAGGAGGAAGTGGCCAAGAGTGTGGCAAACCCGAAGACACATTCGTTGGCTCAGTTTCTGCTGACTAGACCTACAGTTTCCAGATCTTCCAATTTTTGTTGTTTTTTTTTGTTGTTGTTGTCGTCATCACAACGAAGCTGGAAATTTGGCATTGTACGTGATATCTCCCAGTTTTTACAATACCGTTTACAGTTTTTTTTGACATTGGACAAACAAAATATGTCTGTGGGCCTGTTTGTAATTCCCTCTGTGGACAGCCATGGTCAGGTGTTAATTGCCTAAGTGAGAAATACACCTGTAAGAGGTAAATACAATGAGCTCTACAGTAATCCATCAATGACTTAGCAAATCTGTTTCTTACGTATAACTTCATTTTGCTCTTTAACTAGTTCCATTATTCCTAACACTGCAGTGTGTAATTCCATGCAGGGTTTGTTAGGCCAAAAATACCAATGCTTTAACGGCCGTAGCAGATGATTAGGTAGTTAACTCTTCAGTAAGATAACAGGAATTTGGCTTCTCTTGATTGCGTTTATTTTGCCATTGGCTGTGTGAGATTGGCCACTGACAGAAGCTATTTCTGTTTGTACGGAAAGATTTCATTCATACATAAATTCATTCATTTTAAAGTAGGGTATATGTTCCAGATTTTTGTGCCAGTTGTGGGGTCCTGTTTGATTTAGTAAGTTAACAGTTGACTTTAGGTCTATTTCTTGAAAAACAAAACAAAAACAAGAAAAGTGCTAGTGTGAGTACTTACAGTGGGGTAGTACTCACCCCAAAATGCAACCTATAAACTTCTCAACTGTAATTACGGAGTATTTTAATCTTTTCATTTGCTTTGTAAGTACATAGTCTGTTTGGTCTGTGTGACGTACACATAATATAAGTATATAGACCACACACACATAAATATTCGTTATACATAGTCTTCTGTTAAATCTGTATAAGTTTTTATTTCAACCATTAATTTCCTTTAACAGGCATAGAAAAAATTTCTCTCCTTTTTACTCCTCTTTTTTTTTAAAAGATTTTATTCATTTGACAGACAGAGATCACAAGTAGGCAGAAAGGCAGGCAGAGAGAGAGGGGAAGCAGGCTCCCCGCTGAGCAGAGAGCCCGATGTGGGCCTTGATCCCAGGACCCTGAGATCATGACCTGAGCCGAAGGCAGAGGCTCAACCCACTGAGCCACCCAGGTGCCCTCTCTCCTTTTTGATACCAGTTAATCTGTTTTACGCTAGGGACAAAAAGATGAGTCAGTTACAAAGGAAGCCTGTTGTCAAGAAGCTCATGGCTTAGTAAGGAGGCGGCAGTTAGCAGGTGACGTTGAGTTTCTGTATGTGCTAGACCCTTGCTAGGACATTTTGTGAATTAATCTCGTTAGTCCTCAAAATGCTTATTTGACAGGGGCACTGTAATTGTCTTCATTTTAGAGTTAAAGAAACCAGGCCCTGACCTCGCTGAGGTTGCATGATAAGTAAATGGGGTTTGAATCAAGACACATTTGATTCCCAAACCTGACCTGTCGCCTAGCTGCCCTTTGGCAGGACCGACACATAAGTTGGTTGGTAATAAGTTTTGAGGGCAAGGGGAAAACATTCATGTTATTAATGGTATGATTTGAATTGAACTGTATAAATTTAATCTGTAATTTTACCACCCAATAAAAAATTTATAGAGAAAACTCTTGTTCTTTACTATTTTTGTGTTTTTTTTAGAGAGAGAGAGTGTGTGTGTGTGTGTGTGTGTGTGTGTGCGCGCCTGCGTGCAGGTGCATGGGGGTGGAGGGAGAGGCACAGAGAGAGAGAATCTTAAGCAGGCTCCATGCCAAGCACAGAGCCCAGTGCAGGGCTTGACCTTATGATTCTGAGATCATGACCTGAGCTGAAATCAAGAATTGTTCACTTAACCAACTGAGCCACCCAGGCGCCCCTGTTTCATTTCTTTTTAAAAAATTTTTGATTGGGCTGTTGTAAAAGGGAAAAGATGAATTTTTCAAATATATTTAATAGGGATGATGTAGCCTTTAGATGTCACTTAATGATTCTAGGTTCTAGTTTTCTTGTAAGTTACAGTTCTGAGACTGTGTGAATATACATTAAAAAAAGGGAGAGCCACCGGGAGGAAATACATTATAGTGCCAGCATGGGTTATCTCTGGATGATAGGATTAAAGGTGGCTTTTATTCTCTTGATAGTATCAATGAAGAGAAATGATTTTTGTCTTGTACTGAGAGCCATGGCTACTTTCTACTTGGCCTTTTGTCTTCAGGATGCTTGGGAATCAGAAAAGGTGCAAAGAACGACATGGGAAAGAATGTTGGATGCATTTTCTTGTCTTTTCAGGACCTTGATGCCCCAAGTTTTGGCTGCCTTAGCAGCTCTCTCTTACCTTCAAACAGCTAGCCTGTCCTTGTTTTGTTTTGTTTTGTCTTGTGTAGGCTGGTTTGTCCAACACAGCCAGGTGTGTCCAGTTGTGCTATATGAAGGCAAAACTTCAGGAGCACTCAGATTTTAGTGGGCATAAGAGTCACTAGTACAGACCAAATGGTTCGTGGCCCTAACTGCCAGGGTCTGCTAATGTCATAGGTGGGGGAGCCACGTGTTTAGAAGGCAGCCCTGTATGTCTTTAGCTGGTGGTCTGTGAACCCCCGTTTGAGAGCCACTGACCTTTAGGAACTTTGTTCTTAATTCACTGGGGAAATGATAGAAAAGTTTGAATGGAGGCGTGTTGCCCCGAGAACTGTGGGAAATGGGAAGGACTTTTAGGAGGAGTGATTAGAGGTTAAGAGACCTGCTCTAGGGGACATTTTGGGGTCCTCAGTGCTGAAGAGGACTGAGAAGCCTTGGGAACAAAAGCAGGGGGAGAGAACAGTGAGAGAGGTACTGCCCAGGAGTGGACTGGGAGCCCCAGCAGGGTCTGATCAGTGAGTGGTGGCAGAAGGGACTTTCGTGTCCAGGATTGGTGGCTCAGTGACTTCACGTGGCAGCACCAGTAATGTGTGTTGAATTCTGGGCAGAGCTGTTTTGCAGGTTCAAGGTGAATACACCTATAGATACCAACCTCAAAAGCTCGTCCCGTTTGTAGAAGATGCATCTTGCATGATGTGCCAGTGTCTTGCATGATTCAAACTCTTAAGACACAGTGCCCTCTCTTACCATAGCACTCTGACTGTCTCATGGTTTAATGAGGTGTAAATATGCCGCTTGGCACACGAAACATGTTAAAGTAGGATAGTGTTAGCTGAAATTTAGGTCCTCATACTTGAGTGTGAAATGATGCAATATACATGAATATGACACCTAGAATTATTTCTGTACCACACATTAGAGGGTATGGGATGCAAAATAAAACAGAGGATTCAAGTCCTGTAGGACAGCATATAAATGTAGATACAAAATCAGTGCTGATAAGAGCAGAATTCATCCTGGAGTTGTCCCTGAAGTTTTGTCCAGTGCTTAGTGAGGTAAGCAGTTTTGGTTAACGTGCTTGGTCATAATTGCTGTGTGGGTGGGGGGGCTCATTTGCTGAGATTAGTGCCTTCTTTGGGCTGCCAAAGCAAGTGTGTGAGTGGAAGGACCAACCTGGAGAGAGCCAGGGGTGTATAGGAATCTTGACGGGTCCTCCTGCGGTAAGTTTGATATGGCCCATTTTCTTATTCATCGCAGCCAACCCTTAGACGTAGGTGTGATTTCTTCTGCGATATCCCTCAGGTAAAGTTAATAGGTTCTTTACTTAATAGGATCAGGTATAAAATCATAGATTATTTATTTTAGAACATCTTTCCCAATGTTCTGAATGGCTTAACATTTCTATTAAAACTTGCTAATTTCCCACGTATGATTTTTATATTCGTACTGACTCCATTTACCTGATACTCTGAAATGAAGCCCCTTGTCTTTCACATTCATTTTAGTTCTAGAAGCAAAGTTTGTTTTTTTTTTTAAAGATTATTTATTTATTTATTTGACAGACAGAGATCACAAGTAGGCAGAGAAGCAGGCAGAGAGAGAGGGGGAAGCAGGCTCCCTGCCAAGCAGAGAGCCCGATGCAGGGCTCGATCCCAGGACCCTGGGATTATGACCTGAGCTGAAGGCAGAGGCTTTAACCTACTGAGCCACCCAGGCGCCCCTAGAAGCAAAGTTTTTGATGAAGTACTGTGCCACTAGGCCATATCAGGAGAAATAGAACTCTAACTCTTTGTCTCTAACTAACTCTTAGTCTGTTAACTATAGTGCCCTGTTCAGCTGGTGCTCCCATCTAGTAAGCGTTCATAGTGCCATGCGTTCATTCGGCAAATACTTACTGAATGCCTACATTGTGCCAGGCAGTGTTCTAAGAGCTGAGGATACAAGAGTCAATAAAATAGATGATAGTTCCTGTCTTCCTGGAGCTGCTATTCTAGTGGGGGTAGACAGAATATGAGTAAAATTTGGTATATACAGTGGGGAAGGGATGCATAGGTGGATGTAGGAAGGGAGTAGGGAGTAAGCCGTTTTAACCGCGGTGACCAGGGAAAGATTTCAGTGAGCAATGAGGCTAACAGGTGAAGGAATGTTTTAGCAAAGAGAACAGCAAGTGCAAAAGTCCTGAGGCAGCAGAGTGCCCGACGTGTTGGAGAAGCAAGGTGCCACGTGTGATTGGAGACCAGGTGGTGCAGAGCCTTAGTAAGGGTCATTATACAATCAATTGCGATAACTCACTACCTTCGGACCAGCCAGAGATCATTATACCTTTTTGGCTTTAATTTGGTGTTTGGGGTGCTGTTGGAAGATGGGGAGCCGAGGAGTGCTATCCGATTTACATTTTAAGGTTACAGTGTTTGCTGCATCGAGAAGACTGAAGTGATCAGGAGTAGAATCAGGGAATAGTCAGGATGGTAGGACAGCAATCTTGTGGAAGGTGACACTCGCACCCAGTGGTAGCTGTGGCCGCCATGAGAGGTGGCCATGTCCCGAGTGTTCTGAAAGGCCAGTAGCATTTGTTGGGAGATTAGATATTGGTGGAAGGCATACCTATCAAGTAAGCGTTTGGTCTAGAGGAGCTGGGACGAGATGGTTTAGGGAGTAGTCAGATTTTAAAATTGCAGTGTGTTCGTTCCCCAGGTGAGGCAGGTAGTCGGATGGATGTGTCTGGGTTCATGGGGCAGGTGGGGACTGGTTCAAGACCAGTTGGGTCATAGACCCATCACCAAAGGAGTGAGCAAAAGAAGACAAATGAGTGAACAGGAAAGGAAACCTGGGGAACCCAATCTTCGGAAGTCTGGAAGATGAGCAACCAGAAAGATTGTTGTGAATCTGCTGCCTGTAGCAGAAGGGAGGCTAGAAGAGAGGGTAGTTCTGGAGGCCGGTGCCAGAGAGTACGCCCAGAAGGAAGGAGTGGTCTGCTGGACCATGTATCACAGTTGGGCAGATAAGGGGAGGACACAGAACAGACCAGCATAGCATATTGAGCTGTGTGGAGGACTGGACAAGTTAGTTTCAGTGGGTTGATGGCAGCGTGAGTCTAAGGCAATCCAAGGGCAAATGGGAGAAGAGGAATTGATGTTTTGTGAGACCACCCGGTGTTAAAACATTGGTTTATTCCCGGTATGACTGAGAATACTGAATGCATGTTGTTTTAATTCTTTAAAATCTGTACCCAAGCTTTGAAATAGGTAACCGTTTGGTAAGTAGCTCTTTGATCAATTCCTGTTACGCCAACAGGGTAACAGTACACTGTAGATGATGCAATCTCTTATTTTCATACGAACAAAGCCATTCATTTAGTGAATGACTGTGGACTGTGGCTTCCATAGAGAAGAGTTACTCGGGAGCCAACCTCTCTACCCCATTTGTTCCCACATTTTTTGGAAATGAAAATTTGGGAATTCAAGTCAGTAGCTCTCTGCCTGACTTCTGTGCTATTCCGTTGTTAACCCATTTAGGTAGGAAATGTTCATTATAGGTGGATCTAAAACCTTGGGAGAATTCCTTATTGGTGATGATTTACCTTCATATGTTGTAAGATTTATCTGAAATACTCAGAATGCCATAAAACAATATATAAGTAGTGTTGGTTACAGCCTGTACATGGAGGCCATCCGCTAGCAAGGGTATTAGTGCAAACAGATAAACCCGTCAGCTTTACATATAAGTCATCAAATATTTATCGAGTACCTGTCATATGTAATGTCTCCTCCAGGGGCAGTGAACAGCACGGAGTCCCCGGTGTCTTTGGCACGATCTGTTGAGTAGAACAGAGCGACGGGTCCGTAGGCATTTAAGCTACAGGACATCCTAAGAGTGCAGAGGAGGAGTATTTCATCAGAGTTGAATGGGTTGTGCATGAATGGCTTCTTGGAGGAAGCCATTTTCAAATCGAGACCTGTAGTATGAGCTGGCTTAGATTAGGGAGGGGAAAGAAAATATTTGGCAGAGAAGTGAAAGGCAAGAGAGAGCCAGGCATTTAAGTACTAGCTGCTGAAAGAACTAGATTGTGATAGCCCTATCAGGAGGTTGAGTGGAGAGAAACGAGGCTGGAGAGGTGGTGTTGGGGGAGCAGGGCACATCACCAGGGCCCTACTTATGCCTATGACCACGTGGAACCCAATGAAGGAGTTTTTTGTTTTTTTTCTTGAATATTTTATTTATTTATTTGGCAGAGAGAGACACAGCGAGAGAGGGAACACAAGCAAGGGGAGTGGGGGAGGGAGAAGCAGGTCCCCCACTGAGCAGGGAGCCTGACGCTTGGCCGATCCCAGGATCCTGGGATCATGACCCAGGCAGACACCCAACCACTGAGCCACCCCCAGGCGCCCTGCAATGAAGGAGTTTGATGTATTTGAGCTCTTTTCTGGAGAAGGAAGTGTGTGTGCCTGTATACATAGGGAATACACACACGTATGTATACTCACACACATACACATATAAACTATACATATATGTGTTTAGATTTTTTAAGGCTCCTGTATGTTACTTGACTTGGGATTCTGTTAGGGAGGCACTAACTTGATTGATTCTTATGGAACATAGCAGGGTACTGGGGTTATGACCCTGACTGAACCTGAATCTCAAGAAGTATCCGTTAAAGGCTCTGTGTGAAAATTTACCTGACTTCCTGGGTGTTTATTTCCCGCGATCCGTGAAATGTGAAACTGACTTAGCCCAAGGAAACAGAAAAACTCTTCATTAGAACAAGAAGGCACTGCTGAAACGGTGATCGGAGTTCGAGAAGCTGGAGTGTGGTGGTGGGAGAGAAAAGGGAAGGTGGTGAGGAAGGGAGAGGAGCAGAGCCTGCGGGTTGGGAGGGGCCGTTGGGCGCAGAGAGGAAGCGAAGTGCGTGGAGGAGTGCCGGAGGTCACACCTGGAGCTGTGGGTGTTCCGTGTGTTATCACCTCCAATCTGCTGCCCATGGCTGATTAATGATTAATGATTGTTTCTGGCTCAGCATATAATGTCGTCTTTCTATGGTGAACCAAAGCATAGCATAGCATTTGTAGGCATGTATTACCCAGAAGGGGTCAGAACTACCAGCCAAAGGTTAGGAAGGCTCCTGTTCCCCGACCCAGAAAGCTGTTCCTTAAGGCGGGGCGCGCTGTCCTTCTGCCCTTTCACTCTTAGGGTGGTGCAGTTGATACCTGTATCCTGACAACATTCTCGCTCTGAACATTTCAGACCCGGGCCCAGATGAATCACACTTGCTATGCCAGATCCAGAAGCTGCCACATGGGTGCTCGCGTCTGAGGTCCTGAACTCTGGAAGAACATAGAGATTGTACTTAAAACTAATGGGGCTTGATTATGGTTGGATGAAAAAACCAAAGAAAGAACCCACCTCTGAAGGGTGTGGCTGCCCTTGCTCTTGCTTTGCATTGTTTCCCAGATTGTTGTGGGCGGTTGACGTGGCCACATCATTCCCAGGGTTAAACATATACTCAGTTCTGGGAAAGCTTCCGTCGTCAACGGTCTGCAATTACAATTCAGTGGAATGTGGTTTTAAAAATAATTTAACAAGGTAAAATTTTAGTTCTTAATAGTTACCATTTAAAAAACTAGTCAGGGTTTTTTTTTTTTTTTTCTTGCTTCCGTTCCCCTTTCCTCCCCACAATGATCTTTGAGTATGTGATGCCTGGGGAGGACATCTATTACTTTACCTTCTCTGTATGTTTTAGCAACCTGGAATTCTGTTTTGTAACTTCTTTTTTACATCAGTGGCCTTGTTTCCCATCTCGAGGTTTGTTTTTTGTTTCTCCATCTATTTTTTTAAAGCCCTAGAATGCATATTACAGAAATATTTTATTAAGGTAGCGTGCGTATTGGTACCTTTTTCCTATTTCCAATTTTAAAATTAACCTTAACTTGAACTAATATTATGTTTCAACTCTGGCACAGACATTCCATCTCCTAAAATCATGCTCTAATGAATGAAGGAGAAAAGGAACATTTCCCAAGACTAACAACAAAAGGAGAGAAAGTATAAATGCTTATAAGCAACCTTACGAGTTCAGGGTAGAATCTAAGGATCTAAGATAATCTATTTTATTAAATGTAATTGTGGTAGATTTCCTGGAAGTGATCAGTGAGGTGAAATCAGTCTTTTATAGTGACTTGTCATCAGGAGATCTGAGAACAATTTTGTGGGGTAAGGTAGGTAATTATCATCCTTGGTGATAACTGTATATTATTATAAAAATGTTTTAAGACTGTTCTTACAAAAGCAGACTGCATACTATAGATCTTATTATTGTAATTGTTGGTTTTGTTTACTTTTTCTGTAAAAAGTTATGATGAAAGTGACATACTGTGATGAGCTATAAAGAATACAGTTGCTTTTTTTTGTTTGTTTTTGTTTGCTTTGGTTTGATTTGGTTCCACGCAGTTAACATTCTTTTTCTCTTTTAAGAGGATAGTTTCATCTTAAAGCCAAATGATAGGATTAACATTTGCACTTGAGATGGTCGGGGATGGTGTCTGTTTATCTTCTCAAGTTAGGGCCAGACAATAATGGTCTTTGGTAAACACTTGACAGAGAGGAAGGTAGAACTTGCAAGTCTCTCTAGCAAAGTTGGAATTAACTTTTAAAAATCCTGGAGCTGGATGGAATGTGTCGGCTTTGGGTGAAGGTAGGAGCACATGCTTGCAGTTAATTGACCTCTGGTAGAGGAGCAGTTGTTCCTCTCTCAAAGATTCTGCCTGGAGAGAAAACGTATTCATGCATCCATTCATAGTCTTCTCCTTCCTCTCTCTCTTTCCCTCTCTTTCTCTTAATGATTGAATACATTCACGTGTGTGTGTGAGCCATTCCTCATTCTGAAACATTTGTGACTGTATCGCGTGTTGAAAAATGAGTGGTTAAGAGCGGGGATGACTGCTTAACTTTGGACCCGTTATCCCTAGATGTGTGATGTTGGCTAAGTTGTTGGGAGTCAGCTAGCTTATTTTCACATTTGGGATCATGCTGTTACTAAACTTTCAGGGTTTATGTTGAGGGTTAAGTGAGATCATGCAGGTGAAGCATTTACCACAGTAAGGGGTCAGATAAACTATATGGCACATAGTAAGTGCTTAATAAAACGCTAGCTGTTGTTCTGTTGTGTGGGCTACATAAAGGGACATCTTGGGTCAAAATTTCACATTTCCAACAGAACAGCTTGAGATTGAACACAGACACCCTGCCTCATGCAAGTGCCAAATGACAACTCAGAAGGAAGGCAAAGAGAAGATTGAGTCACATATTCTTTGGGGGACAGTATTGATAAAAAATGGTACCCAAAAGAGGAGATGCCAGTTACACCTCTTGACCTTTAAGATGTGGGTGATTTCTTAAATCTCTTCCCCAACCGGTTGTTCCAACACTTGACAGCTGTGAACAGTGATCTGTAGAGTGCAGTCATGAGGAGTCAGAGGGAAGGCTGTCACCAGAGGCCAGGCCCTTGAGTTTCTGTTTCTTCTGGTATCAAAGGTAATATCCACAACTTATTACATTTCCTGCTTTAGTAGGGCTTTTGATAACAGGTGGGGTGATGGCAACCCTAGGCAACCCTAGGGTGTGTCCTTGGTATAATATGTATTCCACTGAGTAATAGTCTTCTGTCATCATCTGACCCAGCAGCCCCAGTGGAAGGCACTCGTCTCACCAAACCCAATTAAGAAAACCAGCCGGGTTTCTTCTTGGGAGCCAAGAAGTTATTTCGTAAGATCTGCTCCTGTAAGCACTGTGGGAATAGCTATGGGGTTGGTGATTTACTTCTGTCCTTTACTTACCATAGTTGCTTCACTCAACTTCAAAATCGTAGAAAGTCATACACTTCTCAAAGGACTCTTAGGTTACATGTGCAGAGGGAGAGAGAAGGATCCCCACAGGTCTCAAAGAGGCGGCGGGAGTGACTTGGAGAAGGCTGTCCGTGGGCTTATGAGCAGACTCAGACCTGATGTTAGTTTTGGGAGGCTTGGGGTGTTAAGTGCAAAGCTGAAAAGTTGACCTTATTTGCTTATCAGTAGAGCAAGTAGGCTTTTGTAAGGCATCTTTGAGGCGAGGGAAGAGGCGTTTGTTTTTTTTGTTTTTTTTTTTGTATGTAATCCCTGTGTACCTGCTTCTGAAACAGGATTTCAGCAGGGATTAATGTAGGAAAGTTGTCTTAAAACTGGGAGCTCCTGGGTGGCTCAGTCGTTAAGCACCTGCCTTGGGCTCAGGTCATGATCTCAGGGTCCTGGGATGGAGCCCTAAATTAGGTTTGCTGCTCAGTGGGGAGTCCCTCTACCCCTCCTCCTACCCGCCCTGCTTGTACACTCTTTCTCTGCCTCTCAAAAAAATAAATAAAATCTTTAAAAAAGAGAAAACTAGATAAACCTGTATTAGTCATAGACATCCCTTTCCTGCTTGAGAAACTGACACATAATTTCTTCTAGGTCAGTTTTCTTCTTACTGTATTTGATTGACTGTGTTTATGTATTACTTCAAAAAATACATGTGTAAGCTCTCTGTACCACTCCCTGCCCTCCCATCACACAGCTTTAGATTCTGTGTAGGGAGATGCCGTCCACTCAGTGTTCCTGGATTAACGCAGAACATATTTTACTTGCTATCAACTTTCGAACTTGTATACCAAACTTAAAAGATGAAAAAAATCCACAGAAAACCCCGTGAAGAGATATTTAAAATACGCGCTGATTGGCAGCACTGTCTTCAGTGCAACTGGCAGTTTTGCTCTCTAAGAAAGCAGGGGTGCCGAGCCTCGCTGCAGATGCCATCCAGAGGCCTGGAGCCATCAGGCCAGGCGAGCCAGGAGGCCTGTGTGGCTAATTTCCCGTCTATTTAGAAGCCTTAAAGACGCAGGGTTTGCTGTCATAGTCCTTTGCCGCTTCAGTTTGCAACAGATGTCTTTGCCTCGTATTCATAGCCATTTATTTGTATTTTCAAATTTTACTCATTTTATTTGGGGGAAGGGATAAGGGAAAAGCCTATTAGGTTTGAGATCAGGGAGACCGGAAGGCTCCCTTGTGGTGAAGAAATAAGAGGGGTTAAGCGGTACGGAGATGGTAACCGTTTTGGTCTGTGAACCGGAGGTTGGCCTGTTTATTGGGAAGAGTGGGCTTGTTCTTGACTTCCGCTGGGCATCTAACAAGGCAGAGAGTTTTTCC
Source organism: Martes martes (assembly GCF_963455335.1). Classification (NCBI taxonomy): domain Eukaryota; kingdom Metazoa; phylum Chordata; class Mammalia; order Carnivora; family Mustelidae; genus Martes; species Martes martes. The sequence continues at coordinate 12,627,595 of NC_137893.1, forward strand.
TCGGACTGTGGCTCTAGCACTCCGATGTCTAGGCATTTTCCCCATCACTACCTGGAATATTGGGGGATGGTGATGACCTTAGATTATGTGGTCCAGATACATGGTCTTTTGAGTGAATAAATTGTTTCACTTCCCAGTTAAAGAATGGGTGGTCCAGAGAGCTGAGATGTAGTGACAGGACCTGGGCCAGAACTGAGTTCTCCATACTTCCAGCCCAGAATGTTTCTGATCATACTCTTCTCCTAGCTTCGCCCTCATCACACCCCGGCTCACAGTCCTGGATGTTTATAGCCTGTAGGTTCCCCCCGCCCCGGCAGCAGTGTGGGGCACTGTGGTTCTTTTCCTGTCTGGGCTGGAAACCAGATCAATAAGCCTGTATTTGTCACCTGTGATATGCTAGACTGCGGGTCAGCTTTGGGGATCTAGTGATGCAGAGTTTCCATTCTAGCTTTGCTAATTAGTGTCAGCCCTAATTACTACACAAATGGTCTGATGCTTTCAGTGATGGATACAGGTACAGGTCTGGGAGGCGTTCAGGGGAGCGCAGAATGCAGTGTGTGTGTGAAGTTCAAGGGCCAGTTGTTTGAAGACGGGTTTTAAGGGATAAAGGGGAGTCTGCCAGCCAGCACGGGAGTGGGGGTGAATCCTTCTAGAGGAAGTGATTTAGAAAACTAAAAACCGTCCATGGACAGTGCTGGAAGGTGGAATTGGTAGCAGGCTCGTGGCAGGTTGTGGAAATCAGGACGTTGTACTCACATTGTTCACCTTCTCCAGGCTGTTTCAGAATGGAAGCAAGTGGTTGAAGTTTTATCGGTAACCCTCTGTTTTCTTTTAAGCCAAAGAACATTAAATGTCTCTGAATATGATGGCCGCTGTGACTGTCTGTGGGCTGACGAGTGCCTAGAGGCCCATGGCGGTGGCTTAGGTGACTCAGGGGAGAAGGTTCGGGAATAATGCTTTGCCATAGTCTCAGAAATACAAAGGCAGCTGGTTCAGTGTGGAGCCTTCCTGCCCTTCCTCCAAGATGCCATTGGGGTGAAGGCGTGCATGTAGGTTTCAGCTTCTGGAACCAGACAGAACTGCCTTGCAGTTTTCACGGCCTTGGAGGAAGCAGATAAGGGATGATAGGAAACAGCTGCTGCTAACGACGCAGGCAGAAATGCAGCCTCGTGGAGCCGCGTGGTCAGTGCAGGAATATTAATGCAGAGTCCTCGCCAGTAAGACCTTCGGACGTTAGGGATTGTGATTTGTTTTCGTACATTCACCCCTCCCCCCATTGTCCTTCTGTTCCCTGCACATTTTATTTTTGTTTGTCCTATAGTACAGAAATACTTTCTTGTAAAAAGAAAATTAAACAATATAACTCTAGTTTATTAGACAGTCACGCTCTGCTAAACCCTCTCCTTTTCCAGAGTTGTGTATGAGCACCTCCAGAATCTTCTGAGACAGTCACATATATTTTTGTACATATCCACAGATAATTATTTTCTTTTCTATGAATGGAGTCATGGGTAGTTTGAATCTGATTCATACATATATTTTTTACGTTTAATTCTCTTCTTAAAGATCTTTCCATATCACTTTATTGAAATAAACCTCAAACATTTTAGTAGTAATTTTTATACCGTCAAACTAAATTCAGATCATTTGTAATTTAGGAATGGCTGGACAAAAATTGGGTGCCTCTTAGGAAAAGGGTATCATGGCCCACCCACATTGGTGTGGAACAGTGGCTTCAGGATGTTTTATGGTAGGCGGAAAACATCTTGGGTCAGCTTGGCAAGAGAGAACTGGTCTCTCGCTTTCCTTACTGTGTCACCAGCTCTGCTTCAAACAAACATTTGGTCTTTTTTTAATATCAGGGTATTAAAGTGAGAGGTGGTCCGATAGTCAGTCTCTGAGTTCTCCAAGACATACAAAGCGTGTAGAACTTGTATCTTCCTCCCAAGCTTGCTTCATAATTTTGCAAAACCTGTTTAAGAGAGATTGGTCAACTTTTGACCCAAAGAGCAAGGTGACTGCTTTGAATTTCAGCACTGGGAAGCAGGACCTAGAATTGATAAGGGGAACCCTTTGGAAGGGGGCTTGGGGTAGGCCATTGTTTTGATACATCCGTGGGTTGCTGACGTCATGGGAAGCATTCGATAATAAACTCACCGAAATTGTGTTGGGCATTTGAGCTTGCCAAACCCCGATAGATCAGGGGCCTTTGTGGCTGTTCCCCGAAGCACAGCAGCACCTGTCCCAGGAGCCGCAGTTGCTGCCGGAATGCTCTCAGGATGAATGACCTCAGTGCATGTTGTTCAGACAAAGGGGGGAAGATGCCTTACTGACTTGACAGTTTGCCAGCCACCTGCTGTCATTCTTTTTCTTCAGTGCCCTGAAAGTGACCAGAACCTGGTAGTCAGGTCTCTTCTTAAAAAATAACACAATGGATGCCGCGGTCGGTGGAGCGAATGACTCTTGGCTTCAGCTCAGGATGGGATCTCAGGGTCGTGAGATCGAGCCATGTGTCAGGCTCAGCGCTCAGCATGGAGTCTGCTTGTGTTTCTGTCTCCCTTTTTTGCTCTTCCCCCCTGCACCCTTTCTCTCTAAAATAAATAAAATAAATCTTAAAAAAAAACCCCATAGGCATGCGTAAAATTGTAAAATCTGAGGAGATGGTGTTATTATGAAGGATACATGGCTGTGTGTGCCTATTTTCCTGATCTTCTCTATTCTTTTTTTTTTTTTTAAAGATTTTATTTATTTATTTGGCAGAGAGAGAGATCACAAGTAGGCAGAGAGATGGGGGAGCCGCACGGGGGAAGCAGGCTCCCTGCTGAGCAGAGAGCCCGATGCGGGGCTCGATCCCAGGACCCTGAGATCATGACCTGAGCCGAAGGCAGAGGCTTTAACCCACTGAGCCACCCAGGCGCCCCCTTATCTTCTCTATTCTTGAAGGCACCAGGTCTTCTATATTTTACACTGTCAGTTGCTGCCTTAAAGAAGGAACTCCTTGAGGAGAGAGAGACTTTCTGGGTCACTTAGATCTTTTATGGGAACGTGTTATCAAATACGCCCTGGAAGGAAGATGTGAATCTGTGTCATGGCTTTATAAAGAAATCATAATCTCTAGATTCGATGGCACATACCCAGTCGGCTATTTTAGTCTGGCTTTCAAGGAACCTGGGGTTTTGTGGGCCATAGTGAGGTTAAGAACGCGGTTTATCTTCCATTGGATATGGAATTGGTAATGAGAGCTCAGCAGTGTCACGTCTTTGACAGTGAGCAGGGACCTGCTCACACAATAGCTCGTAAGGGTTCTTCAGGCACTCGATTTACCTCCTGCCTTCATTTATGAAGCATCAGTCAGTTGGAGCACAAAGAGAACAAATCAGGGGAAACGCTGTTTCCCCACTTCTATCCTGTTCATGAGACTTGTCTGGGGAAGTCACTCTAGGATGTCACCTGCTGTAGGGGGGAGGCAGAGCCAGCCTGGGGCGGTCGGTCCTGTGTGGAATTCTCACTCCAGTGCTTAGGGGTGGTATGACCTTGAGCATTCACAGCCTGCTTCCCCACCCGGAAAATGGGGACCCTAGTACATCTTCTGGTTATTATGAGGATTAATGGGACACTGGGAGTGAATGCCCAGCTCGTGTTACAGAATATGGAAGGGCTCAGGAAATGGTACTTGTGATGGATTTATTTCTTTTTTTTCCTCTGTGTTCTTTTATTGTGAAATGAGCTGGCCCCAGCACCAGGTGTCTGGTTCTTGGTTCAACCCACACTGTTCACTAGTCAACATGGAGAAAGTTCTCCTCTCCCGAAACTACCCTTCTGGAGTTGCCCTCGTTGTCTGATTTATTTGCTTCTCTGCCTCCCCAACGTGACCAGTGCTGGGGCAGTAACCGAAGATCCTTTAAGGGCAGAGCTGACCTCAGCCAGCCGGGGAAGGAGTCTGGGTGCTCGAGGAACAATACACACTTATAGTAAGTTCTCAGTACAAAATCTCAAAATTACTTTGCACGACATTTACATTTGAATGTCTCTTCCAGGTGCTTTCTCTTGAACGACTTAGAATCCCATGGAAAAGGACACTTTATTTTTAAAAAGGCTGTTTGGAAATCCGTAAACACCAACATTTCCCAGTCGGGGTGTCTGCGAACGAACAAGGTTGCACATTCTTAGTATTAGTCTTTATCCGGGGCTCCATTTGCGCGGTGATCGTCCTCGGCCCCCGTGCCTCTCACACATTCCCGGCTGCCGCAGTGAGATCTGTGTTTATGTGAAATATGGAAACGATTCACTCCCTCCCCCTTTTTCTTTGGTGCTTAAGTTGGGATGGAGCAGCTGAGGTTTTCCTTTGTTATTTTTCAAGGGTCTTCAGTTTCAGAACTGTAGTTTGGGCTTGAGGAGGGACAGCTGGCAGCGTGGCCCCGGCGGGTCGTCCCGAGATGCAGCTGACGTTCTGCAGCGAAAACCCTGCTCTGAATCCAGCATCCACACACTGACATGGGAGGCTCTCCCTTCTAAACCGTTGATTCGCCCAGCATTGAAAACAAAATAGAACCTAAAATAATGGTGGAGAAGTCTGCACCAAAAGAGGCATTTCTTCCCCTGAATCTGTCTCCTTTATCTGGGGCCATATGTGTTGTGTTCTGGTTTCTTCCCCCCACACCCCCCCCCCCGCCCCGGTTTTTGTTTTTTTTTTCTTCTTCTCCTTCATATGCCCTTCTGTTTGGGTACCATGAGGATGGGGAAGGTAGAGGCGGAGTGTTAAAGGTCCAGAGTGTAGCTTTAGAACAGGAAGGGCCAAAAGAGAGTATGTGTTCCTCCCCCCTGCTTTGAAACAGTTTATCCTCCTAAAAAAGAAGGTTTTGTGAAAATGATCCCAGGCTATAAAAGAGTATAAGCTGCTTTCATTGTGTCCAAAGTTATATTTTCATTGTATCTTCAGCAGTCCTTTTGGTGTCTTGGCAGATACGGTTTCTTTTTTCACAGCATAGTGTTTTTCCAACTGTGGAGTTAGAGCTGCCTCGTGTACCGTGATACGTGGCTAGGTGTCAAGATCGTTTTCTGGGGGAAAAGCCCCAAAAAGACTTTTAAATCATGCAGCTTTCAGGAACAAAACAAAAAGCCAGTTTTACAAAAAGGGTTTTAAATTAAAGGACATTCTTAGGTTTATGCTTTCCTCATGGGCAGATCTTTTCAAAGATGGCGTTATAAAAAGAGGGCGTGCATTTCATTCATTCATTCATTGAGTTCCTAAAGGTGCAGCTGTCTTGAAGGACGAGGTACTGGGGACACCGGGATCAGTGTCGTGCTCTGGGCTTTAAGGAGCTCCATTTTAGGGAGGAATCAGAGACATGAGTAAAAAGACATGGTCCAGCTGGCAGAAAGGAGGGGCGATGACCTTGCTGAGCTGGGCTGTGGTGTGTGGCTGGTGTGCAAGGGACGGCCTCATAAAGGAGGAGAAGCTTCAGGTGAGTCTTGGCGACTCAGGAGGAATTTGAGAGGCATCCCAGGCAGAAGAGGAAATGCAGAGGCATGAAAGTGCAAAGCAGCAAGGTGTGTTAGGAGAGGGAATCCTAACTCAGAGAGGCTCCAGGGGCCTCCCCAATGTAGGGGAGGAGCTTGGCCTGGAAGCCAGGGCCAACGGTGGGAGGCCTTTGCATGTCTATGATCATACCATTTCCTTTAGGATTTTGCTCCCTTCATTTTAGAGGTCTTCTTTGACTAGTATCATTCTTTATTTCCTTTTCCTGCGTTAGCCTGCTTGCTAGCACTGACCCCCTGACCTGTTCACAGCCTAGCGAATTCATTGCCCGTGTCCTGTTAGCATGGAAGGCCCCTGAGAGCAGGGACTCGGCCTCCGCTTTGGCTGTATTCCCAGGGCCTCGGACAGTGTCTGGCGTTGAGTGATGTTAGGGAGTTTGATTTTTATCCAGTGAGTGTTGAGGAACCGTTGGAGGGGCTGAATCAGGGAGTGGGGTTCACAAGAGTGCATTTGGGTGTGAAGAGGCAGTGTGAATGATACATAGAGCTGATGGAAAGTGTGTGGGAAGGGAGCTCATTGGTGCATACGGAGGGTAAGGGAAGGAGCGTGTGAGGTGCTCCTGTCTTCCGGGTGCCTTGGATGGAGCCAGGCTTTGCTGACCTGTTAATTATCAATAGCTAGTATCAATCTCTTTCTATTAGAGATGTTTTGAAACTGTACTAAAAATTACAGAGAAGCTTGGAGAACTCTTTTTCCCACTCTACAAAGCCCGTAGCTACCCTGGAGGTTCTAATAAAAGTTGTGATGTCATAATATTATAATCATTTTCTTCATTTACTGGTAGTTCAGTGATGGATTCAAGAAATCTTAATGAATTAGCTTTCTTTGAAATGCATTGAATGCTTTGATATAAATGAGTTCTTGATGTAAAGCAGGTTTTCCTAGGCTTCAAACAGCTGACCTCATAGCCATTTGCGTCTTGCAGTTAGATTGTTTGCAAATTGAGAGAAGATAAGAAGTGTGCATTCTGTAATTCCTGAGAGAATTGTTCTGATGTATCATCCTGGTTTCTGGGATGGATGAGGGAACGAACTGTTCCACTATGTAAATTTTCCTGATAACTGAACTCCCTCATTTTAACACCTGGATATTTATTATTTTTCCCTGCCATTTTGGATGGAAATCTTTCTGGAACAAATTACTGAACTTCTTGTGCTGATAAACCAGAGTGCATTCAATATTCTTTCGTCATGAAAGAGTGAATTTTTGCACAATCATTGAAGCCAATAATTACCGTGATGATAATGCACTGATGCTATGACCGTCTTGCCAAATGGCCCCAGAATGCCATGTTTCCAAAGTTTCTGCTGTTGGCTCTTTTAGGTGAGGAGTGCTTCTAGCCACATACCTGTCCCACCTTGCCTTCCTTAAATTTACTCAACTTGTGTCTTTGGAGGCTGGGAAACAGAATAAACTTCCTTCTTGAAATGAGAAGGGATAGGCTTTGGGTGAGGGTCTGTTGGAGGAGTCCTGTGACACCTAGGGCTTGGACTATATTGTGGAGGCTTTATCTTGTTAACATTTCAAAGAAAGGACTCATTTTCTGTTTTACAAGACTTCCCAGCCGTTCACATCTGAAAAATCAGAGCATCATGACTTCTGCGGGCAGTGCTGCTGCTGTGTTTGTAGAGTGAAGGAAAGCAGTCCCCTGGCCTCTTACCCTGTTCGTCTAGAAGCCTCTTGGCTTACCTTTGGGTTCTGAGGTTGCTGGAGGTCCCTGTGTAAAGGTGGTTTTTCATTGTCTTTGGCAATGACGATTTATGGAGCTTCTACATGGAAGACACTGTGAACAACACTGGGAATGACTTCATAGGAAGTTAACTTCTGACTTGGCAGAGGAAGTAGTGGAGGAGAAAACCGTAGCACTTAGAATTTGTCAGAAGGTACAACAGGGTGGTTCAGCCCCTGGAAGGCCCATGGCTGAATAGGAGTCCTCCTCTTCTCTCTGGAAGGTTGGCCTCTGACTGAGGGTACAGCTGCCAGGAGAACTCAGATGGCACTGAGGGGTGGGAAGGAGCCCCAGGGAAGGCACAGCGGTGGAAACAGCTTTGACCGTCAGTGCGGTGGCAGGCATGTGGTGGCCAGATCAGCATACCTGGGTTGAAGCTTGTCTGTACACGCCAGACAGGTAGGGTGGACAGCAAGGCCTGCGGGAGTTTGGGGGAGGTGATCGCTTCCACTTGGGGAGGAGGGTGGCTTGTGACGACTCCTCGGAGCCGGGAGGATTATTGTCGGATCCTGGCGCGTGAGTACAGTGACTGAGTTAGAGAAGGCAAGGGAGGGCTGGCCAAGTGGACAGTGATGCCCAGGATCGCGGGGAGGGGAGGAAGGGGAAGGAGGTGAGGGCCAGGTGTGTGTTGTAGGTCTGATCTGTTCTGTTTGGAGAGCCGGCTCATCCTCCCAGCCTCGCTGTCTGAACCTCCCCGTGGGGAGACCGTAGCTTATGGAGTTGGATGAACTTGAGTCTCAAGACTAGTTCTGCCACTTTCTAGTTGCGTTGTCTTCAGCAGTTTTCTAGCTCCTCCAGCATCCGCTTCCTCATGAAAGGGAAAGAGATGATAAGACGGATCTTGTAGATTCTTCAGGATAATGGTGACTCCATTTGGCCATGTACTACGTAAACCTAGCATATGCTCAGCAAGTGGTAATTTCCTTGGCTCAGCCCTTGCGCAGCACCCAGTCTGGAGCCTCCTGATGCCCACAGGCCGGGCCCACTCACTGACTCACTGATGGGCACAGGCAGCTCAGCAGGTGCAGGAGGAAATGCATTAGCTCATCTTCTTCCTACACTTCTCCTCTCCCTTTTCAGATCTGTTGGCCCTTTTATGTCGCCGTTCATGTTCGGTTGGAGTTTGAATTTTTCCAGCCAGCCTGATTCAGCCCTTGGTGTTGTCCTTGATGAATTCTTGCCTTCCGTGGGATGTTTCTACCCCGTCATCTGATCCTGTCCATTTCTTTCTCTGGTGAGGCCACGGTCCCCATCTGTGCAGTGCTTGCATCCCTGCATGAGTGGATTGCCCACAGTGTTTTGGGAGGATTCTCTGACTTTCATTTGCCCCTGTCCACCTTGCACATTCTTCAGATGCTGCTGAACTCCTTTCTCCTTCCATAGTCCTTGGATCTGGCCCTGCATTGCCCCTCTAACCTTGATTTTCATTCAGTCCAAATGTAGTAATAGCTAACATGTATTTGTGCTAATTTTGTGCTGACGACTTTACTTCTATCAGCCCACTGTAAGAAATAGGATTACCGCAAAGTAGGTACTACTGTTGCTGCCGGTTGGGAGCGGAGTAAGCTGAGACACAGGGAAATTAAGCAATTGCCCGAAATTGCCCAAGTCATCAGTGCTTGAACCTAGGCAGCCTGGCTCCGAACCCTGCCTTCTTAGACCAGCTCTGTCTTCAGTGGCTTCCGTCCATACCTAAGGTGCTAGAGACAAGGGCTGTGTTATTCCTCGCAGCCCACCACACTCCATGCCTAGTCTTGACATACGATAGACACTTCCTAAATCCATGCCCTGCCAGCTTTCCCATCCCTCCTGTGAGCCCTAGGTCTTGGCAGGAGGTGGAGGAAGGGATAAGTTTTCTCATAGGAGCTCCCAGAGCATGGAGTTCAGGCCACGGACACTTACCAGCTGCCTCACCTTTGTTGGATCCCTTCTCTCAAGCCACAGTTTTACTCTACAAAAGGGGGACGATGTGTATGCTCATCTCTTACGGTTTAGGTGCAGAATAAATGAAATAATGAGGGGTAGATGCTTCAGTCCTGTGCCTAGCCCATGGAACACGGTCAGTACACATTAGGTCTTGTAAGGAGTTGTATTGTAATGCTCTCCCCTGCCTCTTGCAGCAAACCTTTGTCTGTTTTTTTTAGGACTATTTCAACTTGTATATTCTCCATAGCGCTTGTGTAACTCCTTCCCCTCGCAAAGAACCGGATCATTGTTCCCTTTGGCCGTTTGTTAGCTTGTATGACTTTGAGCAAGTTCCTGAAATTTACAAGTCTCAGTTGTATCAGGGTGATAACAAAAGGGTTTTTTGTGGATTAAGAAGGACTATGCCACATACTGTATCCACTCAGTAAACTTTAGTTTTCTTGCCTTGTCATTAACCCTCGTCTGCTACTCAAGCCCTCCATAAAGGCTCATTGATGGACTTGGGTACCTAGCTTAGTTGTTTGGAAGTTACATGGAAGAGAAGAGAGGCTTCCATTGTAGGGATGGACTGGATTGAGGTCCACTAGTGGGAAACCTTAGGAAGTTTGAGAGCCCCTGCTTTGTGCTCTTTTGCCTTTCTGAAATGTGTTCTTAGTGGTCATTCTAAACATGGCCAAGACTTAGAATGTATAATAAAATTTTGACCTCTTTTGAGCTCATTCATTCAACATATAATTCTTGATTACCTCCTCTGTGTCAAGGACTGTCCTGGCTGTTGAGGGTATGATGATGGACAAAAGCAGCCTGTTCCTTGTTTGCATGGAGCTTGTGTTTGGGAGACAGAAACCAACCATGCAAATATTGAATTATAAAGAAAGGTGCCATGAGATACAGAATCAAGGGTTTTTGCATTGAGGACAAGGGAACTCTTCCCTCCAGAAGAGGTGTTTGAGCTGAGATCTGAGGGCTGAGTAGGAGTGCCCAAGTAAAGAGGCAATGGGATATCTTCAGATTCTGTGCTCACTCTTTTTCTGTAAATGTAATATGCTGTTTAGCATTTTATTACGCTTGGATGATGACAGATGATAATTAGTCTTCAAATCTGGGTGCCCAAATATGCTGTCACTGACTGTTTTTTATCTGACTTGTGTATAGTACGTGTGTCAGGCTGGGTGAGGGAGGCTGAATGTATCGGAGCACAAACAAAGCATTGTGTTTTTTATTACACTCGAGGCCAGGGCCGTCAGTCAAGTCCGTCAGGCACTTTGTCACGTTACGGGTCGCGTTGCCTGGACTTGCCTACCCAAAGGCAGGTGCTCTTACTTTTAATTCGCTTTACCTGTATTTGCTCTGAAAGCTGTTTTTGTTGAAACTTGAAGAGCCAGATGCTTGCAGCTAGAGTATGGACCGACTTATTGGAAATTTGCTGAACAAAGTTGGTTAATGCAAAGAAGGGACACCCGTCAGCCCGGTGTAACCAGCTACCAGAATATGATGCTGTTTACGGCATGGTTTTTTTAAGCCCCCACCCAAGTATAATCCTCACGTGGAACTCATTATCGGACCATCTCTTTCAGGAAAGGTATTTTAGCAGAGTTTTCCAAAGCGCAGAGCCCATGATGGTAGTAGAAGTGATTTTAGACAGTCTCACTAAGCCGAGGGAAGGCCATGTTTGTGGCCAGCACGTCTTCAACACCTGTCACTTGCAATTTCCCTCTTACAGGAGGCGGGGCCTGGGAGATAGTTATATCCAGCTAACTTAGTGTTCGTTACATTTATGTTTCTGATACTTTGTTTATAGTAAGTGATACTAATTTATAACAGTGATTTAAAGGCTCTTTTAAAAATGAATTGGTTTTTAAAAATTTAGAAATGGCACCTAGTTGTGGCAAAATCATGAAGGTGGTTCTTGAACAAGTGAAGTTTGGGAATACTGTCTTGGTGTAATCCGAATTTTTCCCCTGCCATCATTTGGTTTCAAGGACTTACTGAAGATTTGGATGTTAAAACACAATAAATACTCTGATAACACAATAAAATATTGCTTTACACCCATCGGTATGGCTTGAATTAAAAAGGTGGGTAGTATGCGTGTTGGTGAAGATAACAGAGACCCTCATAAATTGCTGGTAGGAATGAAGAATGGGGAGCAATGAGTGGCTCAGTCTGTTGGGCGTCTGCCTTTGGCTCAGATCGTGATTTCAGGGTCCTGGGATCGTGCCCCACTTCTGGCTCCTTGATCAGTGGGGAGCCTGCTTCTCCCTCTGCCTCCCACTCTCTGCTTCTGTGTGCTCTCTCTTTCTCTGACAAATATATAAAACCTTTGGAGAAAAAAAAAAGAATGAAAAGTGGTGCAGTCCCTTTGGGAAACAGTTGGGCACTTCCTCAGAAAGTTAAACATAGAGTTACCAGAAGACTCAGAAAATTCTTTTAGAATAGGAGGTATATACCCAAGAGAACTAAAAAAAAAATATATGTTTATATAAAAACTTACACAGAGGTACTCATAGCAACATTATTCATAATAGCCACAGAAGTAGAAACAGTCCATATGTCTATTAGCTGACGAATGGATTAAGGAATATGGTATCAGTGCAATGGGATATTAGTCAACCAGAAAAAGGAATGAAGTATTGTCACATGCTATGATATGGATAAGCCTTGAAAATATTATAGTGAGTGAAATGAGCCAGACACAAAAGGCCACATACTGAATGATTCCATTTATAGAAAATGTCCCGAATAGGCAAATCCACAGAGACAGGTAGTAAGGATTGGGTGTTGGGGACACAGAGACTCGCTGCTGCTGGGTATGGGCTTCCTTTCTGGGGTGATAGAAATGTTCTCAATTTAGGTAGTCGTCATAAAACCTTGTGAAAATACTAAAAATTGCCAAATTGTATGCCTGAAAAGGGTAAATTTTATGGTACATGAATTATAGCTTAAAAAAATCTGGTAGCATGAAAACATATGCACGGTCATAGAAGGTTTACTCTGAAGGTGTGAGTGACTGCCACTGCTTGTAGGATGGGCTTCCTGTCATCGCCCCTCTGTTACTGGGACTGTGCTTTTCCCCCACACGCCCATGTGGCCTCTGGAGCCAGAATGCTAACATAGACTTGCATGGGTCAGTTGGAACCTGCTGTGCAAAGCGTAAGGTTGCATTTTTATATTAACAGTATTACTCTAGGATTTGTGGGTTATTCATATATATTCTGCATGTGTAAGGGAGGGAGGATGGGAGTTAAAGATGCCGAATAATAGAAGGAGTAGGGACGGGAACCCTGGGCTTCATCCTGTGCTTTATACTACAGTGTGTACACAAGTCGTCACACACTTGAGAGGGACCCGGCCAAAGACCAGAGTTGCCAAAGGGGGTTGAGGCTGAGAAAGTTCACTCTTGCCAGATGAGCACACCTATTTAAGGATTTATTCTAATGAACCTTTTCATTGATGCCGCTATAAATACTGACCCAAGATGTCTTAATAATCATAGGTACTTCGTGACTTACAAACGACTTACAAACGCCGTACTTCCTGTTATCTTAGTTCACTGCTAAGAAAACAGGCTTCTGAAGGTTAAGTAACTGTTCCTAGACCCCTAGGAAAACAAGATGTCAAGCTGGATCTCAAGCCCAGGTTGTCCGACCCCACGGCCGCTGTGTTTCCCGTGCTCTCCTGTCGTTCTGGCACGTGTGGGTCCTTTCACTCTATTCAGTCAGCGGTTACTTGCTGAGAGCCTCCTGTGTGCCAGAACCTGTTCTCAGAGCTGGAGATAGGCAGGTAATAAAGTGAGAACCCTGACTCTGCGGTGCAGACGGTCCAGAGGGAGGAGGCAGACAGCAAGCCATTAGTCTACCAAGCAGGGTGATTTCAGAGGGATGTCCAAAGAAGAAGATCGGAGGCCAGCGTGAGAGACATGACTGTGACACACAGACGGGCTTTTTAGATTGGGTGATCAGGGTGAGGTAACGTTGGAGTTGAGATTGGAGGACCTGAGAAAGCCGGGCAGAGATAAGACTTTTTAGGAAGAGGAACATCTCGTGTATTCCATACTCTCAACATTTCCTGTGTTCCTTAGGGGATCACATTCTGAGACTTGAGTTTAAACCATTGTTCTGGTTCTCTTCCGTGTTCACACCTGTCATTTTGTACTTGTTGACAGAGCGTGCGTGTGTGTACGTGTGTACTATATTATATGTGGTCTAAACATGGAGTATGACCCATGGTTTTTGCTTGGGTGACTGGAACCCCTGACCGCGTCTCTAAGCCCCTCCCCGGAGCACTTCAGAGCGGCTTCTAGGTGAATTGGCTCAGATGCAATGAACTCTTTACTCTAGGGAACGTGTCATTCTTCTGGAACTCTCAAACAGGAAACTTTCGTCGGTAGTGCCATGCCTGTCCAAAACAAGAACCAGGCGAACATCTGCACGTTTCGGGGCACGGTGGTGGTGTTTGGGGAGGAAGGGGTAGGAGGTTCCTTGGACTATGGTGCAGTGAACCCTCCAGTTTTATGGCGTTTCCCGATTTTTGCAGTGTGGCTGCTCATGCTCATGTGTGCTTCCGTAGGCAGGTGCTTCTTTTGTTTCTGGGTATATGGTGAGACGCAGGTCAGTCCCTGAGCCCAGTGAACTGGCCTGTTCCCCACTGAGGAGCACACGGCAGACAGAGTTAGATTTTTTTTTTTTTTTTCATTTTTCTCTTCTTTTTCTATAGCCTTCAGGATTCGCAGGTAGGTTTGACTTGTACGGATGGCTGCATTTTCTCTTCTCTGTGGTGGTGTCTCTTTCTGCCTTTGTTCTTGGAGTGCTAACGTCTACAGAAGACCTCAAGTGGCCTGATGGCCCATGTTTTTATTTGGTCCCAGAAAAAGAAAACTTGCCTTTTTCTGTATTAAAGTTTTTATAAAGTAAGTTTGGGAAATAGGAGAAAGTCTTGTGACTTCCACAGATACTCAATCCTTGACTTACTTATTTATAAGTGAGCGAGCGAGAGAGAGAGAGAGAGAGCACGTGCAGGAGTGGAGGAGGTGGGAGAAGGGTGGATGGAGAGAGAGAGGGAGAGAGACTCTCATACAGGCTCCATGCGGAGAGCAGAGCCCAGCACGGGGCTCAGCCTCATGGACGTTGAGATGCTAACCTTAACCGAAACGAAGAGCCAGATGCTTAACTGACTGAGCCACCCCAGTGCCTTGGTTTTTAATCCTTTAAAGGCAGTCAGTTTTAGTGGCGTATCATAATGTCTTACAGTCACCACTGACCTAACTAACGGGCCTGTTTCTGCAGCTGCATTCAACAGTGAAAGAGCTAGAAAAGAATTGTCTCGATTTCTTAGAAAACAGAGTCCGTCTCCCCTGTCTTTTAGAGTGGTACCAGGACGACTGGGACAGGACTTGATACTGTCAGGGTATTAGCAAGCACCAGGCTGCAGGAGCTGTTGGTTTTCTCATCAGACCTATCTAGGTGGGAGGGACATTTGTCTTTACATTGCCATTACAATGTCGCATGGTCATCACAGACCGGAAACTGAGCTGGAAGGACTTGTCCTGTTGCACAAAACCGTATTTTCCCTAGACCAGTTAAAGGACTGGGGGGGGAACATTCTGCATTGGAGCCCAGAGAGGCAGTATACGGAGGTGAAGGGGAGAGACCCTGGCTCCAGCCTCCAGGGTGTGAGCCTTGCCTCTGGGTCGCCTTGGGTAGGTCACTTTGCTTCTCTGGGCCCTGCCTCTTCATCTCTGAAGTGGGAGGCTGGAGTGCGCACTCCTGGGGACGGGGGCAGGATGAAAGTTTTTAGATAGAGAAGTCTCGAAAGGGGGCCTGCGCTGTAGTAAGTGACATTGAATGGTTTGCCAATTTTTCTGTGTAATTCTGTATATGTATTTTTCCCAATTCTATTTTTCTTCATGTTGTATCATAGGAAACCCGGTATCTTGTTATCCATAGTATTTGGTAGGATGTCAGTCCTGTTGTATTTCACATAAAGACTTGAGAATTTGTTTGAAGCCATCAGTTCTGCGGGTTCTGACCCACATTTGCTCCCATTCGAGGATGCTTCTCTCGAGGGGAGGCCGGTAGCTTAGGCGTCATGGCTCATTCAGGCCTTTGACTTTCTTTAGCGTACTTTTAAAATCTGATTTGTACTGTAGGTACAAATATGAATGTTCCCACGTGGGGAATTTTTTTTTTTCTTCTGAATGGCTCCAAGCGCTCTTCTGTGAGGGGAGGAAGGGAGTGGGCACTGCTGTCCCTGCCTCACAATGAGGAGGGATTCTCGGGGGTGGGGGGCAGTGGTGCCACATCTCCAGTTAGTCCTAGCTGAGCCAGCACAGGCCCTACTTTTTTGTTTAATTCTGCTCCATTTTCTGGGCTTGTGTGATCTTCTGTTAGCCTCGAAAGTACTACTTTTTCACATCGGTAACTGTATACAAATGGTGCTAATTACATGTCCTGTTGATGGGAGCTGACTGTGATATTTGAGCCCTTGACCTCTCTGTCAGTAGGAGGTTGGAGGGTGCTGGTGTCTTACCAATTTGAAGATGGGAAGAGGGAGGTCGTGCTCTGAGATGATAGAATCCTCGAACTACGGTGCTGCTGGGACCATGGGATCCACCTTTTGGCCTCGGCCTTTTACACCTTGGTGAGCGGGTGGAGTGATGGGCTCGAGGTCACGTAGCGGGTAAGATCGGAGCCACAGGGCTGCACGCCTGCCGCCCGCACGCCACAAAAGTGACTTCGTAAAAACAAAAGGGTCTTTGGAACGAACATCGCGCAGGTAGCACAGGACATGGACGTTTTGGGTTGGCCCAGAGTGTCGTAAATACTGGGTTTTCTGGAGAACCAGGAGAAGGCTTTCCTTTCATCACTTGGGGAAACCAGAGCTGACCTTCTGTCAAGCCATAATCGTGGCAGGCTTGGGGGAATTTTGTGTGGAAGCTGCTCATAGTTCTCCCCCTGCCCCACTGCAGGCTGCAAGGGTTGAGGCCTTCGGTTTCTCTTTTCCGGTTGCCGCTATCCACAGCTCTTGTGACAGGGGTTAACGAAAGACCCAGAGGAGGGGAGGGTTGGATAGGTTGGCTAAGAAGAGCACCACCCTGTCGGTTTACACCCCTCAGCGGTGGTCTTCATCCTCAACCAGGACTTTCTTTGTTTTCATCTCCTCCATCCAGGATTTGGGTGCCTTCTTCATACCGGAGAGTGTGCGTGGTGCCACGCTGAACAGTTAAGACAGACCTCCTCCTGGCCCTGTGTTTCAGAGAGGGAGACAGACACCTGAGGGAGAATGAGTAAAAACTCACCAATTTGGGCGCCTGGGTGGCTCACTGGGTTAAGCCTCTGCCTTCAGCTCAGGTCAAGATCTCAGGGTCCTGGGATCGAGCCCCGCTTCGGGCTCTCTGCTCGGCGGGGAGCCTGCTTCCCCCCCTCTCTCTCTCTGCCTGCCCCTCTGCCTACTTGTGATCTCCGTCTGTCAAATAAATAAATAAAATCTTTAAAAAACACACCAACTCACAAATTTGCTAAGTCTAAAGGAAGAACAAGGGTTGTTGGGCTAGTTCATATATCCGGATCATCTGGGGCCTCCCGGGGTGTGCTCTCTGAAGGGGAGCCTGAGGGACGAGGAGGCAAGATCATTCTAGGGAGAAGGAACATGCTTCGAAGTAGAAAGGAGCTTGCGATGTAGATGAAGCGGATTAAACCAGTGTCCGGCATAGTGGTTGGGGGAGTGTGGGGCACGAGAGAAGTTGGAGAGGCAGGTAGGAGGCTCACACACCAGACTGGGCTTCACTGGCTTGGATTTTTCCCAAGTGCGGTGGGAAGCCAGTAGGGCTTGGAGCAAGGGCGTGGTGTTGAAACTGTGTCGAGAAGGCTTTCATGAACCTTGACAACATTCTATTATGTGAAAGAGGCCAGTCACAAAAAACCATATATTGTAGGATTCTATTTTGGGGAGATGTCTAGAATCTATTATGTGAAATAACCAGGCAGATCCACAGATTTAGAAAATAGATCAGTGGGTGGGGGTGTGCCTAGGGGTGGGGGTGTGAAGCGGGTTGTGTCTGTGCGTGTTGGGGGGGTTGAACGTGTGCTAATATCAGTTGTGATTATGTTGCAGGATTCTGAATATACCAGACTCGTTGACTTGTGAACACAGTAGGTGGATTGGATGGTGTGTGCATTATGTCTCTGTCAAGCTGTCATTTAAAAAATCAGAGAAGAGCCACCTGGGGGCTCGGTGGGTTCAGCGTCTGCCTTCAGCTCAGGTCATGATCCTGGGGTCCCTAGATCGAGCCCCATGGGGCAGGGCGGGCTCCCTGCTCAGCGGGGAGTCTGCTTCTTCCTCTCCCCCTGCCGCTCCCCCCCGCTCCTTCTTTCTCTCTCTCTCTTGCTCACATACTCTTTCCCTCAAACAAATAAATAAAATCTTTTAAAAAAAATCAGAAAAGACTGATGATGCCTCACCCAGTGCCGTTGCCCCAGGCAGCTGTCCTCAGATTAGCAGCTGTTTTTGGCTTTTCTCTACCCTCCTTGTGTCGGAGCATCCCTGCTGCACCCCCCCACCCCCCGCAAAAAACATCAGCTGATGATGATGTCAGCTTCTTGCCCTCGGACCTCCAGCTTCCTGGTTGCACATGGGTTCCTGGGCTCCCCTTCACAGTGCTCGCCAGTGGTTTAAATCCTACCCTCCTGATTATTGGTTGTGTGACTGCAGGTCAGCTCCTTAAAAACTCCCTGATGCCCAGTTTCTTGTCTTTAAACAAACAAACAAACAAAAAAACTTAAAATTTTTATTTTCACAAACATTTACATAGCACTTATGCTTTAAGAATATTTAACACATTTAATCATCCAGATAACTCCACAAGATAGGTACTGCTATCTTTCCATTTTGTAGATTAAAAAACTGAGGCACAGAGTGGTTAACTAACTTGCCCAAGATCACACAGCTGGGAAGGAGCAGAGCTGAATCCAGGCAGTCCGGCCCCAGAGGCCCTATTTCTTAATTACTCTGCCTTGCCGCTGATCCTGGCCTGTAAAATAGTTTAATGATAGCCCTGTCCTTGCTTTGCTTACAGTCCTTTAATCTTCAATTACTTGAACATCAATTGTAATGTTACAGCATTTCTGCGGCGCTCAGCATGGTACCTAAAACATAGTCTGTGAATTAATGTACTTAATTAAGTCACTTTGGCATCCTTTCATTTCTTCTTTGACCACTTGAGACCCTACAAGGATTTGGGTGCCGGGTTAAGGTCTGGGTTCTGTCTTAGTCCTGTCCTTCGACTGGCCCAGTGTCTTGCGGAACCCCTCTCTCATTTTGGCTTCCTCGTCAGTGGAGTGGAGGTCATTCTAAGCTGGCCAGCATCCTCCCGAGGGTCATTGCACAGAGCAGTGAGATAGACTGTGCGTGCAGGTGCTCTGTAAACCTTTCAGCCTCCTCTTAACCCAGCGGCTTCATTTAATGTGCAGCCCCGCTGTTGGGACGTTTCCCTTGGAAGCAATGATGGCAGTGTTGGTAGAGGGCTAGATGGACCAGTGGCAGTTTTTCCCAGGAAATCGGCGGAACGGAAGTGACGGATGGGTTACGTGTTGCCCTCCGCACCGGGGTGCTTTTCCCTGGGTGGTATGGACACCCAGGTGATGGGCAGAGTTGGAGGCCGGCTTCCAGGCTTGCTGACATGACCACCGCCTGGTCCGCCTGCAGAGTTGATCTCCGCTGTGCTATAAACTTAGGCTTGCTGCGTGCGGGGAACTGGTTCATTCTTCCCTCCATTCAGCATAAGCATGCCGATGACAAGAGTTGGAGCCAGTGTTTGGTTTTAGAGCAGATCTGATTGAGAGTTCTGGCAAAATAAGTTGTGTTAGAGGAGGGGGAGGCACAGCTTGACTCTGAGCGAAGTAAGTTCTTTTTCTCCTCTTGTGCGTCTTGCTCCTAGCCCCCGCCCTTGGGTCCAAGTTTTGCAGAATTGGATACAATGGTTTGGTTACTGAATTACAGCAGCCAGCCTTGGAAAGTACATATTTATTTTCCCCAGAGCCTTGTGGAATCCTTTCTGTTCCTCTCCACGACTTCTGTTTTTGTTTTGAGAGTCCCAAAAATTGTTTCGCATTTTGTGTTGGACATCTACTAGGATACATTTGTATAAGCGTGCGTACACGCAGACACTGTAGACATCCTCAGACACTGAAGTCAACGTCAAGTTTCTTCCTTGCCTTCAGGGTTACCTTTCATGTTCAGGATACCTTTTTTGAGGGCAGCAGGCAAGGCGGGAGGACTCAGAGCTCAACAGTGAGGGCTGCCATTATATTCCGAATTCTGATCATCTTTTTAGTCCATTGGTTCTTTGGTTGATTCTGATTTGCATCGGAGTTTGCATTTGTCCGTTCTTTTCTAGTGATTTAGATCAGGATAAGTATGTCCTGAAAAAGATGACTTCAGACAATACTGCTTTCATCTCCCCTGTCCCCAGAGTGGACGCTTCTCTCTGGGCACTTCTCCCTTCATGGCTGGTGGGCTCAGGACTCTGAAGGGACGGCAGGACGGGTCCCTTTCACAGTGTTGTGCTGGATCCATTGGGGGGTGGGGTGGGGTGGGAGGGGACAGGGTCAGATTGCAGGGCCTACGACTTTGACGCAGAGTTTCCTGGTGAAAATTGCCAGCTGGAAGGCATTACTTACCAGGGCCGAAACCTCAAACGAGGGTAGGCCATTTGACTGACTGTTCTCTGGGTAACTTGAATCCTTGAACTAAGGTAGTTTTTCTATTTTTACTTCCTTAAATTATCCTGGCATGGATAGATTGGCTATTTCCAAGTTTTGTTTCAGTAACGGATCGTCTGCTTCGGTAGTGAAACCCAGAGAGCGGTTTTTTCTTGGTTATATTTTCTGATGGCTTGGGAGTGACAGAAGTCTTAGAAGACATGAGTTTCTAGCAAGAAAGCGGAGTTTGCTTTAGAAACAAAATACCGACTGCTCTCTGCTCTCCTTGTTGTTACTTCTTGAGAGAAATGGAAGCCTGGGTTTGTTGCTACATAGAGGGTAGCTCTTCAGCGATGTGTGGACCAACTTTTCCCAGGTGGTTAAGAATACGAGCTTTTACTTTGTCTTCAGCATTACTGTGCTCTCAGCTCGGTGCCCTAAAAAAGTGTCCAGTCGCTTGTCCTTCCTCCTCCAAAGCAGTTACTCCATTCCATCGATATGGTGAAGGAACTTGGTTCCTAACTGGGCTTCCAAGGCTCGCATTGCTGCATCTTTCCATGTGTTGGGTTTCATACCGCTTGTGCTTTAAGGCAGAGGAGTCCTTAGGGATGACTTCCTGTGGTCGGACTCTAATCAGGGCAGAAAACCCAACAGAGTTTTCCAACCAAGACCAAGTTCATTCACTTGCTAATTATTTTTAGCTCTGAGGCTGTTTGAGATTTAAGTTTCTGGGCTGGTTATTTCGCTTCTTCATACTTGGCTGTCATAATGGAGGTAACTCACGCTCGCTCAGACATGTTACAGGAACCTAAACTTGCAGATCTGGAAGGACCCGAGAGGTCCTCCAGTCTGGCTTTGAAGGCTTTGTTTTGTGGACCCCTTTCTTCAAGTTACGTTCAACTGGAAGTGTGACAGGATGAAGGAAAAAATCAGTGTGAATAGTGGTAGGCGTGGGGCCCAGTTCTAATCCAAGTCAGCTCATCTGTGTGGGAGGAACCCAAGAACTGGGAGTCAAAGCAGTTTAACCAGGGTAAGGCAGGTAGGCCATGCAGGAAAGGCCAGGATAAGATACCAGTTCCTTTTAATAGAAGGCAGATCAGTGACCACCAGGGACTGTGGGGAGGGAACTGACCGGCAGCAGGAACTGTTTGAGGGAGGATAGAAATGATTATCTCACGATCGAGGTGTGGTTACACAACGGTATGTATTTGTCAAAAAAACTCATCGTCGAGTTGAAAATTGGTGAATTTTATCACGCCTCAAAAAACCCCACAAAAAAAACAACAAAAAACTGACCCAAAGGAAATAATAAACCAGATAAGAAGTTGTAAGGGGCATCCTAAAACATGTTTAAGATTTTTGTGGGGGAGGGGAGATAACATTTTCTCAGCTTTTTAATTCAGTGTAGTTACAGAAAATGATTCTTTCAAAAATTGTAAAAAGAAAAGAAAAAAACCCAGATTCACTTAAATCCCAGTCTCGTCTGTTTTTCCACTTGGCAGATTGATCATCACTTTGTACTCATCACTGCTGTGAGTTATACCAGGGGTTGGTAGAGGGCCAGATAGTAAATATTTTAGGCCTTGTGGGCCGTTCAGTCTCTGTCACAGCACTCAGTTCTGTCACTGTAGCGTGACAGCAGTCGGAGGCAGTAGGTATGCCAAAGAATGTGGCTGTGTTCCTGTAAAACTTGACTTATAAAACACGGCAGTGGGCCGAATTTGGCCTTTGAGCTGTATTTGCTAACCTGGGAGTTATGTTCCTTTTGGAAAAACTCAGCAAAGCGGGCATTTTCTACATTCTCACCAGAAGGATGAATGTCTTAGAAAAGGGGGGGTACAGGGAAGTTGGGGAGAGGACAGGCCCCCCAGGGCTGAGCTCACAGACTTGGATCTGTAAAGGATAGGGTGGTTTTGCTCACATGGAATTGTGGACGATGAATTAAGAGGAGGAGGGGACTGAGCATGGCAGCCGGTTTCTAGATTATTGTAGAAACCTAGGCAAGAGGGTTTAGCTGTGACAGTAACATGGGGTGGAGAGAACCTAGGGAAGGGCGACTCTAAGACCTAACATAAGAAATAGACATTTCCAAAGGAAAAGCTGAAGATTAAAACTTTTTTTCAAAAAATCACAGAGCAAATATATATTTAGGGTGTGATTTCTCATTAATGGGACGGCGATGCCACATTTCAAGTGATTCTTGTTAGAGCTGATCATCACTGCTTAGAAACATCAATTCTACCATTTTGATAATTTGCTGTACTTGTATTATCTTCATTGCTTTCCATGCTTCTCCTTGTCCTCTTGAGATCTGTGAGGGAGGACAGCGCATCCTGAGCCAAAGAAGGGGGTGTGTGGCTGCAGTTTCTTCCCTCCAAGTGGATACAGGGTAGGCTGACAGGGGACAAAGAGGGTGGGGTTGTGAGGAAATTGGGTCCTCCTTCTTCTTCTTTTAAAAAATATTTTACTTATTTATTTGAGAGAGTGTGCATGAGCAGGGGGAGGGATAGAAAGAGAAGCAGACTCCCTGCTGAGTAGGGAGCCCAACTCCATCTTGGGACTCTGGGATCATGACCTGAGCCAAAGGTAGACGTTTAACCGACTGAGCCACCCAGGCGCCCAAGATTGGGTCCCTCTAAACTAGAGGGTAGAACTGCTTCTGTCAGAGGCCTCAGGGTGTGTGCCTGCTGTCTCAGGCTGCCCCCGAGAGGTGGCCCTTGGACACTCTCTCTCCCCACTGTTACCTAGAGACACTGGGTGCAGTTTTGACTTCTTCAGGAAAGGTCAGTTAGTCAAGGGCCTGTCCAACCAGGTAAAAAGAATTCCTCAGTCCTTTAAAATTACACACCCCTGTGCCTCAAACATAATGTTATTGCCGAAACTGAGATTGCTATATTTAAACCAGTTTTATCAGCTGGTTTTAAAATTAAGGCCTAGAGACTTCAACGAAACAAGGGTGACAAAAGAAAGTCATTCCAGAGGGATGTAGTTGGATGGCTCACTTCATAAAAAGGGCACTTGGAGGTCCTACCAGTATACCATGATGTTGAAATTGGTTTTGCTTGGTTAATTAAACCACACTGAGCTTTGGTTTGAAACCATATTTGGGAGATACTGTAACATTGTGGATCAGGAGTGTCAGCCAGTGGGAAGGCAGAAGAACTTTGATGTCAGGTTTTGACTGTTTCATGTTTTTAAAAGTATTGGAAATAGTCAAAAAAACAAAGAGGCAACCCATGGAATGGGAGAAGATATTCGCAAATGACACTACAGACAAAGGGCTGATATTCAAGATCTATAAAGAACTCCTCAAACTCAACACAGACAAAACAGATAATCATGCCAAAAAATGGGCAGAAGACATGAACAGACACTTCTCCAAAGAAGACATACAAACCATTAACAGACACATGAGAAAATGTTCATCATTAGCCATCAGGGAGATTCAAATCAAAACCACATTGAGATACCACCTTACACCAGTTAGAATGGCCGAAGTCAACAAGACACAAACAACGTGTGTTGGAGAGGATGTGGAGAAAGGGGAACCCTCGTAAGCACTGTTGGTGGGAATGCAAGTTGGTGCAGCCACTTTGGAAAACAGTGTGGAGATTCCTTAAGAGATTAAAAATCGAGCTACCCTATGACCCCGCAATTGCACTACTGAGTATTTACCCAGAAGATACAGATGTAGTGAAAAGAAGGGCCATCTGTACCCCAGTGTTCATAGCAGCAATGGCCACAGTCACCAAACTGTGGAAAGAACCAAGATGCCCTTCAATAGACGAATGGATAACGAAGATTTGGTCCATATATACAATGGAGTATTATGCCTCCATCAGAAAGGATGAATACCCAACTTTTGTATCAACATGGACGGGACTAGAGGAGATCATACTGAGTGAAATAAGTCAAGCAGAGAAAGTCAATTATCATATGGTTTCACTTACTTGTGGAGCATAAGGAATAACATGGAGGACATGGAGAGATGGAGAGGAGAAGTGAGTTGGGGGAAATCAGAGGGGGAGACGAACCATGAGAGACTGTGGACTCTGAGAAACAAACTGAGGATTTTGGAGGGGAGGGGGTGGGGGATTGGGTGAGCCTGGTGGTGGGTATTAAGGAGGACACGTATTGCATGGAGCACTGGGTGTGGTGCGTAAACAATGAATTTTGGAACACACACACACACACACACACAAATAAAATTTAAAAAAAAAAGGAGGGGCGCCTGGGTGGCTCAGTGGGTTAAGCCTCTGCCTTCGGCTCAGGTCATGATCTCAGGGTCCTGGGATCGAGCCCCGCATCGGGCTCTCTGCTCGGTGGGGAGCCTGCTTCCTCCCCTCTCTGCCTGCTGCTCTGCCTACTTGTAATCTCTCTCTCTCTCTCTCTCTCTGTTAAATAAATAAATTAAATCTTAAAAAAAAAAAAGAAAAAAGAAAAACAAGTTAAAAAAAAATGAAAGTATTGGGAATTCCAAGAATATTTTGGTTAGGTATAAACATATGACCCAAGTCTTGTTTCCTTTCCTCCGGTTCAGATCATCCAGAACTGACCCGTTCCTGAGTCCTTATCTCCTTCGTGGTGGAAGGCCTTACACTTGGTAGTTAATTGCTCCATAAATTATGTTGAATTAAGTTGAATATGTGTGATCTGTAATTGATCCCCGTGGTTGAAGAACACAGTATCCTTGATCCCGCTTGCCCTTAAGAGTCCTGAGTAAGACATGAGTTCATAAGCCTTAACTAAACCAATTTCTGAATCAAACAGGACAAAACCCTCTGGTTAAAGCATGCTTCAGTGATCAAAAGTACCAGGTGTAAAATGCTGTAAGACCACTCTGGGCTCACTCACTGTATTTGTAGAATTAGAATTTTTGCTGCCTTGAGTATAGCGACCAAAGGCATAGCCATTCAGAGGTCCTTCCAGGGGGCCTCACTTGCTGAACAGAGGGTGGTCTAGGCAGTGACCTGATTTTAATCTCCTACAGAAAAGAAGAAGAGAATCTTCCTATATTTTCTGTAGTGGAGCATTTACTCTTCATGGACACAGCCTTCCCACATTTTAGAGAGATTCGTTAATTTTTGTTTGTTTTGTTTTGTTGTCATTTGTTTGGTTTTTGTTGTTTTTATTTTTTAAATTTTTTTATTGTGTTACATTAGAGACTAATTAATTAATAAAAAATTTTTTATGTGGGACAAGTATCTTGTCAAGGACTGGAGTTTTACTTTGGAGTTTTGTTCTGTGTATGGTCCTTTCCTTAATATAGAAAGGACCTTCTTTAATCTTGCAACATTGAGACTGGCAGCGCAGACCTGCGGATGGTATCAGCGACCGTAGTTTCCTTCTCTCTAGTTACTCGCTGGCTTGGGAAAATGAAATCAGGTGGCTTGTACACTGGAGTGGCTTTCATATTTTTGTGAAGTTCCTTGTCTGTCTTCATGCATTCATTTATTTACTTCACGGATACTGTTAAGCACCGACATTGTTGGGGATGCTGGGGGGGTAAACAGGGAACAGAGGGAGGTCTCTGCTTTCCGGGTGCTTCTATCCTGGTCTCAATCAGAAAACATTTTTGGGTGGAATCGCTGATGGTGGCAGGTTCCGTGTTTGGGAACACCTCCTGGGGAGGACATCATAATCTGTAGTTAACTGTGTTCCCGAGGAGGGGCTACCTAAGCATTTGGGGGTTTCTGTGTCTCCCTAGCAACTTTTATTCTGAACACTGAGCAAATTGAGGAGCTGAATAAATCACATTAGAGTAATTACCGTGTGCTTCATGGTGTTCTCAGCCCATTACGAGTAACTGACATTTCAGTTTCGTTACGGGTCTGTGCGGTAGGCAGTGCTGGTTCCCTGTCTTACAAACCAGGGGACTAAGTCACTTGTTCCCCTAAGCAAGAAGCAGGACTAGACCTGGTGCTCAGGCTCTTTACCACTGCCCTGTCTGCTTCTACCCCTGGGTGAGAGATTGCTTGTTTTCCTTCTCCCATTTGGGATTTCTTTGAAAGTTTGAGAGTGTTCACTGCTGCAGATCTGGGGGCAGTGGAGGGAGTCTGGGCCCCCCTCCCTGTGGTTTGCATTCTTTAATTCTTTGGGAGCTCCCTTTCCTCTTCCTTCCTTCCTGATTCTTTCACATTGAATTATGTGTTTAATTTGTCTAAATGGGATGTGTTTAATTTTATTTAATGATGTGTGTTTCTCTCCGTTCCACTAGATGTTCTGTAAATTCCTCGAAGCAAGGATGTGGCAAATAGGTACATGTGACAAATGGGGCAAAGCGTGTATTGCAAATTCTAAAATGGTTAGACCAGTTTACTTGAAATTGGGGATTTTCCCATCCTTGGTGGGATCGCATAATAGTTTAATTTAGCTGTTGACAAATGTTTAACTGTATTCTGATCAGTGGGGTGTGAATAATAGGCCATAACATGTTGGAATAATAAGACCGGGCAATATTTTTTTTTAAAGATTTTGTTTATTTATTTGACAGAGAGAGAGATCACAAGTAGGCAGAGAGACAGACAGAGAGAGGGGTGGGGGGAAGCAGGCTCCCCGCTGAGCAGAGAGCCCAATGCGGGGCTTGATCCCAGGACCCTGGGATCATGACCCGAGCTGAAGGCAGAGGCTTCACCCACTGAGCCACCCGGGCGCCAAGACTGGGGAAATATTATTGAAAACCTAGTGTCTTCAGCATGTGTATTCCTTGGGAAGAGGTCTTTATGCCACTGTAGGTGCTGTTTTTAGGTAGGGAGCAACATGGCATTCCTACTTGATAATTCGCCTACATGTCAGAGATTTTTGATTATTGGAGGTTAGGTCATTGGTATTTCCTCAGAATCTTCAAGGACATTCTGGCCCTCCTTGCAGGGAAATGTTCTTCTTCTGTGTTCTTCAAGTTCTCCATCTCTGATCACGTGGACAACTTTCATCCTATCAAGAACCCGCATTGCCCCTCCCCCACAGCTTTCTCTGTGTCCAAAATACCTCCTCATGCTCTCAAGCTACTCCTAAAATCCTTTTCCCTCAGTGAAATTCTTCAGTTAATTAAAAGAGGAATCCGGCCTCATCTTCATTTCTACTGTTACTACTCAGGGAAGAAGTTTAATGAACATTCATGGTACATGGTTTCTTCCCTTTAATTTTAATGGACTTATTTATTGTGCCCATGAAAACTGATAGGAATCTCTGTTTTATGCTTTACTTTGCACAGTGAACTTGCTTGGCCCAGTAAACATGGATTTCTGCCGGTCCCTGGTCCCTGTGTATTTTGTCTAAGGAAGAGTTTATGACATGTGGATGAAGAGGAACGGAAACCCTATTACATTTGTGTTGGCTTAGTGGGGCTGCTGTAAAAACGCACCACGGACCGGGTCACGAGACAGCAGAAATTGGTTTCCTCCCGGCTGCAGAGCCTGGAAGTCTGAGATCCCGGCGTTGGCAGGGCTGGCTTCTTCTGTGGCCTCTCTCCTTGGCTTGCAAATAGCTTTCTTCTCCCTGTGTCTTCACACAGTCTTGCCTCCGCGTATGTCTCCTCTTCTTATAAGGACACACCAGTCATCTTGGATTAGGGCACATCCTGATGATCTCATTTTAACTTAATCACATCTTTAAAGCTTTATCTCCAAATACAGTTACTTTCTAAGCGCGAGGGGTTAGGACTTCAACATATAATTTTGGGGAGACCCAATTTGGCCATAACAAAGTTTAAATGGATAACACGGTTGTCCTAAACTTCTGTGATAATTAAAACAAAAATTCCTTTTAAAGCCGAAAAATGGGCAAGGGAGGAGTACATCCGGATAGAGAGAGTACTCTAGGATATTGCTCGTGATCTGGCTTAGAACTGGCGAAGTGATTTAGGCTGAAATTCATAGTAATGAAGACTTTCTGTTCAGATTCAGTGACAGTACTTTCTAAGTACCTCTAAGGTTTCGTGATTCTCTCTTAATAAGTGTTTGTAATTAGACATTACTGCTTATCTGGGAAGATGCTTGGAGGGGAATTTTTATAATCTCGTGTTTCATGGGTAGAATGTGAAGGAACAGAGCTTGTGTCCGTTAGGCCTTGATCTGAATTCGAGGCCTTTTCTTCCTGAAGCAAGCTAAAGAAGATGGCTGTGAAAATCCTTCTCTTGGCATCTTACCAGCCGTGTGGCTGTGGACAGGTTATGTGTTCCCCATGCGCCCTAATTTAGGTATCTAGAGATTGGGAAGAGAGCTGTCGGGAGGCTTTCTTGGCTCTTGGCACTTGTTACTCCTGCTCGTGCAGATTGATGCCGTCGCTCTGTAGACGACCCTGGGTGGTAGGGCCTGGAGCGCAGCAGCCCCTGCAACCCTGGGGCTGGGGCTCCGTCTTCATACCTGCCACCTTGGGTAGTCTCTGGGGCCTGTCTGACTCGCACGCCCTGATGGCCACTTGTGGCTCGCGGCTGTCAGAGTGGAGCTGGGCTTATGTCAGTGTCTCTAATCTGGCCTGTGGTGTGATGGAACCTCTCAGTGTGAGAGATGTCACTTGAGGGAAGTTGGGTAGGTTCTGAAGGATCATCATATATATATATATATATATATATATATATATATATATATATATTTTAACCTCCTCTTCCTGTATTTGATGGAGTCCCCAAATAGTGATAAGGACATTGTTGTTCTTTTTATATCTTCTCAGGAGGCAAATGGTGACATTGTGTGGAGCAGAGGTGTCATGTAGCCTAGCACCTTGGCTTTTAAGATCCACAGATGTTGGTATAGCCAAAACCCAGTACCAGACCTTGTGTCTACTTTTCCTAGTCCGGAGTACCCACCTGGCAGATCTTTGGTGGGGGCTCAGTAAGGGTGTGTGTGTGTGTGTGTGTGTGTGTGTGTGTGTGTGTGTCTGTGTTAGAGGACAGCCGCGTGCCTTCCACCTACTTTAGGCTGGTTAAGTTGAATTTTCATCCTCTGTGTTGGGATTAAATTTTTACAAGCCTCAGTGTTGAAAACACTAAGGTAGCATTTATTATTAGGCTTGAACTGACCAGTTGATTCAGTGTAAAATTTTATTCCAGTAAAACCATGGAAACAAGTTGACCAGAGAGTTCTCTGTATAGGCATAAAGAACCCCAAGTTCTGAGAGGCTTACCTGTATAACTATTTTAGTCATTATAGAAGATCATTAAAATACAGCACTGTCGGCAGTATTATTGGACCTGGAAAAAGTCCCATGAGTGAACCCACTGACCATTGCTGTTCTCTGGTACCACTGCTGGTATCTTCTCCTTTGGGTTCTGTATCCATCAGAACCTTTTCAGTCACAAGGGACAGAAGCCCAACACAAACAAGCTGAAACTGGAAAGGGAATTTATTTTAGTTTAAGTGAAAGATTACAGGATGAGAACGATCCTTAAGCAGGATTAGATCCAGGAGCATATAGGAAGTTATTGGAGCATTTTCTTTCCCTCCCGTGGATTTGTTTCCAGAAAACTGATCAGAAAAGTGACTGTCAGTATTCCGAAAGTTGTATCCTTATGACTTCCAACAGGAAAGCAAGAACAACCTCTGTCTTCCTGTGTCCATACATCAAATGTCAGGGAAGATTTTGATTGGTTCTGCTTGGTCATCCTTGAACCTCTAACTGGCCGACAGGTAGAATATTGTGGCCAGAGACTGTGGCAGGGCTCTTGATTGGCAAGTCCACTGGGATCACGGGGGCTGGGACAGGGCTGGTGTCGCATCCCTGCCTGGGAAACAAATATGTCTAGTATATATAACCAGCATTTCCAAGTTGGCAAGGGTTTACTGATTATTCTTTTAGTTGAAAGGGGATGGAAAGGTAACTGTCATGAAACTGCTAAATCCCTTTGAAAATCTTAAGCTGTGCAGATCTGAAGACACATCTGAAAAGGGCCCATCGGGTGGGATATACATTGTATATCAGCAGTCTGAATGGTTGGACCATAAGTGGAGATACTTGAGGCTGATTTAAAGGTGGGCAGTGTTTTGAGTCAAGGTAACAAAATGACAATAATGGACTTCTGCTTTTTTTGGTAGGGTTAGATGATTGCCTGCAGCAGTATGTCCACAAGTTTGAACGGGAGAAGATAAATGGAGAGCAGCTGCTGCAGATTTCCCATCAGGATCTTGAGGAGCTGGGGGTCACGCGCATTGGACACCAAGAACTTGTGTTGGAGGCTGTCGACCTTCTCTGTGCACTGGTTAGTTCAGGAAAAGATGATTTGTGCCATGATGATGTTCTTCAGAACCTTACTCTCTCAAAATCCTCACCATTCGCGGTTGAGCCTAGCGTTGTTTTCTATTAATGATCCATTGACCTGAGGCATGAGCTGAACACAGCATAAAAAAGGAGCAACGACGTAAAAAGAAATCATTATCTAGACGAAGAGGTGGCAAACTGTGGCCTGCGGGTTAAGCCTGGCCCTTTACCGTTGTCACTAAAGTTTCATTGGCATGCAGCGCCGCCTGTTCATTTCTGTGTTGTCTGTGGCTGCCCTCACGCCACAGTGGTAGTGGTGTAGTTGTACCAGGGACCCGGGGGGTCCCCCAGAGTCCAGTGTGTTGACTGTCTTGCCCTTTGTTGAAAAGCTTGCCTTTTACAGAAAAAACTCTGTGTTAGTCTCATTTTCTTATCTTCTGTGGAGAGTACGAAGAAGGAGACCGTCCTGAACTACAGGGCCGTCTTCTAAACTGAAATGAGAAATAAGTTCTGATTTTCGTGCCTGTTTTTGTTACCATGAAAAGCTTTTTTATGTTTCACAGGTCTTTGTGATATTTAAATAGCCGACGCTTGGGCGGGCTGCAGTCAGCCTATGAAATGGAAGCTAGATGGGAAAAAATGTGAACGTAGTTACACTCTGCAGATGATTGAGCTCCGGGGGGAACATCAGTGAGCTCAGTCCTGCCACGTTCTGACTCTGGCCCGACATCCGTGGCTGCGTGGGCTAAAAACACCTGTGAGGGCCTTGTGCCTGCTAACTGGCTGCCACACGGTGGGATCTGCGTCTCTCTGTCTCCGTGCCATGTCCAGGATGCACTTTCCCCAACTGTCAGGATTTGGACCCACTCCGTGGCATTCAGTCTGGGTTAAGTAATGCGGCGAACCTGAGCCAGGGGTATATACAATTACATCACTGAGAATGGTGGGAAAGAATGTGCTCCCGATTACGGTGCCACAGCCGCTCTGCGTTCCGTCGATTGTATAACACTCGACGCATTGTGCATGTTCTTCTTCTTAAAATGGACAGAGCTTTGTCTCCGGCTCTGAGATGCGCTGCTCTTGTTTACAGAAGTAATGGGGAAATTATTTGTGGTTGATAAATGAGCTGCCACAGGGGAGACGCTGTGGCCAAGTGGTGTGAGTGTTGGCCTGGGAGGCAGGCTCTCTGCATTCTCGTCCTGGCTCTGCTCCACACTCCTCAGCCTGTGACCTCCAGGGAAATGGGGGTGTCTGTTTTCCCCATCTGTACAGTAACACTTTCTGGATGTGGCAGTGCTCGAATGTGTGTGTTGCATTGCCCAGAAGATGTCTTAGAGTCCTGTTTATTATTAAAGCTGTATGGTGTTTTTTTTTTTTAAATACAGTGAAACATGTTTGAGTTTACTTTTATTACACTTTCTGGGCAGATCACTTTTCCATGTTTTCTGCTCATTTGATTTGGCTCTTTCAGCTTCGAGGGAGGGCTTTGAGCTAAATGACTTTGCAGTCTGCAATGTGAGAGGTGAGGAGGAAGGGTCGATTGGAGGCACGTAGTGTGTAGCAAGCCAGGTGATCCACATAGCAACTGCCTCTCTGCTTCGCCCCTTCCTTGCCTCTTAAAATATTGGGCCGAAAGGAACAAAACTGGACAAATGCCAGAACCTAAAGCTGCATTTTATCTCCTACAATTTCCTTCTAATTTCCTTTGTAGACAAAGTTTGACCTCAAACTCATTCTGGACATGCTTTGTGCAGTAAAGTGCCAGTGAATGCATTAGACAGGAGGGGCACAGGGGGTTTCTCACATGACTGTGCCTTTTCTGGGTTGGGGAGGGTTTTAGAACGTTGGAGTAAAATGTTTTTTCATCTTGATATAATATCCTTATAGAATGTTCCTGTTGAAATGCATATGTTCATTATTATGCTATCTGTTTAATGCATTTCCACTATATAGACCTTTGTATATATAAATCGGTGATAATTTTTCGCCTTGAACAACCCATCCCTTGGGCAGTTAATGTGTATTTGCAGTTGGCCCTAGGGTTATAAAAGAGGTTGTAATGTAAACTTAGTTTGGTGGATGTCGGTTTCGTGATGGACAGGAAATGAATAGAATGTAGAAGAAAGAGGAGACAACAAAACCACTGGAAAGTTCTGGAGGGAACAGGGCAGATAGAATGGATAAAAGCCTAAACTAGGGAACAGCTATGGGTAAAGATTCCAAAACCAGTGAGCTGATGGCTCCAGAGACAGACAGTCGTGGGTAGAGAAGAGAGCCAGGAGAGAACACCACTGCCTTTTGCAAATATTGACTGGGGACTTGATTGTGAGGCGGAACCAAGACCACTTCTCAGGACTGAATGAGTCGGAGCCCAGTTTTTCTCCCCATCCGGGGCAGACACTAGAGCCGCTCTTTCAGCAGGACAACTATGTGCCACATGCAACTATCTCAATTAAAATAAGTTGAAATGAATTAAAATTCACTTCCTCGGTCGCACTGAACTATATTTTAGGTCATAGCTACTGGGGGCCAGTGTCTACCATATTTGGACAGTGCAGATAGAGAACATTTCCCCAACTGCATCAAGTTCTGTTTACTAGCACTGGTCTGGAGGGTGTGATTGAGGGTAAGAAAGTAGAATTGTAACCCATTTTTGTTGCCAAATCAACCAGACCCTAGTTACTAAGGAAGGCACATATATATAATTATATATAAATTACATGTTTTATAAGTAATTAACTATAAAACATTATATATGTCTTAAAGATTTTAGTTTGGAGACAGAGAGCATGTGCAAGGGGGGAGGGGCAGAGAGGGAGGGAGAAAGAATCTCAAGCAGGACTCCACGCCCAGCTCAGAACCCGTTGCAAGGACTCCATCTCACGATCCCGATGAGATCAGGACCTGAGTCAGACACTTAACCGACTGAGCCACCCAGATGCCCCATATTGTTTAAGGTCGAAGTAGGTTGAGAAAGTGAATAAAGTGGGGATTGGTAGCATATGTCAAGTGATGCCCCTAAATGTATGATTAAATGAAATACCTGTAATGTGTTTACCTGCCCAGGGCACTTCTGTGCACTTGTATATCCCTGAGATTACTCAGTTCATCCTTTACCCATCTATGGCAAATCATGAAAAAATGTTATCCTTCTTTATGGGAAGAAATCATGCCGGGAAAGTAATCTTTGCTAAAAGTTTGAGTTTAACTGGATCTTCCTGATGAGTGTATTAAATGCCTTTAGGACAAGAATGTGGACTGTATGTCTTAGGTTGTGACTTAGTTGATTGAGCCAAGTCAGTGAGATGGTTTAGACTGTGTCTCTGGCCCTCCCTAATCACACGTGTTAGATTGGGAGGAATGGGGGGAAAGAATGTAGAAGAGAAGCAGAAGGTTCATCTTAGCTAAAGTGTGTACTTAAGGCACCAGAAGAGCGAGAATCCGCCTTTCTCCTTCCCTTCGGCCTCCTGTGTGATTTCCCCAGCCAGGCCAGGAAATAACCCCGGATGCTGAGCTCTAATGAAGCGAGATCCCCAGCCCAAGGGGGTGTGTGTGTGTATAGATTTTCAGAGCTTTGTTTCATTTCTTCCTTGGTTTGTATCTTCTTCATCCTTTTATCTTAGTGTAGTTTCTGAAGGGGACAAGTTTGAGGGAGAAGATTAATGAAGATAATCAAATCTGGTCTGAGAAATTACTCATTTTCTGTCTTTCACTGTGGGACACTTCGGTCAGTCATCCTTTCCTGACTATGTTTCTGCATTAGAGGTTCTCTTGCGCGAATATAATCAGTGTCTTGTTCTCTTCTTGTGTGGAATGGGGTGGAAAGGGAAGGAATTACCCTTCCTTTGCTCCTCCTTTCTATCTTGTTAACATTGTACTCCATTAAAGCTGCATCTGTCCCTCCTTCCAGTCCTGGGATTTGTTTTGGGTGGGAAACCAGAATCAGAGCACATTGAGTGGAAATGAAAGGAACCAGTTAACGAGAAGCTATTGCTCCCCCTTTATTTTAGATTAAAAGTGGTAGGTTTGTAGGAGATGGAGGTTTAACACTTCTTGCTGTACTAAAATGCATTTAATCCTCTTTGAGTTCAAAAAGTAAATGTTGTGTGTAGTCATAAGAGTTCCAAGTCATTGCTGGTGACATTTAGTCTAGAGAGCTGACTTTTCTGCTTTTAGTTCAGAACTCTTGATAGAAGTTGGCAGGCTGAGGAATTGACTGAATGAGGGGACAGTTCCTTTAATCAGTCACAAGTCCTTCAAAACAAGCTTGTCATGTGGCTCTTTATCCATTCACTTGTGAGGCTTTGATTCTCTGGATTTAAAAAGCACGCTGAAACTCCATGTTCGTGTTTTTGTCTTCTTTGTTGAAGGACAAAGTCATATTTTAGTCTGCAGAAAATGACAGGAAAAAAGGAATGTAAGCAATACAAAACACTCATGTGTATTATGAAATTTTACCTTGTAAAATTATGAAATTATGAATTTATATGAAAATTTTAAAGCTTGCAAATGACAGCTTCTGGTTAATGGTTCCAAGGAGTTATTTTTATTTTTTTATTTTATTTTTTTAGTTGTTCTCCATTCTTTTCAAAATGTCTACCTAAAATTTTTAAAAAGCACTTTTTAGGGGTACCTGGGTGGCTCAGTGGGTTAAAGCCTTTGTCTTCGGCTCAGGTCATGATCCCAGGGTCCTGGGATCGAGCCCCGCATCGAGCTCTCTGCTCGGCAGGGAGCCTGCTTCCCCCACTCTCTCTGCCTGACTCTCGGCCTACTTGCGATCTCTGTCTGTCAAATAAATAAATAAAATCTTTTTTAAAAAAGCACTTTTTATTTTATTATAGGCAGCAACATACATTTAAGCTTCATGAACATTTCACTGCAGTGAAAACCCAGCTATAGTGTCTGTAGCCGATGTCCCCAGAAATTACTTGGTACTTTTATTACTGTGCAACCATTGACTTCTTGAACGTCAGGGGTTGGAGCGGGTCAAGATAGAACTTGGGGGGAGGTAAGCAGCTTGTTGATTTGTGTAGATCCAAGGCCACTGGCCACTCTTCTTTTTTTCCTCATCTGCTCTCCGTCCTGTTGTGTGTCTTCTCCTGTCCTCTCTCGGGCAGGGAGCATGGATGGGGGTTGTGCAGCATGGCGATCAAAGCGTTGTGCCCTCGCTGCCGATGGCCTTGCTTGCAAGCCCGCCTCTCCACAGATGAGCTGTGTGACTTTGGGGAATTTATTTAATGGCCCCGTGTTTTAGTTTCCTCACCTAGAAAATAGATATCCCATCACTCCCATCTTCATGTGCTCTTTCCCTGA
The DNA here is from genome assembly GCF_963455335.1 of Martes martes. NCBI lineage: Eukaryota > Metazoa > Chordata > Mammalia > Carnivora > Mustelidae > Martes > Martes martes. The sequence goes on from NC_137893.1 coordinate 12,662,993, forward strand.
GGTAATACTTGTTGAGGACTTAGCCCAGTCTGGAGATGGCGGAGCGTACATGTTCCATTTTATTGGTCATTCTGTCACTCCCAGAGTTTCAATGGCACCACATTCTGACTTTTGGGATGCTGTTGCAACAGTATAATAGACCTCAGAAATATCTTCGTTTTTTGGTTAAAATAAAGAAACACCAACTTGGAATATGTACATGCGGTTGAATACAGAAATTCATCCCACCTCCCGCCAAAGTCATCTGAGATATAGGTGTTGTCCTCTGGGATTTGTTCTCTACCTGTCATACAAAACTCATTTTTTTCAAAGCACCTGAGTAAGTTGAACATTATCCAGAAAGAACACAGGTGAGAAACTCAAGAGGTGGAAATTATATTTCAGGGGAGTGGACATTTGCTCAGTGATGCTGTTTCTGGGCAGGTGAGTCTCACCTGGTGGAAATGCATCCACTCAGGGGCTACTCTGTTGTCTTCTGTGCTGCCAGTATGGTCGTGAGCCAGACACGGAACTTGGCTCTCTCAGACTTTGCATCTCTGTGGAGAAAGATGGTGCCAAATAGGGCGGTTCAGAGAGGTGACAGTCGGTGATGAGCTAAAGAGTTACCTGAAGGGGCATTTGGCAATATCTGGAGACATCTTTGGTTGTCACAACTAGGGAGAGGGTGCAATTGGCCGGGGTTGCTGCTAAACGTCTTGCAGTGTACAGGAATCCTCCCTTTCCCCCTTACCCCAACCAAAACAGAGACAGTGGGCTTTAAGTGTCAGTAAACCTCAGGCTAAGAAACTGTTCTAGATAGTCAAGGAACCCTCAAAGAGGAGGGAACCTTTGGGCTAGTAGGTGAATTAAAAGAGAGCTGTTCATGCAGATATTTGTGGCAGAAGCATTTGAAAAGAGGAACTAGCAAGAACAAAGTCACTGGGATGGGAGTACACTGGAGGAAGGACAGAAGAGGCTGGAGTGGGAAAGATCAGCCCTGGGGGTAAATCATGTAGGGTTTTGTGGCTGTCGTAGGAGTTATTCAAGTTGCTCAGTGGGCTTTTGAGGTACTTATGAGAGTTTGGATGTTGTTGATTGTTTTGAATTTTTCCCTTTGATTTTATTTTCCACAGAATTATGGCCTGGAAACTGACAATATGAAGAACTTAGTTCTGAAACTGCGAGCATCTTCTCACAACTTACAAAATTACATAAGTAGCCGGCGGAAAAGTCCAGCTTACGATGGAAACACTTCCCACAAGCCCCCCAATGAGTTCCTGACTTCTGTGGTGGAGCTAATAGGTGCTGCGAAGGCCTTGTTGGCTTGGCTGGACCGGTAAGTGATGCATGGCCTCGACCGTCCAATTGTGGGGGGGGAGCTGAGCTGCACACAGGCCTGTCCATTGTCGGGGAAGTGAGCTGGGGTCCCTTGCCTGTCCCTTCCACTGTACCACTGCAGGAGATCTGGCTCAGTGGGGGATTTTGGGGTCCCTGTGGAAGCTCCTGAAAGGGTGAATAGTAGGAACAAATTAAGCTCCGCTTGGGGAAGGCCTGGAACCACGTGAAGCTGTCCTTGACCTCTGAAGGGACAGGAATTCTCTTGGCTCATTTCTGATGTGTTTTTATCTAGCACTTCTCTCTCTCTTTTCTGTTCAGATTCCCGTTTTTTAGAGGAAACAGTTGCATGACCAGTCTTGGAAACCAGCCTGGGCTGTGGCCGTGCTTCTCAGCGTATGGTGTGGGATCCTGGTGCCCCGCCCCCCCTTTTAAAAGAACATTTGTTGTTTCCTAGGGCTCCATTTACAGGGATCACGGATTTCTCAGTAACCAAGAACAAAATCATTCAGCTTTGCCTGGACCTGACCACCACCGTCCAGAAGGTGAGTACATCACTGTTGCTTCCTAACATCGTTTCCTCCCTCTGCCCTGTCCTCTTCCTCACAGGGCTCACATGCTTTTTGCTTTTCTGTCCCTACCATTTTTTCCCCATTTCTCGCAACTGGGGAGCGATGAAAGGCTTTTAATGAGATGCACTGTACTGATGGTTTCTGGAAAATGACCAGTGGCCTTTACATCAGAGATTGCCTTCTTTTTTTTTAAAATAATGGAGCTAGTAGGTCTGTACTTTCTCTAAACTGTCTGAGCACTTAATTTTTTTTAATAGAAACTCTGGAGCAACTGCATGGCCTTAAGTTAAGAAATGCTAAGGAGGGAAGGAGCACGGGAAGGATTGAGGTGGAATTCAGGTTTAGGTATGGGGCAGGGGCGACCTTCCTTGAGAAGGCGACGCTTGAGTAAATGGACTGGCGTGACTCTGTGCCTGTCTGGAGGAAAAGGGCTTCTTATGTCGTCTTGGGGTGCTTTCCTGTTGGTCACAGAGGTATTGATTGTTATGAACTGATGGTAGAAAAAAAAGGTCACCATGGGAACTACGGATCCTGAGCTGTTCACCTCAGGAGAAGGCTCCCTGCCCACTCGTCGTGCTTGCCCCTTCTGCGGGCCTCACACTGCCTGGCCCATGAGAAGTAGTGATTTTTAAATGTGTGTTTAAACAAATGAGATAATACTTTTGACAAATCAGCTGATGAGACTTTGTCACTTATCGGGAGAAATTCAACCCAAACTTCGGGGACACAAGAGGTATGGTTTTTGTTTTCCCTTTGGTGCTCATTGAGCATGTGCTTCAGAGATAACCATGGGTTCAAATCCTACCTCTACCACTAATTAACCCTGGGACCTTGGATGAGTCACTTAAAACTTAGGAACCTCGATTTTTTTGTCTGTAAAATGGGAATACTAATATTTACCTTACCAGATGATTTGGCAGGATTTCTAGCAGTTATTGTTGAATAAGAAAAAAAGGAAAAAAAGGGTAATATAATGGCAAATGGTGACCTCCCCAAAATATAAAAATGTAGGTATATATGTATTTGTAATATACAGACATCCAAAAACCTGTATACAAAGGAGTAAGTACAGTAGGCAATTTGGAAGAAAAGAAAAGTTGGGTTTTCTTTGGCAGGGAGAGAATTAGGGATGGAGCAAAAGAGCCAAACCCCCTCTACCCCGGGATGGAAAAGAAGCACTTCTTTCATTTACAAAGAATATTACTTGACCACATGTATGTATTTCTGTAAAATTAGATATAGCGAAATAATGTAAAATATTTTATTTTATTTTTTAAAGATTTTATTTATTTACTTAACAGACAGAGATCACAAGTAGGCAGAGGGGCAGGCAGAGAGAGAGGAGGAAGCAGGCTCCCTGCTGAACAGAGAGCCCGATGCGGGGCTCGATCCCAGGACTCTGGGATCATGAACTGAGCCGAAGGCAGAGGCTTTAACCCACTGAGCCACCCAGGCGCCCCAAATATTTTATTTTATAATAATAATATCTACCTCAAAAGATTGGTATGAAGATTAAATGAGATAATATACGTAAAGCACAGTATCCACAAGAAATAATAGCATATAGTAGGAAGTATAAAAAAATCATGCCTCGTACTGGTTTTCTGGAAACAAAGTTGATGATTTAAGGAGAGAAAGTCGACAAGTGTGTTGCTCTTTTTTTTCTGTTGTTGGTTTTTTGGTTTGTTTGTTTATTTAAATTTGAACAATTTTTAAGGATGGTCTGAAACTGGCAAAATATGAATATACATGGGAGTATCATTTTATGAACTTAGATTGAGGAAGATGTTTAGCTCTTGTGAACATATGTTTTCTTCAGCAATTAGAGAACACAGGTGCCTTGGCAAGCGGAATGTTGGTGTGCACACAAATTAGAAATAACAAACTTGATGAATGAGCTGAATGCCTTTTTCTGTATGCCGTGTGACAGCAGCAACAAGACTGAATGAGCCAGGAGACTTCACACTCTCTTCCAGTGAGGGGAAGTACAGTTTTCTCCAGAACTTCTTGGCAGAAGGTCTCTTGACCTTTCCGGAAGAAACCTGTCTTTTCCGTTTATTCCTTTTCTCTGGGAAATTTAAGGAATGAAAGTCGTGTCCTTCTTCCAGTGACAAGGAACGTGTTCTCTTTGGGTCTTATTCCTTTTGTCTCCGTCTGTGAGGAGAGCTGTTTGCTTATCCTTCTGCTCCTTTCTCTCTTCCCTGTGTTGTCATCCGCCCTTCTCTTTCTTGTCACGTTGTCTGCATCCTTCCGTTTAAGGTTAATGTGTCCGTCTGAATGTGTCTGAAGGGTAAAGAGTTGCTGCTTTTTCCCCTGTGAGGAGATTGCACCCTTCTTGTAAGTGTGCCTCAGCTGCCATCCCACACCAAGTCCACGGATAGAGTTCCTGTCCAGTGTTCAGGCTCTACCGTCCTACAGGGGAAACTCGGGTGGGAAGGGCTGTATCTTCAGTCTGCCCTTGTGAAGTGGCGATGACATGGAAACTGCAGTCACAGGGGTGAGAGATGAAATGACAGTGGCAGGCACCAGAGTTCCACTGTGGAAAAAAAGTTGGGGGGATGAGCAATAGAAAGCCCAGAAGGACTGAACAGGAAGTGAGATGGCCATGGAAGCAGAGAGAAAGAAGCCACGAGAGCATTTATTGGGTGCTGGCTGTGTCTCAGGTGCATGTGACATCTTTGACACCTGTTACCACATTTACTTCTCAGCAGATCTCTGAGCTAGGGTTTATCATGCCTGCTTTACAGAGGAAGAGACACAGCATGGAGAGGGTGACAGGTTGCTGAAGCCTCCTCCGTTGGTAAGAAGGTAGAATGAGGAAGAGCCATGAAGGAAGGGGCACCCGATGGTGGCCCTGGTGGGGTGTCTGCCTGGCTCCTGAGAGGTGACTTGGTTCCAGAACTCCTTTTTCCCATTCCATTGCCTTTATGCCAAACAACATGAAGTCATGCCTGCAGCTGCTTCCTCCCAGTAGGAACGGGTGTGGGAACCCATGTTCATGGTGGCGGAAGGTAAAAAGGGAGCTCTTTCGCATGCTGACTGGAACAGTTTTGGGAGGCAGGAGAGTCCCTCTCACACCTTGGTTCCAATGCTGCAGGGAGCCCATTTTCTTGGTGGCTTCTTGGATCTGTCAGGGAATTAAGTGTCAGGAACCACGAGAGCCCATAGCTGCCTTGAGTTGTGGTCTCTGGTGTATCGAGAGGAGCCCTCTGTCTGTGGGTGATTATCTCAGGAGGGTGACAGGGCTCATGTCATTTTGGGATTTGTAGTAAAAAACCATAAACACGTATGATTAATTTTATTTCTAGCACTAGACAACATAAGTATTGTTTGCTAAAATTGGTATTTATTTAATAATTCTGTTTTTCCAGTGGTTTTAATAGGGGTTGAACCGTGGTGGTAGTTGATGGTTTTGTTCTGTGCACAAGAGGGAGGAGGAACAGCACATTTTTGAGCTATGATTATTCTGTCTTACAGAAATTGCTTCTGTATTTTGAGTTTATATCAGATTCACGCATGTAAAAATACATTTCTAAACTTCTTTTTTAAAGTGTGTCCTTACTTGGCTGCTCTTTTCCTGAGAATCTGTAAATTTTGGGAGCAATGGAGTAGTATTGTTTCCCACATTTTTTAATCTGGTAGAGAATTTTTTTTTTAAAGATCTTATTTGTTTATTTTACAGAGAGAGATCACAAGTAGGCAGAGAGGCAGGCAGAGAGAGAGGACAAAGCAGGCTCCCCACTGAGTGGAGAGCCCGATGCGGGACTCGATCCCAGGACCCCGAGATCGTGACCTGAGCCGAAGGCAGAGGCCCAACCCACTGAGTCACCCAGGTGCCCTAGTAGAGAATTTTTTTAGGAAGACACCAAAAATCTGATTACAGAATCATATAGGATAGAGTATCATACATTTCTAACCAAGGCCCCTGCCACCCCGTGGTGGTAGAAAAATGACCTCAAATGACTTTCGATTGAAGTAAAAATCTTTGACAATTCCAACAGTGTTGATTAATATCTTTCATGTCCATGAAAGAAGTAGGATGTCCTAGTTTGGGATTAGATTTGACTTAATGGTGCAAAAGAACTGTAAAGAATCTAGCGCCCTTTTTTTCTGTGTACTGTGCCCAGTGGGTGGGAAACCTCTGCTGTAGACCAGTTCTAGAAGGTTAACTGTGAGAGTTTGACATCAGCGGCTTCACTGTGACCACTTTTAGACAGGACAATGGTGACTCCTATAATCAGCCAACCGGGTTCGTACAGTTCTGAGTCTTTTGTTCTCAAGCTGAGTAAATAATGCTTTGCATTCCAGCCCTTTATTTAATGTCATCAGTAGCATACCTCAAGACCACTTTTTTGGCAGTGTGTTAATGAATGTTTTGTTGAACCTTTTTCATTTATTAAGGACTGAGATATCTGATTTAATCTCGGTGGTGCTTAAAATAAACTTCTGTGGCTACGTTTACTCAAGCCCTTATTTGAAAGCTATTCTTATAGGCAGGCCCAGAGCTAAAAGATTCCTGGCTTGTTGGCCAAGGGCTGGCTGAGCGTGGGGTCACGTTCCGGAGCCATTGTCAGGTTTCTTGGACTTGACTTCTGGCTTACTGCTCTCTTCCCCAGTGTAGATGGTTGGTGGGTTTCAGTTCAGTTATGTTTCATAGGTTTTCTGATTAAATAAATGGTCAAACGCATTCCTTGGATGATAAGCTCCTTTGGTCAGGAGAGAGCAGAGCCTTGGGAGGGGTTGGATGCCCCGCTCTGTGCCCTTTGAATTCAGTGCAGGACTCCTTGGGTTGCAGGGTGAGGGACATGCCAGCCACATCTTGGGTTCCAGGAAGTACCTATAGAGCTAAGCCAACAGTTTTTGGAAGTTTCTAGCTCTTATGGTTTTTTTCTTCTTTCCTTCATTAGGATTGCCTTGTTGCAGAAATGGAGGATAAAGTTTTAACTGTAGTAAGTATACCTTTTAAAAATTACTGTAAAATTCCTTTCCCCAAACCAGTGGGACTCACATCAATTCGAGCAAAAACTCTGTGGCTTATTCCTTCAGGATATACTTTGAAATACTGGCTTTTGGGGACTTAAGGTCGAAAGGGAAGAATGAAAGTTATTTAATAACAAGAAAATGACTACTGTGAAAATTCCTGTGCTTGGGTAGATGGAGGTCTCTGTCTCCTCCTAACATTTCCGTAGGTACCGTTATACTTAAATTACTAGCTAGGCTGGTAATCAAGGGTACACTAATCTGCAGATTTCACTTTAGGAACATTTTGATTAAAAAAAAAAATCCTTGGCAAAAACCTTATGATGGAGGGGGGGATGTGCTGTGATTGTTTAAAGAGATTTTGTGACTTAGTCATCATTGCTTCCTCCCTTTGACATAAGCTGGCCTGTGCTCCTTTGATAAGGCCTTCCTCCCACTGATGTTGAGGAATTTAGCAATGAAACAGCTATAAATATATTTTCCATAAATAGGGAGGCTAAACAAATTGGGGGAATGTAAGAAGTGTCACTTCTTGGATTCTCCCCCTTGGAAAAAAAAAAATCCTCTTTGGAATTTCCTGATTTCTTTGGTGGCTTAATTTTGAAAGGTTAGATGAATCTGACTGGAGGAAACCACCACATGTAACCATGGTTATTTCTACATAGAGACCACTTAGCAAGGATCTTCACGGCTCAAAAATTTTACCTTGTCAATGTTTGGGGTTGGAGAATGATAGAATCCGTGAAAGAAAAATTGGCAAGGTAGATCTCCTTGAGATGGAACGCTCTGCTCCATGAAATGCAGTGTTAAGAGGATGAAAAGACACGCCAAAGACAGGGAACAAGTATTCTTAAAACACATATCAGGTAAAGAACTTGTATCCAAAATATACAAAGAACTTTTGAAACTCAGTAATAAAATAAACCCAGTTAAAAAGTGGGCAAAGGATCTGAACAGATGTCTCCAAAGAAGATAGGCTTTTGACAAATGAATATAGGGAAAGTGTTCAGCATCCAGTTTCATTAGGGAATTGCAAATTAAAACAATAGTGAGATACCACTACACACCTATTAGAATGACTAAAACCCCAAACACGACAACACCAAATGTTGGCAAGGATTAGAGAAGTAGTTGATTGCTGGTGGGAATGCAGGATGGTACAGCCCCTTTGGAAGATATTGCAGGAGTTTCTTGCAAAACCAAGCCTACTCTTACCCTCTGATCTGGCAGTTAGACCCCTGGGTGTTTACCTGATTACAGAAAACCTACACAGAATGTTATAGCAGCTTTATTCATAATTGCCAAAACTTGGAAGCAGCCAAGATGTCCTCCAGTAGGTGACTATATAGACTGGCACATGTGGACAGTAGAATATTCCAGTTACTCATAAAAAGAAATGATCTATAAAGCCATGAGGATATATGGCAGAACCTTAAATGCACATACCAAGGGAAAGCAGCCAAGCTCAAAGGGCTGCATATCGTATGATTCTTATTATTTGACGTTCTGGAAGAGGCCAAACCACAGAGACGGTGAGCAGGTCATTGATTGCCAAGGGTTCATTGTGGGGAGGGTGAGAGAGGTGGAGCCAGGGGGCTTTTAAGCAGTGAAATTAGTCTGTATGGTATATAGTGGTAGATACATGACATTATGCATTTGTCAAAACCCATGGAACTATACACCCCAAACAGTGCACCCTAATGGAAACTGTGGACTCTCTTTTGATGAAAAGGTACCAGTTTTGGGTCACCAGTTGTAACAGATGTACCATACTAATGCAGAATGTTTTGATATCTTGTTTTTATTAGCCATGTTATGTTATTATATTATATTATAAATAATATATAAAGATATAAATATAAATAATGTATAATAATATATAAATATATAAATATAAATAATGTATTATAATATTATATGATTATATTATAATTATATATAATATAATATGATATATTATATTATATTACTATATTATATTACTGGAAATCGTGTTGGGGTGGGGAAGTCAGTACAGGGAAATGCTGTACTTTGTGCTCAGTTTTTCTGTAAACCTAATAAAATTGCTTTGAAAAGAAAATCTATTAAAAAAAAGCAGCTGCAGACAAAAAAAAATTCTTCTCGCCTTGTGAGTATTTGATAGGCACAGAATATGAGTGATCGCTAAGACATCATGCAGATGGCTGGGAAGAGGTGATTCTCCTCCACCACCAAATGGAGGTTTCTGTGCAATCTCTGCTCTTTAGTGGCTGCGATTCTTGGAAGAGCTGTACTCTCTGAACAAAGCCCAAGTAGTGGCACCATTTCTACAGATTGCAAATGCGAAGTTCACATGCCTTGGCTTCATGGAGTAGCATTATTAAAATGATTGCTGACCGGAGCTCAAGATTGTAGGGGAAGTGCATTTCTTTAAAATTCAGATTGAGATAAACTTGGTTAATGATTGAACCTTTCCTATTTGCCTCTTCCAACTTGAGGTCAAGGTTTTAAATGGCATCTGTGACAAAACAATACGATCTACTACGGATCCTGTTATGAGCCAGTGTGCATGTCTGGAGGAGGTTCACTTGCCAAATGTTAAACCTGGGGAAGGCCTGGTAAGAATTCTAGCAATACTTGCTTTCTTTTTCCTTTCTTGTCTCTTCTCTTCTCTTCTCTTTTCTCTTTTTCTTTTTCCTTCTTTTAATTATTTTGAAGATTGATTTATTTGGGGGAGAGAGAGAGAGAGATTGAGAGAATAAGTGAGGGGAGGGGCAGAGGGAGAAGCAGACTCCCTGCAGAGCAGGAGCCTGACTGGGGACTCGATCCCAAGACCCCGGAATCATGACTTGAACTGAAGGCAGGGGCTTAACCTACTGAGCCACCCCCCAGGTCCCCGAACCACTTATTTTCTTTTCACATAATAACATACCATCATTTATTAAAGTTATTTTTTTCCTGACTCCTTATTGCTTTTTACTATGATTCTGAATAGAATTAAATTCGATTGTCTTCCATTGTGCAGTTAGGAATTTGCCATCTTGAACTGTTGGTATGTTTTATGTCTTCAATGTATAAAAATAAATACAGTTTTTAAACTGCATTCTCATATCTTGAAGGAATTGTCTTAACAAGCTTATTTTTAGGACTTGGCCATGCAGGGAGATATAAAACATTTACACAAAGGAAAGATGGTTTCTGGGTACAAAAACAACATCTGCTCTGAAAGTCTGTATTAGCACTTAGGATGAATGTGAGAAGAGCCGTGGAACAAATGATTTCTTAAAAACAAGTTCAGAAATGTTTCATAAGCGCTGTACGAGCCCTATACAAACAGGCCCTGAGCGTACACACAGGCAGATTCCTTCCCTGGATCTGTGCCTCGGTACCTAGATCTTCTGGTAGGGAGGCTGTGAAGCTCCCTGATGAGCTTTTCAGGGCTGTGAGTTTGAGAGAGCTCGGTTTCCTCATCTGACAGACGTGAACAGTAATAATTACTGCCTCACAGAGTTGTTGAACGTATTAAATTAGATGAGGAGTGCTGGGTACCAGCTGCTGGATGCGTGGTTCCCATGTAGTCATTGGTGGCTGTGCAGGTTCTGAAAATGGCACTGATGAGGAGGAGGTGGTGGGGAGGGAGGTGGCGGGGAGGAAGGCCAGTGTGTAGGTAGCTGTGGGGAGACACCAAGGCAGACTCTGCTCTCAGGAAAACAAAAATCAACTGAGTATCGACAAGTTCAGTCTTAGTACGTAGTAATATGCATGTTGAGACTTCTTGGGTTCACCTGATGGAATAGAGTAGATTAAGCAGGGAAGACTTCCTGGAGGTGAGTTTATAGTTCTGGCTTGAAGCAGAGAAACACCCCAAATGGGCAGAAGTAGACTTGCTGTTTTCAGATGGAAAGTTTTATAAGCAAATGCTTTGGAAGGAGGAGTTGCATAGGTCAGGAGAAGGGGATTCCTCTGTGAGTGAAAGAAACAGGAAAGGAGAGGAATGGGAAGTCCCTTGAAGGTGTTAGCACTTGATGAGATTCCTACTCCAGAGTGGTGTAGGTTGCTGAGCAGGACAAGCTCAGGGTCAAAATGATTTCTGAGGAAGATCTACGTTATTGCAAATTTGATACGTTATTGCAAATTTGATACGTTATTGCAAATTTGATACGTTATTGCAAATTCGATACTACTCTTCGCCCAGTCGACTTTTTGTTCTTTCCCCCAATCTTATAAACATTTAATAAAAATTTTTTATATGTGGTACATCAAACAGTGGAAATGTTTCCTCCATGGTATGGCATTTGCCTGTGAGTTTGCTCACCAGGCCCGTCAGCGGGAGCGCATTCGGCTTTATCCTTCCCTTAAAACGGAGGGGTGCCTGTTTCTGATTTACTCCCCGTGTCGTGTTGGTTAATAATCTTGGCTCATGTATCCTAGTCTGGGTTGCTAGTGGCTTAAGCAAGTCACCCATGATGACGGCTGATCCCCCATTTATCTGAATATATCGTGTCACCCAAGAGATGGTCAGGAGAGAACAGTCCTCGTTTGAAATGCCTCATTCATTCCGTGGGTCTGAGAAGGTGCCTTCCGAGTCCCCAGAGTTATGGGAAAATTCTCTGTGCCCAGTACACAAATTATAATACCAGAGAGATTCGGCTCCTGATTTCTTTCATGAGTGTTTCCCTTTGTTAGCTCCCTTCACTGCTCCTTGGCTCTGGTTTCCCAGTGTTTCAGGCGGCTTAGAAATGAGCGTTGTCCCGAAGCGATTGCCTTTAATGTTTTATAAGATGAAGTCTCCCTGGCGGCTATGTTTCTGAATGTTGGAGTAATGAGTTAATATGTTTGTGACTCCCTCTAGGGTATGTACATCAAATCAACCTATGATGGATTGCACGTGATTACTGGAACCACAGAGAACGTAAGTGCGCACATCCGTTAAATGTAAAAGCTATCGTGTATTTAAACAGATGTCACGCGTGGTCCCTATACTTTTTCTCCCAACGTGTTCATCCTATTTTATTACCTGCGGTGAGAGCGTGGGTGCTGTTTTGTTTATTTCTGTTGCTAGCACACTGCTTATCCGCAGCTGTTGGGAATTTATTATTTAAATTGTCTTTTATTGCTGTTGTTCACATACCTTGCCCAGTTTTTAACCCCCCACCCTTGTTAATTATTCCTTTTGCACCCTGGAAGTGTTAACCCATAGGTCTAAAAACAATGATCTCTTTATGGTTGAAAACCACTCTTAGAAGAACTGAAATTAGTAGCCATATGTGTAAAATGCAGTTTTTTGTTGTTGTTTAATGGAATTTAGATAGATCACCAGAGCAGCTATTTTGGGACTTTTACACAGTGTAGATTCTTTTTACAGAGTTGTGTTTTGTAATATTTGGCATGATATTGAAGTTGAGTTCCCCCCCGCACCCCCACCCCCAATCTTTTGAATAGAAAAAGCAGGGCGGCTTTTCCTGTGAGAGTCTTTGTACACTGTTCACTTCCTTTTGGAAATGCTGCTCCATGAAAGGTTTTTCTTGAGCCCCTCTAACATTTTGAATGTGTAAAAAGTAGAGCTAATTGAATGCTTTCTTTTTGTAACCTACAATATGGCTAGTTTTTGATGACATTGATATGAGGGTAGAAATGTTAGAATAGCTTCCTGGATCTGTATGAAAGAAGCATGTGTCTGTGGAACTAATCTGCTATTTAATCAACTAAGACAAGAGGAAATAATTTCTAAAAATAGAAGAAATTTGGTAACTCCTCTGATCTGTTGGAAATACGTGTTGAATTTTGAACTCGAGCTGCAGCGTCTTTTGATAAAATAAAACGGCATGATCTTTGATGAGGGTTTGTGACACAAGCTTGATATTCTAGCAAGAAAGAAGTGATGTTGCTGAAGGCAGTCAGTGAATTTTAAATATGGTGTGTGGTTCTGGCAGAGGAATGAGTGGAAGATGGTGGTGTCTAAGCCTTTGTCGAGCCGCTGTGAGAACACACTGAGAAGCGGTAGATAGGAATTTTTTTGGGCATATCACCTGATAGGCAGTAACAGCACGGGAAGTTCTGCTTTTAGGTCAGGGATGGTGCAGAAGAGGAAATGCGTAATTCATTACTTGGTTCATCCCTCATTCTTGTCAGAGGCTTGGTATATTTCAAGTCATCCAAAATGAGAACATACTTGTGTACCACTCGGTACATTGTTTGGGACTTGGAAGGATTCAGGGGGACGGTGAAGGTCATTTCAGTTTTTAAAGAGTGGACGTTTTGCATTCAGCGATTTAGTGATTGCCTTGTTTAACCACCAGACCTGTGTGGTTGCAGACTCTCCCTGGTCTCCTTAAGGCAGTTTTCATCTTGGATAGTTGTGTAGTTCGCTATCCTGTTACTGCCAGACGGCACGCGGATTTCTCCTCTTCAAACCAGCCCCCCATCCTTTGGCTTTAAGGATGAGAGTTGAATGAGAGACAAAACAAGCTGCTTTTGAATGAAGTGAAATGTCAGATGCAAGGGTACGTCTCCTGGAATTCCTACAAGACCCAGTAAGACTGGATGAGAGGTTCAGGGTTGACCTGGATGTAGTTGGTCCCATGCAGGAGTCTACAGAAGTCATCCCAGAGACACAGGTGGTTTCCATCTTGTGAAAGATCAAAAAAGGGAAAACTTGTCTTATTCCCTCCGGCAATCCATTTGAGGATGTCACTCATTCTTTTCAGTCATTGAGCTTGTGTTCACGGAGTACCTGGAATGTGTGAGACACTTGCTAAATCTTACAGGTGGGGGTGGGGACCGTAGGTAAGAGCCTACTTCTCAAGGGCTTAATCTGGATATTTTACCCTAAAAATGCTGGATGTTTTACATTTAAATGGCAGTAGAAAATGCCAGCTGCCAGCTCTGGGACAGCCTTCCAGCTAGTGCTTAACGGTTGTTGTGACTTTCAAATCAGAATGCTGGTTAGTTATGTATGTATGTATGTATGAATGAGAGAGTGCAAGCAGGGGGAGGGGCAGAGGGAGAGGGAAAGAGAGACATCCCATCTCAAGCAGACTCCCCGCTGAGCTCGGAAGCGCATGCAGGTCCCCAGATCATGACCTAAGCCCAGATCAAGAGTCCGATGCTCAACCTACCGAGCCACCCAGGCGCTCCCAGTATTAGAATGTGTTAAAGGAAGCCTAGTGTGGTGGCTGGTAGTGGATGGAAATCACCCATTGCATTCCCTGTGTTTATCTTGGACTCTAGGCTGAAGCAACGACAGCAGGTCATCTTAGGCCTCCAGTCCATTTTGGGGGGAGGTTACCCGAGAAGTCAGGATCATTCCAAGGTCAGCCTAACAGTATCTAGTGATTCTCAATGACTTCTTTTTTGAAGTTGTCCAACACCTTGACAGGATCTCATCCATACTTCTGTTCCCCACCTCTGAGATGATGTGGGGATTCGATTAGCCTCTGAAGAATGGATGCATTCTTCTCCAGGTCATTACCCTTTTGCAGAAAACCAGAACAAGCATCATTTTTCAGTAGTCTGGCTCATGGTGAGAATAGGCAAGAGTCACTGCCCCAGGGAGAATTTTGGTATCAAGCTCTCCCTTTACCAGTGTTCTGCCAAACACATCTCTTCATCATCTGGTAGGACATTTGAGAAATGAATGCATGAGGATCCCTAGGAAGGAAAGTCAAGTCAGGACATTTAGGCTTGGTTTTTAAGATTGCACATCCATAAACAAGAACGTCCTAGGCTTAGGACCATCTTTTTAAAGTGAAGCTTTACCTTAAGTGAATCCCAGGCCGGGAAGATTATTTGGGCTGGACTGATTCTGACTGGACTTACAGAAATTGGTCTATAACTATGGGTTAAGCATCTGCCATGCGGGGGCAAAAGGGAGCCTAGACACATTCTGTTTTTTTCTTTCAGTGCCTCAAGAGAAAGAGATTGAGGTCGACTATCTCCCTGAGGTACCCACGGTGCAGGTCTCTCAGGGAAGACACTGCTGGTTGTTATGGTGGCAGGAAAAATAACTCTCAGTTCCCTGAACCTTGCATTGGATCTAGATACATTGAAGGGACTGTTGGTACAGTTTAATGCTGTTTGCTTATTTCTTGTTGAGCCTGTCCCAACAGTTGAGCAAGAAGATTCAGCCAAGGATGTCTTGTGTTTGGTTCCTGTCCTTTTGACTGTGTTCAGAGGTGCTGCTTTTTTTTAGAAAAATAATTATAAATATGTCTAAAGATTCAGTCAGTTACATAAGTTACCAAATAAAATACTCTGGCCTCGAGAACATTAGATTGTAATTTGAAATCAAGGTTTTATCCTTTTCTTTACTTTTGCTCATAGGAGATACCTTAAACACAGAGAGTGCTAGTTTCATTAATTGAACAGAATATTGTGGACAAATATTTGAGAAATAGATCACATATAGATATTTATATGCACACATAAGTGGAGAGAAAGCTATATATATATATATATATATATATATATATGCAGATTTGTAGCAAAGTATTATTGGGCAGAATCAAAATCTGGACTTCTGATACTGAAAACACATGCATTTTTGGATTCAACCTGAAAATGACAAAAATTTAAATTTGTTTTCTCTAAAGAAGTACATTAAATTAAATTCATTCTCTTTAAAGAAGTATGTTTTCCAATGTCACCGTCCTTCTGTGCTATAATAGCATTGTGATGATGCATAAAACAAGGTTGAGTAGACAAGAGTTCGTTTTAATAATTGCTTAAAAGGAGATATGAACATCACCATAACAATGGTTTTTACGTGTTAAGCAGTTGGTCAGCTTTTACAAGATTAATTTTGATAGGGATCTACGTTAGGTAAACCAAAGAAAGCCTTTTTTATTAGTTCAGTGTCGCAGGATGTCCCACTTTTCCTGGTGGGTTAGATGGACCCGGCTGCATGTCCCGCTCTTCTGGTGGGTTAGGTGGACCCGGCTGTTGTAACGGACAGATGGTCTGGACCAGCCGGCCATTCATCAGGTGGGGAACATGAGTGCCCACCCCCATGCCAGGCTCTACAGACCGTATTGTCTTGGGATTGTCTCATAAGTGCTCTGTGTAATAGTTCTGGAGAAAATTGTATTTCCACTCCTCATTGTCTGCAGAAGAAAGAAGGAGGAAGAAATAGAAGCAGAAACAAATAGAAGATTTAAAAAATAAGACAGGTCTCTGTGTTTGTTCCTAATAGTCTCCTGCAGACAGATCTCAGAAGATTCACGCTGGTGATGAAGTCATTCAGGTTAATCAGCAGACGGTGGTGAGTTTGTTCATTGAGACTTAAGACTTATAATATTCCCCTCTAGAGCTTTTAACTAAATCCGAAACCATTTTGCTTGAACTTTTGAAATTTGTGACTTTTGTCCAATTTTCCGTAGTTTTAAGTAGTGCTCAGACGGACACACTAGTGTTTGCTTAGTTGCTCACAACTGATTTCCTTGAAATAAATTCATAGATTTGATTTTTCATAACTCACAAGTGAGCCCCTTCTCCTCATTTTCTTTCTTTGAAGGTGGGATGGCAGCTAAAAAATCTGGTGAGAAAATTGAGAGAGAATCCTACAGGAGTCGTATTACTGCTTAAGAAGCGCCCCACGGGTTCTTTCAACTTTACCCCCGCTCCCCTGAAAAACCTCCGGTGGAGACCGCCTCTGGTGCAGGTATCCGTTATTGGTTGTAAACCTTTTTCTTTCTTTTTTTTTTTTTTTTTAAGATTTTATTTATTTATTTGACAGAGATCACAAGTAGGCAGAGAGGCAGGCAGAGAGAGGGGAAGGGAAGCAGGCTCCCTGCTGAGCAGAGAGCCCGATGTGGGGCTCCATCCCAGGACCCTGAGATCATGACCAGAGCCGAAGGCAGAGGCTTTAACCCACTGACCCACCCACGTGCCCCTGTAAACCTTTTTCCACCCTCTGCGCATGAACCATGTCGAGGATCAGATTTGTCTCCAGAAAGAACAGTTATCATTTGAAGGCGACTGGTTTCAGGAGTTTGCGTATGCGGAATCATTCTCTAGTCCTACTTCAGTGAGAACATAGGTTCTAGATTTTGCACTCACCACATGTGACTGTTTAAATGATTAAATAAAATGAGAAGTCCAGTTCCTTGGCCTCATTAGCCACACTTCAGAGGTCTGGTAGCCTCGTGTGGCTAGTGGCTGTCGTCATCACTGCAGAAAGTTCGTTCTGGTCCTTTTCCCCTCTCCTTTCAAACACATCTGACGGTACACGGTTTGAGCACTAACCCTGGAGAGACCACCTGGGGTGGAGTCCTGCCAAGGCAGGGCTAGGGATGGTGGGAACCGGCCATACAGTGGGGAGTGGGACCACCGCATTGTTTAGTTCAGAGCTGGCAGACTTGAGTGATCAGCAGCAGCAGACCGACTTACGGCATCGTATCGGATACTGTCTTATAATTCTGTGCGAACAGTAACTCCCTTTTGCCCACACCTGGGTGGAGTGTGCTCAGGGACCAGACCCCTTCCTGATATCATTGGTCCTTAGTGTTTATTTCTTAAATCGTAAATAAAAAGCAATGACATCTTCATGCCCTTTTTAAAGACGGAGATTGTAATTTATATGGAACCATCTGCCATTTTATGGTTCATCTTCAAATGGAAGGAATGGTAGTCGTCTCAGGCTCTCAGTTTGGACCCTCTGTGATACACAGAGCATTGGAAATACACCTACATGCGTACCTTGATGGGGGTGCTTAAAATAACAGGATATGGAGTAAGGAGGGGCACGTAATTAAAATCACTTCTTAAATAGTAACTGATAAATAAATAATTTATAAGTCAATTCTTATAAATAATCATCTCTTAAATAATAACAGTATCAGTCACACCCCAACTGTGATGGGGCAATGCCAGTGCAAGGCTCATGCGAGGAGGTCATTTGGAAAAAGCATGAAAAAGACTCACAAAGCAGCACAGCATAGTGGTTAGGCAGGGGGCGGGCGTAGAGTTCAACTTCTCCAGTTCGAATCCCAGCTCTGCCACTGACTAACTGTGGGATCTCTGATAAGGTATTTAATCTTTCTAAACCTCACCTCCAGTTATTAGTATTTACTATGAGAGAAAGCTTGGGGCACCCGAGTGGCACAGTTGGTTAAGCATTGCCTTCGGCTCAGGTCATGATCCCAGGGTCTTGAGATCGACCCCCCACATTGGGCTCCCTGCTCAGTTGGGAGCTGGCATCTCTCTCTCTCTCCTTCTGCTTCTCCCCCTGCTTGTGTTCTCTCTCTCACACGTCTGTGCACTCTCTTTCTCTCCCTCTCTCTCGGAAAATAAATAAATAAATAGAAATCTTAAAAGGCTTTGGGCCAAGGGATATGGAAGGCAAGCAGGGCAGGTGTGCCGTGTGACATTGAACCTGGCTGGTGATACCGGTGACAGACATTAGAGTCAGGAAGGCGGAGACGGTGGGTCTTCTGAGAATCACTGAGTCGGAAGTGAGGGGGGACGGGATGGTTCAAGTGCCCGTGTTCAAGTGGAAGTGGAAGCTGTTTTTAGGTACAGGCTAGAGTTAGTCCCTTGATGTCTGGAAATTCACTCCAGAATGGCATGCTTCCCTCCTCTCTGGCTTTGTCCACCTTCCTGCCAAGTCCCACTGACTGTGCAGTTTGGGGGAGCAGTTGATGGTGAGGGAGGAGATACCTAGTTTTGCTTCTGACCCAGGGGGAGAACCAGCATCACAGCTGAGAGGCCGTTTTCACAGCTTAGCTACCAGGTGTTCTCATGATGGGTCCAGGATATTTGCAGAATATAAATTCTGGAACACTGACACTCCCTGACATTGCTGTGTGTCATTCTCCAGGCTTCACGCCTGGGCACCCACCTCTTGTGGGGAGGGCGTTTCTTTCGTTCTTGTCACCATCATTCATGTTGCCTGTCCCTGAGAAGGTGTCCTCTTTGGTTTTAGGTCCTCATCCTGGGAAATGAGAGTTCTTCTTATAGCCAGCATCATCAGTACTGGAGTCTTTGGAGAGCGCCCACTCTGTGCCAGTGCTGTACTGTCCTTCTGCTAACACTCGTGGGGGGCCTCCCTCCCTGCCCTGTGTTTTCAGATGCTATTAATCAATTCTATATTGAGTAGAGTTGACTGTGTTGGTGGCCACCATCCAGATTGTAGGCATCATGTCACGGGAGACTAATGACTAAGCCCCCATTTCTCTTGAGTCTGGGGGTCTCCCCCTAAAACAGGGCTGTCACTGTGAGTACATTCCAGTCCTTCCAGTCCTTAAATATAGCTCATGGTCTCACTTGGGGGGAACTGTGGGGTCTCCCGGCTGGATAGGGTTTGAGGTACCAGGGGCCAGGCACAGTTCTCGTGTGGCCATCACCACCCACTGGCCGTCACCAAAGGTCTTTATGCCTCGACTCTGAGATTTCGTCAGCCTTCCTTTACCCGCCAGAAACTGTGTCGTCATTGTTAGTCTATAGAAGAAATAAGATTTGAAGGTCTCACATAAGATTTTAAAAAATAGGTCCTTTTGAGCCTAATAACATAATTAAAATTAAGCTGTAAGGATTTTAAAATTCTAAAATTAACTTGTATGGATGTGTGACAAAAAGCGCATAAGGTTGTACGCTTACCGTGTGACGCGCAGTGTGCTAATAAGCCCATGACGTGTATTGTGTCACTTAATTCACCTTCTGTGGATGCTATTCTTGTCTCGTTTATTCCCGTCTTACAGATGAGGCACAGAGAAGTTGAGCGGTTTGCCCAGAGATACACAGCTAGTGAGAGCTGTAGCCAGGATAGCACCCAGACAGAGGCCCGAGCCCATGCTCCTGTGCATGATAGCATCACTGCTGACTTGTGTGGACTCACTCAACCAGTGTGGGCCACAGCCCTGTGCAGGAGCTACTGTCAGGATGGCTGTTTTCTGAGAAGGAAACTGAGACAAGGGTATTTAAGCGATTTGGTCAGAGTTAGAATTCTAACCTGGCTTCCAAGTCTCTACTTTTTTTTTTTTTTTTTTAAGATTTATTTACTTATTTGCGAGAGAGAGAGAGAGAGAGTTCGAGCATGCATACGGGTGAGTGGGGAGGAGGGGCAGAGGGAGAGAATCTTTCAAGCAGACTCCATGCTGAGCACAGAGCCTGATGAGGGGCTCGATCCCACGACCCGTGCCTTCATGACCTGAGCCGAAACCACGAGTCAGATGCCCAACTAACTGAGCCACCCAGGCACCCTCTTCCCCTTACCCCCAAGCCTCTACTTCTTCCTGTGCATCTAGTCTTTCAAAACGCCCAGTTGATTCTGAGTATCTCAAAGACTACACATTGAGTGTTGCTAATAGTCGTAAACACACGAATGACGTCGGCCCTCGGTGTTGGCTTTGGGGAAGGAGAGTTACCCAAGAATAATCTCACCTCCGCCCTTTGCACTGGCCTCCATTTCAGGCCTCACCTCCACCCACGACAACCCAGTCCCCTGAAAGCACTATGGATACCTCGCTGAAGAAGGAGAAGCCAGCCATCCTGGATCTTTATATCCCTCCTCCGCCGGCTGTTCCCTACTCTCCGCGGTACGTCAGCGTCCGGTGGCGGTGTGCATGCCCGTCTCCTGTGCGTGGAGATTTGAGTGGCGGTGTCAAGCCCGTGAGGATTTCGAGGGCAGAAGTTGATGCACTCCAGGGTGACAGGGCTGAGTCTTGAAATGGCCGTTGTTCGACAGAGCGTGGTCCTGGGAGTAGGGCTGGGAGGAATGGGTGAAGGGGGGGTCACGAGGTCCAGACTCCAGTTACAAGATAAGGAAGTTGTGGGAGGTCATGAACAGCACGGTGATGATCGTTAACAGTATGGTACTTTATATTTCCACGTTGCTGAGAGAGATTTTAAAAGTTCGCAGAATAAAAGCATTTGTAACTGTGTGAGGTGATGGGTGTTAATTTTTTGTAGTGATCATTTCACAGTATGTACATGAATCAAGTCATGTCGTACACCTAAAACAAATACAACGTCATATGCTAGTTATTTCTCAATAAAACGGGGAGGGGGATGTGTGATCGTTTAGGGGGAAATGTAGGGATGGATCCGAAACTATGTAGTTTGATGGAGAGGGGACTCTCTATGTAGAGAAAGCATGCATTCTTGGGAATGCATTGTTTTAGCTCCTCCTGGAACACCGGAAAGGGCTGTTTGGGGGTCCCTGAAGCTGAAGTTTCATTATGTATAAGGTCAGATCATCTCTGGGGAGGAAGATAATACATGTTTTTGTGCAGCAAGTTAAAGTTAAGCTGTATTTTTGGGTAGACTTGTGTTCTTCATAGGACTTCAGAAATGTGAATGGAGGTGTGGTACTTGTGGTTGTGTGTGTTTGTGTGTCTCTTAGAAGTTCTACTAGAAGACATTCTTAATTGGCACATGGTATAACGAGGCTCGTCATATTAGCTGTTCCATGGGGGATTATTTAGGTGTGGAATACAGGTTTATTTATATCAGTTTACCTATTTACGGAGAATTTAACTCATTTATTCAACATAAGTTTAGTGAGGGCGAGGCCTGCATCACCATCTGACACAAAACAGATGTGGTTCTTACCCCCAGAGAACTGCCAATGGCTTAGTCAGCTGTTCAAGAATAAATTGAGAAATACATAATTATGATATAATATTTCATAAGAAAAAGTTCAGGCTGAACCTTACAGTGATATATTACTTTATATTGGAAGTTTTTTGTCGGTTTGTTTTTGTTTTAAGCTGAGTGTTTGAATCTGTCCTGTTTCTTCCCTGGGCACAAGGGAAAATGAACATCGTTTTCTTCTCCCTGGCTTTGGGCCGCCCAGAACTTAGTACAGCGCAGAGAACCTTAGCTGATCAGAGGCATCGTAGTTGGTAGATGGGACCTTTCCCTGTCTTCACAGACCAGAGTCCTGTGGTCACAAAATCTTAAATGTGTTTCAAGTGACAGGTAGTTGCCTTTGCACACGGAGAGCACAGTTTCCCTGATGACCTGTGTGTGGGTGGTTTTACAAGAAACCAGGAGGCCACTCCCTAACCCCCAACTCTGAATGTTCTTGTCTGGGTGTCAGTGAAGGGTCACAGAGCAGTGGCAGGAAAAAGGGTACGTGCACAGTAAAGGGGAAAGCGAACCGGAGCTTTTAAGCTTCAGGGGAGACACACATGCACACGTGATACATAGGCACACGTGCATACACACATACACTTACACACCATTAATGAAGGATACCTTCAGAGGAATGAAACATACACATGGTTACGGAGAACGAGAGGTGAGTCTTGAGAGCTTTGTGACTGGGGCAGTTATATGCCAGGGTTAAAAGTATAGAAGGAGATGGATTTGTAGAAGGAGGAGGGGGTGCACAGGCAGGAGGTTCACTGGGAATACCAAGCAGGCAAAGCTGATCTTTAGATTATTTTTGAACTCAGTTGATGTTGAAATTTGTCTAGTAGTTTTTGCAATGATCACCTAAGAGAATTTTCTAAATGCAAAAAAATGTAACTAGCTGGTAACTTGGATTCAACTAGAATTTAAGTTTTAGGAAAGCTGACATGTAGAAAGAATTAAGTTGGAGTCCTTAAGCCACACTTTCCAGTTTCTGTAGGGAGTTGAGAAAACAGACACCCTCCATTGGGTATGATAAAGGCGCCTTCGTATTTTTTGACAAGAGTTTTCAAACCTAACAACTCCATTACACATCCAGTGTCTTCTCTGCTAGTTCTTGGCAAAGGTACTACTTTGGGCATCAGAAAAATGGCTCAATCATACCTTCACTTGTGATTTCTGTAATAAATAGGAGATTCAGATACCGGATAGAAGTACAGGAGACCAGAGCTGTCTTTTCAAAGCTGTCTTTATACTCTTTACACATATCTGGAAGAAAATGTGATTTTCCCTTATTTAGTAGGATCATGCTATTTACTCTTACGTAATAGGATTTCTGTATATTGGAGGGTAACAGAACGAAAAAGGAATGCTTCTTCCTACAGTGGAAAGGAAGATTAAAATTTTCTTACGTGTGTGTGCTGGAGGAAGTATGTCCTGTAATTCTTCTGTGGGAGAGGATCTCTGTAAGCGACTTAATTATTGGCCACTGTCTTCCAGGGATGAAAACGGGAGTTTTCTTTATGGAGGCTTCAGTAAGTGTAAACAGCCATTGCCTGGTCCTAAGGGTTCCGAGTCGCCAAATTCCTTCCTGGACCAGGAGAGCCGAAGACGGAGATTTACCATTGCTGATTCTGATCAGTTGCCTGGGTATTCGGTGGAAACCAATATTCTGCCCACAAAAATGAGAGAGAAAACTCCATCTCACGGTACATTTCTGACTGTTTGTTTTGTTCTGCCATTTGTTTTTCCTTCCCTCCCCTACCCCCCCTTCCTTATTTGGAACTGTTGGATGAATTTGGCAGACTCGCAGGGTAATCTGAGGAAAACATAAACCTCAATGAAATTCTAAGTATGAGACCTTTATTCATCTCTCCCAAGCGAAGTCTTGTTGAATCATTACTCGCTGCCTGGCATCAAAGCCCAGTGGAGTGAGATCATGTTACGGTTTTAACTTGCAGGGCCTGGCTTGTGGCGTGGAACGGCTTTGCTGTGTAGACAACACAGGCTTGAGTTCAGCCGGCCTATGTTCTCATTGCTTGCCGTGGAAATGGGAGGCTTTGCAGTATTTTTCTTAGTTTACAATAATGTTATCACTTAGGTTCAAGTGCGTGTGATATGGGGGAGTCTTAAGTTATAAATAAAAGGAAAGATGCTCTGAGGTCCACAGACGCGGTCAACTTGTCGTGTCCTTCCCTTCCCTTTGAAGGCAAGCCCCGACCTTTGTCCATGCCCGCGGATGGGAGCTGGATGGGGATCGTGGACCCTTTTGCCAGACCTCGAGGTCATGGGAGGAAGGGTAAGTGGAAACAAACCCAAAATACACCAACCCGGAATCAAAAGGGCCATGGCCCTCATTTCAGCCCTGTTCCTAGTTGTGCTGTAATAACCAGATAGAGGATCCCAGCCCGAGTCCTGTCCCTTCATATATAACGTCGGGGCTGCTGAGTCTCTGAGGCCCTACCTGTTCCTGGAGTGGCAGAATTATATTATCCTAGTGAGTGACTGTGAATCTTCTCATTAGCATCGTGTGCTCTAAAAAGGTGGTGGGGGCGCCTGGCTGGCTCAGTGGGTTAAGCCTCTGACTCCTGATTGCGGCTCAGGCCAGGAATTCAGGGTTCTGGGATTGAGCCCCGCCTCAGGCTTCCTGCTCAGTGGGGAGGCCGCTTCTCTCTCCCATTCTCCTTCTGTGCTCTTTCTCCCTCCAATAAATAAAATCTTTAAAAAACAAATAAATAAAAGGAAGAAGAAAAAAGTTCTGGAGGCTCAACTTCCACAGTGAGCAACCCCTCGCCTCTCCCCGGGCCTTGGTAAAGTTTCTCCCTCAGGAACGTGAATCACCTGGAGCCTAATAAATCGGGAAAGGGAGAACATGTCTGTGGTGTAAGGTCCAGGATACCCTTAACTGGCATGTGACAATCTGTGGGGCGGTCAGCAGGTGGCAGGGCTGTCCTTTGTTTAGATATAGAAATGTCAACATCTTCATTGCTGTTCTCTTGGGCTTTTAATCCCTGATTTAGCCTTTTATTTCCTTTTAGAATTGAGAGATCGGGGTGGGAGGTGGGGAGTGTTCAGTCTGAAAGTGGAGACATACTTGACCTCGTGTCTCACCTTCCATAGTTCTGTCATAGGATCGTTTTAGAATGAAAAGGTGTCTGTCTGCATGATGGGCACTTAAAAAAGCAGCTTTCTTGAGAGAGGACTCACATACCATAAATCTGCTCACCCTGTTAAAGTGTACAATTCAGAGGTTTTTAATGCATTCATAGAGTTGCGTGTCCATCAGCACTGTCTAATTCCAGCATATTTTATCACTTCAGAAAGAAACCCCTGCAGGCAGTCACTCCTCATTCCCTCCTCCCTCAGCTCCTGGCAGCCACTAATCTACTTTCTGTCTCTCTGGATTTTTGTACTCTTGACGTTTCCTATAAGTAGACTCCTGCATTATGTGGCTCTTTGACAATGGGCACTTCTTCAAAGCAACTACCCCTTTGGTTACAAAAGCGAAACAGGCACACTGAGAAACATCTAGAAGACACGAGAAAATAAAACTCAACTGTCCTCTGCTTCCCCAACCTAGAAATAATCACTCTGAATGTTTTCTGATGTTATACACTTAGAAAAAATGTGCAAAATGGAAGAAATAGATTTTTGACAGTACCGTGAAAGGTGACTTACTCAACACATGTATGTTTTCTGTAGCAACTGCATGACATCCTAACATCCATGTTAGGGCTGTAGCATGTACTCACTCAGGCTGCTGCTGCTGGACACCTGGGCTGGGTGTGTGCACCCCCTTCCCTCCCCCCATTGTGAGCAACGCTGTACTAAGCCTCTTGTCCCTAGATCTTCATAATTTCTGGGTCAAAAGAATGCTACACGTGGCCAGACTGCCCTGCATTTTAGGTTTCTCTTTAGTTTCTTAACTATCCCCCACCCCCCACCCCCACTCCTACCCCCACCCGCATTCCCAGCCCCCGACAAGAGCGGTGTACTGGCACTTAGGCTGGGACCATTCTTCCTTGTTTGGAACTGTCTTAAGCATGGCAGAACCCTGTCTATTAAAGGTGAATGATAGTGACAGCCCAAGGCACCCCCACCTTTCAGATTGCTCGTTCGGGGAGACTTGGGGATAAGAACCACTGTCCCAGTGCCCACAGGCATTGAACAAGAATAGACGGGCCTTAAGGAGTGCAGACTGAGACAACCTTTTCGCTTTTTTTTCCCCCTTCAGTTTCGAGTGAAATGTTAGGGGAATTTTTACACTGGTAAGGAAGTGTGGCCTCTCCGATTCTGCCCTGCCCTTGTGCTGCCTCTCGGGTTGTAAAAGCAGACTTTGATGGACTCCTTCCATTTCTATTTTCTAAACATCCAGTGGGGTGCTTCTGGCCGGCTGGGGGGAGGGCAGGGTCTGGGACGCACCCCGAGGGCACCGGGGTCTCCGCACGCTGCCCGCCTGGCTGAGCTGGACGGCGCCGTGGATTTTAACGGACTCGTGGGCTTTGTCTGCAAACAGGTGAGGACGCCCTGTGCCGGTATTTCAGTAACGAGCGGATCCCCCCCATCCTCGAAGAGCGCTCCTCGCCCCCGTACCGCTTCTCCAGGCCCCCGGCGGAGAGGCAGCTGGTCCGCGGCGCGGACTACGTCCGGGGGAGCAGGGGCTACCTCGGTTCGGATCTCCACAGCAGCGCCACGATTCCGTTCCAGGAGGAAGGGACCCGAAAGAAGCCGGTCTCCTCGGCGGCCAAGGCCTCCTCCACGGAGCCGTCCCTGTTGGTCAGCTGGTTCACTCGCCTGAAACTCTTGACTCACTGAGCTCCGCCCCCCCGGACTCATCCCTGCCTCCCGCTCCCAAGTGCCTTGCTTTTTCCGTTGACAACCTGTTCCGGTTTCCATCCACAGTATTACGTCGTGACCTTATGCAGTTTCATTGTTGGTTTCTTTTGGAAGTTGTATACTGCCCTTCTCGGAATTTGGAAGTGATTGGATGGGGACAGATCACGGAGGATCTTAGGTGTTGCCTTGTGGAGGCCAAAGGAGAGAAATGAGTCGAGTCTGCTTTCCTTGCTTCCTTAGGGCGGGAACACGGAGACACACACTGTACACCGGGGCCTGTGCCCGGAATGTTTCGGTCGTTGTGAGGACCTGGGCCATGGTTGTGTTGGGGGCGGGGCTGAAGTTGGTGGCCCTTGTCACACGGAGGCCTTGGTTTGTGGTCCATCTTCTTCACCTGAAAAAGCCAGTGGAGAAAACATTTTTGTTTTGATTTTTTCAAGCTACATACCCTGTTTGTACGTATAGCAGCTTTGACTTTGAAGTAACATGTGGCATGCATTTCATGCTGTTTCAAAGAAGTGGTTTAAGTAAGTGTAGGCCTGTTGCACTTGGTTATTCCCTTTTTGTAACAATCTCAGTATGTAGGTCAGTTAACACAGAAACACATGAACACATTTAGGTAGGGATTACTACACACAAAGAAGTTTATGGTTATTCGTGAGGGGTGTCGTCGTTGTTATATATTACTGTCTTTAAGGGAAAAGAAGCTCTAAGATGTGCTGACAGCCAAAGGATCATTGCAGAAAAATGAAGCAACAATATTTAGGTTTATGAGAGATACAGCAGTTTGCATTTTGACTGTGTAATGTCTGTCTTCCAGAAAAAAAACACAACAAAAAACAAAAAAAACAGGCAGTTCTTCAAGATTGTACATATTTTGCTAAATAGAAATCTCTTGGAAAGTCTCATGGTCACTAATTTTCAACTAGCATCAGGTATTTTGGAAAAGTGTGTCCGGATATTAACTCTTGTTTAAACTGAATGTATGATATTTTGTTAGAACAGAAAAGTCCTATCTTGTTAATTTAAGTGTTTTAAATATAGTTGTATATTTTTCTTACTCTTAGTCACGTGTAATTGAAATATTTCTGTTTTGCGTCCTGCGTGAAGCTAATGAAAACGAGTGTTCTGGGTGCTTTCCGATTTACAAGTGACCCCCCGCCCCAGGCTGCTGCCGCTGTGGGCCCCATTGTTAGAAAACAAAACAAACCCTCCCAAGCATTTTGGGATTTTATGGATTAGAAGTGGGGGGGTTGAGGAAGCATGGTATAGTAACAGTTACATCCGGGGAGTTTTCTGAGGTCTATTCCTAGGCTGAGCTGGTATTCCCTGCTCAAAAGCACTCCCCCTCCCCACCCCCCACCACCGCTAACACCCCTGGAATTGTTTACTTTTTGCTCAAGTGCCTGAAATTCAACGAATTAGAGCTTCCCTGGAGTGAGTAAACATCTTCCTTTTTAAGTGCCTCTGGTGAGGCTGAGGGGATTGAATTCAGTCAGGCTCCTCCTGTCAGCCTCTGAGGGAGCTGCAGCCCAAGAACAGAAGAGGCTCGGAATGCATGATTCATTGGGTGCTTTAAGCACAATGTAAGGGCAGAGCATGGGGTGGGGAGGTCTGGAAATAAGGCTCTGGAGACTAGTGTGGGAGCTATGGAAAAGGAAGGGCGCCAGCCTTGGCCCATTTTACTGTTAGCTTGAGCTGGCTTTATGCCCAGAAAAGGGGATGGCAACACTTCGCCTCACTCCCTGGATTTGGGAGGATTCTTAGTGCTGTTCAGCTGAGTAATGAGTTAAGTAGCTTTGGAGGTCTTAGCTGGAAGTTGGCCCCTTTTCTGTGGAGAAAATGCCACTTGCAATCAGACGACCATCCTCAAAAATGGATTTTCAGGAGTCTGTCTGAACTACAGGCAGTGCCCAGCTTAAATTCCTGCACCAGATGGGTGTTTCTGTGACTTTGTTCCCTCAAGCCCTAATAGAAGACCAGAGAAGCTTCTGGGTTCTCTACCTTTATTCTGTCAGATGCCACAACTTCATCTGTATTTTAATTTGCGTTTTCTCCTGAGTTGCATTTGAGAAATAGATCCCTGCTTAAAAAAAAAAAAAAAAAGTTTGTATATATCTCTACCATTGAGATATATAAACAATAGTTTAATACTAATTTCTTAGCCATGAAAGGAAACCACTTGCCTCCATAGCAATGGAGGTTTAATGGAGGGCGTGTGGAATGACAGTTTTCGACATGAAACTTTAAAAGTGATTTTTTTCTTTAACCCTACCAGACCAACTCAACACCCATCCCTTTTTATCATAAATATTTTGCAACATAGCTACAATCATCAACTGAAAGCCATGGATGATTAAACCTATCCTCACACATAAAAGCATCACCCGCATATACTTGTATGATTCCAAAATGAAATTAATAGTAAATTTAACCAGCCTCTATACACATGCATCAATTTAATGTCCTAAATGAAATATAAACAAATGTGTAAATGTTTTATAGTGAAATAATTA
Source organism: Martes martes (assembly GCF_963455335.1). NCBI lineage: Eukaryota > Metazoa > Chordata > Mammalia > Carnivora > Mustelidae > Martes > Martes martes. The sequence goes on from NC_137893.1 coordinate 12,691,761, forward strand.
CTTTCTGATGTAAATATTCTAGCACTATTATAGTACAAGATGTATTGAAATAGTATATGTGCTGCCGAAGCGAGCACCAAGATGTATTGAAATAATGAGACAAGGCACATACTTGCACCTGTAGAGAAAATCACCACGCATGTGACAGCTACAAAATGGAGACCAGCACAGGTGTGTTCTGAGGGCAATGCAATGCCGGGAACAGATGGATGTCAGTAACGTGATTTTCTAAAATGTGGCCAATTGTTGATAAAGTTGTAGATAAAACAAAAGTCTATGAGAGCTACATCCACATAGTGCTTACTGGGTGCCTGCCATTGTTCTAAATATTTACCCAACAACTATGAGATGAGTGTCCCTGTTCTTCCCATTTTACCAATGAGGGAGTTTTCCAAGTGTAGACAGCTGATAACAGAGCCGGGGTTAAGATCGAAGCGATTTAGCTCTGCCCTCTTTGTTTATCATCGCTTTACCGTACAGGCTTCTCTCAATTTGGAGAGTGATTGCATTCCTGAAAATTCCAACACGTCTTAAAACGGGACTAAAAATTCCCTGTGTGTTCACGGATAGAATGAGATTACAGACTCAGACAATGCTGAGCCGGGTTTCCATCCGCATAAGTACTTGGTGGCGCAGTCAGATGCTGTACCGATGGGGGACGGTTTTTGGTTGTAAGGGATCTAACCAGTGGAGCTCACGCAGCGCCCGGACCCCACCTGTTCACCAGTAGTGGCCCTCCCCATCACTGGCGCCTCACATTTCCAAAACTGGCTCTAGGACGAGACGCCATCCTTTGAGAACAAGTGATTTAAAAGAAACCCCATCACCATCATCATCATCATCGAGTGTGAGTCAGTCTTCATGCTATGTTCTTGCCCATCGTCTATCTCTGGTTCTTTCTCCTTGCTTCTCTACCCACCAAACCTGAGGTTCTAGAATCAGTTTTACTGTTTTGTTTTTCTTTTCCTCTCCCCAAAGCCAAGCAGTTGTTGCTGCTTCTGGCCCAAAGACCATGAATGTTACTGAGTTTCAGAGTGTTGGCCTTCAGAAAACACTAAAGTATTTACACGCAATTTTACCCTTTAAAGAGCTTACGTAAACGTGTTTGACATCTGAATATTATTAGCAAAGAATAAAAGGCAGAGAGGGTTGTTGTGGTTTTGTTTTTTTTTTTTTGTTTTTTTTTGTTTTTGTTTTTTTTTTGCCACTGAAGGCATAAATGGGGCAGCCTCATTTGAAGGTCTGCATGTGTCTGGGACTAGTTTTTATGGACGAGGGGTTCACATTTCCCTCCCACCCTCATGATAGAATCCCTGCATCATTTCCTTTGGGAGGAGACGACCACAAACTCCCTACCTTGGAGATGATGTGGAAGGTGGGTTGTTTTTTTTTTTTTTACACATTCATGCTAATCAGCTGAAGGTGAGTATTTAAAAATCTGTCGACTAAAAACTGATGTAAATAGTACACAAAAACTGACTTTTTCTGATGTTTCTTCAAACAGGTGGAAGATCTGGCAATGATGAGTCAAACCTAGTGGAATCATAGAATGTGGTTGAGGATACCTCGAGGGATTAAAAAAAAAAGATTTTATAACCTATGGGATTAGGAAAAAAAATAGTAATCATTTAATAAAATTTACCTTATAATTTTCTGGAGATTTCTTAACTGCTAAGTTTTGCCAAAGAGGTTTTATTTTTGGCCACTAAACTTACTGCTAGCAATGTGCTGGTCTGACAAAGTTTTGACAAATGTAAGGTTTAATGTAAGTAAAGGACAAAGAGATTATATCAAATTCAGATTTGCTAGGTGGCCGTGTTTTTCTCCAGTTTTAGGCATGTGAGGTCTGTCCCAAACCCTGTGTATGTGTGTGGAAGAGAATTTTGTCCTCTTAGAAAAGTCCTTCTACAATAATGGCCCATGGCTTACTGATGAGAAAGAGGAGAGACGAGATTTTGTCCACAATGAGTAAAATAACATCACTCAATCAGGAGCCTGTCACACACAGTCTTTGAGAACCTCTGGGGCATCTCCCCCACTCCCCCCAACATAGAAAGGCACATGGTGTGGGGTTATTAAAGACAAGAGTCTGGGCGTATGCTGACCATCCTTGGGGATACTCAAAAATTCTATGGCAGCGTTTGTGAAGTTCATCTTCTGATTGGTCAAGTGTTCCCGTGCTGCCAACTTCAAACAGACCTTAGGGATTAAAACACGTGATGAGGCTAAAGCCAAGATCACGGGGTTTCCTCTTGCCTTCTCTCCCAGTTCCTACCTACTGCGCTGCAGTCCCTGCTCCTGGGACGATTTGTCTGAGCGCTCATGCCATGCTTGCAACGACTATTACACACGATCTTCTTTACAGAGTTTCTTGTCTCCCTGAGAAGTTGTGAAACTGAAGCTGCAGGAGAAAATTAAAAAAATAAACCTCAAAGGCATTTAAAAAAAAAACAAAAAAAGAAGAAGATCTAGGGGCGCCTGGGTGGCTCAGTGGGTTAAAGCCTCTGCCTTCGGCTCAGGTCGTGGTCTCAGGGTCCTGGGATGGAGCCCCGCATCGGGCTCTCTGCTCAGCGGGGAGCCTGCGTCCCCTTCTCTCTCTGCCTGCCTCTCTGCCTACTTGTGATCTCTGTCTGTCAGATAAATAAATAAAAATTAAAAAAAAACCCAAAACTACATCACTCCTGAAATCCAGGATCCAGGGATCCAGGGATAGTCTCATCACTTTCTCTCCCCCCTCAACTGTTCGTGAAGGAATGATTAAAAGGAGACAAGAAAGTACCAGGAAACAAATTATTATTTTTTTCTTATTCTTCCATAGACCAGACCCATTTTAAGGGACTTAACCCGTAATTTCAACATTAGGGTGACAGAGACCAAATTTTAATACCTTCCTTCAAAGTTTTGAAGTATCTTGGTCTGAACCTTTCGATTATTTTAGAGAAACATGAAGGAACTTTAAAAATGAAGTTTGATATAAAGCAATACTGTTTCTGAAGTTAAGAAACTGTCTTTTAATTTTGTGGGTGTCGAGTTCTGTTTTCCCACTTAGGAACACCTCGCTGTCATTCCAGCTGAGGCTGTGCCAGGATAAGAGTGGAGAGATTTCAGGAATTAGTACTAATTTGGAAGTCTTTGACTTTTGGAAATTAGCAGTGGTTAGAAGCAGCTGGGGGGCTCAGCTTTTGAAGTCGGATAATCCAGCGTCCCACTTTACCACTTACAGACTGTGACTTGAAGCAAGTCACTTATCTCTCTGCTCCCCAGTTATCTACAAAATGAGGGTAATAATAGAATCGACTTCATAGGCTTATGGGGATTAAAGGAGATAATGTTTGTAAGGCCCTTAGGGCTGTCTACCACACAGCACTTAATAGATATTGACTTTTGTTGGAATACTCTAGTAGTGGTGTTTACACAATCTTAACCTCTAGTAAATAAGACATTCAGAGCTGGTCTATAGACAGTTGCTCATTGTTTTTCCATAAGCAGCAAAATAATGCCTCTGTCACACTGGCACAGGGCTGCTGTGCCGTGTGTGACCCGGAAGTGTGGTTTTTGCTGGGACAAATCTCGGTTGCTCAGAAGTGTTAGCTGAGTCAGAGCTCCAGCGATAAAAGCCTGTGTGAGCGGACACATCCAGCCAGAATCACAGTATCACAGCACCGACTTACTGCCAACGTGTCTTCTGTCTTTACTGCCCCCGCCCTCCCCACCAGCTTGCTTTAGCAAAATGATAGAGGAAAACAAAACCTGAGCATTTGCCCATCTCCTGTTTGGCTGAATGACTTTTGCCTCCCATACCCGCTTTGGAGTGGCCCCCCCCAAACTTGTTTCTGTGTTTCATGGGATTGGAAGAGTAGGAACCTTGTAGAATGGCGCCCATTTTGAAAATATTCATGAGAATGAACGCTTACATGAGTAGGAAGTGAATAGATTGTGTATTGCCTTTGCAGAAGCTGAAAAGGCCCATCCTTGGATGCCTTTTCCAAGTAATGCTATGGTCGGCTGGGGGTAATTAGGGAAAGAGAACCTTTGAGAGGGAAAAGGGGGCTGGACGGTGATCTCGGGGCTTGGCTTTCATTTGCTTTATGGGGCCGTGCCTGACTTTTGCCCATCTGGGCACGTGCATCATACCTGCCAGACCGAGCACGCAGACTGACAGATGCTTAGCAAATACAGAGTGAATATTGGTCCTGAATATTGTTTCTCGAAGAACGTTCGTGAATGGAGTCCATATCTGATAGCCCAGCCCACGAGTCTCAGTTTATCTATCTGCGATGTGGGACTGGGGTGGGACTGTGCCTACACTTTTTACGGTGACTTTCCCTGCCCCTTGGAAAGGGCTTGGGCTCTTGGGTTTGTGTCCCTCCTCTGTGAGGGGAACCGTGTGAATGTGTGAATTTGGCCCTATGCACTAAAACCCTACATAATCAGCAGTCCACACAATTCAACGTAATCATATTTCCTTCCTTCTCTTTCTAGCAAAACTCAATTCTGTTCTGTACCCTGTGTCACAGTTGCATTTTGTACGAATTGTCTGCCTCTGTGTATCTCTTGCTACCCGGAACGCCTAACGATGATGCCCAAATGTGATTTTACTCATCTGTTTATTTCCTAGGAAATAATCTGTCTAATTCCTAGAAAAAATGGAAGGCAACCATGGTGGATTGACAAAATTGGCATTTTGCATTATTTGTGCTCAGGGCAGTGCTAAGGATAGATGAGGGTTGGCCATGGGCATTCAGATCAGATGAACAGTTAACAATAAAACAAACAACGGCAAGCAAACAAAAACAACAGAAAAAAACAAAACAAAACAAAAAAAAACAAAGCAAACAACAGCAAAACAAAACAAAACAAAAAAACCAAACCAAAAAAAAGAAAGAAAAAAGAAAACCAATTAGAACCTGATCTTTGGAGAAGAAAAGAAGCAAACTAAGAGCTTTCAAGATTTGCTTCTCCTTTTGCTCTTAGGGCATTCAAATAAATGGAAGAACATTTAAACTAACCTTGTCCAGGGCAGTATGTTTTATTTGGAAGTACCTTTTTCAGATTTTTCTTCAATGAAGGGATGCCACTATAGTGCCCCCTTCGAGGGTATTGAATTAAACCCTTTAGAGAAGATAAAGTACAAATGCCGGGGTGTAAGATTTGGTTTGTATGTTAGTTTTAACTAATTAACTATTTAATTTTAGCTAATGCTCTTCTCACAACCCTTACTTAGCACTTGGTTCTGGCTTCTTAAATCTGGATCTTCCAGATCCAGTTGCTGGGGTGAGTCCCATGGCCATCCCTGTGAGGCTCTCTTCGATCCTATTCTGGACATAATTAACTGGTCTCTCTTGTTTTTCTGTAACATTGACTCATCCTGGTTGATGTTTGGCTCTCCAGCTTGGATTAGGAGCCTTTTTAAATCAGAGTCTGTGTAACTCCCATGGTAGGCAGTAGAGCAAATATTATCAAAGTAACTAAGTGGAAAAATTAACGACTGTACAGTCAGAAAAAAGCTAGAGAAAATTATTTAAGTTTTCTGTAAAAAAAAAATCTTCTACTAAGGATTTTTGTAGACTACCGCATATAGAATTTCATTACATTGGCTCTGGTTCTAAAGAAAAACATGGTATCAGGTGTCAGAACTCACTCGTATTTATAGGAAGAATACACCCAGGCCGTCAACAACAGCTTCTTTGGTTACAGAATTACAGGAACTGCTGAGAATGTAAGCTCTTTCAGGAGTCTACAGGGGACTCCTTTAAGACTCATTCACACAGGCAGTTTCAAATGAAGTGGAGAAAAATTAACAGTGGGAGAGTAGGGGCGAAGGAACATTCCCATAAATTTAGGCAAGATGGAGGACCATTCCGGTTTTCTGACGTTTCACTGAAGGCGAGTAATTTGGGCCTGAGAAAGCCGAGGGTGTCAATAGAAGGTTGTCGAGTCTACGTTCCTAAGAGCCTTTGTCCCGAGGGGGTGAGTGACCGCACTACGGAGACTATTTCTACTGCTACCATCGGAAGCCGTGGACGCCTGGTTTTACAATAACGTCGTCCTTTGCTTGTGGCGATGCTGGGCTCACCTGAATCTGTGGGGTTCTCCTTTCTGATGGATGGAAACAAGCAGAGATTCTGCTCCCCAGGAACCCCCACTGGAAAGATGACACGTAGCAGGAGACGTTCAGCAATGATGCCGTTCAGCTACGATGCCGCTCAACAAAGGAAAAAAAAAAGAGTAAAAGGAAGAAATATCAGATGATTAAATTTAAAAACCCTTCTTTGCACATCACAGTTAATGATGAGGATTACTGGACCTCCCTTTGGCTGCTTTTCCTGGATGGACCCACCTGGGCACTTTTATCCAAAGCACTCTTGTAGAATTCACTGAACTTGAAGACTACACTTAGGACATGGGAAGAGGATTGGCTTCTATTGTGGGCAATGGAAAATACTTGGGGCGCACAGATGGCAATACTCTGCTTTTGTCTTTTTTCCCTTGCAGGGGGAGGACTTGCCCTGAGCACCCCAAAAAACCCAACCCTCTGCTCTGCAGGCCTTTCTTTCTTCCTCGTGCCCTTTTTTTTTTTTTTTAAAGATTTTATTTATTTATTTGTCAGAGAGAGTGAGCACAGGCAGAGGCAGAGGGAGAAGCAGGCTCCCCACTGAGCAAGGAGCCCGATGTGAGACTCGATCCCAGGACGCTGGGATCATGACCTGAGCTGAAGGTAGCTGCCTAACCAACTGAGCCACCCAGGCGTCCCGCCTCGTGCCCTTTTTACCTTTACTCTCTCACTCTCCATCTCTTGCTCTGTTCTCTCACCTTGGTGTTCTCCCGATGCTGCTACAATGGGGGAAATACAGACCCTTGATTTGGCACTTGGAGAAACAGGTGACAAACAGTCCAGCCCATGTGGCTTCGAATACGTGTGTGTGTCAGGGGGTCGATGCGTGCTGCTTCTGTGCAGTGTGGGGAGAGGAAAACACTTCCCGCGAGGAGAGTCAGTGTGGAGTGGAGCAGTTACCTGATGGCTTTTCCAGAGTTCTGGGAAGAACAGCTGTCCTGCTGTTGAGACTTTCTGCTGCATCTTTGTTTTCCGTTTCGGCAATTTCTGCTTTTTTTTTTTTAAGATTTTATTTATTTATTTGACAGAGAAAGAGAGAGAGATCACGAGTAGGCAGAGAGGCAGACAGAAAGAGAAGGGGAAGCAGGCTCCCCGCTGAGCAGAGAGCCCGATGCAGGACTCGATCCCTGGACCCTGAGATCATGACCTGAACCGCAGGCAGAGGCTTAACCCACTGAGCCACCCAGGCACCTCGATTTCTGCTCTTTTACCTTCTCCTTCATTCTATATCCTTTGGGTTTATTCTGGTTTGTGTTGTGTTTTAACTTCTTATTTTAGAAGTTAAACACGCTGAAACAACTGACATATCTCAGTGACTCGACACACAAGAGTTTACATGTTCTTCACGCGCAATCCTCTCTGGGTGTGCTAGGTGGGCAACTCTCCATGCCAGCCCTCCTCCAGCCAGCGGCTCAGGGACTCAGGTGACTCCTGTTTGATGGTTTCTCCAACTTGGGGCCCACCCTGGCGTTGTCTGTCTAGTAGATGGGGGTGTGGGACATACAGAAGCGAAGTTGCATAAACCAACTTAGCCTAGAAATGATGACCGGGCCCCCCTCACTGCAAGGGCAGATGGGAAAGAGATCCTGGAGAGGACTAGTGGTTTCTGCCATGTTTAAGTTGGATACTTAGCTCATTCATATACAACTTCTAAAATACGAACGCTTAAGACTGTAGGTTTCCTTTGAAGCATTACTTTTGTTGTATTTCACAAGGTTTGCTATGCGGTATTTTCATTATCATTGGGTTCCAACTAATTTTTAATTTCCATTACGATTTAGTTTTTGGTCCAGGCATCACCTTGAAGTTTATATATTCTTATGGCTTTGGGATGGGGAGGAATCTTTTATACAAGACAACAAAAGGGGAAGCTATAAAAGAAAATGTTGATAGATCCAACGACACTGAAGTTAAGAACTTCTGTGGTTTTTTTGTTTGTTTGTTTTTGTTGTTATTGTTTGTTTGTTTTTTAGAGAGAGAGCGCACACACATATGCCTAAGCGGTGAGGGTGAAGAGGGGCGGAGGGATAGGGAGAGAAACTCTTAAGCAGGCTCCATGCCCAGCAGGGAGCATGATGCAGGGCTCAATCTCACCATCCTGAGATCATGACCTGAGCCAAAGTCAAGAGCCAGAGGCTTAACTGATTGAACCACCCAGGCACCCCCAGAACTTCTGTTTATCAAAAGGCACTATAATGAAATAGAAAGAAGCCACAAGGGGCACCTGGGTGGCTCAGTCAGTTAAGCATCTGCCTTTGGCTCAGGTCATGATCCTACGTCCTGGAATTGAGCCCTACATTGGGCTCCCTGCTGGGTGGGAAGCCTGCTTCTCCCTCTCCCACTCCCTCTTCTTGTGTTCCCTCTCTGCTTTCTCTGTCTGTGTCAAATAAATAAATAAAATCTTAAAAAAAAAAAAAAAAAGGAAAGAAAGAAGCCACAAATTGGGAGAAGATACATTCTAAGGATTAACAATTAAGAATATGTAAATACTTCTCACAAGTTGGTTAGAGAAAGACAAATTAGTATAAAAATGAGCAAAAAGCGTTTCACAAAAGGGAATGCAAATGGCCCATATGCACATGAAAAGATACTCAGTAGTCATCAGGGAAATCTAAATCAAAACTACAGGGAGCTACTCTTTTAACTCATTGATTGGCAAAAATGAACTAACTAGAAAATACCAGGAGAATATAGTAGGAGGATCAGTGCGTTGCTGGTGAGAAGTTAAATTACCATTTAATATTCATATGTCCTGCACCCCAGCAATTTCAAGCCTGGACATGTATTCTGGAGAACGACATGGTAATTACCTGTGCGGTAAATGCTAACATGTCAAAGACTGATCCCCTCCCTACAAAAAAAAGGAGTTGGACTTCTACAGAGTTCCATGGAAATTGGCTACGACCTGTTGTTGAGGGCAATAAAATCTGATCTGATGCAAGGCTTTGATCCTAGTTTCCTAGGATCCTAGTTTCTCTCCGAGGGCGAGGGCGAGGAAGAGCTGGTTGTTCTCACCATGAGCGCTCATAAAGGTGATCCTGGGGCTAGCTGGCAGAATGTCAGTGGCCAACACAGCTCTGATCATGCCGGGGAGTGCCTGAGGCATCTTCTGTCATGTGGGTTAAAAGCCCCACAAGGTTTAGGCACTCTGTCCCGGGCTCTGAGGTTGGGCTCTGTTAGACTCGTGTCTATTGCCCTAGATGACACCGACAATAGGGGACCCACACCCCTTCTGTGCTTTTCTGAGTGTCCCCGGCACATGGTCTCGAGGGCCCTACTGGTGCTCTTAGCCCTTTGCTTTTGTTTGCTCAGCACAACCTGATGTCCATCAGCACAATAACGTTTGCACGGTGCTTTATTCTTCCAGTGGAGTGATCTGCAGCGAGGGGACACGAATGAATTCCAGCTCTTCATATCCAAGACGAAATCTAGGAACCCGATGCTGAGTGCAACGAGGAAGTGCCAGCATTCAACACGCAGGTTGACACTCCGTTACCTTCTGAAAGAGATAAAACTGGAGAAGATACTATGGAGGCGTAGCCTCTAAGTGGAAAGTGAAAAGAAAGCGAATGAGAAACACCGAGCTCAGGATGTTAGCCGTGCTGGGGTGATAACAGCGTGAGAAAAGGGGCGCCTGGGTGGCTCAGTGGGTTAAGCCTCTGCCTTCGGCTCAGGTCATGGTCTCAGGATCCTGGGATCGAGCCCCGCATTGGGCTCTCTGCTCAGCAGGGAGCCTGCTCCCTCCTCTCTCTCTGCCTGCCTCTCTGCCTCCTTGTGATCTCTCTCTCTCTGTCAAATAAATAAATAAAATCTTAAAAAAAAAATAAGGAGCGTGAGAAAAGAAAGCACTTACAGGTGGGGGTGTGCCATGTTTGCTGTAGAAGCCCCGTTCTTGCTGGGGTCAGGGATTCGCGGATTGATGCTTTACATGGGAAGTAAAGACCCAGGACAACTAGAGTGAGAAAAAAGGGAGGCGAAACAGTGCAAAGTGTAATGGGTTGAATAGTGCCCCCCACAACATCTCACAGCCCCCAACCCTCCCCCACCCCTGCTCCCATTCATATGTCCAAGTCCTAAATCCCTGGCCCTCAGAATGCAACCAGATTTGGAGATAAGGTCTTTTAAAGAATTAATGAGGTCTTTAGGATAGACTCTAATTCAGTACGCCCCGTGTCCCCCTAAGAGGAAAAATGGACACAATTTGGACACACATGTGTGCCCAGAGGAAGGGCCGTGGGAAGGCACAGGGAAAAGATGACCTCCACAAGCCAAAGAGAGAGGCCTTGGGAAAAGCCAACCCTGCTAACACCTTGATAGCAGCCTTCTGGCGTCCAGGGATGTGAGACAATACATTTCTGCTGTTCACACCCCATCTGTGGTCCTTTGTCGTGGACACCTGAGTAGACTAGACCCAAAGTGATGCACGGAGCTATCGGCTTCCCTGTCAGGATGAGTCATGAAGAGGCACCGTGGGTCACTCGGGTTTGTGTCCTGCTCAGTGGGGCTTCTCTGGAACGCGGGGAGGGCGCAGGATGAAGAAGGGATTTATCTTCTGGTGCCTCCCCACCCGCTCCCGTCTCCCATTGGTCAGGGTCTGCCCGAGGAAGTTATAGTCCCTATACTTTTGCCTGGTGTCATCCAGCCTGTTTAGTGGCTGCTCAGGAAGGCAGAGCCCATGCCACGCAGTGTGGCTTTTCATCATAAAGGAAGATTAGAAACCTGGATGTGCTCCGTGGTGAGGGTCCTGGTGAGGGTCAAGGGGATGCCCCGCCCTGATCAGCCCTAGGCAGGGAACCGGGGGCCCCGGTGCGCTGGTAAGATGTGGGCGGGGCCTGAGATCGGGTGGTCCCTAGAGGATGGGGGGGGGGGGCGTAGGTTTGTGGCTGGTCAGTAATATTCCCGTTCCTGGTTAGCATAGTGGGTACATAGAAATTCATTTTATCATTTTAAGAATAAAATTCAAAAAGTAAGAGAAGTACAAAGAGGGGGCGATGTTGATGATGATGTAGTGTAAACAATCCCAGATCAAATTATGAACAATTCAACTCTGTGTTCCCATGTTTGTTTTTCTACACAAAAGAGAAAAGCAGGTTGCTTTTCAATTCTGAGAAACTTACTCTTCCTTACATCTAGGAAATCAGCTGACTCTTTTTGCAAAGCTAATTTAAACCTACTTTGGGAAGAAAAAGAATCAAATCTCCTGTAAAAATTCAACTCTTAAGTCCGATTAATTTTATTAATAAGCTATTGTTTCAGATGTCTACAAACAATGCACAATACATTTGATTATATAATTTTTTTTTACATAAGGCCTAATAAAATAATTGAACATGTACGTTTCTAATATCCAAGGCTGGCCAGTTTCTTATGTTTCACTAAAGTAGAAGAACCGTTACATATGCATGTTCATATCCATCGTGAATTACTCATGTGGCAGCAACATGGAGCGATCGGCAGTTCTCACGGACCCTGAACTCGACAAACATTCCTGCTTTCCTTAACATTCCTTTCCTATTGCCTCAATTAAATAATGTACACCATAAAACATCTTTCTTTAATTTTCTTTTCAGCAATGCCTAAATTATTTTATTAGTTATGCAAAGTCGGGCACCCTGTGGTTGGCTTATTCTTTTCTTTTGTAATTTACTTTTCATTTGGAAAAGAGTGAAATGCTTGATGTATTGATATGAAGGCTAAAAGATCAGTCATGCACAGTGCTGGTCATGGTCACTGCGGGAAACAGATGGCACCCTCCAAGGGGGTCATTGATGAGAGTCTCCTGAATGGGTTATTTACAGAAGTGTTGTCAGATGCCAAGATCTCCTGAGGGACAGTGAGGCATCTCGGGATCAGCAGGCAGGACCACCAATTAGGGGAGGAAGAGATCCCTGGAACCCAGAGAGAATGAGGCAGGAGGAGAGGGGAAGGGATGCCCACTGGAAGCCTTGATCTTTGGTAGAAGATCGCTGCCAATGCAGGAGAGAGAGAGAGAGAGAGAGAGAGAGAGGAGAACGTGTCCTGACCTTCCTCTCCTTCCGTCACTACCTACCACCATTGTCAGGACACAACCAGAAGACAGAGGGCAGGAAAGACTGGTGGATGGAGGAGTCCACGGAGGGCAGCTTCCGGTGGCCCAAAGCAGGGGTTATGGTGCCGGGAAGTTTTGGGGGAGTGAAGAGTAGATCTGAAGTGAAAATCAGAAAACATCGGGCACACTTACAAGGCAGTTGCCACAGTGGTGGATGTATTCTTACTAGTTCTTTTCACATGGAACAAAGTATTTTCCCCTTCATGTTTTGATAATTGCCATATTCTAAGTCTTTTTTCATTTTTCCTTTAAAATTGTAGGTTTTGATAACTCAGTTCCATTTCACAAATGAGAAGGTACACAGGGGACGCTTGTCTTTGGATTTCAGGGGACCGCTGTCGTTTTTGATTCTAGAGACTGACAGGTGGAAGGGTGGGGGAGGAATTGTGCACTCCTTGTTAGGAGGGCAGAATGCTAATCATTGTGTATGCATCTGGGTATTATGTAATCTGTAAGTGCTTTGAAATTGCTTTTTAATGGAAGGCTTTAAGGTTGTTAATCTGTAATGTAGAAAGATATCTTTAGCTACTACCACATGACCTCACTTATGGGTGGAATCTTAGAAAAAGAAAAAAATCAAAGCAAAATACAGGCTCACAGGCAGAGTGATCAGAAAGTGCAAACTTCCAGTTATAAAATAAATCAACCCCGGGGATGGAGTCTACAACATGGCGCCCATAGTTAATAATACTGTATTTGCATATTTGCAAATTGCTAAGTGAGTAGATCTTAAAAGTTTTCATTACAGGAAAAAATGTGTAACTAGGGATGGTAATGAATGCTAATTAGACTTACTATGGTGACGATTTCATAATACATACACATGAATCATTGTTATAAACCTGAAATGAATATAATGTTATACATTAATTATCCCCAATTAAAAAAAGAAAGCCATCTTTAGGAAATTTAGATACTTCAAGGCAGAATCGATTAAGGGCTCCACTTCATAAACCTAGCTGCTTTTGTATTGTGCCTTTTCAAAGAATCCTCAGTGATTTGAGGGATGGATAAGAGAGGGAGAAAGGAAGTTGATACCCATAAATAGAAAAAAAATTGAGTGAGTCTTTAGTTTGGATGGAGCAGAATTACTTTTTTCTTCCTCTGGGAAAAAGAAGAAAGTTGCTAGGCTGGATCTAAGCTCAGAGAGTCCATTGGAAAAAGCCGTTGCTTCTCCCACTCCCATGCCTCTTTCCTGAGAAGGGTGTCATCCTCTGTCACCAGGACAGGCATTTTTGGATTTCAAGGCTTCGGGGGAGCCCTGGACACACTCCTTCCGTGTAAATCACCGGGGGCCGAGAGAGACCGAATGAGATGTCCAACGTATCAGATTTGGAGGGAGAAATATTCCTACAGCCAGGGGCTTGCCCCCTCCCCAGGTGTGCTGTTCCCAGGAAAGTAGGGGCTGCAGGTGAGGTAGAAGGGAGAGTGTAAAGAAGACGTCTCCAAACCGAATCCCTGTATCACTGGATTTTGTGTCTTATTACAAGTTGATAAAGAGGGGAGCGGTCTTGAAAATCCACACCGGGTGTAAGAGGTTTCATACCGCCCAGAGATCTGCGAGCTCTGGGAGGTCAGGGTCTTCGCTTTCTCGATAGCTCCTGGACGTCCAGAAAAATAACTGGCATATTCTGGTGGTAGATTCTTTCCTAAGTGTCTCCTGAATTTGATTACTTAGGAGGAGGAGGGAGCTTAGATAACATTCCTTGGTGATGCTGATGCGCCTTGAAGAACTTCCTTCTCCAGGGGGTGGGCTACTAAACATAGTTTTATATAAATCTCTTCAAGCCACTGCTTTGTTGAACGTCTCAGCATTCTGGCTTGCTAACCGCGCAGTGACAAGGCTAACCTTGTTTTATAATTAGACTTACGGCTTTCTACTGCCTTAGAAGATTGTGAGGAAATTCCAGAAGCTCTGTGGGTGCTATCGTATCAAGCATTCCAGAGAGCAAAACAGAACAAAACAAAGTGTAGTCTACCATTATTCTATGATGACAGTTACTGTCAGAAGGAGAAGGGCAAGAACGTATTTCACTGAATGGAGCTTATTATTCCGTGGGAAATGACTAAACCAAAAGGCTCTGAGGACGAATATTGGGAACGATTGAACAACAGCTTTCTGCCGGGATCCCATGGTTTCTCTCTGCTCTGCTGCTCCACTCTCTTTAATTGTGAAATGTAATTTCATTTTTGGAATCTCAAAAAGATGTAAGCTGATAAGCCCCAAAGCTATGAGATTTCTTGCAAAAATGTGAAATCGTCTTGTTCCGCCCAGGAAACGTAAAAGCTTAGTCTCTGCTCTTTACTCAGCACACTGGAGTGGTTCACAAACCAGCAAGTGTCAGGTTTTGGGGACCTTTTGGCTTGATATCTCTTTCAAAGGAAAAATATGTGCGGAGTATAGTACTCGGCCTGCAGGAAGCCCTCCAGGGATCTCCATCACCAAGTGTGTGGTTTCTCCGTCATCCCACTGGGTGATCGCCTCGCATGTTGGATAGAGAGGACCGGGGACACCAATGGCGATTCTGTGGAAACGACCGTGGGGGACTGCTGACGGAGGACATAGAAGACGTTGATGCTCCGTCTTGCTCTCTCTTGAACAACTCGGTGTGGGGGAATCGGTTGCTGTGTTGTAAGGACACTCAGCACTGACGGGCCGGCCATGTGAGTGAGCCGGCTCGTAAGTGGATCCTGTCCCCTGTCATCTTCAAATGACCGTAGTCCCCGCTGCCATCCCAACAGTAACCTCACCTGAGATCCCCAGCCACCCAATGGACACTCCCCAAATGCCTTTTTTTTTTTTTTAAAGATATTATTTTATTATTATTTTTTTAAGGATTTTGTTTATTTTACAGATAGAGAGAGAGAGTGAAAACGGGGAGGAGCAGAGGCAGAGGGCCAAGCTGACTCTACACACAGCACAGAATCTGACTGACACTGTGGCTCAGTGTCATGACCTTGAGGTGATGGCTTGAGCTGAAATCAAGAGTTGGAGGCTTCACCGACTGAGCCACCCAGGCACCCCAAGATTTTATTTTTTTAAAATAATCTCGGGGCGCCTGGGTGGCTCAGTGGGTTAAGCCTCTGCCTTCGGCTCAGGTCATGATCTCAGGGTCCTGGAATCAAGTCCCACATCGGGCTCTCTGCTTGGCAGGGGGTCTGCTTCCCCCTCTCTCTCTGCCTGCCTCTCTGCCTACTTGTGATCTCTCTCTGTCAAATAAACAAATAAAATCTTTAAAAAGTAAATAATTGGGGCGACTGGTTGGCTCAGTGGGTTAAAGCCGCTGCCTTCTGCTCAGGTCATGATCCCAGCGTCCTGGAATCGAGCCCCCCATCGGGATCTCTGCTCAGTAGGGAGCCTGCTTCCTCCCTTCTCTCTCTGTCTGCCTCTCTGCCTATTTGTGATCTGTCTGTCAAATAAATAAATAAAAAATCTTAAAAAAAAAGTAAATATTAAAATAAAATAATCTCTACACTCAGTGTGGGGCTTGAACTATCAATCCTGGGATCAAGAGTTGTGTGCTCTACCGACTAAGCCAGCCAGGCAGCCCTATCCCCAAATTTCTGACTAATAGAAACTCTGTGGGAAAATCAATGTTATTGCTTTTCCAAACTGTTAAATCTTAGAGGCTTTGTTACAAAGCTGTAGATAACTAATATGCCAAGTGATGAATATTAACCAGGAAATTAGAATTAATCATTAAGAATGGTCAGATAGGGCCCGAGATGAGGCAGGTGTTCAGACTATAAAGTGTTTCTGCAGTGCACAACTTTTGCTAGGATTTAGGAAATTAAGAGGAGGCAAGGAGCTTGAGTTTTGGGGGAGGCTGGTTTGTAAGTCAGGCGTGAGTTAGAATGGCGCATGAATGAATGAAGGATGAGATAAGCCATGGGTAGGGAGAGGGATGTTTGTTTTTAAAATTCCTGCAACCTTACTAATGACAAGGGCTCTGAAGGTAGATCAGATCTGGGTAGTCAAGGACTGATCCTTGAAGAGTAAAAATATACATTCATCTGAAAAACGCAGACGTTGGACCTTAGGCTGTGGAGGTTGAATTCTTGTGAGACTGTCACTCCTCACATGCCTACTCGCGGTGGAGATCGACCTTGCATTCCTGAAGTGCTTGGGAAAAAAATTGCAACTTCCTCAAGACAGAATTTCAGGTAACCACTACTAACTATTTGTAACTGTCATAGGTAATTGAAGTCTTAAGGGGTCGTGGCACCTAGAATAGGATTTGCTGTAATCCTTCCTAAGAATATAGGAAAGAAGGGAGATAACTATCTCAAGACCAGAGGCACGGTCTATGCCCCGCAGTCCGGGTGGCTCACAGCAGTCTGGGTGGCTCGGTACCACGGAGAGCCCTCCTGCCGCACCCTAACGAAATCTTGCTAATCCCAGTGAAGATGATTTTGTATAAAGCGCTGCTGGGTTTGTGAGAATGGGCGGGACCTCCACCAGTGAGCGGAGGGTGATGGCTGGAAAGGACAGGCACGTGGTCCCGAGGGCAGATTCCTACCCTGCCCTGGGATGTGGAGCCTAAGCCTTGTGCGCACAACACGAGCTCACCCGTCAGGACGAAAGGAGGAAAAAGGGGCCCCAGGAATCACCTGACTCTCCACAAATGCAAACACACATCTTCTTCGGAAGAGGCTTGGGGGAAAGGAAGGAGACCAGGAGATAGGATCAAGGAGCAACACCCAGGGAGCTTCAAGGCCATTGTCATATTCTGGTTCTTAGTTGCAGGGGTGGGTGGTGCTTATATTTACATGCATATGCAGCACTTTTATTTAAACCAAATATAGATACGCTGATAAAGAAAGCAACACCGGGGCACCTGGGTGGCTCAGTAGGTTAAAGCCTTTGCCTTCGGCTCAGGTCATGGTCTCAGGGTCCTGGGATTGAGCCCCACATCGGGCTCTCTGCTCAGCGGGAAGCCTGCTCCCCCCCCCCTCTCTCTGCCTGCCTCTCTGTCTGCTTGTGATCTCTCTCTCTGTCAAATAAATAAACAAAATCTTAAAAAAAAAAAAAAAGCAACACCATCTGCCTCCTTTACCTGTCCCCTACAAACAGAAAAACAAACAGATTTAGGGGTTCAGGCAGGTGAGATCAGGTGGGGGAGTTGAGTTACCTGGTTCGAATTGTTTAGCTTTCAGCTGTCCTGACTACTTCCGCTTCAGAGACAAATAGGCCCCGAGGGGCTGGGGAGGAGCAGGAATGACTATGACAGGTGTCCCCAGCTGAGGTAAAAGATCTTGAAAACTTTGGGGGCAGAATAAGTTTGCAGTTGTGAGATTCACTTCATTGGAAAAAAAAATCAAGCCTGGGGACGGAGGAACCCTGAATTTGTAATAAGGGCTAATGTGCTGTAATTCCTTCCCCCACCTCAGTTTTCAGGAGAGGTGGTGTGTTTGGTTTGTTCTGTTGCATGACAAAAGGTAGTAAGAAGCTTGTTTATTCCTCTGCAACTCATTGTCCATTTAAATAAATGTTCTGATTGTATAATTTGGTTTCTACATCTCTGAGTTCCTAGTGCTTTACGCTTTTGAACTTGTCCTTTCTCATGGATGCTGCTGGAGCACACTTCTGAGACCAAGATTTTTACATCATCTTTTTTGTCATCTTTCTATAAATTGCCTTTTGGTCTCTTACGTTGCTGATGAAAATGCAAATGGCACAACCCCTACAAATGAGCGATATTTAGCACAATTACATCTTCATTTACCCTTTGACCCAACAATCACACTTCTAGGAATTTTTTTCCCCCATGGTTTAGAAATTTTAATTCCAATATAGTTAGCATATATACACTTCTAGGAATTTATCCCAAAGCGACAACCAGTAAGAATACCAAACGCAACAAAGATGCACGATGTCATTCATTGCAGTGTGACTTGTGATGGGAGATAATGGAACGAGAAATATTAATGTCCATCAACGGAGACTGGTTGAACAAACTAGGTGCATCCACATAGTGGGGTGCTACCAAGCGATAAGGAGTGATGGGGCTCTCTCTGTACTGTTGGGGCATCACCTCTGGATACCCTAGGTCTCCAGATACATCACGTTTATGCAAACAAAGTACACCCGCCCCCTTTCCCCTTCACCTTGCTTTGGTGGGCAGATTGCTCATCCTTAAAACAGTCTAAGCAACTGCCTTCCCAGGGAAAAGCTTTCCTTTCTGTTCATTCTCAAGATGGATTAGGGGCCCCTCCCCCCTGCTATCAAAATACACTGTCCGCATCCTTGTCAGTGCACGCCCTGCATTGTCCCTCCATTATGTGTGTCTGTCGGCCGGTCCATGCAGGTAACCCTTCGAGAATAGGGCTCTCAACTTGCTCATACCACCCCCAGCGACTGATAAATCCTAGTTGAGTGAGGGAATGAATACACAAAGAACGTCAACCAAGGAGTTTGAACTTGAGGTGAGGTAGTGAGGACCCAGGAAAGGATTTCTTTTAAAAGGAAATTGATTTCAACTTACTTTTGAAATATAACGAAGCAGTGATCAAGACAAAGATATGAAGGTCTAAGTGCAGAGGAGAGAGTTGCCTGGCCTGTGGTCCATTTGGTGGAGGACGGGGAGGGAGGTTTCTCAGACGAGTTGTTGCTGGAAATAAGACTTGAGGATTCATTCATTCATTCAAAACAGAATTTACCTGGCACATACTATTTGATAGGTGCCGTGGTAGAGATCAAGGGTATCAAGATAAACAGGTCTCTTAGGCGATCAGATAGTGGGGGTGGGGAAGGCATTCTAAGAGAGGAAATGACTGTGAATGCCCTGGGAGTCAAGAGAGTAAGGCCTTCAAGTGAGTAGCTAGTTATTCAGACTAGAAGGATACTATGTACAACATGTCCTATGTGAGCCTAGCCAGGGATATCCCTGCATATCCCTCATTTTGAGGCCAAAAACTGGCATGAAAATGGCAGCTACACTCCAGGTATACTTAGCTTGCCATGGAAAATTTCCTGCTATGGGGAACACCCAGAGTTTCAGAACTCTTGTCTTTGAGTTGCGGATAATCACCAGGGGGCAGTTTCTGAAATAGTCTTCTTTATATGTGAAATAACGATGATCCCTGGAAAAAGGGCATTTTGACTTTAACGGAATGTATGTTAATTTGGCCAAAGGCATGATGATACCAAGACCATCTTTTTCTTTCAGGGGGACACGAGGCAATGGAAGCCAGACAGAGGGTGAGGTAGCGTTGGAAATTCACATCAAGAGCATACCAGTGCTCCAGAGTGTATCAGTGATTTGAGTGGAAAGAGGTCAAAACTCTCAAATTCATGTTCCCATTTAAAATACAGTAGACAGGGGTTCAAGTCCCCTGGTAGGGGCTCCCTGCTTAGCAGGGAGTCTGCTTCTCCCTCTCCCTCTCCCCCTGCTCCGTGCTCGCTCGCTCTCTCTTGCTCTCTGCCTCAAATGGATAAATAAAATCTTTAAAAAAATAAAATAGTGTAGGCAGCCCTTGGTTTGTGTGGTAGTGAAAGACCATTAGTACGACTGTGCAAGCGGACTCTTCCCATAACCAATGGGCGAAATTACGATTCTTTGGTGAACTTTGAAAATTTTTGTCAAAACATCAAACACTTTGTCTGTTATAAATGTATAGAGAAATGAAAAAAAAATAGTAAGACTGATAGATATTTAGTATCATCCACTTTAGAACATTTAAAATGTTGATAATCAAAGTGTTTTTATTTCTTTGTAAAAAACCTCTCAAGAACACTTTGTCCAGGGCTTGCCTTCTGCGACTCTTTCCTAGACCTCGACGCTGGTCAACCACCTTTCCTAAGTTTGAATCAGCCTCTGACATTTTATTCTTTGTACTTCAATGGGAAATATCCCTCAGAGTCCTTTAATGTGATAAATTTTTAAATTTTTTAAATTTTAAATTTTAAATTTTTTAAAGATTTCATTTATTTATTTGACAGACAGAGATCACAAGTAGGCAGAGAGGCAGGCAGAGAGAGAGAGAGGGGAAGCAGGCTCCCTGCTGAGCAGAGAGCCCGATGCAGGACTCGATCCCAGGACCCTAGGATCATGACCTGAGCCGAAGGCAGAGGCTTTAACCCACTGAGCCACCCAGGCGCCCCCTTTAATGTGATTTTATTTATCAATTTACTTATTATTAATTTAGCCCACATCCCTTCTTCTAGGACATCTTCATGTTTTGTGTCACAACCACTGTCTGCACTTAGTGGCTGACTTTACCTTTACGGATCCTCTGGCTGCCTGTTCATAGTCTGTGGGACGGGGCAGTGTCCACAGTCCCGAGGTTGGCTGTTTCTTTCTGATGCCACTCACCTTAATTTTAATCATTCAATCAATTAATTAATTATTTCTTAAAGATTTTATTTCTTTTTGAGAGAGAGAGAGACAGTAAGTGAGAGAGAGCATGAATGAGAGGAGAGGCAGAGTGAGAGGGAGAAGCAGACTCTCCACTGAGCTGTTAGCCCAGTTTGGGACTGGATCCCAGGACGCTGTGATCATGACCTGAGCGAAAGGTAGATGCTTAACTGACTGAGCCACCCAGGTGCCCCTGTTTTTTTGTTTGTTTAAGATTTATGTATTTATTTGAAAGATAGACAGAGAAACAGAGGTTGGGGCTGAGGGGCAGAGGGAAGAGAGAGATTCCTTAAGCAGACTCCCTACTGAGCCTGGAGCCCGACATCGGGCCTGATTCCAGGACCCTGAGATCATGACCTGAAACTGAAATCGAAAGTCGGATGCTTAACTGACTGAGCCACCTAGGTGCCCCTCACTTACATTTATTTGATTCGAAATTTACTTCTAGGGGCACCTGGGTGGCTCAGTGGGTTAAGCCTCTGCCTTCAGCTCAGGTCACGATCCCAGGGTCCTGGGATCGAGCCCCACATCGGGCTCTCTGCTCAGTGGAGAGCCCGCTTTTCCCTCTCCCTCTGCCTGCCTCTCTGCCTACTTGTGATCTCTGTCAAATAAATAAATAAAATCTTAAAAAAAAAAAAAAGAAATTTACTTCCAGCCTTGTTACTTTTCATTTCTTTGCTGCTCTTTCATTCTGATGCTTTTGATTATCCCCTTTTGTGCCCACTTTGCTGGCTGTATGTGAACGGACTAACCGATCACTGATAGATGGGGAAGAAGTGGCGTGACTGTGCCCTGATCATGAGATGCATCTGCTATTACAGAGTGATTAGGGGGCTGAGAGGCCAGCGCCACTTGGTACTCAATCAGCTTCTCGCAGTTAACATACTTCAGGTTTTGAACGACTTTTGTCATTTAACTAAACCATCGTAACAAAGTTACGCCTAACGGAACCTTGCGAAGTGTGGGGCTACCTGTATACGGGGACAATATCTGGATGGGTTTTATTTCTTAATTTCTAATAAAGAAACCATATAATAAAGCCACCTACCTACTAGCATCCTAATACAAACTTCTAAGTTTATTTTACAACAAAGCTATTCTTACCGATTGAGTTAATCCCTGACACAATTTCTCCCCAGACTTTTTCCTTCTTTGGGTCCAAAATAATCCCAATAGTGTTTGCCTTCCTGTATTCTTAATTTCCCAAACAGGTGAAATTTACAGATGGGATCTTGAATTCCACATTCAGCTTTATGTTAATTTATCCCCCCATGTATTTGCTGCTAGTCATGGCCTTATAGTGAAAATCGTGGTTTGGACTCAGTCTTTCAAACAGAGCTAGGGTTCTCAGTCTTCGTGTTCCTTCTCCCAGGGCCTGGGAGAGTCTCTCTGTAAACCCCCGTCAGGAGCAGGATGTGCAGACTCCAGAGACCGATGCTTGGACCACCCCGCAGGAGGGCGGTCTGATGCCGGCCGCCTGGCCCTGCTCCACTCCCTTTGTTGGGAACAGACGTTCTGCCTCCTGCTCTTGGTGATGCTTAGGGTGCGTGTTGTGAATTCAGCATGTGTCTGGCTCCTTCCTTACTGTGGGGAAGGGTAGTAATGTGGTGCAGCCCAGGGGTCATGCAAGGCTGAGAGCAGTGAGCCCTCAGGCAGATGCTCTGGTGTTGTTTTCCCCTTGAAATGCAGAACGTAGAGCAGCTGTCACATTTTAAAAGAAAAAAAGAAAAGAATGGGAAAATACAAAACAAAACAGCCAGGGTTACATTGTCTTGTTGCAAGTATGTTGATGATAAAAGGAAACTTTTTTTTTTTTTTTTTTTTTTTTTAAGGGGAATTTCATTATGGAACTTGCTGCCGTTAACTTGCGAGCTGCATGACTTCGTCCCGGGTGTTTCTGCCCCCTTTGCAGAGCAGAGTGTCCTTCCGACGTCCAGTCTTTTGAGGGCACATGTTTCTTCTGCTTCTCCGCCTTCTGATTGGTGCAGCCTGGGGCCTAAAACTGGGCAGTTTGGCTCTGATTCTCAAAATTTTTTTCCTGATTATTATCAACATGTAAAAATCTTCTCCTTTCACTTGGGTATGCAAAAATCTAAGTCAGAAATGTCATAGACAAACAAACAAACAAAAAACACCCCCCTCAACTACATTTGAACTCATTTCAATTTTGGCTGCCATTGCATTTCCTGGCTTCTTGGCAACCCCTGTGGGACATATTTGAGGCAGTAACAGCATGCTCTGCGCAAGGTCATAGGTGAATATGTGGGGCTTCAGAAATTTCCTGAAGTTTCCAGAAATTTCCTGAGTTACCAGCTGTGTGTGTGAACAAAACTGAGAGCTGGCATTTTAGCAAGAATTATAATCCAAATAGACCACAATATTATGATAAATATTTTAAAAATCTCTAAGTAGACTCCAGCAAGAGAAAGACAAAGGATAATGGACTAGCGCTTGTGCAAAAGGGAGAATGAACCAGGCTGCTCTCCTGATGGGATCCCCCCAGGACAGTGAGTAGGACGCAAGGCCAATAGTGCATCCTTCCAGCAGATACTGGCACGAAGCCTTGAGAAGCTCTTCCATGACTACTTTTTTTCCAAGAGGCACATTTTCCATCCTGATGAGGAGAACAAACGCCAAAGATGTGGAGATACAATGACGGGGCCTTACAGTTCAGGTTGAGGAGGACCTTCCTCCAGGAACTCACAACTTGAAGTCACTGTTCTGCTAGAGGCAAAAGGCAGACTTACCTTGACAACAGCCAGACCTCCAGGATCCGGTAAATCTTTTGTAACATATGAAAATCCCTTTAGAAGCTTCCTTTCTCTCTCCCCTCTCCCCAACTTTAAAGTATATCATCAATTTCCTCGCAAACCCAGCGCAGCTCTTTTCTGCCCAAGGGTCTTGTCCCCGGGCTTTAATAAAAACACCTTTTTGCACTGAGAACGTCTCAAGAATTCTTTCTTGATGGTTCCCTCCTGGCCCCCCTCACCTCTTATAATTTTAAATGTCGGAATAAGTATTCAGTGTAAGCTAGGAGTTAAAATACGGAGTCCGAATTATTTAAACTTTTCTTAACAGGGCCCTGTCTTCGGTATATCTTAAGATACAATTGGTACATTAGTTGTTTTTAGGAAAGGCAGAATTCGGGGTGCCTGGGTGGCTCAGTCAGTTAAGGGCCAGACTCCAGATTTTGGCTCAGGTCATGATCTCAGGGTCCTGGAACTGAGCCCTGCATCAGGCTCTGTGCTCTGCGGGGAGTCTGCTGGAGATTTTCTCCCTCTCTTTTCTTCCTCTGCCCCTCCTCTAGCTCACGTGCTCACTCGCTCTCTCTCAAATAAATAAATAAATAAATAAATCTTTAAAGAAAAGAAAGGCAGACTGCCACACACAGCACTTTATTTGGATGTGTCTGGGTCTCGGAAGCTAGACTACCCTGCCTTCTCCTACAGATGGACTTTGAGAGTAAACCTGCTTCAAGGTTCTAGCAGGAGAGCGCAACTACTCGTATGCCCTTGACCAAAGAAGATCTTCCTGTGTCGGGAAAGGTTGTCCTCTTGGACAGAGGGCCAAGCTTTGGGAGGGACACACATGGCCCGGTGAGGGAGGACGGGAACCCTTGCCCGACCAGCCAGATCAGCTGAGTGCACACGAGCAATCCGTGGGGTGACAGGTGTTGCAGCCTGACCACCCTCCCATCTGGCACATCAAGTTTTATCGATGGAAACATAATGAGAACAATTTCTTTATACTTGGTATAATTGGAGATAACTTAAGTTCTAAAAACTTATTTGTATATGTTTTTAAAGATTTTATTTATTTATTTGACAGAGAAATCACAAGTAGGCAGAGAGGCAGGCAGAGGGGTCGGGGGAAGCAGGCTCCCTGCTGAGCAGAGAGCCCAATGCAGGACTCAATCCCATGACCCTGAGGTCATGACCTGAGCTGAAGGCAATGGCTTAACCCACTGAGTCACCCAGGCGCCCCACGACTTATTTATATTTGACGCCAGTGAACATAAGCAATACAAAACAGAAAAGAAATGGTCAGAAATCCACACATCAAATACAGACCTTATTTTTTAGCTCCTCACTGGTGTCTTGTTAACTCACCACTACAAATCTCAGCTCATATATCCACAGTTTAGGAGTAGATTCTAGGAGATCTGGCTACAGTGTTGGCTTGGCCACAAATTCTGTGATTTTAACCAAGATGCTTAATCTTTGCATTTCTCTGTTAATAATGCACTATCTTTATCAATTCCTTAGTTGTTCTAGCTGCCTCCCACCCCAACTTTTTTTTTTTTTTTTTTTTAAGTAGGCTCCACGACCAACGTGAGACTTAAACTCATGGCCGGTAGATCAAAAGTCGCATGTCTACAACTGAGCCAAACAGGCACCCCTTTTGCCTCTACTCCATTTCAACAGTCACAGTGTAGCTCGTGGCTACCATATTGGACAGTGCAAAACATAAAGCATTTCTATCACTGCAGGAAGTAGGTGGGCAGTGCAGGGCCTACACACAGATTTGCCTTTGAACATAGTTGAATTCTGGGGTTTGAACAAAGCCTCAGGGAGTCTTATTTCTTTCTACCTCTCAACTATTTTTTTCTATTGTGTTGGTTCATTCTCAGTCCAACAAGGCGGTCCTAGCAGCTCTAACCTCACATCATGACAAGCTGAAGTTTAGCACAAAAGAGAATCTTCCCCTGAGAGCTCCTGTACAAATGCTGGTCTCTAGCTGATTGGACACTGGGGACAGGTGGAATCCCCTGATTGGCTTAGGGCTAGTCACGTGCTCTAGCCCTGGACCCTGGAGCATCAGTGGAATCCAGATGAGTGGAAAACTGAAAGCAAGTAGACAGCAAGTAGCAGTGCATCAGTTTTGACAAACACAAGCAGATACAACATCTTAAAACAAGTTTTTAATATAATATAATATAATATAATATAATATAATATAATATAATATATAATGTAATGTAATATAATATAATATAAAAAACGTTTTTATAAAGTACCAAACTATAAGCTACAAACAATAACCAAAAACATAAATAATGAAATTAGAGGTGCAAGAATTAAAAAAAGAAAGATAGGCAAAGATTAGTCGGACAGACAAAAGAAAACAGGTGCACAACGTAGTGGCTCAACAGTCGTATACATTACTTGGTGTTCACCAAGGGCAGTCACCATCTGTCACCACATACCATAGTTACAATATTATTGACTATATACCTCATGCTGTAGTCTTCATCTTTGTGACTTAGTTATTTTATAACTGCAAATTTGTTCCTCTTAATCCCCACTCACTTATTTTGCCCATCTCCTTCCCTCTCCCCTCTGATAAGCTCTCATTTTATTTTGTTTTGTTATTTAGGCTCTACATATAAGTGAAATCATATGGTATTTGTCTTTCTCTGTCTGACTTATTTGACTTAGCATGATGCCTTTTAGATTAATCCAGGTCTCAAATGGCAAGGTCTCATTCTTTTTTTACGGCTGGGTAATACTCCATTTATATGTTTACCACATCTTCTTTATCCATTCATCTATCGATGGACACCCGGGTTGCTTCCATATCTTGGCTATTGTTGCAATAAACATAAAGGTGCATATGTCTTTTCAGATTGGTGTTTTTGTTTTCTTTGGGTAAATACCTGGTAATGGAATTACTGGGTTGTATGGTATTTCTATTTTTAATTTTTGAGACTCCTCTACATTGTTTTCCATGGTGCTTGCACCAAGTTTCATTCCCATCAACGATGCATGAGGGTCTCCTTTCTCCACAACCTCACCAACACTTGTGATTTCTTGTCTTTTTGATACTAGCCATTCTGATAGGTATGAGGTGGTATCTGGTTGTGGTTTTGATTTTCATTTCCCTGGAGTGTTATTTTAGATAAAAGGTACAATCTACAAGGAAGATGTAATGGTTAAAAAACTGTATAAGCCCAAATACGTGAACTTAAAACATATAAAACAACTTCTACTAGAAATATAAAAGCAGATTGACAAATATCCACAGGCCATAGAAATGAACGTACCTCTCACAGTCTTTGACAGATTAAGTTGATGAAGTAGAGTTAAGAGCAGTGATGTATTTTGAGAGTTGAATTAATAGACATAAATTATTTATAATACAGAGAACTGACCTTTTTAAAAGTGTTCTTTGAAGATATATGATAATTATGTACTTGAACAATAAGAATTATAAATCTATTTTACAAAGGAATTGCACAGCTTACCTTCTCTTACTATTATCTAACAAAATTAGAAACGAATAGCAAAAGTATGAACGATCACAAAGAATTCTCAAATGCTCTAGAATTAAAAGTGTACATAAAACCCAAAACACCATCCTTAAGGATTCTCATGTTTAATCGCATTTTTAGCTCCTTCTTTTGTTCTTAAGAAACAGAGATTCGTGCAAGTCATCTCCAAAAAAGGGGACATATTGCTAAGTGACATGAACTAGAACAGGAGAAGAAATGCCATCCGAGTTGAATCCAGCTCTCTGCGTCTCTCTATTAAGGGCGACCTATGTCTCCCCCTCTTCTTTCCTCCTGCCCCTGCTCCCAACCCCGGACACAAATTCAGAAAAGGTTCAGAAAAGAGTAGTCAGGTTAATGTCAATATCTCATGTGTTGTATTTCTTATCTCAGAAATACCTACCTCTGCTCTCAGAGTTTTGTGTGTTACCTGGTTAGGGTAAGTCAGCATCCCTGTGGCCAGAAAACACCAAGGCAGGAACAAAATGGAGTTTCTGTGCTGGCAAGGATGAGCCTGACTCCAGACAGTGGAGAACTTACAATGTGACAGAGCAGGAGCCAGACCTCTCCGCAGCCCCGGGCCTGTCACCGCCGCACCCAGAGAAACAGGCCCATCGTTCTGTTCTCACTTCCGTTGCAGGGAGCTATTCATGCTCATTATAGGTGGTTGGATTGTAAAAATAAGGGTTAATTTTTTTTTATTGATTTTATTTATTTATTAGTCAGAGAGAGAGAGAGAGAGCGAGCACAGGCAGACAGAGTGGCAGGCAGAGGCAGAGGGTGAAGCAGGCTCCCTGCCAAGCAAGGAGCCCGATGTAGGACTCGATCCCAGGTCTGGGATCATGACCTGAGCCGAAGGCAGCCGCTCAACCAAGTGAGCCACCCAGGCGTCCCAAGGGTTAATTTTTAAAGACATAGCTTGAGGGGCACCTGGGTGGCTCAGTTGGTAAGTGTCTGCCCTCGGCTCAGGTCGTGATTCCAGGGTCCTGGGATTGAGCCCCGCATTGGGCTCCCTGCTCGGTGGAAACCTGCTTCTCCCTCTCCTGCTCCCCTGCTTGTGTTCTATGTCTCGCTCTGTCAAATAAATAAACAAAATCTTTAAAAAAAAAAAAAAAAGACAAAGCCCGAGTTATCTTGAAAATAACTGTCCAGATCGTCATCTTCCCTTTAATGTCAAGTAAACAAGGTATTACTCTGTTTTGTAAGGCTGAATGTGGAAAGTAGAAGTTAAAAATAACTTCTATGGTGAAACTTACTAGTGTTTTGACCTCTTTTCCTGTTGTGATATAAAAATCTTGCAAACCGCTGTTCTAAATAGCACCTCTCGGGGCCAATAGAGGTCTGAGGTCTATTTCATGGGCTTACCTATGCATCCACCGATCGTCATGGAAAGAATGAAGAAACAGGCTGCTGTGTCCGCCTGCCTGCTCATTCCAGTGACAACATTTGCCACTTGGTGGCAGTGATCAGTTTAGTCCAGACTGAGGAGTCAGTCACAAACACCTGTGATGTATCTTCTCAATCTTAGAAAGCTAATGTTATAAGTACGTGAGGTCCACTCATTGAATTACACATGCACTAAACTGACCAGAGTAACGGGCTTCCTTACAAAATTGAATCATGTAGGTGAACAGGTGAAATCCAATCAAAGTAACCCTTTACAAATAAGGAAGTAGTAGATCTTAGATTAAAGGATCACTTTTTAAAAAATTTTTTTATTTTTTAAAAAAGATTTTATTTATTTATTTGACAGACAGAGATCACAAGTAGGCAGAGAAGTAGGCAGAGAGTGGGGGGAGGCAAGCTCCCTGCTGAGCAGAGAGTCCGATGGGGGCTCAATCACAGGACCCTGGGACGATGACCTGAGCCGAAGGCAGAGGCTTTAACCCGCTGAGCTACCCAGGCACCCCTAAAGGATCACTTTTTTGAATATATATTTTTTTCAAATCAGTATCTATTATGGCCAGTTCTGCTTAGAAAGTATTTCAGCAAATGTTTTTCGAGGTGTATGGGCAGCTCCTGGGGAGTGACAGATTTGCATGTTCGAGAGCTCAGGCTCATGGAGGATAGCTTTAGGGAGACCCATCTGGCGGCGAGGATCCTGGCTGGAGAGGTATTGCAGTTCGGCAGAGGAGGAGGGCTGAAGGTGGAGTGAGGTGGCAGGCAGGTTTGGTAGAAGAACACGGATTTGGGAATTATTAGGTTACAGTGATAAACTTTGGTGATTTACTTGTGAAGGTAGATAGAGATCTGGAAAAAAAATCAAACAAACCTAATGTCTCCCCTGCTTTGGCTCAGTTGGTATTAATAACTGCGGTAGGCATTTGGAGAACATTAACATATCTCATGTTCTAGATGAGCTCTAGCTGCTTACAGAATATAAAATCAACATAAACTATTAGAAATAAGTGAGGGAAGTGGCACCTGACTGTCTCAGTCAGTGAAGCTTGCAACTTTTGATCTTGGGGTTGTGAGTTCAAGCCCCACCTTGGGGGTAGAGATTGCTTAAGAAAAATAAAATCTTAAAAAAAAAAAAAAGAGTTAGGTGAGGGAAAAAGAGTCTAACCCAGTGGATCGTTGGCAGGCTGTATGATGGTCTTTCAAAGATGCTCATGTTCTAATCCCCAGAAGCTGTGAATCTGTCATTTTCCCTGGCAAAGGAACTTCACTGATGTGATCAAGTTAAAGATTTTAAAATTGGGCGATTATTTTGGATATCCTGGTGGGCCCAATGCAATCACAAGGGTCCTTAGAAGAGGGAGAGGGGAAGGTCAGACAAGGAGAAGGAGCTGTACGGAAGGAGACAATGGAAGCAGAGGTTGGAGTGATGTGGGGTGATGGGCCAAAGAATTCAGTAGCTTCTAGAAGCTGGAAAAACCAAGGAAATGGTTCTCTCTTCGAGCCTCTAGAAGGAATATTGCTCGGCCAACCCATTTTGAACTTTTGCCTGCCTGAACTGTAAGGTGATGGATCGGTGATGCTTTAAGTCACCAAGTGTATGGTATTTGTTACAAGAACAATGGAAAACGAATATACCCACTTGCGGTATTTCTTCACTTCTTCCATCTTTCCCTCACTTTCAACAAATATTTATGGAGTGCCTAGTCTGTGCTAAGCATTGTGAGATGTATCAATGAATAAGATATGGACCCTAACTTCTAGGGATTTATAGTGTGGAGTGAATTATAATCATAGAAGTACTCCAACTTACAATACAATGAATTTCTGGACCTGTAGAGGTTGAAAATCTCTCAGTAACTCCTTCCTTTTAGAAGAATCTTTGTTCTATAATGCGTCTGCTGACCTAGTTACCAGTAATAGCTTGAAAATTCAACAGATAATATATACTGGAAACTTTATTGCAGGTATATATTGTAAAGTATTTCCAGCACCCACACCATTATCCGTGTTTCCAATTCTTTCACCATCCAAGTCTTTGCGAAAATCTTTTATTTTTCTTCTGCCATGATTCATCTTTATGGGTACTGGAGTATCTGCTGATCTTTGGCACGCACAGTCCAGAAGATCCAGTGAAACTGAACTTGTCTGGGCCGGATCAAGGTACACAGTCACATCTGGAAATGTGGTGATGGGGGAAGAGCGCTGAGCAGAACTCTGCCATGTGTGGTTGGAAGGGGTACTTTGGGAGAAGCCCTTGCTGGTGAGAGATGAGACCCATACTTGCCAAAGGCCTGCTTCACGAACAAGTCACAGTCTGGCCTGGGGCTCATATGTTGTAGCTGGGTCTTGGCCTCCCCTAGAGAACCTTGGCTCAATCCTGTTCTTACACCAGGGGATGGAAAAGGGGTTGAGATGTAGCCTCGTGTCCTGGGGGTGGTTTTCCTATTATTATTGATTCAGAATTGCTTCAGAGATGGTAAAAACAACAGTATCACAGGTTCCACGCAACCTGTCAGCAGGTGCTCTTAAAAAAAAAAAAAAATCCAGGCTAAAATGCCCCAAGTATAATCTCATTTACTGGCATAGGGAATGGCTGTTTTGAACATTGAAATTCCTAGGCACAGGGGTATCTTAAGCTGATAAAAGAACTCATTAGCTGAGGGGCACCTGGGTGGCTCAGTGGGTTAAGCCTCTGCCTTCAGCTCAGGTCATGATCTCAGGGTCCTGGGATCGAGCCCCGCATCGGGATCTCTGCTCAGTGGGGAGCCTGCTTCCTCCTCTCTCTCTGCCTGCTTCTCTGCCTACCTGTGATCTCTGTCAAATAAATAAATAAAACCTTAAAAAAAAAAAAAAAAGAACTCATTAGCTGAGACCAATAAGGGGGTTTTTTCTTACTAAGAGAAAGACCTCAAAGGCATCAAGTTGGAACTGTTGATCCTTCTCATTAAGCAAGCCCCTGCAGGATGGAGGCTATTGAGAGAGAGAGGAGAAAACCCGAGTTTTTTCTTCCTAGTCTTTAATTCTGGAAAACAGAATTAATTTGTCCAACATGACTGGACCATAATGTGCCAGACATTGTACTTTGTGGTTTCGAGTTTAAAAAAAAAAAAAAATGTAGTCCCTAACTTTGAGAATCCTACATCTCTTAACAAAGAGATTTTCTGCATAGAAAAAAGACAGA
This sequence comes from Martes martes, assembly GCF_963455335.1. Lineage (NCBI taxonomy): Eukaryota > Metazoa > Chordata > Mammalia > Carnivora > Mustelidae > Martes > Martes martes. The sequence continues at coordinate 12,723,171 of NC_137893.1, forward strand.
CTGTTAGGAAAGTACAGTATATTCAGAACGTTTTTTATGCAAGGAGGCAGGGGTCTTTCAGAATAACTCAGTCCACATTCCTTGGCTTGCCTGGTGAGGCGAGCTGGGCTAACCTTCAAGTTTATTTCTCATTACTTACTCCTTCACCTAAATGTTTAGCTCTATCAGTGGTTCTCAACCTTATCAGCTACAATGCTTCTTTTTTCTCAAGAGAATATATATTAAAATGCCCTGTGTACTATCTTGAGATGAAATTAATAAATAATTCAACCTACATATACATAAGCTCAGAAAGAGCAAATATCATGCAATATGGTAATTTGGCTACGTGCACGAACTTGCCAGGGTTCGATTCCAGGGTCTGCTGTCTGCTAACCGTGAGACCGCAGGCAAATGACTTGATTTCTCTATGCCTCAGTTTCCTCATTTTTGAAATGGGGGTATTAACCACTGCTTCAAGGAGTTATATATAACAAGTCTGGCACACTCTCTATTAACTCTTAATGTCCTAAATGAAATATAAGGGCAACTTATAATAAAATGATATGTATTTTAAGAGATATTCATTTATTTATTTTTATTTTTAAATTTTTTAATTTGTGACAGAGATAGCGAGAGCGGGAACAAAGCACAGTGGAGCTGGAGAGGGAGAAGCAGGCTCCCTTCTAAGCAGAGAGCCTGATACGGGGCTTGATCCCAGGATCATGACCTGAGCCGAAGCAGGCATTTAACTGAGCCACCCAGGCACCCCTGTTTATTTATATTTAGAGAGAGAGAAAGAGAGCTTGAGCAGATGAGAGGGAGAGAGTCTCAGCGTGTAGCCCAATGTGGGGCTCCATTTCACGACCCTGAGATCATGACCTGAGCTGAAACTGAGTCGGAGGCTTAACTGACTGAGCTACCCAGGTGCCCCAAGTAATATGTATTTTAATATATATATGCTCAGACATGACCACACTAGAAAAAAAAAAAAAATCAAACAGACCCTTGGTCCAACAAATAAGGTACAAGTGTTGATTTAAGCTAATGAAGACAGTATTCAACTATTTTTTTCAACTAAAAATCTGGCTTTGGAAGTCATGCTGAACTAACCGTATTCATATACATGCTAAATGATTGGGAATTTAACAGTTATCCATGCGGATCGATCCCAGACTGATTCTATAAGTAAGGCTGCCAGTGAGGGTTTCCTGTGTTTTTCTGAGATGGTGAGCAGTTCTTTGCAAACTTCCAAATAAAACACATTTACAAATAAATTTGGAAGTAACAACAGTGGTGTTCCTAGATATGTCAATGGTACTAGAGCCAAGTAAAAAATATACTCTGTTTCTAGGCTCAGGTGGCGGAAACTGACATACGATTCACAGTTAGAGGCTGTCTGGAGTTTTGTGTGACACACGATGGTTCTTTGTGATGAGGGTTGCCGTTTGTTTTGAGGGTTGTCAAATTTACCCCCAGTCAACTAAATGGGGAGCAACTCAATCATTGTGACAATTAAAAGCCTCTACAAAATCCAAAATACTCCTTAGGAGGCCTCAGTGAGGACCACCGAGCTCGTCATCATCCTGCTGATGTCCTGAACTTTCACCCACTACGTGGATTGTCATCCCCTGGCCCATCTCACTCTCATTATTGTCACCTACACTGTCTTCTCTGGGAAGTTAGTTCAAGTGGATCCAACCAGATTTTTTTTCCTTCTATCTCTGACCTCTCCTACTCCTCTTGGGCAATGTCTGCTTCACACTGCCTCTGGTTCTCCTGATCTCCTTGGGTCACGGACCCCTCCTTCTCTCCTAGCTCCACAGTCCTCACATTCTAGCACATTGTCTAGCCCAGCATCACCCAAGAAGCACATTCTACAAATACACTGAATAATAAATAAGCAGGTAAGGGTTTTGATATCTGAATGGTGGAAGCGGTGAAAAAGTATTTCGGGAAGAAATTAGAGATGACGTTATGTGTGTTGGAGACCACGCATCTTTCAAAAAAACTCTTGAGTTGATACGTTTTCGCATAGAACACTGAAATCTTCACCTCACTGATTTGCGGTGGCTGAGGCTCAGAAAGCGATTTGAGTTATTTGTATACATGTTTTACCAACATAGTCCGCAAGCAGTAACACAGCTCCATGCTATGTGTTCAGAGTGTGAACTTAAACTGGTTTGCCTCCTTTTGGGGCAGGGCTTGTTTTGTCTGAAGGGTTGCAACAAGTGCACATGCGTTAAGGTTCACCAGCAAAGCTTAGAGACTATTCTCTCCCAGAAACATTTGACAGGGCAAGAGGAGGAAATGCCTTCCCAAAAAAAGAGGGGGCGGTGAGGGAGTAAAATTATAATTTTGGCATTTCGGTCATCAGCGAATGAGTCAGAGGTGTTTTATGGGTCGCGTTAGAGGGACTCCGTAGCTTTCCTGAAGATGGATTATGTTCTTGGATTTTAGAGTATAAAATTATGGCCCTCGGAAGTAAAATATATCTAAGTATCAGTTAGGTCTATGGCCATTTACTGGAGGCTTTGTGCTGATTCATGGGGATACAAATCTCAGAAAGGACCCATCCCTGCTTTCAAAGAGCTGACTGTCCAGTTCGGAGCCAAATGTACACACGGACGGCCGCAGGCTCCGCGGAGCCCAGGTCAAAGTGAAAACGTGGGCTCCTTGTTCACTGATGATGAGGAATTTCAAGAGGGTGACGTCAGAACATTAAACCAAGCATGCGGGGCCCTTCTAAGGACAGGGATTTGAGAAGGGACATGTCACGTGTGCTTACAAACATCCTATAATATGGTGAGTGTGATTTGTGGGCTGAATCTCGAAGGCAGGGCGGCTGGAAGGGCGGGGGCGACTCGGGCCGGAGCAGCCGAGGCAAGAGCTGCTCCCCTGCTGTAACCCCTGCCCACTGACCGCAGGCTTCTCCCTTAGCTCTCCGGTTTGCCCTCCTTGGGATGCTGGCCTTCCTTCCCTTTTTAAAAGATTTTATTTATTTGAGAGAAAGAGAGAAGAGGAGAGGAGCAGAAGAGGAAGAAGCTGGCTTCCTGCTCAGCAGGGAGCCCGATGTGGGACTCGATCCCAGGATCCTGGGATCATGACCTGAGACAAAGGCAGACACGTAACTGACTGAGCCACCCAGGCGCCCCTCCTTCTCTGGATTTCTAGATACTGTCTTTATGCTCTTCATCAACTTCAGACACTAACTATTGACCTCAGGGAATAAGAGATGGTGGTGTAGCTTGCTGGATAGCTGCCTTGTCTCCATTCTCCTCCCATCACAATCAAACCTCTGTTTTTAGTGCTTCTGTCAGTTATTTGAGTGATTTTTTTTAATTTTTAATTTTTAAAAATTTTATGTATTAATTTAACAGAGAGAGAGAGAGAGAGAGAGGGAGGGAGGGAGAACACAGGGGAAGAGCACAGAGGAGGAAGCAGGCTCCCCTCTAAGCAGGGAGCCTAATGTGGGGCTCGATCCCAGGACCCTGGGATCATGACCTGAGCCAAAGGCAGATGCTTAACCCACTGAGCCACCCAGATGCCCCTCTACTCTCATTCTTAATTTATAATTTAGTTCAGAATCAGCCAACTATTGCCTATGGGCCAGATGTGTCTTGCTTCCTCTTTTTTGCGCAGCTCATAAGTTATAGGATCGTCTTTTTACATTTTAAAATGGGTGAAGAAAAAAATCAAAGGAAGAAGAATATTCTGGAACACAAGAAAATTCTATACAATTCAAATTCTAATGGTCCAAAATAAAATTTTATTGGAACATAGCTGTGTCCATTCATTTCTATATTGTATGAATGCTTTCACACTACAACAGCATAGTCGAATAGTTGGATTGTGACTATTGACTATTTAAATGTTTACTATCTGGCCCTTTTTGGAAAAAGTTTGCTTACTCCAGGTTTAGTTAGTTAGAATAAAAAACCCAAGTACTGTGACCCCATGTGACCTACCATAACTATGGATGATCTGGCTTCTTTTACCTTTCTGACCCTTCTCTGCAGTTCCAGCTGGATAAGCCACCTTACTCTTCCTCTCGTGCAGAAGAGTCTCTGGAGGCCTCAGGACATTTGCACTTGCTCTTCCCGCTCCCTGTCATGCTCTTTCCTCAGGCATCAGCTGGCTCACTCATTTCCTTCAGACCATTTCTCAGAGGTCATCTTCTCATTTTTAGTGTAATTTCTTTCCTTGACTCTCTATATTTATCTTCCTTTTTATTTTCCTCCTAAGCACTTATTACTGTTGAACACATCGTCACTTATCTTGCTTAGAGATCCTCCATCCCGATTGGAACAGGGCAGAGTTTTCCCTGTTGCTCGTTCGCTGCTATACCTCCAGGTCCAGAATGGTGCCCCAACGTTTGTGCTGAGTGAGTGAATATGGAAGTCTGGGGTGAACTTGAGGTCCTGCAGAACCTCGCTCACTTGCCTTCCAACTCTCAATGCTACGTAGAAGGTATCTGGAACCTTCAGTTCCTTGTGTCTGTGGAAGTGACTTGTTTTCTGTATTGAGGAGATGCTAGTATTTTCTCTTTGTCTTTGGCATGCGGGACTTTTACAATACCTTGAAATTCTTCATCCTGAGCATTCAGTGAGAACTTTTAATCCAGATACTCATGGACTTCTATTATGGGAAATCTTACGTTATTGCTTTGATGAGATCTGTGAATAGTATTTCTTGAAAGACTTACTTGAATTTATCCCCTGACCCTTCCATGTTAATCCTTATTTGGCAATCATATTTATAATATCAAAATGTTCTTTCTTGTTCTCAGGTTTCTTAGCGCCCTGTTCATTTTTATGGATATAAGATCTTCATGGCTCTCTAGGGAAACCTGGTAGAAGGTCACTCCTCCCACTCTCCTACAGCATTTCATGGTTACCCAACAGGGAGATGATGTCATGCCCCAGCACATGCTGAGTGATGCTCTGGTAACCAGAATGTGGAGTTTCACTCTGGACTGCTCATAGCATACCTTCTTTGTCAGTATTCTTTGCATAATTTCACTATTTTTAGAGATGAATCCTCCATGATATTGCTTGGGGTGGGGGAAAATGACTGCCCACAGGCTGGTTTGTGCTTGCTCTGTGAAAGGGGGGGCTGATGGAGATACTTGAAAGTATGGGCCGGGGTGGAGCTAGGTTCATATACACTTTCAATCTTCCTTTTTTTCAGGCCCATCATTCATTCATTCATTCATTCATTTTATTTTATTTTATTTTTTTTAAGATTTTATTTATTTATTTCACAAAGATCACAAATCAGACAGAGATCACAAGTAGGCAGGGAGGCAGGCAGAGAGAGAGAGGGATGCAGGCTCCCTGCCGAGCAGAGAGCATGATGTGGGGCTCGATCCCAGGACCCTGGGATCATGACCTGAGCCAAAGGCAGAGGCTTAACCCACTGAGCCACCCAGACACCCCTCATTCATTTATCTAAAAAAAAATATTTATTTGAGTGAGTGCATCACGAGCCTGCAGGGGTGGGCTAGGGAAGGGCAGAAGGAGAGGGAGAAGCAGATCCCGCTCTGACCAAGGAGCCCTTGTGGGACTCAATCCCAAGACCCTGGGATCGTGACCTGAGCCAGAGGCAGCCCCCTGGGTGCCCAGCCGCAACACGTAGTTAGATTTTCAGAGTCGTCTTGGGTCTCTGAGTTCTGATCCTCGCGGGGATCCTGCTGCGCAGAAGGCCAGTGTCTCTACCACTCTGTGGAGTCCTACTGACGGGAGCCCCTGGTTTCCTGCCCTCCTACACTTCATACCCCTCCTCTGTTCCTCCGTCTTCCAGAAGTCAAGCTCTAATGCTCTTTCTCCAATTTCCCCAGTGTTATTTTGGGCTTATGTATATTTTATGCTTTTCCCATCAGTTTAATGGAGTCTGGGGAGAGCTGGAAAAGCGCAAGAAGCATCTGTGATCCGTTGCTCTTGAACTGGAAGTCCAGCCGCCTTGAGGATGATCCCTCTTTGGTCGATCGGGTGATCTGTGCTCGTGGAACTTAAGTGACTCGGATCCCAGCCCCATAGCTGTGAATGAGGTGCTCTTGGGGCGATGTCTTTGATGAGGGCATCTAAAAGCCTGAGGAGAAGCAAGTCCCTGCTACCGATGTCACTAAATTCTTATCACACCGTCTTCGGCTGCCAACCACAGCAGAGCCCAGCAGGGACAAGTCCACGGAGGAAGGAGACGCGGGGGCACTTCCCAGACCCAGAGGTTCATGCGAACAAGAAGCCCCCGAGGGAGCTTTCGTTTTACTCGCGGGTGGAGTTCCAGCGTCTTCCTGTCATTCTTTCACTCCTCCAGATTCAATCTCGTTTTTGTCTCCTTATGAAAGAAATAGAAAGAAATGGAGAGGACGTCTGCAGCCAGAGACTGGAGTTGTTTTTCAAAAGTTCTTTTGAGGAGTTTTCTATTTTCAAACTATTTTCTATTCCCCAAAGGCCTTCACTTTCACCAAATAGTAACTTTATTATCCGCCTTCACTTTCTCTGCTCCTCCAATGGCTCGCTCTTTCCGGCTTCCTTTCTCTCTCTTTCTTTCTTTCTTTCTTTCTCTCTCCTTCCTTCCTTCCTTCTCTTTTCTTTTATTAAAGATCTTATTTATTTATTTGTCAGAGAGAGAGAGAGAGAGCGCACAAGCAGGGGCCATGGCAGGCAGAGGGAGAAGCAGGCTCCCCGCTGGGCAGGGAGCCCAATACGGGACTCGATCCCAGGACCCCAGGATCATGACCTGAGCTGAAGGCAGACACTTACCTGAGTCACCCAGGTGTCCTGGGATTATTTATTTTTAACATGGTTTTTTAATTGACATCTGGTTTGTGAGGCGCGGGGTATGTTGGGATGTAGGCTATGTTTAATCTGTAAAATCAAACACTTTTGAAGAAGGAGAGACACAAAACATGACATACGGAGGATCTCACTTGGCTTTTGAAAATGTTGCCAGTTAAACTGCAAATCTAGTGCTTCTGTCTGGAATGTCAGCTGTTATCCGCACATCATCAAACGAAGAAGATCTAAGCTCAATTGAATTATTTACTTCTCTACCCAGAATGACCTTTTCCTCCTTGCCCCCAGTGGTGGCAGGCCAGGAAATAGCCCTTCTAATTGCTTACAAGGGAAGATGGAAGGAGTAGTATGCTTTTGTACCATGGGGGTTGGAGAGGCGGTAGCCAGCATTGAAGCCCTGTCTGGTCTTTCTTAGGAGGGAGAAGATTCTTTGAATGTCAAGAGAAGAGAAGCAGGTGTTGAGAAGTTCGAATCTCATGGATGCTTAAGGAGAATATATAAACCCACTGAAAAATCCCTGGTTTTGCTTGGAGGCTTCTCATGCTTGTGGTTAGGTGAAGAGTTATTCTTTAGATTGAAATTGCAGACTCTAGACTAGTTTTGTAGTTTATTATAGGGTTTGCATCTATGTTAATCAGTCTGTGTCTTGGAGATTGAATGATTAGGGTCATTGTATTTTCAGGTCTGAGCAGTATGATCTTGGTAATGAATACAGTGGGCTGTAGGATATTATAATGCCTGGATGCAAGTCTCAGATTTTCTTGTAGCGGTGTGATATTTATGATTTTATCTTTAGAAGGGTTTTCCCCTTTGTTAACATTTGGTTGGACAGGGGCAACTTGAATTTGGGTAAAATTTTACATAATTTTACACGCTGTATCTAAACCTTCAAGATAGCCCCCTGTGATCCTTGCCCTGGGAGGGCACCCTGTGTGACCCTCTCCTCTTCTCACAAACCCAATGTGGCAAAAGGGATGGGCTATTACTTCTGAGACTAGGTTACAAAAATTGTGACTTCTGTCTTGCTAACACTGTTCCTGTCAGGAGCTCAACAGAGCTGGGCAAGGTAGAAGTGATGTGGGGCTGATGAAAACAACCAGCCACAACTGAAAGTCTTAAGGCTTTAATCAATTACTGTGAGGGCATAAGCAAGGGTCTAAAGCTGGAGGAAGCACCAAATTCCCCACCCCCCACCCCGCCCACCATTCCATTTGCCACTAGGGAATGGCACACTTGTGGAGTCAAGTGGAGGTAGTCTCAGTGTTGAGGAAGCCCTGAACAAAAGGCTCCAGTAGTGTTATGGACCGTAGTGGGTGTGTGGGTGTAAAGGGGGGAGGGGGCTAGGAAGTACTGAGTAGTAGGAAAGGTATCTTCAAAGAGGCCTCAATGAAATTACCTGAAGAGGACCTTGACCCAAGGTCTCAGATGACGAACACTGATATGGGAAAGATATTAGGGTTCAAAGCTGATGGCTTTGAAAGAATTCTTAAGACATCTTTGGTGCAAAAAGGTGGTTTTATTAAATCACGGGGACAGGACCTATGGGCAGAAGAGCTGCCCTGGGGTCATGAGAAGTGGCCCATTATATACTTTGAAGTTGAGAGGGGATTTGGGATAGCATGTCTCTCGGGAATTTTGGAAGCAAGCTTTCCAGAACCTTGAGGAGGGTAGCTATTGTTGGGAAAGGTCATTTATTACTGTCGAATAAAACCTTAGTCATGAGACCCTTCAGATGTATGTTGGTGGGTCATATGTTTGGGGGATGATTGCCAACACTTCTCTTGGTGGGTTTAGAGATAAAGGAAGTTTCCAAATAATTTTTACATGTTAAAGTAGACCTACAGGATCCTGGGGGTCGGGCTAAGATTGCCTTTTGCCCCCAGCAAAGTATTAAGGTGGAGGCAGCTGAGTTCCTAGAAGAATGTCACTCTGCCTGTGTCAAGGACTTGTCAGTGGGCTCTAGGTGGTAGGAAATTAAATTTTTCTGTTGTCTTTGTTTCCCACATCAGACATCTAGGGCTGAGAACGTAAATATGAAAAGAGCATGATGGTCCAGGGGACCCCCAAGACCTTCACTGCAACTCCCCTCAGAGACCTCAGCGCATTTGCTGTCATGGAGTCTGGTGTGGGGAGGGCAGCTTTCCCCACGAGGCCAGGCCAGGGAAAGCCTTTGTAAGCACCCATAGTCAGGCCCGAAGGGCCACATATAGGACTTTAACCAGGCATGAGAGCTTCTCACTCTCATTGATTCCCTTTCACTCTTGCTTTTTCACTCTGGGGAAGCCGGTTGCCATGTCATGAGCTGCCGTGTGAAGTCCACATGGTAAACCATGGAGGGTGGCCTTGGTCAACAACCAGCATGAACCGAGGTCCTCAGTCTCAGAGCTGTGAGAAACTGAATCCTACTAACAACTGCAGGAGTGAAGTTGGAAGAGTTTCCTTCTACAGTGGAGCCTTGAGGTGGCTGTAGCCCCGGCTGAACGCCTGAGTATGTAGCCTGGGGGAGACCCTTAGCAGGAGAACCCGGCTCAGCTGGGTCCAGACTTCTGACCTACAGAAGCTTCGAGGTCATAGGTGTTGGTTGTTTAAAGCTTCAAAGTGTCAATGCAATCAGATAGCTGATATTCATGCTAATGCTGTAGCTCCCACATTCTGGAAAATTGCCTTGGTTGTGAGCTTCATTCTAACGGTTTGTTTCCTTTTCTTTGAAAACAGAGTAAAAATATAATGATATTGTACTCTTCCCAAGAGACAAGATGCTACTGTTGGAAAGGAGGTGTGGGAGGGTAGGAATTTATTGGCGAGGAGTTCAAGTATCTCTGACCCCCAGACCATCATTTCCTTGCCGGGTGGGGGGAAAGACAAGTGTTGCTGTTTGAGAATTTATGATTTGTGCTGCAAAACAGTAAAGACTAAGACTTATTTTTACCCTAAAATGCATCTAGACTCTATTGAGAAGAGTATTATGAAATATTTGGAGAAGAGAAAGAAGAGAACTTTGAAATAAGATTGAGCCTAAACGAGGTGGGTCATGAACAAGCAGCGTCTCCACTGAACACACTGAGAACAGCTCTGCAAATGTTCCCACCCTCCGTGCCTGTAAATAAACATCTTTGCCTCCAAAACAGGAAAACAAAACTGAGTAATGTTTTGTGTGTGTGTCCTGGAAACGAAGACACTGGGTGGTGTTTAGGGATAAGTGAAATCAGAGAGACGGAACGCGCACGCTTCGTGTGCTCAGTGCCTTGGATTTGGGAATCGAGGAAGGGATCAATAACAAGAAGAGGGAAGGACAAGAAAATTGAGGAAGTAGAGACGACACTTCCTCTTCTTTCAAAAGAGCCTGAGTCTCTGCTCAGCTTCTGATTGTGGTCCTGTGCAGACAGAGCCTCCAGAGCTGAGGCTGTGTTGGGTGGATTCCTAGCCTTTGCTTCAGTGGATTATGAGTTTTCTGAAATCAGGGATAACCAGCCAGCTCTTGGAGTTACTCTCTTTTTCTTGCATGTAAGTAAAATCACTCCTTGGCTGATGTATCAGATGTCATTGCTTGGCTTTTCAAGATGGCAAAACAACTGATACCCTAGCACTCTCTCTTTCAGAATGGTGATGACTTTTAAAATGTGGCTCTTGGGAAATGACTCAATGTTGGCTCAGCTCTTCATGAACCTGCTTCTGGGAAGTCCAGTGTTAAAATTACTCTTTAATATCCTGGGAGAATGGTTGTGTATACTCATTCTGCTTTTCTCCTTCCTGAATGGATGTTGTATGGACAGGCGCTTGGCCTGCAGACCACGGGTTTGATTTAGAAAAGCTCAGTTTAACACTTGTTTGGGTCCTGAGGAGTTTGCCTGGAAACACTCTGTGGCCACCCTCTTTGGAGAAGCTGTGCTCTTTGTGGAAGGTCCCCCTTTGTAGGCAGGCGACTGGAGCGGATTTTCCTCTTAGGGAAAAGTCACAGGCTTGAAGTCATACCTGTATGTAAATGAGAAGTTAGGTAATATTGGTCCTGAGATACATCTGGAGCATCTGTTTTTCTTTGTGTGCATGGGAAAGAAATGTAATTGTAAGAGTCAGAGTTACTACCCGCCAAGGCATCTTTGACTGTAGCAGTGGATTTTCTTTTGCTTCAGGGCCCATGTGTTCCTACTGCTGTCCTAGGCAGTGCACAGTCATTTATAGAGTCTGATTCCTCTACTACTAATTATTTTACATAGAAAATAGGAACAGAAAGAATACGGGTTTCTTTCATGCAAGTGAGGAGGAAAGGGACTTCAGTGTGTGTATCTGTTGAGGGACTCATTCTTCAACTGCTGTTCGAATTTTCTTCCTTTCCTTTCCTTGTATATCCAGTGTCTTTTCTGGGGAGGGTGTGTGTGTGTAAACTCTTGCAGGAAGCTGCATTAAGCAAAGGCACATCAGCTAAGTCTGGAAATAGGAAGTTCTTTCCTGTGGTAGTTTTCTGTGGCAATAAGAGATAAGAAATTACTTCATGACGATTGCTTGAGACTTTCCTTTTGACGCGGGTTTCCTTGAACAGCTCACTTCTGCTTTCCATCCAGCATGGAGGCGAGGCTATAGGAACGGGTAACGTCAACAGAGGTTGACAATTTGCAAGCGTGTTTCACATGCAAACAGATGTGAAAATGAAGAAAATCCTAAACAATGAGCTCTCCGTGTTGCAAAAAAAATTCACAAATGGGGGGGGGGTTCCTATACACTAAGCATTCAAAATAGTGTCTGCCACATAGTATGCTCTCTGTTGGTTTTTATCAAATGGATAAGTGATGGGGATTGTTCCTAAAGTGAGTGTGGTAGGATAGCCTTTGCTTTCTCTCTGTTACTCTGACACTTAAGGAAATGCTTATTGGAAGTCAAAGTGAAGGAAGAGGGGAGGTGAATATAAAGGAGAGAAGAGAAGAAAGGGTAAATAGACATGAGATGAAAAGAAGTGGTGATGGAGGTAAAAACCCTAAGGATGGCAGTCTGGTGGTGATGGGGTGGTGGTATAGAGTTGGAGCTGGTGGTGGAGCTGGTGGAGGTGATGGTGGAGGTGCTGGTGGGTATGATGGCGGCAGGTGGTGGTAGATATGGTGGTAGAGTGGAGGTGATTCTGAGAAAGCAAAAAAAATATAGCCAGGAGAAAACACAAACGTGGAGTCAGACCCATCTGTTCAAACTCTATGAGTTCTGGACCTGTAAAGTGGTAATTATAACACTGAGCTTTTGGGGTTATGTGTGAAGGTCACATATCCGACTGCCCACGGTCTGCTCCTTCATGGGTCTTCATTAAATGGCATTTGTCAATATATTTTCTTCAGCTTTCAAATCATCACAGCCACTTTAAAAATTTAGCCACCAATTTATATTTTCTTCTTTATGCTTTTCAGTATTTTCTAAATTACATAAATAAGCATGATTCCTTTAAAGAATTATGTATTAATAATAAATGTTATGAGCCTAGTTATCAGGATGACATGGCAGTAGATCTATATAAAGGAATACCATCAATCCACAGATGTTCATGGAAATATTGTCATTTATTAATGCTAAGGAAAAAAACAGCAGAAGCACAACTGTTCCAACTATGTAAAAATGTAGAGAAGCAAGATTGAAGTAAATATGCTAAAAAGTTACTGTATGATTAGTGGATTTATAGCTGTTAGTTATAGTTGTCTTTGTACTTTTCTATTTTTTTTCCAAGTTTTCCATTAGTTGAGCATATCTGGGCTACCTTAATAATCTGAATACAAAATAAATGTTGATTTAAAATAAATGAACAAAAATTTAACGCTCTTTTAATCTTTCACCAAAAATAAAACAAAAACAGCTTTTTAGTTGTAACTTGCTAATGTTTGTGGTTCATTAAAATCTAAGACATGACACAGTTGATGTTATTTAATGTTGTATGGGGATTCCTTCTGAGATTAAGACTGGTATGGAATCATGTAATCGCTCGAACATGAAAATAAACAAATAAGAACCCACTGGGGGCTGACTGGTCTCATTAGTGGCTAGAATCACATTTAAAAAAATGGGTTATTTTCTCTGGATGATTTATAACAGCCTCTAAACATGTATTGAATGACTTTCTAGCAAGTTCAACAGTCAGTTCCATACCATAGTTCCATAGTTAACAGTTCTAAATTGCACTTAGACTTGCCAGCATAAGAGTAATTACTTCTTTAGGGCATGTTGACTTTATTATCTTGGCATACCCAGGGAGAGATCGGAAAAACATTTTTGTGAAGTCAAGAGATAATTCTTGCTATTAGGATCTTGGCCATCTCATCTCACAGAGCCAGTGACAGACTGTCACCTTGGAGGAGTCTCTGATCAGACTCTAGCCTGGAATCAGATACGCAGGCTCCTAGGTGTTGAGCAACTCTCCTTGGTCTCAAAAATGATCAGGTGAGAGATATTTGCCATAGAAACAACTGAGGAACAAATGTGACCAAAAGACAGGCCACCCAAACTAAATAGGCGTTGAAAGAGAAGTAGTGGAAAAGTGAAATTGAGCCAGTTTAAACTCACCCCCAAATTACTAGACTGTGGGTAAGCCCTTTCAAAAATGTCTGAATACATTAGTGAGAGCAAGTTAAGATTAGAAGCGAAAGAATTAATCTAATAGACAAGAAACCTCCTGCCTAAACATCCCAGCATGGAATATAAGGCACTAGAAATAGCACAATAGCCTTTTGAATAGAGAGTCTGTAGCATTTTCGGGATACTGCATGTGCAGGGCACAGAATAAGGACCAATGATATTACTGAACACCTGCTATGTTCCAGGAACCATAAGCAACACTTTTACTAGTACATGAACAATTTCAGTCACTTCTCTAAACAATCCTGGGAAACAAGAGTTGTCCTCTCCAGGAGCTCAAAGCCCAGAGAGGAAAAGTACCCTGTCTAAACTCCGTGAGGCAGAGGCAGAGGCAGAGGCAGAGGCAGAGGCAGAGACAGAGACAGGGTTCAAATCCAGATCTTTGAGTGTCTCCCCTGTGGCTTGGCCACTGTGTCACAGGGCCCTATGCTGTTTTCATTCACAGTTGAGATTTTCTTACACCAGCTAGTGGTTTGAGGCCAAAAATGTAGGGCAAAAGCTGGCTTTGAGTAGATGAGTGGTCTACCTTGAAATCTCTTTAAGTGAAATTCCTTTCCATTTCCTGACTGAGAAGGTAGTGAAAAGGACAACTTCTTTCTTCTTCAGGGAACTTCCCGTGCCCTACAGGATGGCAGGTATGGTTAGCCTACTTTCTAGGCAGTCCGGTGGTATTATGTAGGGACTGCCACTCCACCAGAGGGGAAGAAAGGGGCCCCGGGGGACAGTAGCATTCATGGCTCTCTGGACCATCCCTGGGTAGTCCGAAACCCCCATCAAAGCAAACGACAGTTTCATCACTGCAAGGATCCTCCTTGTGCCCCTTTATATAACTTATTTAATCTGAAAACATCCGATTTTCATTTTGAGTGTTGACGGACCCGTATCGATGGGGCTTTATACTAGGCTCTGTGTATCCATGAGAACAGCATAGGTCCAGGGGTCAGGAGACCTGGGCTGCCCATGACATATAACAGTTGGGTGCTACCAAGCAAGGCATTTAACTTCTCTACACATAAGTCTTCTCATCTATAAAAATGTCTAACCAGTATGTTTTCAGGTGTGGAAGAAAGTAAAAATTTTATAAACCAATGGGGTCTTCTTTCTTCACTCCTGTTCCAGTTTCTCACCACGTAGAGACGCCTTTGGCGTACAAGGGTTTTACTGACAGAAGAGGATTAACGGTAGTAGGGGGTGTTAGGGGATGAATGGTGCCACCTTCCACCCCCAAAAGATATGCTGAGCCCCAAGCCACAGTACTTCAGAATGTGACTTTACTTGAAAATAAAGTAGCTGTGGATGTCATTAGTTGAATTGAATTAAGGTGAGGTCCTAATGGATGGGGCCCCTAATCCAGTACGACTGATGTCCTTCGAGGAGGGCAGCCCTGTAGAGATACACAGACAGCTCATGACAATAAAGACCGACATTGGTGTGTCATAGCTTCAAACCCATGATTGCCAAGGAACTGCCACCTGGCACCAGAAGTTTAGGAAGAGGCAAGGAAGGATTCTTCCCCTGGGTTTCAGAGGGAGCATGGCCCTGCCAACACCTTGATTTCCAACTTCTGGTCTCCAGAACTGTGAGAGCATAAATTCCTGTTGTTTGGAGCCACTCAGCTTGTATTCTGTAGTATTTGCATCATGTAGCATTCTGCTATGACAGCCCTAGAAAACATACAAGGGGAAAGAATAAAAGTCATTTTCAGTGCTAGTGATAAACTCATCTGCATTGTTGGCAAGCACTTCTAGGGACCAAATCCAGCATGACTCACTTCTCTGACTTTAACCTGTGGCATTGGACCTCAAATAGTGGAGTCACTTCCTCTTTGAATGGGGATGAATAAAGCCACTACACAATGAAACACATTTACAAAATGAAAATCAGGCTATTGTAAAATCTATAAAAGGGCATCTTTTCAGAAATTGAATCTAGCTAGCGATTCCAGATTATTGTACTAATGTGGTCATTTGCTAGATAGGGAACATTTGTGTCTACTTGGGAGGATATTTATTTCCTCAAGTTGTATATTGGAGGAAAAGGTTAAGTATTCTGACTTGAAAATATTGCAGTGTGATGTTACTTTGGTCCAAATATAAAATAGAACTGAAAGCATATAGCAAATGGAAACTCCCCAATTAATATGCCATTAGGTCATTAATTAATCTAAAATGGTTTAATCTAAAATTATTGAGTTCTTTGATGTATAAAATTAATTTGGTACCTGCCTAGCTATTTTTATGACAGCATAAATAGCCAGGATTTCAAGCATATTCTTGGGTTTCTCTGCAACGTAAGAATCTCTTAAATCCCCCTTTCAATAGGGTTTAAATTACCCTAATTCTTATTACCATAATTACCTCTAGCAGAACAACATTCTTCTAGCAGGAAAACATCATTGTATGAGACTAGTCATTTAATCTACACAAAATTAAAAAGATATTTTTGATTCCCCTTTTATTTTTTTTTAAAGATTTTATTTATTTGAGAGAGAGAGAGAGAGAGAGAGAGAGAGCGAGCATGTGTGGCCAGGGAGGGGTAGAGGGAGAGAGAATCTGCATCAGACTCTGTGCTGAACACAGAGCCTGATGGGGGGGTTCTATCTCATGACCCTGAGATCATGACCTGAGTTGAAACCAAGAGTTGGAGGCTTAACCGACTGTGCCTCCCAGGTGCCCCGGGTTTCTTTTGTTTGTTTGTTTGTTTGTTTTGCTTCCCCTTTTAATTGGTCCATATTCAATTTTCTTTAGACTTATTATTCAATTTATATAATCTCTTTCAAAATGCATGACAGAAATTTGTGAAATTCTATTTTAAATTTGAGCAGGGCAGTTCTTTTTTTCCCTTATGGTGAAGGAAAATTCTTTCTTAGGAGTCTTATGCTCTGATCTCTAATGTCAGAAAGAATTAGAACATTTAACCATTTATGGGCAAACGTATGTATTGATACTGAACCTTGGTTTAAAATAGGAAAATACAGACTTCTCAGAAAGGAGAACAATGAAACTGACTCAAAATATTTCCCTGGAAACTCAATTTAACATTGTTCATTCCTATAGAATGTAATTCAGTGCCACGTGTCACAACTCACTTGGCTGAACTTATACTAAGTCATGTTTTAAAAGGAAACCTTTAATCTTCCCAAAGATTGAACTATCACCATGAAAACGATACTTTTTAGGCTACCTGTTTATGATTATTCTGTTGGGATACCTCAGAGCATAGCATAGTATTGGGGAAGTTTGCAATAATTTTTATAGTCTGATGATAATTTTTATAGTCTGATGACCATATATAGTCTCATTAATTTCTTGAACTTTTTTTAAAAAAAAGATTTTATTTATTTATTTGACAGACAGAGACCACAAGTAGGCAGAGAGGCAGGAAGAGAGAGGAGGAAGCAGGCTCCCTGCTGAGCAGAGAGCCGGTTGCGGTTGCGGGGCTCGATTCCAGGACCCTAAGATCATGACCTGAGCTGAAGGCAGTGGCTTTAACCCACTGAGCCACCTAGGTGCCCCTCTTGAACATTTTTGAAAATTCTGTTCTTTTAGCAAATTAATAGTTGCAACAACAACATTTTGCTAATTCACTTAAAGTGCAGGTCAGTTATAACAACCTTGTTTTTTCTATCCGTTGAACGCTTGAAGCAAATTTTGCTAAAAGCCTTATTTTCTGGTTCTTTGTTGGACCATAAACCCCAAACTCTCTTGCCATTCTTACAAAAAAGAGAAGGCACGTAATTGGTCTCACTAGTGAGTACGAATGTTAATCATGTAATGTGATAGGAGACCCTTTTTGAATATTCAACATTCACCACATGCCTATCAAATAACTAATATTTTCCAGGTGTTTCATTGCAGAGAACGAACAAGATTACATTTTTAAGTTCCCTTATATGAATTAACTATCTTTTCTTGGTTAGATTTAGTTTACAGCCAGCTGTCAAAGAGAAGGATCTGAACTCGAACTCTCTTGGTCAAATGTGGCCCAAGTTTTCCAGCTAGAACTAGATTTCACCCTGGAATGCAAGCTACCAAGGTTTTCTGCAGCCGGATTTTCAGCTTGATTAATCAAGTAGAGCTGCTTTTGCGTAGGTAATGGGGACTTGAGAGGGAATTGTCAAGCAAGGTTTGAGCTAGGCACAAGAGCACCATTTAGTTTTATTTTGTGAACACTCGGAAACATTCCACAGTTATGTACAAATCGTTGCCTTGAGAGGAACGCCAGACCGCAAGCTATTCTGAGCCGGGAAGCCAGCAAGCTAGGATGAGGAGAGAGACACCAGAGCATTTATCAAAGCTGAGTAAGTGAGCAGAGCAAGTAGGCCTTGGGGATTCCCTCTGAAGCAACTTTGCTTTCAAGTTTTGGTATTCTTCATAACAGCAGGGTTCTAGACATGGGATATGGTCATTTCTACTTTGCATTACGTACTTACTCCTGTGTGCTTTGCGTTGGGAGCAAATTAGCAAGAGCTTCCCCTCTCAGTCCTGGATGAGGTTGGGCATTAAGTAACTCTGTTTATGCCCCATGGGCTCATGTTTCTCAACCATTGCTCTCAAAGTCTCCACTTGGGTCAAATCGGGGGCCCTTCTCTGTGTTCACCCTTCTGGACTGATCATCTCTCAGGATTGGTAACATACTCCAATGATCACTTCTGTAGGGCTCAGGACTTGGGATTTTCTACCACTTCTACCTTAATGCCCTATACTCTCTCTCTCTCTCTCTCTCTCTGATTTCTCCCTAAGTCTTTCTGTCAACCATAGCCTCTGATCTGATTTACTTCTTGGTTCTCTGTCTTGCTGTCTCTAGAGTTTCTCTCTTGGGAAGTTCCCTGACCTCAATTCTCTTACAACTGTTGTTTCACAGAATGATTGGAAAACCCATCTTTCCAGTGTTGATCTAACTGGTTTCCCATTCAGTTTCCTCTTGCTAGCAGGGTTGTGGATACACACTGACATTTATTGTCATACTTAAAACCGAATTATTACCCGGCATTCTCTGGATATTCTCCTTAGACTCTTCTGAGAATTCATGGAGAGTTGTTCAAAACAAATGAACTTGGTGAGGTATAGTTTTCTTAAAAAGCCACTAGGTTCTCGTCTTCCCTCATTTAGGGGTTAACAGCATGTTTCTCCAGTCATACTGCATTATGCGTTGATATTGTGTGCTTGTGCCTGTCCCTGGGTCAAGTTAGGTTTGGTGTCTGATACTTCTCTTCTTGGACAACTGGCCCCCCCAAGTAAGAAAAACTTTCTTCTCTTTCCATGCCTGTTCTCCCCAGTCAGTAGTCCCCAGGCAAACTTGGCTATGGTCAAATATCTTTTCTTTCCCTTGTCCCCAGTTTCTGTACTTTCTTTTCATGATTATTCAGGTACCTTGGACTAATTTCTCTGTTGAGCTCTACCCCTTGCTTGGCTCTCCAGCTTGTGCTGGGTCTCCTGATGTAAAGGAGAAATTCTGTGATTCTTTGGCTTACTTGAATGTCTTATATCCCACAGGGCTTTGAATAAGTATGACAAAGTCTTGGGTTTAGCTGTCTTTTTATTATGCAGATATTTCCATTGAAAATCTGCTCTATTCTCTTGAAGAGCCTAGAGAAATGTCACATATTGATATTTTGGGATCTGTATTTTAGGATTAGGCAAGTAGGAAGTTGATTTCTCAAAAACAGTTCTCTAAATTTTGTGTTTGCTTTTGTTTTTGTTCTCTTCTATCCTAGGGAGACCTCCTACTAAATCCTAAGTGCTTGTTCACATGCAAGCTCTGAGCTGTGACTGCTTCACAATCTACTGAGTGTGTGTGTTTATTTTCTTATATTGATACAAAGACTTTGTACTGTCTGTACGTGGGGCAGACAGTAACACATCCATTGAGGAAACTGAGGCTCAGAATGGTTCAGTGTTGTGTCTAAGCCATGCTGTTAGTGAACGGCTGAGCTGAGTCTTGAACTCCAGTTGGCTGACTCTTACAGGAGGTTTTTTCCCTTTGAAGAATTCTATTGCCTGGCTTTTATCAATAAGTTGTCTCTCCTGGTTTAACATCAAGGTGAAGTCCGAGTTCAAGCCTAATCCTCTTCCGCCCCTCACTGTCTCCTAGCTTGGGTTATCCCATCAGACATGTGTTCTCAGCCTTACACTTGCCTGGGTTGGGAGGCCCCTACTCACCTGTCTCATAAGCTTGATGATAATGCTTACTGCATGGAATCAGACGCCAAACACATTTTAGCTAGGAGGGAATTTAGACTCGGTTGACTCTAACACTGCCACTTTATGGATAGGGAACTGAGACCCACACAGATTCTGTGATTTCCCAAATGTGTACAGCCTTTTGGAAGTGAGGCTCCGTTCACTGCGTAGATTTCCTGAGTCCTAGATGTTCTTCACTGTGAAATCTGGGTTAGCATGAACCCATTCTGGGAAGAGAAAGGTCTTTAAGTTGTTATGAGTTAGTAACATCAGTGTGAGAATTAGCCATTCAGATTCTTCCAAGGCACTAAGTCAGATTGCCAAACCAGCTGGCCTGCATGTCGAGCCTTGAGCTAACAAATGCCTGATCCAGCTCCCCTAAATATTTACTGCCGAACAGAAAGGCGGCATCATTTATTTTTTAAGGGTTTTTCAACTCTTCTCATTTAAAATGTCTTTCTAGATAATGAGGTATTGTTCTTTGAGTAGGAAGATGGTAGATTTACTTTACTTCATCCTTCTTCTCTTCTAAAACTCTTTCTTTGTCAAGGCTTTGCATGCACAAGCTGTCCAGGTTGAGGGCATGGTCTGCGACAGAGGAAAGATTGAAAGGGATTGGCTGTGTGAGGATGCAGCCCGTGACTTTAGTTTCAGTAACACTCTGAAGACTATCAGGAAATGAAGTCCATCTAGTTTCGCTGTCCTTGGATAGGATACAGACCTGTGTTTCCACAGGTAGGAGTTAATGCTGGCTTTTCTGTTACAGCAAATTTCTTTCAAGTCTCCCTAACCACCATCCCCTTGTCCCCACGAAGCCTGCTTCAGGGTCAGTTGAGTATCCAGATTTTGCAAGCCATTTTGAAGACATCCCAATCACACATCTCTTTACTGACAGCTTTTCCAGATCCCGTAATGCACCCTTACAACAGAGAACCCTACTCAGGCTCCCTATCTCTCTTGTGTCTCCCTCATTAAGCGACAACTTCTATTAGGCTCAGAAGGTATTTGTGCTGACTTTCTATCTGGTAGTTTCTCTGTGATTTGGAAGTCTGCATAAGATGGAGGTGGAGAGGGGCACTCTTAATTGGCGCTGAAGAGATGGGAATTCAAGCAGAACCTCTACAAAATGCTTGAGTCTTTGAAGGAGAGAATCTCTTCAAACTTTTTCAAGATATTTAAATCAGAAAATTTTCATTTTTATTTTTTGTTATTTACTTTTAAAGATTTCTTTACTTATTCGAGAGAGAGAGGGAGAGTGGGGTGGGGGTAGGGGCAGACGGAGAGGGAGAATCTCAAGCAGACTCCCCACTGAATGAGGAACCCCATGCAGGGCTAGATCTCACCACCCTGAAATCATGACCTGAGCCAAAATCAAGAGCTGGAGCTTAACTGACTGAGCCACACAGGTTTCCCAGAAAGATTTTAAATACATACCCCAAACAACCAATTTTAGTTTCTTGATTTGTTAAGTTCAGACTCTCAGGTAAGTGTTTGTCATTCACAGGCTTTCATCAGAAGTTGCATTCGCTTCATAAAAAGTTATCCATAGGCCAAATGTCTTGCAGGGTATGTAGTATGAAAATGTCATGGTCCCTGATTTCTTAGTTGCATTTGTCTAAATGTGAATTAACGAAATTGTAGCAGAATTTTCTTGATGGGAACTGTGTCATTTCCATAGGGAAATAGGATTCCTTTTAAGGTTCACCTTTAGCTAATGGATTGGAAAATGCTGAGTCAAACTTTAGGACTAAGCAAGGCTGTTTTTGCCCCAGGAAGTATTGGAAGCAATGCGTAGTGATAAATGTTAAGAGGTAATCATCACGTAGAAGTCTGGTTCCATATCTGAACATACTCGTGAGGTGCCCTGTCAGAGAAAATTCTTGGGCTGGTTTTAGAGTCGCAACCAGTAGAACTTTCTTGGGCCAAGGGTTAGTTGAAGGAGAGGCTGTACTTTTAAAAGTACTGTTGGTATTCTGTTAAAAGGAAGGTTGTTTCCCATCCTATTTTGTTTTGAGGGAGTGGTGTGAATTGGATCTCTTTTATCCCCTACTTAAAAAAAAAATGGATTCTGCCTTTGTTGTTATTGGTTATTGTTGTGTTGTATCAGGGAAGATTATCCCTATGAGGAAGTATTCTATTCTGGTAGGCAATATGGGATTTCAGTTATTCCCACCCCACACATACTTAGTCTTTTCATTTTCTTCTTGCCCAGGGAACAAGAGTGTGCTCCTTGCAACAGAGGTATGTTGTGCTGTAATTTTGTACAGGTGGAAGTTTCGGGTTAGCGAGGAGCTAATAAGAAATTTTAAGAGCATGGAATTCTGGATCGGAGCCAGAAAGTGCTCTGCAGTTTGCTGAGAGGAAAACAAGGATTCAAAACTGAAACTGGTCCTGATTTGACCTGAGACTATGCATTCCCCTGATGTCAAGAGATCTGTTAATTAACATAGAGTTGTCAGGAAATCTATAGTTCTCTTCATTTGCTTCCTCAGCCTTTGGAGCCTTTGGACCATAACAAAAGCTGGTGTGGGACTGTTTAACGGTCAAATAGGTAGGGATTCAGGTAAGAAATACCCCATTTTCTTTTTTCTATGAGCAATCTAGGAAGTCATGACAAAGTTGCTCGTGTGAATAGTTAAAAATGTTATTCTTAGTCATTTTACAAGGAGGTAACTTCAAACTTTTTCCTATTTCCCAGAAAAATTAGAACCTAAACCAATACCTTTTTGTGCAGTTTGGTATCGAAGATTGTTTCTTTTTGTAGTCTTCTAAGATTTATGCTTAGTAGCCTTGAAAAGAGATTTAAAATATTTTTCCTTGGTATTTATAATAAGCCAATCAGTGTTTTAGGCTGAGTATCACTCCGTATCATGTTAATCAATCATAAAGCATATTTTGGAATTCCCTAAACAGATTATTATTTACTTGACTGTGTTTTGAATCATTTGACCACATCGAAGGCTTAAGTTGCTTCATTTTTCTAAGGTGAAATCAAGAATCTAGCATAATAAAGTGGCATGGGAACCTCAGATATCATCCG
The DNA here is from genome assembly GCF_963455335.1 of Martes martes. Lineage (NCBI taxonomy): Eukaryota > Metazoa > Chordata > Mammalia > Carnivora > Mustelidae > Martes > Martes martes. The sequence goes on from NC_137893.1 coordinate 12,745,772, forward strand.
GCATCAACTCATATTGGAGACAGAAGAACCTGAGACTGGAAAACATGGGAGTGTTCAGTGAGGTCACAGTGCTAACTTGTGGCAGAGGGAAGAGAGGAAGAAAGAGAGGCTCCCAGGTTAGGCAAACTTCTTCACGAAGGATTTTGTGTCGGGCCACTGATAAGCTCGTTGCAAGAATTCTCTGCCTTTAGTATCTGTGGTTCTTGGTCACGCTGCTTCAAAGAATGAAGAGGTGAACCGGATGAAGAGTGGTGGGCAGCAGAAGAAAGTTTATTGAGCAATAGCACAAAGCTCCCAGAGAGGGAGGGAGGCCCGAGAGGGTTGCCTCAGGAGTTTCCAAGTTCTGGGATTTTTATGAGTGCTCTTGCGGAATTATCTTAAGCAATCAGGGTGTGCTGAGTCGTGCCAGTCAGGGCTCTGGTCACGTATCTGTCTACCTCTTTGGTTAATGTCTATGTGCTGATGGTCTTTTTGGGCTGACATCTGGGGACTTCTGTCTTAATTGCCCCTTGCTTGTGATAAGGATGAATGCCTTGTGGTAAATTGTCTTATTTTAGAACGTTTTGCCGAAGTCACTTCTGGAAAGGCTGCAAAGCAGAATGCTGATGTGGTCTGTCGAAGCTGTAAAGCAGGATGTCAGTTCTGTTTGATCTTGGCTGTCTTGACTCCATACCTTCCTGTTGGGGACCCTGGCCTTGACTACCTGACTGTCCAACTCACTCATAAGATGCTGACATGCCTTGTAAATCTCCAATGTAGAGAAAATTTTTAATTGTAGGGATTTTTTTTTTTTTAAGATTTATCTATCCATTTTTAAAAAGAGAGCAAGAGAAAGAGAGAGTGAGTAGGGGGAGGGGCAGAGGGAGAGAATCTTTCAAGCAGACGCCTCACTGAGTGAGGAGCTCAAAACGGGTCTCAGTGTCACCACCAGTGAGTTCATGACCTGAGCTGAAACCATGAGTTGGAGGTTTAACCAACTGAGCCACCCCTAATTGTAGGGGAATTTAATAAGCAGCTTTCCCCAATTTATTGGGCAAGGAACACCTTCCTGGTGGAACTGAGCAAACCTAGGGCTCACTAACCATGCTCTAGAAATACTGTTCTTTACCTTATTCCACCCTTCAACCAAAATGTGGGGGTTTTTTTTTGTTTTTGTTTTTGTTTTTTCCACAAGTGAAACACTCTTAACAGCTCTAATTTCACACATTGTTGGCCCCATTGTTCTATATCTAGGGGAAAAGATATGGGAATGCAATGGAAATGAGAACACTAAGTGACTCTGGAATTGTTTTTGTTCTGAATCTTCAGGACTTGAATTAAATTTAAATCCTAAAAAATGAATTAACTGGTAAGGGGAGGAGAAGTTTCTTAACTCTCTCAATAGGTAAACCATAAAACAAAGGCAGAGAATCAGCAATGTTTTGTTGCAAGGAGAGCAAAATTCTTAAATGATATGAATACATATGGAGGCATATAGGATGAACCTTGTCTTGCTTCTTCTAACTCAGCAAAGCCCATCCAAATTATGATTATGACAGCTGTGTCAGTAAGAAACTATAGCAACTACTTTATATGAAACTAAGTATATTCACTTAAATTAAGAAAAGGGAAGAAACATTCATGAAGTTGCAGTCAAAATTACGGAACAGAATTCATTAGAAACTTTTATTATCCTCTCCCCAGGAGCATGTTAGCGCTCTGAGGACAGAAAGTCACGTTTGTTGCCCACTATCTGTATTCCCTGTGCTTAAAAGAGTAATTGGCACAGAGCCAATGCTTAGTAGATATTTGTTGAATAAAATAGTTTATTTTATTAACTAGTCATTCTTTATTGATAAGGTTATGCAGACATTCATTTAAAAATTTAAACATTATGGAAGAACATGGGATAAAAAGTTATGTTTACTCTTCATTCAGGACTTCCAGACTCCCATCATAGAAGAAACTGTGGTAACCCATTCACATAATGTTTTTCTAGAATGTTCTATGCATATCTAAGCATATATACATGTATGTGTGTATATATACACATATACATTTATATATATGGTTGTTTTTAAATAGGTAGAGGCACACTATATAGTTTTAATGTTGATTTTATTCAATTAAATATCTAAATGACATAGATTTTAAGAATTGCTTCCAGTAAATGAATAATTATATAACATTGACATTTTGGTTTTCATTTCTTCATGATTTCATATGTTATAAACCATTTGTGTTTCTTTTCTATGAATTGCTTCTAAGTTCTTTGTCAATTTTTCTATGGATTTAATGGTCTTTTATAACTGACTTGTAAGAGGTCTTTATAGATGAAGGAAATGAGCTCATTGTCGTATGTGTTGAAATATTTTTCCCAGTTGATCATTTGTCTTTTGACTTTTTATGGTATTTTTTTTTCTGTGCAGAAGAAAACCCATTTTTTATGTAGTCATATTCACTAATCTTTTTGGAATTTGGGTTTTGTGTACTGCTTAGGAAAGCTTTCTAATTTCCAAAAGGAAATAAATTCTCCTAATTTGCTTCTAATAGTTTTATTATTTTATTTTATATACTCAAATCTTTGACTCACCTCAAATTTAATTTGATAAAAGTTGGCTTTATTAGATGTTTTCCAAATGGCTCATCAGTTGATTAAGCCACATTGCTAAATTTTAATGTATTTAAGCATTCATTTAAAAAAATTAACTTTGTTATTAAGGAAAATTCCAAACTTATAAAAGTAGATAGTGAAGAGTGAGGAAGATGACCCGATGGGCAAGATTTTGACATTTTTTACTTTATCTGAAGACTGGAAACTTTCATTTCTTTCAGTTTAACAACTTCAGCTGTGTACGTTGGAATAACAAGGGTGTGTTATTTAAAACTGACTCCTCACATCGCTCCTAATAAGTAAAACAAACAACCACTTCCACAAAGGAAAACTTAAAAGTTTCCATAATTTTTAAATGCTGTAACAGTGATGATCACAGGGAGCAAAATATCAAACAATATAATTATATTTCCATCCTTATTATTTTTCTATTACCCTTCACATCATGATCTTGGGAATACCTACAATCATATGGAAAAATCTGACTCACGAAGAACAACATCAACAGAATTAATTTTGTTAATTTTCTAAAAGTCTAAGTGGATTTATGAATAGCAGCTAATGCTTGGATGACAGCACATGTTGGTGTATTTTGTTATTTTGTATTTCTGACACTATTTTTTATTTTTATTTTAAATATTTTTCAATGTGTACCTAGTTAGGTTTGGTGAATGGAAGGCACAGCTAGTGTTAAAATGTGCTGCATTAAAATATAATCATTGCCAGAGAATGAGAAGATAAGCCACAGATTTGGAAAAATATTTGCAAAGGCATATCTGATAAAGGACTGCTATCCAAAATATACAAGGAATTCTTAAAACTCAACAAAAAAGAAAACAAACAACATGATTAAACAATGGGCAAAACAGAGGTGCCTGGGTGGCTCAAACCTTTGGCTTGGGTCGTGATCTCAGGGTCCTGGGATGGAGCCCGGCTTCAGGCTCTCTGCTCAGTGGGGAGCCTGCTCCCCACCTCTCTCTGCCTGCTTCTCTGTCTACTCATGATAGATCTCTCTGTCTAATAAATAAATAAAATCTTCCAAAAAATGGGCAAAATATTTGCACAGAGACTTCACCAAAGATACAGAACAAATAAACATATGAAAGATGCTCAACATCTTACCTTGTTAGTGAAATGCAAATTAGAACAACCTATTAGAATGGCCCAAATCCAGAACACTGACAGCACCAAATGCCAGTGGGGATGTAGGGCAACAGGAACTCCTATACATTGATGATGGGATTGAAAAAGAGCACAGCTATTTTGAAAGACATTTCAGTGGTTTCTTACAGAACAAAATCTATCCTTGCCATACTATCCTTCAATTGCACTCCCTCATATTTACCCAAAGGAGCTGAAAACTTATTAGCTGCACAATAAATGTTTATAGATATTAGGCAACATAGTTGCCAAAACTTGGAAGGAACCAAGATTTCCTTAAGAGAGGAATGGATAAACAAACTGGCACATCCAGACCATGGAATATTATGAGGTGTTAAACAGAAATAAGTTATCAAGCCATGAAAAAACATGGAGGACATTTAATGAATCTTCTAAGTGAAAGAAGCCAATTTGAATGGGTTACAAACTAACTGTATGATTTCAACTGTATGACATTCTGGAAAAAGAAAAATTATGGAGACAGTAAAACACACAGAGATTGATGGGTTGAGGGGAGGGAGAGGATATTTAGGACACTGAAAATATTCTGTATGTTACTATTCTAGTAGATACACTCCATTACTGATTTTTCAAAACCCATACAATGTAGAATACCGAGAGCTACCTGTCATGTGAAATGTGGACTTTGGATGATAACGAGGTGTCAATGTAGGTTCATCAATTGTAACAAATGTATCACTGGTGGCAGGAAAGAGAACAGTGAAGTCTCATGGTAAGGAGAGTTTTCTAATTTTTTTTCTGGCAGTTTTTATCAGTTTTTGCTACATGTATTTTGAAATTCTGTTATTAGCTGTATAAACTTCTTGCATTTTTAGATCTTTTTAAAATTAACATATATATAATGTATTATTTGCCCCAGGAGTTTAGGTCTGTGAATCATCAGGCTTACACATTTCACAGCACTCACCATAGCACATACCCTCCCCAATGTCCATAACCCAACAACCCTATCCCTACCTCTCCACCCCCTAGCAACCCTCAGTTTGTTTTGTGAGATTAAGAGTCTCCTATAGTTTGTCTCCCTCCCAATCCCATCTTGTTTTGTTTTTTCCACCCCTACCCGCCACTGCCCCCTGCCCTGCCTTTCAAATTCCTCATATCAGAGATGCCATATGATAATTGTCTTTCTCTGATTGACTTATTTTGCTTAGCATTAATACCCTCTAGTTCCATCCATGTCATTGCAAATGGAAATATTTAGTTTTTTTTTAATGGCTGCCTAGTATTCCATTGCATATATATACCACATCTTCTTTATCCATTCATCTGTTGATGGACATCTAGGTTCTTTCCATAGTTTAGCTATTGTGGACATTGCTGCTGTAAACATTCAGGTACGCGTGCGCCTTCAGATCGCTACATTTGTATCTTTAGGGTAAATACATGGTAGTACAATTGCTGGGTTGTAGGGTAGCTCTATTTTCAACTTTTTGGGGAACTGCCATATTGTTTTCCAGAGTGGCTGCACCAGCTTGCATCCCACCAACAGCATAGGAGCATTCCCCTTTTTCTGCATCTTTGGCAACATCTGTTGTTTCCTGACTTGCTAATTTTAACCATTCTGACTGGTGTGAGGTGGTATCTCACTGTGGTTTTGATTTGTATTTCCCTGATGCCAAGTGATGTGGAGCATTTTCTCATGTGTCTGTTGGCCACTTGGATGTCTTCTTTGCAGAAATGTCTGTTCATGTCCTCTGCCCATTTCTTGATTGGATTATTTGTTCTTTGGGTGTTGAGTTTGATAAGCTATAGATTTTGGATACTAGCCCTTTATCTGATATGTCTTTTGCCAATATATTCTCCCACTCTGTTAGTTGTCTTTCGGTTTTGTTGACTGTTTCCTTTGCTGTGCAAAAGCTTTTGATCTTGATGAAGTCCCAATAGTTCATTTTTGCCCTTGCTTCCCTTGCCTTTGGCAATGTTTCTTGGAAGAGTTTGCTGTGACTGAGGTTGAAGAGGTTGTTGCCTGTGTTCTCCTCAAGGATTTTGATGGATTTCTGTCTCACATTGAGGTCTTTCATCCGTTTTGAGTCTATTTTTTTTGTGTGGTGTAAGGAAATGTTCCAGTTTCATTCTTCTGCATGTGGCTGTCCAATTTTCCCAGCACCATTTGTTGAAGAGACTGTCTTTTTTCCACTGGACGTTCTTTCCTGCTTTGTCAAAGATTAGTTGACCAGAGAGTTGAGGGGTCCACTTCTGGGCACTCTATTCTGTTCCATTGATCTATGTGTCTGTTTTTCTGCCAGTACCATACTGTCTTGATGATTGCAGCTTTGTAATAGAGCTTGAAGTCTGGAATTGTGATGCCACCAACTTTTTTTTTTCTCTTTTTTCTTTGTTTCTTTTTTTTTATTTAACTTTATCTTATTTTTTCAGTGTTCCATGGTTCATTGTTTATGCACCACACCCAGTGCTCCTTGCAATACGTGCCCTCCTTAATAACCGACACCATATGATAATTGACTCTCCCTGTTTGACTTATTTCACTCAGCACAACCTCTTCCAGTCCTGTCCATGTTGCTACAAAAGTTGGGTGTTCATCCTTTCTGATGGAGACATAATACTCCATAGTGTATATGAACCACATCTTCCTTATCCATTCGTCCATTGAAGGGCATCTTGGTTCTTTCCACAGTTTGGCAACTGTGGCCATTGCTGCTATAAACATTGGGGTACAGATGGCCCTTCTTTTCACTACATCTGTATCTTTGGGGCAAATACCCAGTAGTGCAATTGCAGGGTCATAGGGAAGCTCTATTTTTAATTTCTTGAGGAATCTCCACACTGTTCTCCAAAGTGGCTACACCAACTTGCATTCCCACCAACACTGTAAGAGGGTTCCCCTTTCTTCACATCCTCTCCAACACATGTTGTTTCCTGTCTTGCTAATTTTGGCCATTCTAACTGGTGTAAGGTGGTATCTCAATGTGGTTTTAATTTGAATCTCCCTGATGGCTAGTGATGATGAACATTTTTTCATGTGTCTGGTAGCCATTTGTATGTCTTCATTGGAGAAGTGTCTGTTCATATCTTCTTTGTGGAGCATAACAAATAACATGGAGGACATGGGGAGATGGAGAGAAGAAGGGAGTTGAGGGAAATCGGAGGGGGAGGTGAACCATGAGAGACTACGGACTCTGAAAAACAGCCTGAGGGTTTTGAAGGGGCTGGGGATGGGAGGTTAGGGGAACCAGGTGGAGGGTATTAGGGAGGGCACGTATTGCATGGAGCACTGGGTGTGGTGCAAAAACAATGAATACTGTTACACTGAAAATAAATAAATAAATAAATAAATACAATCCTTTAAAAAAAAAAAACAAAAAACAAACTGCACACACAGAAAAAAAAATAACCAACACCAGACTCACCCATCCCCCCATCCCCTCCCCTCCAAAACCCTCAGTTTGTGTCTCAGAGTCCACAGTCTCTCATGGTTTGTCTCCCCCTCTGATTTCTCCCAACTCACTTCTCCTCTCCATCTCCCCATGTCCTCCATGTTATTCCTTATGCTCCACAAGTAGGTGAAAACATATGATAATTGACTTTCTCTGCTTGACTTATTTCGATCAGCATAATCTCCTCTAGTCTCGTTCCTGTTGATACAAAAGTGGGGTATTCATTCTTTCTGATGGAGGCAAAATATTCCACTGTATATATGGACCATATCTTCTTTATCCATTCGTCTGCTGAAGGGCATCTTGGCTCTTTCCACAGTTTGGCGATTGTGGACATTGCTGCTATGAACATTGGGGTACCTAAGGCCCTACTTTTCACTGCATCTGTATCTCTGGGGTAAATACCCAGTAGTGCAATTGCAGGGTCATAGGGTAGCTCTACTTTTAATTTTTTGAGGAATCTACACACTGTTTTCCAAAGTGGCTGCACCAGTTTGTATTCCCACCAACAGTATAAGAGGGTTCTCTTTCTCTGCATCCTCTCCAACACTTGTTTTTTACTGTCTTGTTAATTTTGGCCATTCTAACGGGTGTAAGGTGGTATGTTAATGTGGTTCTGACTTGAATCTCCCTGATGGCTAATAATGATGAACATTTTTTCATGTGTCTGTTAGCCATTTTTATGTCTTCTTTGGAAAAGTGTCTGTTCATGTCTTCTGCCCATTTTTTGATGTGATTATCTGTTTTGTGTGTATTGAGTTTGAGGAGTTCTATATAGATCTTGGATATTAGTGTCATTTGCAAATAATTTCTCCCATTCTGTGGGTTGCCTCCTTGTTTTCTTTTTCAACATTCCTCTGGCTATTGGGACTCTTTTCTGGTTCCATATAAATTTTAGGATTATTTGTTCCATTTCTTTGAATAAACTTGATGGTATTTTGATAGAGATTGCATTAAATGGTGCATTGCTTTAGAGAACATAGACATTTTCACAATATTTGTTCTTCCAATCCATGAGCATGGAACATTTTTCCATTTCTTTGTATCTTCCTCAATTTTTTTCATGAATACTTTATAGTTTTCTGAGGACAGATTCTTTGCCTCTTTGGTTAGATTTATTCCTAAGTATCTTATGGTTTTGAGTGCAATTGTAAATGAGATCGAGTCCTTATTTTCTCTCTCTTCCATCTTGCTGTTGGTGTATAGAAATGCAACTGATTTCTGTGCATCGATTTTATATCCTGACACTTTACTGAATTCTTGTATGAGTTATAGCAGTTTTGGAGTGGAGTCTTTTGGGTTTTCCACATAAAGTATCATATCATCTGCAAAGAGTGAGAGTTTGACTTCTTCTTTTCTGATTCAGATGCCTTTTACTACTTTTTGTTGTCTGATTGCTGAGGCTAGGACTTCTATACTATGTTGAATAACAGTGGTGATAGTGGATAGCCCTGCCATGTTCCTGACCTTAAGGGAGAAGCTATCAGTTTTTCCCCATTAAGAATGATATTCACTGTGGGTTTTCATAGATGGCTTTTATGATATTGAGATATGTACTCTCTATCCCTACACTGTGAAGAGTTTTGATCAAGAAAGGATGCTGTACTTTGTCAAATGCTTTTTCAGCATCTATTGAGAGTATCGTATGGTTCTTGTTCTTTCTTTTATTAATGTATTGTATCACATTGATTGATTTGTGGATGTTGAACCAACCTTGCAGCCCAAGAATAAAACCCACTTGGTTGTGGTGAATAATCCTTTTATTCTACTGTTGGGTCCTTTTGGCTAGTATTTTGGTGAGAATTTTTGTATCCATGCTCATCAAGGATATTGCTCTGTAATTCTTCTTTTTGATGGCATCTTTGTCTAGTTTTGCGATCAAGGTAATGCTGGCCTCATAAAATGAGTTTGGAAATGTTCTTTCCATTTCTATTTTTCGGAAGAGTTTTAGGAGAATAGGTATTAATTCTTCTTTAAATGTTTGGTAGAATTCCCCTGGGAAGCTATCTGGTCCTGGACTCTTGTTTTTTTGGGAGATTTTTGATGACTGCTTCAATCTCCTTACTGGTAATGGGTCTGTTCAGGGTTTTTTTGTTTTTGTTTTTTTTGTTTGTTTTGTTTTGTTTTGTTTGTTTTTTTATTTCTGGTTCAGTTTTGGCAGTTTATATGTCTCTAGGACTGCATCCATTTCTTCCAGATTGTCAAATTTGCTGGTGTATAGTTGCTCATAATATGTTCTTATAATTGTTTGTATTTCTTTGGTTTTGGTTGTGATCTCTCCTCTTTCATTCATGATTTTATTTGGTTCCTTTCTCTTTTCCTTTTGATAAGTCTGGCCAGGAGTTTATCAATCTTATTAATTCTTTCAAAGAACCAGCTCCTAGTTTCATTGATCTGTTCTACTGTTCTTTTGGTTCCTATTTCATTGATTTCTGCTCTGGTATTTATTATTTCTCTTCTCCTGCTGGGTTTAGGCTTTCTTTGTTGTTCTTTCTTCAGCTCCTTTAGGTATAGGGTTACTTTGTGTGCTTGACATCTTTCTTGTTTCTTGAGAAAGGCTTGTATTGCTATATACTTTCCTCTCAGGACCGTCTTTGCTGTATCCCAAAGATTTTGAACAGTTGTGTTCTCATTTTCATTTGCTTTCCTGAAATTTTTAAATTATTCCTTAATTTCCTCATTGAACCGTTCATTCTTTAGTAGGATGTTTTTAGCTGTATTTGAGTTCTTTCCAACTTTCCTCTTGTGATTGAGTTCTAGTTTCAGAGCATTGTGGTCTAAAAATATGCAGGGAATGATCCCAATCTTTTGGTACATTTGAGACCTGATCTGTGACCCAGGATATGATCTATTCTGGAGAATGTTCCATGTGCACTAGAGAAGAGTGTGTATTCTGTTGTTTTGGGATGGAATGTTCTGAATATATCTGTGATGTCCATCTGGTCCAGTTTGTCATTTAAAGCCTTTATTTCCTTGTTGATCTTTTGCTTAGCTGATCTATCCATTTCAGTGAATGGGGTGTTAAAGTTCCCTACTATTATTGTTTTATTGTTGATATGTTTCTTTGATTTTGTTATTAATTTTTTGTAAAATTGGTAACTCTGATGTTAGGGGCATAGACGTTTAAAATTGTTAGATTTTCTTGTTGGACAGGCCCTTAAGTATAATATAGTGTCCTTCCTCATCTCTTATTATAGTCTTTGGCTTAAAATCTAATTTATCTGATATAAGGATTACCACCCTAGCTTTCTTTTGATGTCCATTAGCATGGTAAATTTTTCTCCAACCCCTCACTTTAAATCTGGAGATATCTTTGGGTCTAAAATTAGTTTCTTGTACACAGCATATTGATGGGTCTTGTTATTTATTTATTTATTTATTTTTGTTGTTGTTGTTTGTTTTCCCCCATTCTGATACCCCATGTCTTTTAATTGGGGCATTTAGCTCATTTACCTTCAGGGTAACTATCGAAAGATATGAATTTAGTGCCATTGTATTGCCTGTAAGGTGACTGTTACTTTCTGGTCTGTTACTTTTAGGGTCTCTCTTTGCTTAGAGCTCTTCTTTCAATATTTTCTGTAGTGCCAGTTTGGTGTTTACAAATTCTTTTAGTTTTTGCTTGTCCCAGAAGCTTTTTATCTCTCCTTCTATTTTTAATGACAGCCTAGCTGGGTATAGTATTCTTGGCTGCATATTTTTCTCATTTAGTGTTCTGAATATATCGTGGAAGTCCTTTCTGGCCTGCCAGGTCTCTGTGGATAGGTCTGCTGCCAATCTAATATTTCTACCATTTTATGTTACAAACCTCTTGTCCCAAGCTTCTTTCCGGATTTTCTTTTTGTTGCTGAGACTTGTAAGTTTTACTATTAGATGATGGAGTATGGTCCTGTTTTTATTGATTTTGAGGAGGGGTTCTCTGTGCCTCCTGGATTTTGATGCTTGTTCCCTTTGCCAAATTAGGGAAATTGTCTGCTGTAATTTGCTCCAATATACCTTCTGCGCCTCTCTCTTTTTCTTCTTCTTCTTCTTCTGGAATCCCAATTAATATAATATTGTTTTGTCTTCTGATCTCACTTACCTTTCAGATTCTCCCCTTGCAGTCCCCTTGTTTGTCTCTCTTTTGGTCAGCTTCTTTATTATCCATCATTTGGTCTTCTTCTTCTTCTTTTAAGATTTTATTTTTCTTTATTTGTCAGAGAGAGAGAGAGAGAGAGAGAGAGCGAGAGAGAGCGAGCACACAGGCAGGCAGAGTAGCAGGCAGAGGCAGAGGGAGAAGCAGGCTTCCTGCCAAGCAAGGAGCCTGATGTGGGACTTGATCCCAGGACACTGGGATCATGACCTGAGCCGAAGGCAGCCGCTTAACTGACTGAGCCACCCAGGCGTCTCTCATTTGGTCTTCTTTATCACTAATTCTCTCTTCTGCTTCATTTATCCTAGCAGTAAGAGCCTCCATTTTTTAAAAACAGTTTATTTATTTATTTGACAGACAGAGATCACAAGTAGGCAGAGAGGCAGGCAGAGAGAGAGGAAGGGAAGCAGGCTCTCCGCGGAGCAGAGAGCCCGATGCAGGGCTTGATCCCAGGACCCTGAGATCATGACCCGAGCTGAAGGCAGAGGCCTTAATCCACTGAGCCACCCAGGTGCCCCAAGAGAATCCATTTTTGATTGCACCTCATTAATAGCTTTTTTGATTTCAACTTGGTTAGATTTTAGTTCTTTTATTTCTCCAGAAAGGGATTCTCTAGTATCTTCCATGCTTTTTTTGAGTCCAGCAAGCACCTTGATAATCATCATTCTGAACTCTAGTTCTGACATATTACTAATGTCTATATTGATTAGGTACCTAGCCATTGGTACTGCCTCTGTGTGTGTGTGTGTGTATGTGTGCGGTGAGTTTTTCCACCTTGTCATTTTATCTAGATAATAATACATGAATGAGATAACAATATACTAAAAAGGTAGCAATGACCCCAGAAAAATAATATACACTAACCAAATCAGAAGATACCTGAAACTGGAGGGAGAAGAAAGGGGGATATATATATATATATATATATATATATACACACACATATTAGACTGGTGAATAGAACAGAGCCACACGCTTGATTTGGGGTGTATTTTGGTCTGTTAGGAGAAACTACCTCCCAAAATTTTAAAGAAAGAAAAACTTACATATATACAAAAATAAGGGTAAACATGATGATGGGATGGGATATGACTGTAAAGATGAAAATTAAAAAAGGTTATAGAAAAGGAATTGATAAGGTAAGTTGGTTGAAAAGAGAAAAAAAGAGGAAAGAATGTGTCAGGTTTAGACTAGAAAAAAGCCATGTACTAGATTTAGTGTATATTTTGACCTATTAGAAGAAATGGTACCCCAAAATTTTAAAGGAGAAAAAAACCCTATATATATATACAAAAAATAAGGTTAAATGCAATGAATAAATAAAATATAACAATAAAAATTTAAAAGGATTTTTAAAAAGGTATTGATAAGATGAAATAGTTAAAAAACATTAAAGTAAGAAAGAGGAAAAATTAAAAAAAAACAGAATAAGAAAAAATAAAATAAAATAAATTTAACTTTCAAAGATTAAAGGATCATGGGGAAAAAAAGCCATGCATTCTATGTGTTGCTTTCCCCTAGCTCTGGAGTTCCTCAGTTCTCATTGATTGATGAACTTGGCCTTGGCTGGATGTCTTGCTGATCATCTGGGGCAGGGGCCTGTTGCAGTGATTCTCAAATGTCTTTGCCTGAGGTGGAATTGCGCCACCCTTGCCAGGGGCCATGTTGAGTAAACTGCTTGGGGTTGCTCTTGGTAGCTTTTGTTCCCTAAATGCTTTCTGTACCACTTTGGAGGACGGGAATGAAAATGGTTGCCTCCAAGTCTCAAGCACCATAGGAGCCGAGAGCTCAGGGCCCCACTCCTCCGTGCACCCTAAGAGAAAAGCAATCAATCGTGCCTGTCTCCCTGGTCTCCAGCTGCACTCCATGCTCACCTGGCCTGTGACTGAACATTTCTATCTCTAGTACATGGCCCTGTTTGGAGTCTCCAAACCCAGAAGATTCCTGCATCACACTCCTGCACTGCTCCTCTTGGAGGAGGACAGGAGTCTCCCCAGATCTGCTACTTGTGGGGTCCCTGCTCAAAGAGTAGTGACTCAACTGTGCCACGGACCACAGTTTAAGGCAATCTCAAGCTGAAATCCCCCTCCTTTGCTCCATCTTTGCAGTTAGTTTCCCTGCTGTGATACCTGGGAGCTCTGCTGCAATCAGACTCCCCTGGTCTTTTTGTGACCCCGGGTCCTGAGACCACACTGTCCCTGTGAGGGCTCCTCCCCTTGCTTAGCCTCTGGAGTGATGTTCCTCAGCGGAGCAGACCTCTAAAAGTTCCATTTTGTGCTCCGCTGCTCTACCACTCCCTGGGATCTAGCCCCTCCCCCCACGGTCTCTTTTCCTGTAAATTGCCTTGGATTCGTTTCTCCGCATGTCTTACCTTCTGGAAAGTGGTCAATTTCTATTCCTAGAATTGCTGCTCTTCTCTTCTATCTCCTGTTTAGTTTGTAGGTGTTCAGAATGGTTTGATGACTACCTAGATGAACTCCTGGGACCTGATGATATTTAGGTCTCCTACTCCTCTGCCATCTTGTCCTGCCTCTTTAGATCTTCTTGATGAACTGAACCCTTTGTCATTATGAAAGGCCGCTCTGTATCCAGCTACTATACTTTGCCCTAACTTTAATTTTTCTGATATTAATATAGCTTTCTTTTGATTTAGTTTTGGTTTATCTTTCTCTATTCTCTCTCTTAGCATATTTATGTCCTTATTTTTGATGCATTTCTTGTATGACACATAGTTGGATATTGCTTTTTTATATCCAATTTGACAATCTCTGACTTTTATTGAAGTGTCAGAGCATTTGCATCGATTATTTATATGGTTGGTTGTAAACTTACCATACTGCTATTTACTTTCTATTTGTTGATTTCTTGTTCCTTTTCCTCTTATTCTGTCTTCTTTGTGATTAGTTGAGGTGGTTTTTTTTTTGTTTGTTTGTTTGTTTTTTTTATTTTTTTTTTGTTTTTTGTTTTTTGGTTTTTTTTTGTCTCCTTGTTGGCTTACTAGCTATTACTCCTTGTGAGTACTTAAAGGAGATCCTCAGCAAATATCTGGAAGTCTTTTTCTATATAGCTCTCTTTTTTCTGTTCCTCTGTCCTCTGAACTCTGATTTCTTTGTTGTCCCCAGCAAAGAGGTCTTTCTGAGGTTTCTCAACTTTGAGTTCTCAACTTTCTGAGTTGAGAAAATCCAGAAAGATGTTTACACTCTGCCTAGGGTCCCCAACACTTCTTTGGGGACTGAAAGCTTTCTCAATGCACTAAAATCCAGTGATCAAGTGATGTTGAGACTTACCTTATTTGTTTCCTATCTCTCAGGGATCACTATTCTACATTTCCTGACTTCCAATGCCACGAGAGCCATTATTTCTATAGTTTGTGCATTTTTGTAGGTTTTTTCTTTTTTTCTTCCCTTCAGGAAAGAGGATAAATCCTGTATCTGTTATTGTAATACATGTACTTATTGAAATACATGTTCTTATGAGGGGTTTGGGCTACCTGTTCTCTCTACCTGTAGAACTCTTCCTCTTGGACGTCACATGACAGATTTTTTAGTCATTTAGATCTTAGTTAAATGTCAGGCCTTTAGAGAAGTTTTCTCTGATCCTCAATCCAAAAGAGCCACCCAGATACTATCATATTTTTCTATTCCTTTGTCTCTGATACTACTTTCTGATATCTCCCCCAGATGATTTAAATATTACACTTTTTTTTTTGCATCTTTGTTTTTTCATTAGATTATAAACTTTAAGAGATTAGGGAGGTTGTAGATCATATTCACACGCCATTCCTTATTGCCTGTAGCAATGCTCAATGCACAGTAAGAATTTGCAATGCATTTATTGAATGAATAAATGAATTCTTATTTTTGTTACATTGCTAACTTTATAATTACTCCTCAAAATGTGGTCTATAGATCAGTGCTAGTTCACGAACTTACTGGTCCACAATGAAATAAACTTAGAAATTGAGAGTAACTTTAGAAACTTTGTACCAATTCAGTATAAGAATTTTGTGTCTAGGGGCACCTGGGTGGCTCAGTGGGTTAAATCATCTGCCTTCAGCTCAGGTCATGATCCCAGGGTCCTGGGATCGAGCCCCACGTCAGGCTCTCTACTCAGCGGGGGGCATGCTTCCTCCTCTCTCTCTGCTTGCTTCTCTGCCTACTTGTGATCTCTGTCTGTCAAATAAATAAAATCTTTTAAAAAATAAAAAATAAAAAAAAAGAATTTTGTGTCTATTACATCTAGTAGTAAAAATTTGAGTTCTTGTAGTTTGTGTGTCTTTTTAAAATTTTATTTTTCTGGTAATTAATTTTGTCTTTTATAGAACTGTCTTCTAGGATGGGTTAGAATTAAAAAGATAAACTGGCCCTTTCAGGTTGTAGATAGTTAACTAACCTCTGGATTATATGCTATTGGGAAGAGTATTGAATCTTTGAAAGGAATCAATTTCAGGAAAGTCATTTATTTTCCATTTAATTCTGACTCATTACACATGAATTTGAGTTTTCATATGCACAATGAGGGTGATGGACCAGATCAGGAGTTACTACTTTTCTTTTTTCATACTCACTTCTTTGGAAGCTAATTAAGTTTCACTTCCTGGAGGGGAAAGTATCTATGCATATTATTGGGAATTTTTCTGTCATAAGGACTTGTCTCTTCTTTATTTATTATTCAGTCTTTTATTTATATCAGCAAGGACTCATGAATACTCCTTTATATCTTTGGTTAGATTTCAATACTATGTTTTTTATTTTGTTGTTTAAATTGTTCTAGTTTTGGTAAATTGGCTTTTCAGGTTGGCTAATGTACCCCTTGGACATGTTTCTATACTTTTGTTTTTTTGAGAAGTTCCTTATTAAGTGTACAATTTTAGATTTTAGGAATGGATCTACCCATATAATCATCATTCCACTCAGAAGTAGAGCTTTTCTAATATTCCAGATGTTTCCTGAGCCTCCTTCCTGTAAATTTCCACCCACTATAGGCAACCACTGTTCTGATTTTTCATCACAATAGATTAGTTTTCCTCTGATCTTGAACTTCGTATAGATGGAATCATATAGTAGGTACTCTTATATGTCCCTAAGACGCTTCATGTTGTTTTGTGTGTCAGCACTTCATCCTTTTTTGTTGCTGAATATAATTACATTGTTTGGATATATGGTAATGTGTTTAGCCATTATTTTCTTGATGAATATTTGAGTTTTTCCAGATTTTTATTATTATAGTTAAGTTTCAGTGAACAGCTTTGAGGATATTTAGTTTTTCTTTTTGAGTAATTACTTAGAGTGGAATTGGTAAGGTAGGTGTAGTAAAACATTTTCCAAAGTGTCTGTCTTATCTTAAAATCCAGCAGCAATACTGAGTGTCATCATTGAGCAACATATTCTCCAATATTCAGTGTTGTTAGTTCTTTTGATGTTAGTTATCCTTTTAAAAGTAAAATTTGTGTTTCCTTGATGAAATGTTGAACACGTTCTCATGTACTTATTAGTTATTTATACATTTTTTTTTTGGTGAAGGTTTTGTTCAAGCTTTATTTTTTATTTTTAATTGGCTTTTTCACCTTTTTTGGCTATTTATTTGTTAGACTTTTTATATATTCTGGATGCAATCTTTTTGTTACATATATTCATTATGAATATTTTCTCCTGGCCTATCAATTGCTTTTTTATTTTAAGAAGTCTTGATAAACAGTTTTTATTTTTTTATTTCATCTAGTTTATCAGATTATTTTATATTTTGTGCTGTTTGTGTCACATCTAAGAAATCTTTGCTTACCCTGAGGCTGTGAAGGATTATCCTATGTTTTCACCTGGAAACATTACTGTCATAGCTGTTACTTTGGATGTATAAGGCATTTCAAATTAAGTCTTGCTTATAGAATGAGTAGAAGTTGATATTTACTTTTTCTCATGTAAGTATCCAAATTCCCAGATCTGTTTGAGGGAAAAAAAAGAAAAAAAAACCTCTCATTTTCCTTTGAATTACTTTGGTTTCTTTGTTGAAAATAAATTCACTGATACATGAGTTTATTCTGGATTCTCTATTTCATATCAGTGATCTATTTATCTTTTCTTGCACCAATGACACACTGTCTGGATTCTCTAGCTTTATAGTAAGTTTTGACATTAGGAAGTACTATGACTCCTCTACCTTTCTTTTCTTTTTCAAAATTGTTTTTGCTACCATAGGTCCTTTGCATTTCCACAAAAATTTTAGAATCGGCTTGTCAGTTTCTACAGAAATAGCTTGCTATGACTTTCACTGGAAATGAATTGACCATACTGGCCAGTCTGGGGAGAATTGACATCTGAATAGTATTAAGTCTTCTTATCCATAATCATAATATATGATCTTCTCTCAGCAACTCATAGTAGTTTTCAGTTTAGAGATCTTACAGGCTTTTGTTAAAATTATCCCTAATTATTCTTTGATGATATTGTAAAGGGGACTGTTTTTAAAATGTTATTTCTCAATTTTTTGCTACTAGATAGAAATATAATAGAATTTTTTAGATTAATCTTTTATGCTGTGAGCATGCTAAATTTACTGATTACGTCTAAGATTTTTTTTTAAAGAAGATTTATTAGGATTTTCTACATGGATTGCTTAGTATTTTCTAAACAATGTTTTGATTTTCTTTAAGATTTTCTTTAGGAGGCAGTTATGTCTTTTCCTTTCTAAGTCTTTAAGTCTTTTATTTTGTTTTCTTCTTTATTGCACTATCACTGTAGTGAGATGGTCTATCTTTTGCTTTGTTCCTAATGATAGGGAAGTACTTAGTATTTTACCATAAATATGATATTAACTCTAAGTATTTTTCATAGATGGCCTTTTATGAGATGAAGTTCCCTTCTGTAACTTGCATGACTGGAGGTCTTTTGTGTTTTTAATCACAAATGGGTTTTGAATTTTGGCATATACATTTTCTGCATCTATTGAAATGATCATATGGTTTTGTCTCTTTATTCTGTTAATATGATGATTTATATTGATTGATTTTCCAAATGTTCCATCTGGGATCAACTCCCCATGGTTAGGATATAATATCCTTTCTATATATTGCTGGATTCGATTTGCCAAGATTTTGTTACGAACTTTTACATCTATGTTCATGAAAAATGCTGGTCTACAATTTTCTTTTAATAACCATGTCAGGTTTTGGTATCCAGGTTCTGCTGTCATTATAAAAAGTATTGGGAACTATTCAGTCCTTGGCCTTCTGAAAGGTTTTATAAGGTTCTTTGGGTTTTTTGGATGCTTATTATGTTTCGCCTCCCTAGAAGCTGGGAAAGAAATTTAAATGTGTATATTATCTACAACATAATGACAGTTCATGAGTAAAACATTTTTCCATCCCATCTGCAGGTTGTCTTTTCCACATATTGTAATTACTTACTTCCTTCTAAAACTAGCATAGGTATTTGAAGTATCAGAATAGCAAACCAAAATTAGCACTTATTTATGTGTGTGCATGCCTATGTGTGTGTGTGTGTGTGTGTGTGTGTGTATACCTTGTTTGAAAAAATATACAGTACCCTAGGAAGCATTTCTCTGAGTATACAGTGTGATAGCTGGATTTGAGCAACTTTTCATGTTATTTCATAAAACAGAATGTCTACAAAGTATGTCTAAAAATCTATTCTTACGTTTTTTTAAATCAATGTGTCAGGAATTATTGAAGATTATTTAAATTCTTAGATGCATCAGAAGCTTTATCAGAGCCAAGCTTTCTAGGCTTCTTTAAAATAAAGCTTTTCCTTAGGGCTGTTGAGGCCAATTGCACTCATTTTAGTTTCATCTTGTTTTATGTTATCCAATCTCTTTCCTTCCAGAGTGTAATGAGCTGTGAAGTGGCAAAATATAATCAGGGAGGAGAAAAGGGAAAAAAAAATGAAGGTCTTGAATTAGACACAACTTGGAAAAGTGGGTCTCAAAAGAGTTGAAGACAATCCTTTTATTTTAGCTTCTTTGATACATATGAACTATGATCAGCTTCTAGGATTTATAATTCACTCAGGAGTTTTTGTTGCCATTTTACCTTGTTATTTTTTTCTGATAACAATATATGAATAGGGGCACCTGGGTGGCTCAGTGGGTTAAAGCCTCTGCCTTCAGCTCGGGTCATGATTCCAGGGTCCTGGGATCGAGCCCTGCATCAGGCTCTCTGCTCGGCGGGGAGCCTGCTTCCTCCTCTCTCTCTCTGCGTGCCTCTCTGCCTACTTGTGATTTCCGTCTGTCAAATAAATAAATAAAATCTTAAAAAAAAAACAAACAATATATGAATAGAAATGAAAAAACAGATTTGTGGATTAAAACCCAAAACAACAGAATGAAATTTATACAAGATTAATTTATTCTAAATTACTGTTCTGAGGAGAATACTCTAATAATTTAACTATGCTTTATATTTTTAGGAAAATATATGAATTCAAAATACAATTCGCTTTATTAAACAGGTGGGAAGAATTAGAACAGATTCGTGTTGTGATTTTAAAATTTGGGGGACTTAGAAATTATTACCTCTTGAAAGCCAAGAACTTTCTTTTCTTCTTCTTCTTCTTCCTCTCCTTTCTGTTCCTCTTCCTCTCCCTCTCCTCCTCCTCTTGTCCTCCTCCTCCTCCTTCTTCATTTTGTTTTGTATTTGGAAAGACCATGCTTGAAGTTGTGCATTGGGAACATGAAACCGACTTCGAGTTTTTTATGCCAGTAGGGACTTTATTCAAATACAATCTTGCTAACCTTGGAGTACCACACCCAAAGCCAATTGTTGCATTTGGTGGCTTTAAAAAAAAATAAATAAGTTATTTTCCCTTCATATCTCCACTTATGTTGTGTTTTTCACACAGGGATAAAAATAAGACATGACCTGTGTTTGGTGAGGCTTGGAAAGTCATGACTGATAGCAGGAGAGGGTCCTGGAGCCAGAAGAAGGGAATTGAGAAGGAAATGGGGCCTGAGAGGAACCATCTTATCTTGTTTTCTTTACATAGAAATGTCTCAAGATGAGAGTAGAAACAATGTTTTGGACAACTATATTAAAAAATTGTTTAGTAGGCACATTTTCCAGTCATGTGATGATGAGAAACAGATGTAGATGCTGTTAAATCATGTCAGATATGAACTGCCTGTGTACCCCGTGAATATGTGTAAATATTTAACTAGAAAAACAGTCACATGAGAACTGCTCTGGAGTAATCTTGGAAGCAGGAAACCACAAATTATAGGTCTGAAATTTACCATGCATGGCTTATGAATTCAGATAAGTAAAACCAAATGAAGAGACTCTGGAAGTTTTATAAATAGTTCATGATTTTTGGTAGGGGGGAGAGAAGAGAAAGGATTAGGGAGAATTTTAATGGACTTCAAGTACAATCAGTATATTTAATTATAACCAGAAGACTAAGAATCATCTGATAGGAATTCATTTATGCATTTGAATCTAGTATATAATACTTATCAACTTACATAGGAACAATTACTGTGAAATCATAGCTCACCCTAATTAGGTTCTAAAGTCAGCATGGAAGGTAAAAATCATATATATTCCGACTTCCCCTTGACATTCTCCCTGGAAGGCATCCTGCTGGAGACAGAAATACACAGTTCTGCTAACACAGCTAGAGTTGGAACCGATCCCCATATCTTCTGCAGGTTTTGGATGATGAGGAGAGCTTTGGTTTATGGGCCAAATGGGAGAGGGGTAACTATTGACATCATGAGCACATTGCCTGGAAAATATGTATCTTTAAAACTAGAAGCACGCTGTGATTCTAGTTGATGCAAATGAAAACAGATTTGTGCCTTCCGTCTCCTCCATAGCCTGGAGCTTATGCTCCTGGAGGGGAAGAATGGAACGAAGTTCACTCACAATTTGTTTAATTCTTTTCCTGTTTTTGGATATTTGCGTTGTTTCTAGTTTGGGGCTATTATAAATAATATAACTATTATAAATCATTACAAATAAAGTCACTAAGAATATTCATAGAATTCTTTATATATTCTGGATGTGGGTCCTTTGCTTGATATATACTTTGTGAATATTTTCTTCTCTCTGTGGCTTGCTTATTCTAGTAATGTCATTTTAAAGATTTATTTATTTATTTTACAGAGAGAGCGAGCGAGCGAGCGAGCGAGCGAGCACAGTGGGGTGGGGCAGAGGAAGAGGGAGAGAGAGTCTCAGGAGACTCTGTACTGAGCACAGAGTCTGAAATGGGGCTGGATCTCACCACCCTGAGATCACAACCGGAGATCACGATCTGAGCCAAAACCAAGAGTCAGATGCTTAACTGACCGTCCACCCAGGTGCCCTTAGTAATGTCATTTTTAGTGAGAAAAATCTTTAGTTTTTTCTTTTATACCTTCTGCAACCTGGGTGAGAAATTCTTCGTGTACCTCAAGTTTTTGAAATATTCTTTTATATATTCTTCTGGAAGCTTTATAATGTTAACTTTTAAATTCAGGTCTATGAGGTAAGAATGGAAGTTTATTATTATTTTTTTTTTCATAAGGATATCCACTTGTTCCAGGAGTATTATCAAAATGTCTTTTCTTTCTACATTGATTTGCTCTGGTGCTTTTATTGAAAATAAATTGACTATAAAAGTGTGTCTTTATTTCTCAACCCTCTCTTCTGCCCCATTGTCAATTTGTACCTCCTCATACCAGTATCATGCTCTTTCAATTGTCACAGCTTTATTATAGATCTCTTCTAATTTTTCCTAGCCACGTTTTGTAGTTTTTAGTGCAGAGGCTTTAGATACCTTTTGTGAAGTTTATCCATAATTTTTTTTTGTTTTTTGATGCTATTATAAAGAATATTATATTTTTTAAATATAAAATTACTATTATATAGAAATACTATTGTTTTTGTATGTGACTGTGTTTCCTGAGGACTTGCTAATTCAATTATTAGGTGTGGCATAGTTGTTTTGTAGATTTCTTTGGATTTTTCTGTGTATATAACCATGCTGTATGTGAATGAAGAGAGTTTTATTCTTTCTTTCAAAAGATTTTTTTTTTTTAAGATTTTATTTATTTATTTATTTTTCAGAGAGAGAGAGAGAGAGCATGCATAAGCAGGCAGACAAAGAGAGAGAAGCAGGCTCCCTGAGAGCAGGGAGCCTGATTCGGGACTTGATCCCTGGACTCTGGGATCATGAACTGAGCCGAAGGCAGCAGCCCAACTGATTGAGCCACCAAGGTGTCCCTCTTTCTTTCAAAAGTTTTATACTTTCTCTTTATCCTTCCTGCATTATTACACTGACTAAACATACCAGAACAATTTTAAATAGAAATGGTAAGGGTGAATATCATGGTATTGTTTTTGATCTTAATTGTCAAGTAGTCAGCCTTTCACCATTAAATATGACATCAGCTGTAGATTTTTTTACATGTCATCTTTCATATTGAAGAAATTCCTCTATTAATGATTGGCTGAGAGTTCTTTATGTTTTTATGGAGTACTGAATTTTTTTCAAATGCTTTTTCTGAACCTACTAAGACATACGATCTTCTCTTTCTTCATGTCAATGTGCAGAATTACACTGATTGACTTTTTAAGATTTATTTATTTATTTTAAAACGAGAGAGAGAGAGAGAGAGAGAGAGAGAGAGAGAGAGAGAGATGGGGGGGAGGGGCAGAGGGAGAGGGAAAGAGTCCTAAGCAGACTCGCCACTGAGTGCAGGCAGAGCCCAACACGGGGCTTGATCTCAGAACCCTGAGATCATGACCTGAACTGAAACCAAGTGTCAGAGGCTTACTCAACTACACCACTAAGTGCCCCTATATTGAGTGATTTTTAAAAGTGAAAACAAATTAGTATTTTTGGAATATATTTTGCTTTTTATATATTGCAATTGTTTTTAAAGGCATTTTGTGTTTGTGTTCATGTGGGATATTTGTTTATGATGTTCTTTTCTTATAATTTCCTTCTTTGTTTTTGTAGCCTCATAAAAATAGTTTAGAAGTGTTTTCTCTACCCTTTTCCAGCAAATAGAATTAGTAACACTTTCTATATTATATAGCTGTTTTGAGAATTGAGTAAAATTATATTAAAAATCTTTAAAACATATATGTGGTATACATAAATAGATAAAATATTATTTTATCTTTCTCTTAATATTACATTAGTATACCACATAAACATCTATTAAATGAAATTCTATATTCTGACATTTCTAAGCTGTGGCAACATCATTTATTTATCTGACATACCTAATTGGAAGACAGTATATTTAGCTCCAGGGTAATAAAAAAATAAATCAGATATGGTCTACTTTTTATAGAACTTTCTTACAATTATGAGGAGACACATCATGAAATCCAAAGTTCATTCTGAAATATCAGATATATCTCCAATATGGTTTTGTATTAATATTTAAATGTATTCTAGTTTCTGAGATTGGTGGTTCATGTATGGGGGAATTTATAACAATTATCCACCAACACATTATTATACTCATTCGTACTTCTCCCTTCCCTTGATCTTGTTGGCAAGAAGGATTTTTCCTAGTCGTATGGCTAAAATATGTGTATTTGATGATATACATGCCTTCTGAAAATATTCTGGGGTCATATTTATTCTTTCAAGAAGATGATGCTTAAAGTAGAACTTTATTTGAAAGCCAATAAACCTACCAATTTTGAATGCAAGTCACCCACATTTCTATAAAATAAAAATTATTTTGTTAGAGATTGTGCAGTAAATTTCAGTGTTATGGGAGTAATTTTCACAGTTATGGGAGGAGAGGATTGTGTTTGCACCTAAGCATCTGAAATGTACATATATATTTACTAATTTGAAGTTATTTCTTTCTTTATCTAAAGACAATTTTGTGTCAGCCAATAATCTGGGTTTTTGTTTTGTTTTGCTTTTACTTGACTAAAGTCACAATTCTTGTCCAAATGTGGGGATATCTGAAAAAGAAGGAAGGTACCTGGCAAAGAGCCAGTGGGTGGTCTTCCTTTTCCATGCGGAGAAGCCAATATCAGGACAACTCAACCAATAATTTACCAAGTGCTACCTAAAGCAAAAGTTAAAAATATACACATTTAATCTTGATTCTATGTTTCTGTATCTTGATTTTTATTTATTTCCCAATAAATTTTTTATTAAAAACTTTAAATCAACTCTGTCTTCCCTATCTGAAGACAGATAGGGGAGTCAGTATCCCATGGTCAAATACAGAGGCACTAGTGGGCCAGCACTATTAGCTCCTGAGCTTGGAGTGGATCCATAGGACTGAGAGCTAAAATATAAGACTTTTTTTTTTTTTTTAAAGATTTTTAATTACTTATTTGAGAGAGAGTGAGAGAGAGTGAGAGAGAGAGCATGATCTAGGGGAGAGGCAGACAGAGAGAGAGAAGCAGATTCCCGCTGAACAGGGAGCCGGATGTGGGGCTCGATCTGGAGATCCTGGGATCAAGACCTCAGCTGGAGGCAGAAGCTTCACCGACTGAGCCACCCAGGTGCCCCTAAAATATGAGACTTAAGACACTGTCACTATCAGGGGTGGATATCAGCCATTCCTATCAGCCATTCCTTGCCACAAAGGAGATTAACTAAACCTCTGACCCCTTTTCTTCACTTTTCCTAATACCCTATATTGTAACCATGTTTGAAGTAAAGATCTTCCAGATCTACTGGGGATCTGGGCTACTCGTAATTCAGTTTATTCATGTTAATATAACAGCTGTTATTAGGTAAAACCCTTGGCTTTGTGGTATTTTGAAGCTCTCCAGATGTCTAAGGACTCCTACTCTTAGTACTTTATCTCTATACTTTTCATGGGCCCTTTCTTTCCCTATAGAAATGTCACATACGGGAATGATTTGCCCCATGTCCCACAGAAGTGTCCTACAAATATTTACTGAATACCAAGACTATGGAGTGCTTAGGGCACAAGGCAAGCAAAAACATTCACTCTACCCGTTCTCCTGAGGCTTTCAGTCTGATGTGGAGACAGATGTTAATGAAATAGTCATGTAAAATCATAACTACAAAGCAGATGGGGTCCTGAAGGGAAAAAACCCACTCCTATGAGACCTTATCCTTGAAACCTGTTGGAGATAAAAGGTCTTTTCAAGGACTTCTTCCACAGTCATGATCTTATCTCAATTTATCTTACAAAACTGAGAACTTTTCAGAATATTGTATTTCTCATATCAAGTTTTGAGATCAACTGTTGAGATGGTCAAGTGTATGAGAATTCAGTGAGAACTGCAACAATCAATACATTTCTGAGCTTTCTTTC
The DNA here is from genome assembly GCF_963455335.1 of Martes martes. NCBI lineage: Eukaryota > Metazoa > Chordata > Mammalia > Carnivora > Mustelidae > Martes > Martes martes. The sequence continues at coordinate 12,771,330 of NC_137893.1, forward strand.
ACTGTTAGAAGAGGCCAAAGAATTCTTAGGATACTAGACTAGAGAGGGAAGCATGAGAGAAAGAACAGGTTTAAAAAAGTGAGAGGATGTGGAAATGTTTTGCAGGCAGATAGATTTGATCTTTGACTGGTTTGTCCTCTGTATCTTAATTGGTAATGTGCACAATATGTATATTGATATATTCCTTCATTTCTACTGCTTGTATCAGATTATATATACACTATATCTCATTCATCTTTCTAGACTGCTGGGCATTCTTTTGGAAGATCTCTTAGGCACAGGGTCATAATGTTTGATTTAATTTTTCTGCTCTCATTACCTGAAGCAGGTTCCTTTGACTCTGCTCAGTTTCTACATCTCTAAAACAAGCTGATCATACTCCAAGGGTTTGTTTTTATGATCAAAATGAAATCAGATTAACTGTAAAGAGTATGTAAGTATAAGTGATATGATTATAAGCCACGGAGGAGGGTGAACTTCCTTCTTAATGTCAGAGGAAATGTCAAGGTGACGTGGCAGTGGCCATCTGTGGCGCAGAGTCAGAAACAGGAACAGAAGATGAAGTTTTGGCTCCTTAGAGGTTTCTGCTCCTTCTATATGTGCATGCATCCAGTGACACATCATTTTGGAAAGCATTTATTTAAATAATAATTCAGAAAAGCCTTATTAATTGGAACAAAGCCTAACAGGGATCGGATTTAACACAAAATACCTTTGCCTAATTGATGTAATAATACAGACACATAACAAAGAAAAATGTTCCTAATATTCACTAGAATAGACCTCTCTAGCCCCTGAAAACATTTTGGAGGCATAATTTATGTAACGTTAGTTTCAAATACTATCTGTTCCTTAGATTCTCTATTCTTTAAGCTCTGTAAGATCTGTGTGGTTTGTATTGATTTGTTGTCATAAAGCAAACAAAATATAACTTAAGGTAGTTTAAATAATCTTTGCAATGTAGTAGAACAATGTTATTTGTACATTTAGAAGTTAATATAGTAATTAATTTATTGATCATTTGAAAATAAGGAACTAAGTAGGTAGGGGATTGGGGGACAGGGTGAATGCAGAATGCCATTCACTGAGATGAGGATGAACAACACATTTTTTAGGAAAGATGGTAAGCTCATTTTTTTTGCACATTTAGGATAAACTCTAGAACTTGGAAATGTGGGATGGCCAGTAGGTAATCTAAGTGATATCTCTGGAGCTCAGAATGTAATTCTGGCTTGAAATATGGATTTGAGATCCATTGGCATTGGTGACAGTTAACTAAAATGTAATATGAGAAAGTAAGCACATGAACAGGGCTTCAGGAAACACCAATATTTAAGAGACTAAAGGAGACAAGGGGGAGTCAGAAGTCTGAGGAGAGATGACAGGGAGGTGGAAAGAAGACTGGGAGGAAGTCAAGTCCTGAAAACCAAGGGAGGGGAAATATTGAGACAACATCCTGTGCTGGGGGGAGATCAGTAAAAAAGGGCTGAAAATACCCATTGAATTCAGCAAAAAAAGAAAGAAAGAAAAAAAAAGCCCGTTGTTTTTTTTTTTTGTGTGTGTGAATATCTCAATACAACTGTGTCTTAGGTTCACTTTCAGGGCTTTGAGAATCAAGTGCATGGTGAGAACTGGAGCAGTAAGAGGAAATTTCTCTTAAGAAGCTTGCCTGAAGGCTAAAAAACAAGCAGTGACTAAGTAGGGTTTTAGCGGAAGGGATTTTTTTAGAGGTAGGTGGGATTTACACATTGTTATGCATTTAGAGGAAAGAAAGTAAAAAGTTTCTCCGAAGATACAAGAGAGATAGGGGATGATAAATGTGCTTTTTTTTTTTTTTTTTTTTAAGAACTAGGAGGGGGTGGCTCCCAAAGATGGTGTAGGGATTGGTCTTCAATAAGATGAGAAAGGCAGCAAGTATGTAAGAATGGTCTCTGTGGTTTCACTTACTTGTGGAGCATAAGGAATAACACAGAGGACATTGGGAGATGGAGAGGAGAAGTGAGTTGGGGGAAATTGGAGGGGGAGACAACCATGAGAGACTGTGGACTCTGAGAGACAAACTGAGGGTTTTGGAGGGGAGGGGGGTGGGGGGTTGGGTGAGCCTGGTGGTGGGTATTAAGGAGGGCACGTATTGCATGGAGCACTGGGTGTGGTGTATAAACGATGAATTCTGGAACACTGAAAAGAAAAAAAAGAAAAGAATGGTCTCTAACTCCTTTGGAACACAAGAGGTGAGGTGGCTGAATGGGAGATGGAAAAGAAGGAAGGATGTATTGGTTGGGAAAGTAGAAATAACTGTTGTTTTCTTCTGTCAGTCAAGCAATCATTAAGCACATGTCCTGAGCTCCTGTTACATTTTCAGCACCATAATAAGCAAAATAAATATGATCCCTGTCTCCACTGGAGGGGGGTGTAGGCAGACATGAATTTTTTATTGTTTTTGTTTTGTATTTTTCCAAGAGAGGGTCTGTAGCTTCATAATATTTTCAAAAGCATTCAGGAAGACCCATAAGCTGGGTAGTACACATTAAAATTAAAATTCTAAAAATGGTCTATTTTTTATCTTCACTTTAAAATATTGCGATATAATTGACATAATATTTTATTAGTTTCAGGTGTACAACTTAATGATTTGATATACATATGTATTGTAAAATGATCACCACACTGAGTCTGGCTAATATTTATCACCACACATAGTTACAAATTCTTTCTTTCTTGTGATGAGAACTTCTAAGATCTACCTTCTTAGCAATTTTCAAATATTCAGTACAGTATATTACTTATAGTCACCCTCCTATACATTACATTCCCAGAACTGATTTATATCATAAATGGAAGTTTGTATCTTTTGACCACTTTCACCCATTTTGCTGCCACTCCCCCTCACTTCTGGCAACCACCCATTTGTTTTTTATTTATTTTTAAAATTAAATTAAATTAAATTTTTTTCAGTGTTCCAAGATTCATTGTTTATGCACCACACCCACACCCCTCCCCTCCCAAACCCTCAGTTTGTTACTCAGAGTCCACAGTCTCTCATGGTTCGTCTCCCTCTCTGATTTCCCCCAACTCACTTCTCCTCTCCATCTCCCAATGTCCTCCATGTTATTCCTTATGTTCCACAAGTAAGTAAAACCATATGATAATTGACTTTCTCTGCTTGACTTATTTCACTAGCATAATCTCTTCCAATACCGTCCATGTTGATACAAAAGTTGGGTATTCGTCCTTTCTGATGGAGGCATAATACTCCATCGTATATATGGACCATATTTTCCTTATCCATTCGTCTGTTGAAGGACATCTTGGTTCTTTCCATAGTTTGGTGACTGTGGCCATTGCTGCTATGAACACTGGGGTACATATGGCCCTTCTTTTCACTACATCTGTATCATCTGTTCTTTATATCTGTGAGATCGTGTTTTTTGTTTTCATTTTTGTTCCTTTTTAAAGATTCCCCGTATAAGTGAGATCATACTGTATTTGTCTTTCTCTGTCTGACTTATTTCACTTAGCAAAATGCCTGTGAAGTCTATTCTTATTGTCATATATGACAGGATTTCCTTCTTTTTTGCAACTAATATTCCATCATGTGTGAATGTGTGTGTGTCTGTGTGTGTGCATGTGCATGTGCCACATTTTCATTATCTATTCATCAATGGACACTTAGGTCTTGGCTATTGTAAAAAAGGCTGCAATGAATATAGGGTGCAGAAAACTTTTCCAGTTAGTGTCTTATTTCCTTCAGGTAAATACCCAGGGTAGAATTACTCAATCATATGATAGGTGTGTTTTTAATTTTTTGAGGAAACTCCATAACTGTTTTCCATAGAACAGACATTAATTTTAATCATACAAATAAATACACATTTTTGGTATTGATAAGAGCCCTGAACAAGAGGGTATTGGAATTCTGGGTATTTTGACTCAATAAGAGAGCTGAGGGAAGCTTACTTGACAGATTTTTGGAAAATAGGGAGAGAACACTAGATACATAATATTTAATAAATGTTAGTTTTTCTTTTTCTTGTTGAAAATCATATCATTTGGAAGAGATGGTATGTTTTAGCATATATTAATCTTCACCATATGTCCCTTTACAAAATTTCCCTCGTCTAAGATGACTTGACATACTTGTAAGGGAGTTCCTTTTTTTTTTTTTTAATATTTATTTATTTATTTGACAGACAGAGATCACAAGTAGGCAGAGAGGTAGGCAGAGAGAGAGGAGGAAGCAGGCTCCACACTGAGCAGAGAGCCCAATGTGGGGCTCGATCCCAGGACGACGGGACCATGACCCAAGCCGAAGGCAGAGGCTTTAACCCACTGAGCCACCCAGGTGCCCCCCCATTTTTTAAAAAATAAATGTACATGTTTATACTTCCAAAATGAGAACCATGAAGGACTGCATAATCCATTTTTAATGGGCTGTCCCTGTGTTCCTAGCTTGAGGATATCACAATGAACCTTAAGTTGAAAAATATTCTTATTTTGTAAGACTGACAACATATTAAATATGCAAAAATATTACCACATTATGGATAATGTACAAATTAAAAGTATATATTACCATCCCATGTATTGCAGTAAGGGTTGGTGTATATATAATTCCTTTAGTGCCCTTTCTCAGGAAATCTGAAATTAATATGTAGTAGGAGGCTGACTTCTAGATAAGGGATAAGTTTTTTAAAAAATGAATTAAGTGGTAAAATTTTAAAATTTGGACATTCGTTAGATATTTCAGGAAGGAATATAAGCGCATTTATTATACCTTGGACTCTTCTCATTCTGTTCTTATTTCTTTCCATAATCACCATGTTTTCTTTTTTTTTTAAAATTCAACTATAATTAATATACAATTTTATATTAATTTTAGTGTACAATATAGTGATTCAGTAATTCTATACATTTTTTAGTGCTCATCATGGAAAGTTCACTCTTAATAACCCTTTACCTATTTCACCCTTCCCCCCAGCTATCTCTTCCCTGGCAAACAGTTTGTCTGTTCTCTACATTTTGGGGGTGGTACCTCTTTTTTCTTTCTTTCTTTGTTTTGTTTTTTAAATTCCACATATGAGTAAAATCATATGGTATTTGTCTTTTTCTGACTGACTTATTTTGCTTAGCATTATACTCTTTAGCTTTATACATGTCATTGCAAAATTTTATATACATATATAATTTATATATATAATATACATATAAAATTTATATATGTATAATTTATATATACCACCACCTCTTTGTGTGTATACATATCATATATATATATATATATACACACACACACACACATAAATATATATATATTATCTATTCCTTATCACCTCTGAGATATTTATATAGCTCTATATAGGTCTATATATCTCACCAGTTCCTTATGTTGATGGACACATAGTGAAATTGCTGAATCATAAGGCAGTTCTAATTTTAATTTTTTGAGGAAACTTCATACTGTTTTCCAGAGTGGTTGCACCAGTTTGCATTCCCACCAACAGTGTAAGAGGGTTTCCTCCACATCCTTTCCATCATGTGTTGTTTCCTATGTTGTTGATTTTAACCATTCTGACAAGTGTGGAGTCAAATCTCATTGTATTTTTGAACTCCTTTAGTTCTTGTTTGTCTGGGAAACTCTTTATCTCTCCTATTATCCTGAATGATAGCCTTGCTGGATAGAGTATTCTTGCTGCAGCTTTTTTCCCATTTGGCATTTTGAATATATCATGCCACACCCTTCTGTCTTGCCAAATTTATGTTGAGAAATCTCCAGCTAGCCTAATGGGTTTTCCCTTGTAAGGTAAGGACTTCCTTTGTCTTTCTGCTTTTAAGAATTTTTCTTTAACACTATATTTTTCAAATTTAATTACAATATGTCTTGGTGTTGGTCTGCTTTTGTTGATTTTGGTGGGAGTTCTCTGTGCCTCCTGGAACTGGATGTCTATTTCCTTTCCCAGATTAGGAACATTTTGTTTCTTGAAATAAATATTATTCCCCCTTTACTCTGTCTTCTTCTTCTGGGACTCCTATAATATAATTGTTATTATGCTTGATGGAATCATTGCATTCCCCAAGTCTATTCTTGTGTTGTATAATTCTTCTTTCTTTCTTTTGTTCAGCTTCATTGTTTTCCATTATTTTCCTTCTACATCACTTGTTTCTCTGCTTCTTCCAGCTTGCTGTTCATTGCCTCTTTTCAATCACTTTTATTGCATTCTTCATCTCAGAGTGATTCTTTTTTAACTCTTTTATTTCTGTGGTAAGGGTCTCACTGATGTCTTCTCTTCTATTTTCAAGCCCAGTGAGTATCCCTATGATTGTCATTTTAAATTCTTTATCAGGCACGTTACTTATATCTGTTTTTCTTAGATCTCTGGCCATGGACTTATTTCGTCCTTTCATTTGGGATAAATTCCTCCATCTTGGCATTCTGTCTATGTTCCTGCCTTCTACTGTGTGTTAGAAAAGCCAGTTATATCTCCTGGTCCTAAAAGTAATGGCCTTATAAAGAAGAGGTCAAGTAATATCCAGGGCCTGGTGCTTTAGGGAGTTTCTCCCGTGTGTGCTGTGTGCACTCTGCTATTGTGTTCTTCCTGCTCTATCTTTCAGACCAGTCATCTGCAGAGGCTCTCCTTGCCTGCTGTGGGCAGTGTTAGGTCCTTGGCCAGATTGTGGTGAGTTTTCAATAGGTGAGCTTTGGTCTGCTTGTGAAATGACCACCAGAACTGAGGCCCTGCAGAACTCTCTGGTTGAAATATGTGGTATGGGCAGAGGTTTGTACTGGTTTTCTGGGGGACTGTTGTACTGGGACTGAAGCAAACTTGACCGAGAAGGGCAGTCTCACCAGAATGCAGGGAGGTAGGGGTTAGTGTAAGCAAGTTAGGCCACCAGTGTTGGTGCTTTGTTCCTTCCTGCAGGTGGCTCTGTGTTCATGCTGAGGGGTGGGGAAGGGAAATGGTGTCAGCTATTTGTTCCGAGTATGGTATCTCCACGAATGTTGTTTCTCAAAGACGTACTCTGAGAAGACAAATATTCTCCCTTCTGTGTGCCCCAGGCCTTCTCCCAGATCACTGTTTCCATGCTGTCTACCACTGAGTTATCTGCCTACCCTCCCGTAGGAGCTGTGCAATGCCCTCTGGGCTCTATCCCAGCCAAACCCTCTGACTTTTAAAACTCCAGGCTTTAAGCCTCACAAGAACTCACAAAATTTAGTTCTTGTTTTTCCAAGCCAGTGGCTTTGGGGAAATGTTCTCCTTGTGCATTCCCCTGTGTGATCCTCTCTCTCTCACCCTTCTCCTCAACCATGGCTCCTTCCCCTCCATAGCACCCATGATCCTTTTCTCCCCTAAACCACATCTCTGCACTTCCTACCTTCTTCAATGTGGCCTCTTCTCTCCAGTTAGTTGTGGAGTTTGGTCTGCCTGTCCGCAGGTCAATTTCCGGGGTCTTTAGGATGATTCGATAGTTATATAGTGTTCATGGTATGAAATGAGTCTAGGGTTTTCCTACTCTGCTGCCATCCTCCTCTCCTTACTATTTGACCTTCCTGAGTTTTACATTTGTCTCTCATAAAATGGGTTCATTATAAGGGTAACATGAGCACATGTGAAAGAACTTAAGAATAGACCTAATGGGTGTTCCATAGTATTCATCCACCTACTTCTACCTTGCATGTAAGTGCTTTCCTGAGAGGAGCTGATAAAGTTTGGTGTGTTGATTCTGAGAGTTTTCTGACAGATGGATGCCACAAGAATCTCTGAGTCTTAGTTTCCTGACTGCAAAGAAGTGAGGGGATTGCCCTGCATTGTTGGACTATAACTGCAGGTCATTTTTTTTTTTTTTGTTTACTCTAAAATATTAGGGTTTAAGGAATTGAAGGAAACAAATTTGGATGAGAAGGTGAGGAAGGGGATTCTCAGTAAAGGTGCAGTGTATATTAAAATATCTAGGGAGAAGCACAAAGGTGGGGGGCTTGGTGATTGTCATGGAAATGGAGAAATGCCTGGTGAGGAATGCACAATAGAAAAGTACCAAGGGGGTAAACGAGATAGGAGTCCAAATAGTTGAAAGGCAAGTGTGATGAACCAGGCTATTTAGCTATAGCTTTTTTTTTTTTTTTTCTTCCTCCTAAGAAAGACACCCGACTGAGTAAGCAATGACATAGAGAGAGTTGAGCAGACAGCCAGGGCACCAACCTTCTCACCTATTTTCCCATAATCTAAAATAGACTATTTTAGACATAGCAGACTGATTCTGTCTAGAAATGCAGATGAAGATTTGTTTCCTTTTCTGAATTGAAGGTACGGTTGGAAATTTCCCACGTTAATGTTATGAACCAGGTGTGGTGGTAAGAAGTCAGTAGAGAGCCAAGGGTAAGTAATGTCTATGGATTTGGTCACCTTTGCCTCCTGTTTTTCAGGATCTCTTGCTTCTGATCAATTTAAAAAAAATTTATTTTATAATTAACTTTTAGTTAATTAATTTTTAAAGGTTTTATTTGGCAGAGAGGAAGAAAGAGAGTGAACACAAGCAGGAGGAGTGACAGGCAGAGGGAGAGGGAGAATCAGGCTCCCTGCTGAGAAAAGAGTCCAACTGGGGCTCAATCCCAGGGTCCTAGGATCATGACCTGGGCCAAAGGCAGATGCTTAACTGGCTGGAGACACCCAGGCACCCCCTGATTCAAATTTTTATGATACCAGATTAGGAAACTCCTAATATATACAAACTTTTGTTTAAGATATCTAAATAGTGATTCATTCTTTTATTCACCTATTAAGTGTTTGCAAATGTCCTAGATATTGAGTTAAGACTTGGGAATACAATGGCGCATGAGATGCCAACCTTCACCTCAAGATATTCTGAGTCTGAGGGATGACAAGCTTATACATGTACATGTTCCTAAGACACTGTGGGCAGCGCTGTCATACAACTGTATTCAAAATCTGAAGGGGACTTAAGAAGCATTACTAAAGCTGTTAGATGGTGCTCAACAATGCCTCACTGAAGAAAATAACTATGCATTTTGAAGGTGATCTATGTATCTGGGTGCTGCAAAGTCAATAAACATGAAAATAAATGTATAAGGGAAAAGATAGGACACAAATAATTCTTAAGCATCTGCTTAAGTGCCTGACACTACCCGGGTAAATTTATGGAAATCATGCCACCTCATTCTCACAAACACTCTGGGTCCCCAGTTATATTATAGTTACTTTACAGGTGAAAATACTTTAAAGTCTTGAGAAAAAGTATTTCCCCAAGTTCCACAGCACGTTGGAGGCAGAAGTAGGATTTCAATATGCGTCCACAGTCCTTCTACCACATCATGTGGTTACAACTCAATGAGACAAATAAAGGCTTGGGTGAAAGAGGAAGTGGGAACTCTTGGTTTTGCTGCCTCGGTGGAAATGAGTATGTGACTCAGAGATTTCAGACAGTGGGACCCAGTGGTTTGGGTTGTCCAGGTCTGTAAATATTTCGGTTACTGAATTCAGGATGCTAACTCAACAACAGAAGCTGGCTGCCAGCCAGAAACTGGAATAAACTGTTTTGAGTTTGTATGTAGACATGCATATGGGAACAAGGAAGCCTCTCTGGTTGATTTTCACAGAAAACCAAGTACAGTTGAATCTCATTTATTTGGAAGTTTCATTAGAAACTCACACATCTAGCACTCATCAAGGAATCAGTAAACCAGTAAAACTCTATGAATGCACAAATGGATGTCATGAACAACAAATAATAAATCTCATGGATTGTAGCTTTTATTCCATTCAAGATGTCCTTAAGCCCCCAACCTATTCATGATTACATATCTGGTTTCAAATCTAGTTGGAGGATAAAAGTAATGCCTGATAAGAAAGGATTAGACAAAAACGGAAAAAGCAGATTCAGGGACCCAAAGATCTCAGCCTCCATTCTGATGAGGGTCAAAGTGGATCCTGGAAATTACCCTTGTAATGTGCCCATGCAAGAAAACAGATGTTTTCAGTGTTGACCCAGAGTCATCAGTAAAAGATTAAACTAATTTCAGGTTATTTTTCTATGTGTGTAGGGGATATATACTACATTTGTAATACAGTCATCTAAGATAACTAACATGAAAAAGGTATCATTGTTTGAAAGGATAAGAAATCAGCCATCTGGAAAACTTATTAATTATACAAAGTGATGTATATTCAGATGATTTTAGATAATCTGGTACCTTATTTATTTATGAACTCCAACTTCCAACTCTACCTTTCACTGGGATGGGGCAGGAGGACCAGATATAGATCCTCCTGTTGGCCCAGAGGAGAGAGGGAAGAAACCCCACCATCCCAGGGATCCATTATGCTCACTCTGGTTTTGCTCTGGAGGGGGAATCTCTCTAATCGGTCCACATTCCCTCTCTTAATCTTAGATCTGTGGACTTGGGAAGTGGGGACAAAGGCCTTTGCCCATGCCATTTGGAGGTGGTATACTCTTCCCCTCAACACACCCACATGGACACTCACACTTCTTTGTACCAGGTCCTCATTGCGAATGTCACAACAGTAACTAAAAATAATTTTGAAGTGTGTGTTAAGTAATCATACTGACAGCCTTTTGTTTTACTTCCTTATTCTTGCCCTATTTCAATTGTGCTAAAAGTGCCAAAGTGTCTGATAAAAATTCAAAAGAAACCTGACATGCAAGGGAGAAAAAAAGAATAAAAGGAAAGGGCTCAGATAATTTGCAAAATAGATAATGAGTCTTTACAGGATTGAGTCAAATGTACTGCTTTTTAGTTGAGGTTTGAAATGTTAAATAGTTTTTTTTCCTCTTTCTCCGTAAGAGAAATGCTGACCCCAAATTTCACAAAGCTGTTAAATGTTTTTTACAGAAGTTGTAAGTCCAAACCTAAGAAATAGGTTTGCTGCCTGTGACCTGATTGTGACCTTATCTTGTCAATGGCATTGAAAGACTCATGTCACTTCTACTATTCCCTTTTATTGACAGGATGCTACTGTTGTCCAATCAGGAGAAACCATCATTTCCTAATTATAGTATAGATCTCAGGAAGAAATTTGCAAACACTTGTAAAGATGCTACCCAAATACAGTTCGTGTTTGTCAGAGTTTTATGCCCTGTACATCCTTGGTAGTCTAAGGAAACCTGTGGACCCCTTTTCAGAATGTTTTTAAATGTATAAAACAAGATACAAGTGACTACAAGGGAGCCAAATATATAAAAATATAATTATAAAATGTGATGTAGTAATAATATGTGTTTTTTAAATCAGTGCATTAATTAACATAATCTAGCAGCAGAAAGTGTAGTGACATTTGAAGGTGATGATGAGGGTAAGTGATATTTTTGGATAGCTGCAAGAACCCAAATGGGAGATGAGCGTACCTGGCATTTGTACGGGAAACAAATTCACAGATACTGCTAAATACTTCCATGGTTTATTGCCAATATTTGTATTTGAAGGAAATGTTAAATTTCAGTTAGAGAGCAGTGAAAATGAAGATCAGTGAAAATGAAGATCAGTTTTCCCCCATCTAAGTGCATAGACTCCCTGAAATCTGTTCCCAATTCTCCTGGAGTGTCTTTGAGCCCTAAGTTAAGAACCCCTAGCATATATAAGTCATCTTCACAGGCTTATGAGCATGGTTGAGGTAAATTAAATTTCTTCAAATACTTATTTGTGCCTAATTCCAAATGCAATAATGAACATTTATATTTTTAATTCTCAAGTGGAAATGTCATATTTCACTTGTTTATTCATATTCTTACTTAGAATCTGCCTTGTCTATGAAATGATTTGAGGGAAGTTGCATAAATGTATACAGCAAAGTAGAATGAAATTTAAGTAAGCGGATGAGAAAGAAGGAACAGAAGAAAAGGTTAGTGTGAAAAGTTAGAGGTGTCTTTGAGTGACGTTAATACACAAAGTGTATGTGGGAAGGCTCTAGATCTTTACTAGAGTACAATGACGTATTGATCTAAGTTTTATGATATGCAATGCACGGGGTAAGAAACTAGTTATAGATTCATGGTCACATCTCCTATAAAATCAAATGAGATGCCCAGATTTTTGTCTACTGAAACTGGAGAGAAATTTCTTCCATAGATCTTGCCTCATAATGACTATCTTAGTCAGCTCAAGCTGCTAAGGCAAAACACAATAGTCTGGGTGTCTTAAACAACAGAAATTTATTTCTCACAGTTTTGGAGGTTGGGAGTTCCAGATCAGGGTGTTGAGATGGTCAGGTTCTGGTGAGACCTGTCTTTCCAGCTTTCATAGGGTCATCTTCCTGCTGTGTCTTCACAGGGAGAAGATAATGCTCTCTCTCTCATCTCTAACTTTCTAAGGGCACTAAGCCCATAAGAGGTCTCCACCTGCTGGCTCAATTACCTCTGAGAGGCCCTTCTGGAAATACCCTTATATTGGAGGGTTAGGGCCTTAACTTACGATTTTGGGGACAACCCAATTCAGTCCATAGTAATGATATACTGTAATGAAATTAATAGTATGTTTATAAGCTTCCTCTGTTTCATTGCGCTATCTCTTATAATTTCTCAGTGTAATCAATGACATATGTGTCTGCTAGCCCAGCTTTACATAGAAATGGGTTCAAAATTATGTAGTATAATTTTAAAAATCTTTTTGAAGGTACAAAGTATTATTATTTTTTAAAGTACCACCTTGTTGGAGGTACTTACTCTTGAAATATAAACTAGTGATCATTAATTTTTACATGTCATGGACCAATTTGAGACTCTGATGAAAGCTATAAATGCAGATTAAGTTAAATTCTATATATATTAAATTCTGTATACAATTTTAGGGAATCATGGACCTCTTAAAGTCTCAGCACTCTGAGTAGTAAATAGCTCTGGGATATAGAGTAATGGATATGCCTTTAAATATATTATATAAGTATTGCTTATTCTAACTGAGTGTTTGACATGGACTGAGAGCCAGCCAGTTGGATTTCATACTCCTGGCAAACATGGGAATACAGCTCTTCTATGCTGGAAATTAAACAAATGCTTTACTAGCTTAGAGAACAGGAAACCTGCAGGCATACTTAACAATGTACAATGCTAATATTTCAAGATTGGAGGGATGCCTGGATCATACAGCCTCAAATCTTGTGCCTGACATTCTCATGCCCTTTGGAGGACATCACAAATCCCTGACCGCCACTATTGCAAGGCCCCAGGAGATGACCAAACCAATGTGGGCACAGCATCTAGACATTGCCCTCCTCAACCTCCACCCCGCCACCCCATCCTTTGACATAGTCCAGCTAAGACCAAGTTGCCATGTGAGGAATTGGATAGCCAGGGTGGACCCAGACTTTGTGGGGCCTAAATCTTACACAGTTTGGAGAGTCTTCTTGGGGAAAATAATACAAAATTACAAAGAGAGAGAGTCATAAGAAACTTAATATTTAAAAGTTATGACAGAAATGAGAATAAATTTCAAAATTTAAAAAGCTGACAAAATACCAAAAGAATCACATTATCCAGAAAATAAGATAATTTTAAAATTAACTGCCTGACATATCTCTGAAATACATTCCCCTACATTTTTAGTTGTGTGATTTTTGGTTGCCTCTTTATATGACAATGATTTTATAAAGTCATTTTGTCTAAAGAACATAGAAAGATAATACAGTCTCGTCTAGCACAAGTTGATTGGATTTTTTTGTTGTTGTTGTTTTTATTGATTATTTAGAAAAAACTTCTGGCTTCCCATTTGATTACTGGTAATGTAAATTTTTAAGATTTTTCTCTCATGTTTCTTTCAACTGTGAGCTTTACATCTGGATGAATTCTTCACAAACTTCTTTCTGGTTCTGTGCATTAGAAGCCTTATTTTCCTCTACTATCCATTGACATAGGGAGATACTGGACTTGTTCATAAAGTAATATGAACTCTAACCCCACGCCAGCATGTCATCATGCCATGTGAATTGGCCAGTGGGAAGTAGAATGTTACTGGAAGTTATTACTATACTTGAATAGTTAGCAATATCTTAACTATATAAGGAAGAGAGTGAGAGCAACATAAGTGTATACCATTAAGTACAAAAATGATATGTCCATTTCTAGGAATGTCTGCAATCAGAACTGGTAGGCCACAGCTCACTCTCATGCAATTTCTTTTGTTTCCTCTTTCCCAACACACTCCAAAGACTGCCTCCAAGAGGTGGCAGCCATCTTTGTAGCACCTTCACAGAACCCTCTAGTAAATGTCCTTAAAATAAGGTGCCTGGGTGGCTCAGTCAGGTAAACATCTACCTTTGGCTCAGGTCATGATCTTAGGGACTTGGAACCTAGCCCCGAGTCAGGCTCCCTGCTTATCTGGTAGTCTGCTTCTTCTTCTCCCCCTGTCCCTACTACTCCACTCCACACCAGCTTGCACACTCTGTCTCTCTCTCAAATAAATAAATAAAATCTTAAAAAAAAAAAAGTTTCCTTAGAGTATAGGCTCAAGAGAGCAAGGCCAAGATAGAATGAAGAGGGAAATTTTTCCTACCATCTCAGAGTCCAAATCTTTCCAGGTTCTTTGACACTGGGAATGTCTTCTGGACATTTCTAGACTCTCTTCGGGAAAGACCCTATTCCCAATTGCAAGGGTATGATCTTACCATAGGTTCTAATAAGACAAATATCTCAGAACATACCTGCCTAAGATCAGCATGAGAAAAGGCCACTCGGGACGGTTTCAAATCCATTTCAATTCATAGATACAAGGGTATATAAGGCCATAGACACATGAACCACAATATGACTACAGTGATTTTATGTTGGAAAATTTAAACCTGATAGAACCATATGTTCATTTCGACTATGAAACTCAGTACAGCACACATGGAATATTTTAACTGATTAATGTAACTTTCTGGCAATTGCCCTAAGATAACTGGCTGCAAAATGTATACTTTGGAAAGTGACTGAGTTAACTTATTTTATAGATTTATTGATTACAAGCCAATTAAATGTGGAGCTAAGTCTAACAATGAGATTCACTTTGGGTTTAGAAAAGTTGGTCAACATCTCTTCTTTTCAGGGCTCGAGTATCAAGGCAACTTCTCCATTAAGGCCATTCCTACCTGGGAAAAATAAAACTATTGTTTTTGAATACAAGAATTCTATTTTTATTACCTACGGAAGGGGAGTGTTTACTGATTTCAACCAAAAGCAGAGTAAATTGCTGAGGCACATGAAATGTCTGCTTCTTCAAAGCCGATGGGAAGTATAATGTTTACTTATTGGAATATTTTTTGGATGGGAGGTATATACTTCGTTTGTTTGCTAAAGAAGAAAAAAATCCATTTCTCTTAATGTCTGCATTCAAATAAAAATAAAAATTTTCAGAGGCTCAGAATAAGTGAGAATACTCTTGATATAATGGTTTAACCTAAAATTTCCTCTTTTTTGGGCTTTATCCACAAAGAGGCTAACCCTGTCTTATATTTTTAATGGAGATGGACAGAAGCTGTCCTTTCTTTCTGGGAGGAGATGTGAAACACATAGTAGTATGAAAAATTCCTCCTTTGTGCATGAAACCTTAGAAAATGAACAGGAAGATGGTGGACTAGAAGTGGTAATATATCCACGTTACCTCCAGTTGGCTCATAATGGTTCTAAAAATGGGTTTTCATTGTCTGTGTACTAACCCAACGATGGATTTTATAGATTATTCAGGCATAGAATGTGTGAATTTTGGAAAAATAAATCAGAAGGGCATTGATTCGCAATTTCAAAAGAATTTTTTCCTTAAAGTCATAGCACCCGTTCTCTGAATGCAAGTATGCCCTGTGTCCAAGGTGAAACTGAAAGTGCAGACACGCCCACCCCACCCAGGCACTTCGCACCCCTTCCTTAGCCTCTCCCTCTACGCAGGCAGAACTGACACACGGTTGGCTGTAGAACAGATACTTGACTTCATGAAGCCCCTTGCTGGGAACTGACTGTTCAGGGTCTTAGGGGCTAACCCTTGACAACAGCATTTTAAGTCATGGATGATTCACAACCCTTCTGTGAAGGAAATAGCAGTATTTGCTGAGAGCTTCCCCAGCAGACAGAAATACAGGTGTCCTTTCTTCCTGTGATATCATGTGAGTGTGTGTGTGAGAGAGAGAGAGAGAGAGGATGGAGAGAAAGGGAAAGGCTGATGCTGGCAATCTAAATGGGAGCGCTCATGCTCCACTGAAAGGAGAAGAGACCCTGAACAGTATGTCACATTTTTTTTTTTTAAAGATTTTATTTATTTATTTGATAGACAGAGATCACAAGTAGGCAGAGAGGAGAGGCAGGTAGAGAGAGAGGAGGAAGCAGGCTCCCTACCTAGAGGCAGGTAGAGAGAGAGGAGGAAGCAGGCTCCCTGACGAGCAGAGAGCCCGATGTGGGGCTCGATCCCAGGACCGTGGGATCATGACCTGAGTTGAAGGCAGAGGCTTAACCCACTGAGCCACCCAGGCGCCCAGTATGTCACTTTTTAAAAAGATTTTATTTATTTATTTGAGAGAGAGAGAGAGAGAGAGAGAGAGAGAGAGGAGGGGCAGAGGGAGAGGGAGAAGCAGACCCCCCTGCTGAACAGAGAGCAGGAGGCAGGGCTCAATCCCAGAACCCTGAATGGATGGCAGACCCTTAAGGGACTGAGTCACTCGGGCACCCCCAGTATTTTGTTTTTTAAAGGAATTCTACTCTTCATTTCCTTTGCTTTCTTTTGAGTTTGTGTCCTTTTTTTCAGTTGAATTAACTGGGCATATTCCGAACAAATAAAAGTGTTGTCTTGATTTGAGATTCTAGAATTGATTATATAATAACTCATGAAGTGTTTGGGAAGTTAAAGTTAAGCTGCTGGCTTAGATTTAGACTGAGTTATTATGGAGAAGTTTTCTACAAACCAATTCTAAAAAGATATTTGGGGGACAATTTGAGAAACTGTTAAATCAAAGTGGTGTGTCTATGAAATATCATTGGAATGTATTTTTCTAATATGTCCTTACGTATTTTTAAGGAAATTATTTTATGGTTCTCCAAAATTGAGCCAGATGATCTTAAATCTTCTGTTTTCCTATTAGCAGTGAATTTGAGTTAAACAATTTTTGCATCTGCTGTTCATGGAACTCTTTCCCTAAAAGAACACAGAAGCATTAAACAATGAAATATTTGAGATAGCCCTAATCATTGAGCCTTAAAAGCGTTATTGGTCTTGTTCTCAAAAGCACTTCTGGGCTCTATATGCTGGTTTTCAAACACTGAAAATGTACATGTGGACGTTCAGATTTTTGGGCACCCTAGGACCTCCTGCCCAACAACTGAGATAAGAAGAGAATGTCTTCAGAGCATTACAGCTCATTAGGGTGCTGTCTAAAATCTCATACATGCCTGATAAAGTTAGCGGAATGTCAGGGCCTCTGCTGTGATTAAAGGATCAAAACATGAGTTGTCAAACAACTCAAATATTAGCTATACTCCACATCCATGCAGAGCTCTAAGAAGAGGCCTTGTAGACCCAAAGCTATATATATAGAATACTCCTGATTACATTACAAGTTTTACAAATGAATGGAAGAAAATGAAGCAGGAAATATACATTAAGAGTAGGTATCTCTGGACTTTGAGATGATGGGCGATTTTTGTTTTACTAACTCTGCTCTTGCATTTTTAAGTTTATAACAATGTAACTATGTATTTTTTTTTTAATGTCAAAAGCTTTACTTCTAAGAAGTGGAATAGATGCTATGGTTATTGGCAGAGCCAACTTTGGAGTAAGGACATGGTGAACACGGGTCCTGAATATAACTTGTCCCTTCCAGCACTCGATAGTAGGCACCGTTGTCAGGAGTGTCTATCATATTTGGGTTTAAAGCACATGCCCACAGTGGTGATCAGGAGGTTGCAAGAAGAACCAAACAACTAGAAATGTAGTGACTTTAGACCAACAGGGAAAAGAGGAAAGATTCACGGCGGAACAAACATTCAGTGTCTGCATGCTATCTAGTCTCGCCTCTCACCATTGAAAGTGGGGGATGGGTGGGTCCTGTCAGTCTTTCACCTTAATGTTTCTTTGCCCTTACCCCAAACCACAGATGCTAACATCCATGTAAGCAGCATTTTCTGTCAAATACTCATTTTGGTCAGAGAAAGATACAGAAGGAGAATTTTCTTACCTGGAGGAAGTTGACACAGATGAGTCTCCAGTCACTTGAGTGTCTAGAGAGGATAGTGCAGCTTTGGAGTGGGCTGATGAGACTGAAAGATGTGATTTTGGCCTCTGGGAGAAGCAGAGCAGGGAGTGGCAAAACTGAGAAGTGAATTCTGTTCTTAGAACTTTCTCCCGCCTTCCTTAAGTCCCATTCTAGAGCAGCTTCCTTCACTCCTCTCCATGTGTCTGGCCTCCCTGGTGGTCAAGGTCCCGGCAGTAACGCACCCTTGGAATTCCTCACCCTCAAGGCCTCCTTTCCTTCAGGTTACTCATCTTTCTTTTCTTTTTCTCCGTGCTTGCCTTCATCCTCATCAAATGTATACAGAGTTCACCTTATATCAAGGATCAAAACATGGAAAAGTCTGAGAGTCATGCAGTTTGCCTCCTTCACATAGCTAATAATTTGGAATAATTTGTAATTATTCAAATTATCCAAAATAATAGTATTTTGAGCCCTGTCAGGGTGGGAGTCTGCCAACATGATCTGCAATGTTAAGCTGCAGCCAACCCACTGCTAACGAGCACCTGCGTGTCAAAGTGGGTCGCCTCCCCGCTGGCCGAGCCAGAGAGCGGTGAGTGAGGAGCTGAACTGTTTCAGAAAGGACTCAGGCAGAATCAGGTGCACAGCCGGGGGTCCCAGAGCCCTGGGGAAGAGGGGCTAACCTTCTCTGCAATTACGGGTTAGACAATACACACTTGACTCAAGTCCGGACCCCCGAAAGGAGCTGGACTGGACGGAGAGCCCCGGGAACCCTCGTTAAAGCCAAGATGAATGAGGAAGTCTGACAGCATGGGAGGAGGCATAACTCTGGGCACAGATCTTCCCTGTTTTTACCCCTCTGTCGCCCTTCCTTCTTCTAGAGTGTCTGTAGGTTCCGAAGAGAGAGAGCTGTGGTCAAAGGAAGGCAGGTTTCACCGTGGGGAGTCCTCCTTAGAGTAATGGTCAGAAACAGGTGTGTGTGTGTGGGGGGGGGGGTGTTGCTGGCGGAGGTTGGGAGGCACACAGGATGCCGGCTAGAGCGGCAGATTTCACAGCCAAGGTCTTCAACTGTTAAATGGGAGGAAAGACAGGACCCCCTTCATAGGGTTGCTGTGGAAATGAAACGGTCAGTGTCTGTACAGCACTTAGCACGGGCTTGCACAAATCAAGTAATAATCAGAGCTCAATAAATGTTGGCTATCGTTATCTTCATCATTGTTTCTGTGATCTCTTCTACTTCTCCTCTACTTATTTTCAAGTGGTAATATAATTTGATTTTATGTGATCCAATTAAGTGAATTTTGGCAGTGTTTTTGTTTTTAAGCAGAGAAATTGCTTCTCGGGATGTATTTGAAAAGGGTTAGATTAAACCTTAAGTGAACTGAACTCGAGCAAAGTCTTAAAAACAATTGTGACATCTCAAAGTTGAATTTTTACCAAATAAAAAAATTGGGCACTGATGTCATTTTTGCTCTAGGAAGATTGTGAGAATAACTAATAACACTTGGTGGAGGTTAATATAGTATTGAAAGTAGTAATTTAAACAATTTTGAACTCATTTTCAAAGACGTAATTGGAATAATTTTCAAGAGACATCAGTCTTTATTTTTTGGGAAATTACAGTGATTAAATTAACTGCAGGCAGTCTCTCTTATTGTTATTTGATGATAATAGTCTGTTGTTGAGGATTGGTGGAAAAAAATGAACGATACGTGTTCTATAACGACTTCACAGCTGAAAAATTTTTCATCACCCTGGCTTGTGACAATTTATATGCTCAAGGCAGAAGTATCAAATGCAGCTTCCTTTACTGTATTTGGCCTGAAAATGAATCCAAACGGACAATGAGAATAATACATTTCCTAGGATTAAAATGTAGATTTTTCTTTTAAGGAAGTGAATAATATGCTAGTTTGAAAGAAAATGATACGCTTGCAGAACTCTGTGAGAGTTGAAAAAGGAGTTTTGTTCCTTCATTGGGTATTTTCAGGATTCTATCTGCTCCCTTATGGCATTGAACACTGGACAAGGACAGTAATATCATACCCATTGTTTAGGCATTTGAAATTACTCTTTTACTTTTAAATGAGGTGTTCAAATCACTGAGGGCTGGAAAATTGTGCATGGATGAAAATGTAAGTGGATCTTGATCTGTCATCTGAACTTGAGGCTCTCTGGATATGGCAAAATGGTTTTTATCAGTGGAAAATACCACTCTATTTTTTCAAGATCTTTCTGAACTCAAAATGACAGGCAGCATATCTGAGTGTGAGTACCTGGACATGGTGTGGTATTGTTTTTTTAATTTCAGTATTACTGTAAAAATTGTCTGACTTTTTATCAGTACCCTTGACTCACAGGTTGGAAAACCTGTTTATGCTCTTTCTGGCTGGAATGTCTACTTAAGAATCTATGCTATTGTTTGTGAATCAAGTTGTGTACACCGAGAGCCAAACTTTCTTGATTTTACCCTAAACTCAACAATAGTGGGTTTGTGAGGCCCAAGGGTAAGAAGAAAATGAAAAAGTTATAAATTTAATATGCTAAGCTGTCCTTGTACAAATGCTGATGACTATGCTATGAAACAATGCTGTTTTCATGCTTTGGGAAGTAGAAGGAATTGACAAAAAAATCTTCTTCAGCGGGGAAAAGAAGAGCTGGTGAATTACTGGTTGCAGCAAATGCAAAGACATAAACATGAACAAAAGCCAATTACTTGGCATTCAATACAGCTAACACTCATCCACTTTTATTTTGTTTCTGCTTTGATTATTGTAATTTCAAATCATTAAAGTTGGAAAATGTTTTGCTAAAGCATAGTATTTTACATTACCATATAATTTAACATACAACCAAAACTGTAAGGCGCAAAGTTTGGACAATGGAGAGTTGCAGGTTGTGGAAGAGAAAAAAATGTCTAGGTTTATTTGACTTGAAAACACAGGGCTTCTCCTTCAGTGTGATATTTACGGTATTTGTATGCTTAAATTTTGGTCACAGATATAGTCTTCTTGGTTCTATATACGTGGATAAATCTGCATTCAACAAGAAAATTGAGTAAATGAATCCATGTCAGAGTGTTTTGTAAATTGCAAACTGTGACAATAAATTTATTTTATGGGAGGCAATCCCTAAGTGTTATTGATTGAAAGACAATATTAATCCGAACTATTTTTTTTCTAGTGTTTAAAAAAAGAAAAGCATTCCCACTTCACGTGTGGGCATCTGCCAAAATTTTCACCTGAGTCTAATTATGAGGGAACAATTAGGTAAATTCAATTTGAGAGACATTATGCAAAAACCAAGTGGACTCTACAAAAACGTCAATTGTCCAAGACAAAAGGAACTATACACATGTGACAATATATGCAGTGGCGACCTTGAGTGAGTCCTGGATTTAAAATAAAATGTAATAAGTACTCAGGCTGAAAAGGACATTCCTAAGAAAACTGGGAAAATCTGAACTACACATTAGAGAATTATATCACTTCAAATTTCCTAAGTATGTTTATTATTGTGTAATTATGGTGGGATATTTTGGTACATACTGAAGTTTTTTTTTAAGTTCTTATTTAAATCCCAGTTAGTTAACACACAGTGTAATGTTAGTCTCAGGTGTACAACATAGTGATTCAACACTTCCGTACAGCACCCGGTGCTCATCACAAGTGCCCTTCTTAATCCCAATCATCTGTTTACCCCATTCCCTTGCCCCTCTCCCATCTAGTAACCATCAGGTTGTTCTCTGTAATTAAGAGTCTGTTTCTTGGTTTGCTTCTCTCTCTCTCTTTTATTTGCACCCCCCCGCCATCCATTTGCTTTATTAAATTCTACATATGAGTGAAATCATATGGCATTTGTTTTTCTCTGACTGACATATTTTGCTTAGCATTATACTCTGGCTCCATCCATCTTCACAAATGGTAAGATTTCATTATCTTTTATGGCTGAGTAATATCTCTTCATTATCCATTCATCTGTCTATGGGCACTTGGGCTATTTCCATAATTTGGCTATGGTAGATAATGCCGCCTCAACCATTGGAGTATATGTATCCCTTTGAATAAGTGTTTTTATATTCTTTGGATAAATACTTAGTGGTGTGATTGCTGGATCTTGGGGGTAATTCTATTTTTAACTTTTTGAGGAAATTTCATACTTTTTGCCAGAATGGCCGCACCAATTTGCATTCCCACCAACATTGCAAGAGGGCTCCTCTTTCTCCATATCCTTTCCAACACCTGTTATTTCTTGTGTTGTTGATTTTAGCCATTCTGACAGGTGTGAGATGATGTCCATACTAAAGTTTTTAGGGGTGAAACATCTTTAAAACTAATTCTCATGTGGTTTTGTAAAATATTTATATGTATAGACAGATAAAGCAAATGTGGCAAAATGGTAATAATTTAGGAATCTAGCGAAGGCTATCCAGGTGTTCATTTTTAAATGTTCCCACAGCACTTGCCTATAGTTATAAAAACTTTCAAAATGAAAATTTGGAGGAAAATTTTAAAAGTTAAAAAAACCCCAAATATTCAAAACAGATGAGTCATTATAAAACAGATCTTCTTAAAATGTATCTGTCATTTATAGATCATGTTTTTCTGCCATCTCATTTTACCGTGAGATATAAATACATAGGCTTAAAAAAGAAGAAACTTGCAGCAAAAACAGTGCTTGAAGGAAACTTATAGAATTGAATGCATATATTAGAAAAGAAGAAAAATCTAAAACCAATAATCTAAGTTTCCATCTTGGGAACTTAGAAAAAGAAGAACAAATTAAATCCAAAGTAAGAAGAAGAAAAGAAATAAGAATTAGAGCACAAATCAATGAAATGGAAAATAGGCAATCAATAGAGAAAATCAATGAAACCAAAAGCTGCTTCTTTAAAAAGACCAATAAAACCAGTAAATGTCTGGCCAGGTTAACTGAGAAAAAAAGAGAGATAATACAAGTTACTAATATCAGAAATGAAAGAGGTGACATCACTACAGCTTCCATGGAAATTAAAAGAATAATAAAGGAATACTGTAAATAGCTCTGTGCCCACAAATTTGACAATCTAGGTGAAATGGACCAATTCCTTGAAAGACACAATCTGCCAAAACTCACATGATAAGAAATAGATAATCTGAATATATCTATATCTATTAAAGAAATTGAATCAATAGTAAACAAACTTTCAAAAGAGAAAACACCTGTTCCAGATGGGTTCACTGGCAAAGTCTACCAAATATTTGAGGAAGAAATTATACCAATTCTCTACAAACTTTACAGAGGAAAGAAGAGAGATAGTATGTCTTAACGCAATCTGAGGTCAGCATTAGCCTTAGGCCAATACCAGACAAAGACATAAGAAAACTACAGACCAATATCTCTCATGAACATAGGTACAAAGTATTCTATAAAAATTAGTAAATCTAATCCAGAAAAGTATAAAAAGAATTATGTACCATAACCAAATGAGATTTATCTTAGTTATGTAAGGCTAATGCAATCCGTCACATCAACAGATATAAAAAGAATAATCACATGATCATATCAATAAATACAGAAAAAACATTTGACAAAAATCTAACTCCAGTTCATGTTAAGAACTCTTGGTAAACTAGAAAGAAAAGGGAACTATCTATTTATAGTTATATTGACAGGCTATTAATAAAGACTATCTACAAAAAGCCTGCAGCTAACACCATACTTAATGGTGTTAAGATCAGGTACAAGACAAGGAAGTTTCTCCTCATTACTTCTTTTCAACATCATGCTAGAAGTTCTAGCTAATGCAATAAAGCAAGAAAATAAATTAAAAGATAAAGATTGAGAGGAAGACATACAACTTTCTTTGTTCTCAAGTGCCTTGATCATCTACGTAGAAAGTCTGTAATACTGACCAAAAAAAAAAACAACAAAACCCAAAACAACAAAAACCTCCTGGAACTGATAACTGATTATAGCAAGGTTGTAGGACACAAGGTTAACATACAAAAGTCAATTGCTTTCCTATATCCAACAATAAGCAAGGGGAATTTGAAATGAAAAACACCAATTATCGTTTACCTTAGTCTCCCAGAAGTGAAATACTTAGGTATAAATATAACAAAAACATATACAAGACCTATATGAGGAAAACTACAAAATTCTGATGAATAAAATCAAAGAAGAACTGAATAACTAGAGAGATATTCCATGTTCATCGATAGGAAGACTCAATATTGTCAAGATGTCAATTCTTCCAAAATTGACCCATAGATTCAGTTCAATCCCAATTAATATATCAGCAATTTATTTTTTGGACATTGAAAAACAGATTTTAAAGTTTATATGGAGAGGGAAAAGACCCAGAATAGCCAAACAATATTGAAGGAGAAAAACAAAGTTGGAGGACAGACACTACCCAATTTCAAGACTTACTATACAGTTTCAGTAATCAAGACAGTGTCATATTGGTAAAAAATAAACAAGTAGGTCAATGGAGCAGAATAGAGAGCCCAGAAATAGACCCTCATAAATGCTGTCAATTGATCTTTGACAAGGGAGCAAAGGCAATACAATGGAGCAAAGATAGTCTCTTCAACAAATGGTGCTGGAACAACTGGACATCTACAGGCCAAAAAGTGAATCTAGACACAGACCATACACTCCTCACAAAAATGATGATCTCTACTTAAGGAAGTGATGGAGAAAATTATGTTTAAAAGAGGCATCATAGACCTATGTATAAAACACAGAACTGGAAAATAGTGTAGGAGAAAGTCTAGATGAACTTGAGTATGGTGATACTGTTTTAGATATAGCATCAGAAAACGTGATCCATGAAAGAAAACATTAATATGTTGATTTCATTAAAATTAAAACCTTCTCTACAAAAGGCAATATAAAGCATTTAGAAGACAAGTTACAGACTGGGAGAAAGTACTTGCAAAAGACACATGTGATAAAGGACTGTTATCCAAAATATACAATGAACTCCTAAAATTCAACAATAAGAAGATAAACAACATTATTAAAAATGGACTAAATACCTTGAGAAACACTTCATCAAAGATTTACAGGTGGCAAATAAACATATGAAATAAGCATGGAAAAATACTCCATATGTCATCAAGGAAATTAAATTAAAACAGAATTGTGATAACCTTAAAGACCTATTAGAATGACTGAAATCTGAGACACTGACAACACCAAATGCCAGTGAGGATGTAGAGAAACAGGAACTCTCATACATTGCTAATGGGAAATGCAAAATGGAATAACCACTTTGGAAGAAAACGGTGGTTTCTTAAAAAACGAAACTTAGGGGCGCCTGGGTGGCTCAGGGGGTTAAAGCCTCTGCCTTCGGCTCGGGTCATGATTCCAGGGTCCTGGGATCGAGCCCCACATCAGGCTCTCTGCTCTGCAGGGAGCCTACTTCCTCCTCTCTCTCTCTGCCTGCCTCTCTGCCTACTTGTGATCTCTGTCTGTCTAATAAATAAATTAAATCTTAAAACAAAACAAAACAAAAATAAACCCCAAACTAAACTTAGTTTTACCATGTAGCTAGCTCAGGAGTCATGCTTCTTGCTATTTACCCAAAGTAGTTGAAAACTTACATCCATATAAAAATCTGCACATGGATGTTTACAGCAGATTATTCATAATTGGTAAAACTTGAAAGCAACCAGATGTTCTTCAGTAGGTGAATGGATAAAGACATTGACACATCCAGACAATGGAATATTTAGTGCTAAAAAGAAATATGTTATCAAGCTATGACAAGACATAAAGGAAATTTTAATGCATATTACTAAGTGAAAGAAACCCATCTGAGAAGTCTACATACTGTATGATTCCAGCTATATGACATTTTGGAAAAGGCAAAACTATGGAGATAATAAAAAGTTCAGTGGTTGCTTGGGGTGGGAGAAATGAACATGCAGAGCACTGAGGATGTTTAGAGCAATCAATATACTATGATATTATATCACATGATATAATGATAGATGTATGTCACTGCACATTTTTTTCTATAAACATAAGATTTATAACACCAACAGTGAACTGTAAGGTATGTTATGGACTTTATCTAGTTATGATGTTTCAATGTAAATTCATCCTTGGTAAAAAATATACCATTCTGGTGAGTGATGTTATAATGGGGGAGGCTATGCACATGTTGGGGCAGGGGGTATAGAAGAATCTCTGTACCTTCCTCTCAGTTTTACTATAAACCTAAAACTGCTCTTAAAAAATGAAGTCTTGGGGCACCTGGGTGGCTCAGTGTGTTAAAGCCTCTGCCTTCGGCTCAGGTCATAATCCCAGCCAGGATCCTGGGATCGAGCCCCACATTGGGCTCTCTGCTCAGCAGGGAGCCTGCTTCCTCCTCTCTCTCTCTCTGCCTGCCTCTCTGCCTACTTGTGATCTCTGTCAAATAAATAAATAAATTCTTTAAAAAAATGAAGTCTTAAAAAAATCTGTATTTTTTAAACTTATGGCTTAGGCAATGAGTGGGATGATTATTACTAATATGAAACATTTTCCCACTGACAGAATTCCAGGAAAACAGATGGAAGTTCTAAATCCATGTGAACATCTTTCAAGATATTTAAAAGTAAAGTAAAAATATATCTTGAGCAGTGTTCAAAGGGATTTGAACATTATTTTCACACTATCTTTTAGAAAACATTCAATTCCAGGGGATCTCAGCTTAATGATTTCCTGCTAGTTTATACCTAGGTCTTCTTCCCTGTGAGATAGAACTTTCTCATTTTCCAAGAGACTCATTGGGTAGTTTTTATGATGAGCAAGTTACCATTTTGTTGCCTCTTCTTGGGGGGTGATGTGGCAAGATTCTGACTTCCTTCTAGATAGTTGGGTTCAGGCAGAAACCTTATGACCCCTTTCTTGTCTTTTTCTTGTACAGATCAGAGGCAGCAGAACTGGAACGAGGACACTCATAGCTTTTTGGTATGTAATTGAAAATCCTTTAAAACTAATTCTTTCTTTTAGTGATATTTATGACCTGAAGGACCTGTACTCCATTTTGTTATTCTAATCTGTGAAACAAACTGTAGTAGACTAGGTATATTTATCCACAGGCTGGGGTTAATGCAGAGGGAAGCTAATAGTATTAATAAATAACAAACTATGTTTATTCCTCTGTATATCCCTTGAAAATGGATTCTTGGTGGTAATTACTTTTCAGTGGGAGAGTTGTTTAGTAAAACAATTTATATATAGAATGATCCTTCTTGACCCCCTTGGGGATCAGGTATATACCATAACTATCAAAGTACCATAGAAGTATAATTATGTGAAGGATTTATTTGTAAACAAGTATGTGTTTCAATGCCCAGATGCAGATTGAGTGCTCTAGAAATGAGGCATTTACTGATCTAAATTTACTACTGATTCAAATAAAATATTTATATTTAATTATTATAATATAAAAGTAAAACAATCTTAAGGTGTTTGTGCCTTTAAAGTTCATCACTAAGGATCTAGGCAAGACTGGAATTCTTTGAATATGTGTGTAATTCTTCTCATTATTCCTTTGATTTTATACTTATAAAATAACTTTAAAAGAATCATTATATGTCTTAGTTCCTGACTGGGATATCTATCTTCTGTTGGTTTAACTCTTTTTTAAGATAAAATACAATTCTAAACTTGCTAGGGAATGCAAGGGAAGCATTTTTTATTTTATTTTATTTTTTTAGAGAGACAGAGAGAGCAAGAGAGACAGAGAAAGAGAGAGCCTGAGCAGAAGTAGAGGGACAGAGGGAGAGGGAGAGAGAGAATCTTAAGCAGGTTCCATGCCCAGTACAGAGTCCTATGTAGGGCTTGATCTCAAGACCCTAAACCCTGACCTGAGGTAAAATAAAAAATTGGGCACTTAACTGACTGAGCCAACCAGGTGCCCTAAGGGAAGCATTCTTTTCATAGCTATCTATCAAGGACATATTTTTTGAGTGTGTGACTCTGGATTCAACTGAAAATCTGGTGATTTTTCAGAAAATATTAGTATATTAAGTGCTATTATTTTTCTATGAGCCAAACCATAATGATAACAATCATTATTGCCTCTGATATGCACTTTCTACCACTCCCAGTTGTATTGCAATGTCTTTGAAGTGTTGCTACCTATGACACATTAGTTACCACCATTCTTTCTGGTGGGCATTGCCCTCTCTTTTTCCTTTCAAAGTTGTTAAAACCCATTGTTGTGGTTGTCCAAACTCTGACAAAAAAAAAAAAAAATTAGTTTTAGTCCACACATTTGCTGTTTAGATGTCTTCAAACATGTAAAATCCTATTGTTTCAACATGAGTGTACTTAAGATATGCATTTATTCATGAGACAGATTGTGTGACTCAGTCAATAATACTCTCACATTGTCTTCTATGGTAAAGAACCCTTTATTCACCATAACATTTGATGTTTCATTGAAGAATTTTAACTGATAACGTTTCATATTTACAGTTTTTGTTGATGGTTTGCAAACTGGTTAACAAAAGTTATTGACAAAAAATGGTGAATTTTGCCGTCTCTAAAAGTTGTCAAGTACTTTTTCTAGTAAAACACTTCTGATCCTCAGATTAGGGGCCTCCTTGTTATCAAAGGTATCTAGCATGAGTCTGGCTTGTTGTCAGAAAAAGTTATGTTATTTTTTAAAATTTTTATTTTTTAAAGAAAAATGTATGTTATGAGGGAAGCCTGCATTAGTGGAAAGACTAGGTAAGATGAACTCTGTGGTCTCTTGTAATATAAAACTTGACAATTCTTAAGGAAGATGACACTTAGCCAATGACCAAATTAGAAAATCTGAGTTTTGTTAAGCATTATAGAAATTCTTGCACTGAACAAAATCAGAGACAGTATGGTGGTGAAAATGACAGTCTCTGAACTCAGATGGTCTGGGTTTGATCTTGTCTCTGACACTTACTAGCTATGTGACCTTGGTCATGTCATCTAACATTTATGTGGCTCACTTTCCTCACTTGGTGAGTAGAGTTAGTACTAGTACCTCATAAAGCTGATGCAAGGATATAATGAGTTAGGATGACCACAGCTCTTAGAACAATACTTAGTGTACAGTTGGGTACTCAGTCAATGTTAGTTAAGAGAGATAGATGAATGACATTGTTATCAGCAAGAGCATCTGTGGCTCTTAGAGATTCTCAGACATTTCTCACCCAAATTTATGACCTTTAAGAGTGGAGTGCATCTGGCAATGATTTCTATGAGTATTCGAACTGATCTCCTCAAGTATTTTGGTGCTGTCTTGGTTCTCCTTGAAACCAACATGAAGACAAAGCTCAGAATCTTCACAGTTTTCTACTTACCCCAACATTGTGGGTGACACTTCTATCCTTCCATTTTCTGGGGTTGATTTTTCATCTTCCTCTCATGGCCTCACACATGCCTTTCTGCATATATTCAAACACTTCTGGATCTCAGATTTCACAACAAAGGGGCTAATTATAGTATTTTTCTAACAAAGTTAGATGTTTACCTAAGAGAAATTCTTAAACCAGCTATTAGGATAATAAAACACCTTTCGACTTAGTGCAGAAGTATATTAACAATTTTCATCTTTACCATCATTGTCATTAAGCTATTAATAAGGAGCTTTGTTTGCTTTTAGAGTCACTTTGATACATTAAAGCCATGATTCTTGGCCTAAGTGTGTGTAATGAGAGCAGCCACTCCTTATTTAGTTCTTATTTACAGGTGCCTACATTTCTGGCCCCATGATTATTTTGAGTTCTTCACAGAATTTTTCTTCACTTTTTAAAATTGTGGTAAAATACCCACATCATAAAATTTACCGTGTAAGCCATTTTTATTAAATACTAAGTACATTCACATTCAGCGGCATTAAATACGTTCATGTTAATGTGCAACCATCCCCATAACTCTTTTCATTTTGTAGAGCTAAAACTTTACACCCGTTAAACAATATCTCTCCATTCTCCCTTCCCCTCAGCCCCTGGTAACCACCACTATACTTTTTGTCTTTATAATTTGAAGTACTAGTAAGTACTTCCTATAAGTGGAATTTATAGTATTTTTCTTTTTGTGACTGGCTTATTTCACTTAGCATAATGCCCTCAAGGCGCATTCATGCTGTAGCCCAGGTCAGAATTTCCTTCTTTTAAAAGGTTGAATAATATTCGATTGTATGTGTATATACCACATTTTGCTTAACCATTTATCTGTTGCTAGACACTTGTGTTGCTTCCGCATTTTAGCTCTCATGAATAATGTTGCTGTGAACATAGACGTATAAATGCTTCATTGAGACCCTGTTTTCAGTACTTGTGGGTAAATACCTAGACGTGGAATTGATGGGTCATATGTTAATTCTATTTTAAATTTTAAATTTTTTCCACAACAGTTGTACCATTTTACATTCCCACCAACACTTCACAGAGTTCTTAAGTACAGAATGCTTGTCTAATCATTTTGACATATTCCTACTGGGCAATGAATATTGTGAAGTTTTAAGTGAATAAAATTAGAACACAAGGTTATGTTTTTCCAATTCAGTTTTTCCCTGCTGTGCCTATGAGGGTTATGTTTTAAGACCTACCTCATGTTAATTTATGTTACCAGGTGATTCAGAGCGTCAATGGACTTTTTCCAGAACAGAAACATGTGGGGCCAAGTTTCATACCTCTAATGGAAAAACAACTTGGACTCCAAGGATTTCTTGGCTTAGTTTAAAATAAACTCTATGTTAAAATCCTGTGTGCTAGCAGTTAAGGAAAAGATGACCACATATGTTTTTTTCTGAAGGCTCGTAATTTTTTTTTTTTTTTTTTTTTTGCACAAAATACACCAGTGTGAACAGGAATGGGGACAACTGGGTTACAAAGAGAGAATAGGCTAGCTGAAAAAAAAAATACTTTTATTTAGGTTTGAAACAGAATCTGCAAGCTTTTCAAGTATCAAGAGAACAGGTTAACATTTGTGGTGTTATTTTTCTGGTTAAATAATATTTGTGTTTTCTTAAATTTTGGTTCAAAAATATAGACATAGCTTTCTAAGGGACAGAATCGAATTCTAAAACTGAGAGGTTATTAACTGAAAATCTCAGTCTTTTGAGGTTATTTCCACAAGTTAGAGGGGCAATTTCTCAGAAAAGCTTAAGCATTTATTGTTTATGCACAGTGAGCAGAGGAGGAAGATTAACTCAGTCAGGGAGCAAAAGTATTCTGGTGGTCAGACACTTCATTTTTCCTTAGTTTTGTTATACTCCATAGAAATATAAATGTCTTTCCTAATAAAATCACTTTCCAAATAAAGTGTTCAAAAAGGCTCTAATGACCTTGGGTATGTCAGTTTATACAGGAAAAATTTAAACATAACTTAAGGAAATTTAGCAAAGACTTTTGCAAATGATACGTAAGGCACAGGGAGCTCTTAGCGGGGGAGGCTACGTTATGCTGTGGTAGCAAATGAACCCTAAAACCGCAGTGGCTTCACATAAGGAACTTTTATTTCTTGTTCATGCTGTATGCTCACTGCTGCTCACATGAAAAGGGGAAGCCCCCCTTCTCCACAAGGTCTCTCAGAGGTGTACGCTGATGGCAGCTCATCTTCCTTGTGGAGCTACCATGGCAACAGGTGGCTTCCGAGTTTGCCATGACTGGGAAGAGAGAATATGGAGGACTCATACTCTTCTCCAGACTGGACGTGACGCACATTTCCACCCAGAGCCAGGGGCCAGAACTAGTCACATGGCCTCTCCCAACAACCCCGGGGCAGGTGGTCTTCCTGGGGCATGAAGGAGGGGAGAGGACTAATAATTTCCTCTTTGATAAACTTCGCTGGAAAGTCTTGGATTAGGCATCTCTACAAGACGATTTTCCTACCTAAATCCATCACATTAATAATTCCTTATGTTTTACTATATAGGTAAGAGATTTTCATGTTTTTAAATTAATTTCACTTTTCTATGTGCTAATTTTAGGTAGGAATAAATAAACAAGGATTATTGAAAAGGAGTCAGTGAAGGCATAGGTATAATCAACCATGGAAAAAATGTCTACGGAAAAAATGGTCTTCATATGTCCATGTATCTATAGGCTTCATTTGTATTATTAGTTGTGTTTTATTATTTCTTTTTTTTCTATAAGACTGTAACTTGAAATTAAATGGAATTCCAGATGCAGTAAGATTGATTGCAAAATCAGTGCAAAGGATATTGTACTGGAAATAAGAAACCATACTTTAGATCAGTTTTATTTTTATTTATTTATCTATTTATTTGTTTATTATTATGTTATGTTGGTACAAGTTTTTGATGTAGCGTTCATGATTTATTATGTGCGTGTAACACCCAATGATGGATTGTCCTTAATTTATTTTATATTTTTTCCATTTTATGGCCATCTTTTCCTGAATCTTAATCTCATGATTTGTTTTGACTTTCTTATATCTCATGTTTTTCTCCTTAAATTTCCTTTTCTATTTATTGAAATGTTTTATCAAGCACTGTTTTCATATTGGGTACACGGAGAATAAACATGTCTGCGAGTGTCTTTATTTTGGCCTCATGACTGATTGTGCGCTTGGATAGGGAATTTTATGTACCCATTTATTTTGATTCAGAACTTTGAAACATTGCTCCAATACTCTCTAACATTCCACGTTGCCTATAAGAGATCTGATGTTATTCTTATTTGTGTTTCTTTATATATAATACCATTTTATCCTGTCTGTGAACTTTTAGGAATTTTTAAAAAGATTTTTATTTATTTATTTGTCAGAGAAAGCATAAGCAGGGGGAGCGGTAGGCAGGGGGAACGGTAGGCAGAGGGAGAAGCAGGCTCCCTGGTCAGCAAGGAACCCGATGATGGACCCTGGGATCATGACCTGAGCTGAAGCAGACAACCAACTCAGCCACCCAGGCATCCCTAAACTTTTAGGATTCTTTGTATGCTTTTGACATTCTGAAATTCCACAAGTCATATTCAGCTCTTCACCTTCTTAAATATCTCTAGTTCAGCATTTTGTGGCACAGGAAGATTTCTTTTTTTTCCTCTCCCCCAGGGCTCTCTTCCCACTGTTTTGGTTTTGTTTTCTGTTCTCCCCACCGACTCACCAAGATGGCCGCTGCTAACTCCAGGCTTGCCCTGTGCTCATGGCTCAAGTCCCAGAAAAAAATGACAAGACTCTTCCCCAATGCTTTAGGGAGAATTTCCTGGCTAGCCTTTGTTCATTTACTCTTGGCTTAACTGGCCATGGTGGCCAAGGTGTTAAGTACTTTGATCAATTTACTTCTTACCACCTCTTCTCCCCTCACTGTGGTCCAGGGCCTTCTCATATCTTCTCCTGCTCACTGCAGTAGCCTCTTAACTGGCCTCTGGGTCTATGTCTTTGCTCACTGCTGGAGCCAGAGCTGTTAACATGTGCGTCAGATCAAACTCTGTAAAGCTTGCCTGTTTCACGTCAAGAAAAGCCAAAGTCTCCAGCAATAGCTCAAAAGACCACCCACAATCCGCGTGAGCTGGCCTCGTGTAATCTCTCTGGCCTCATTTCCTACCTCTCTCCCCACATTGCACAGTCAACCTCTGCCATGCTGGCCTCCTTGCTGTGCCTTACACATGCCAGACACACTTTCAATCCCAGTTCAGGGCTCTGCCTTGGCTGCTCTCTGACCCTGACAGCTCACTCTTGGATTTCTACTGATTGCTTGTTTACCTCTTCCTGGTCTTTACTCAAATGTCACCTATTTAGTGACACTGTTCCCATCCACTCATTTAAAATGACAGCCCTCTGTAATACTCATCCCTATTTTATTTTTCTTCATTTATGTCCATCTCATATGCCATTTATTTTACTTATTTATCTTGTTAATTGTCTACTCCCATAAAATGTAAACCTCACGAGGGCAAGGAGATTTTATCTGTTCAGGGTTATATTTTTCGGGCTCTAATACTGTGCCTACTGCATGGTTAGTCAATAAATATTTGATAGATGAGTGAATGGTTGACAAACCTAAGCCATATGCTTGCTCCTGTTTTGGGGATGTGGGGCCATATGATCGACAGTTCAGTGGGGTGTGGGGAGAAGAAAAAGGAGCTGATCAGACAAAAATTAATAAATGTCCCCTAAAAGATCGTTCTGGTGAACATTGAGAAATGGGGTCTCTGCAAAAAGGGGATAAAATGAGTAGGTGGAATAAAGGAGCAGATTCTGAAACAGGACAGTAATTTTCTATTTTGTTTGATTTTCTATTTTGTTTGATTTTGAATTTTGAGTGTATATAATTGTCCTTATATGTTACAATAATCTTGAAATATTAGGTAATTCTGCCTGGAAAAAACTTATGGCGAAAATAATTTTTTTTTTTTGGCTTTTCTACATCATTTGTTTCCAACTGCAATTAGATTTTTACTCCCAGTGACCAATATATGAAAGAATAAGCCAGATTTGGGCGAAGAATATTTTACTTCTTTCAGGAGAGCAGATTGCAAAATGGGTTATCAGGCAATCTTTCTATATTAGATTTCTTCTTAACTATTTGCCTGCATCCAAATGAAATTTTTTTTTTAAATTTTTTATTTATTTTCAGCGTAACAGTATTCATTGTTTTTTCACCACACCCAGTGCTCCATGCAATCTGTGCCCTCCCTAATACCCACCACCTGGTTCCCCCACCCTTCCACCCTGCCCCTTCAAAACCCTCAGGTTGTTTTTCAGAGTCCATAGTCTCTCATGGTTCACCTCCCCTTCCAATTTCCCTCAACTCCGTTCTCCTCTCCATCTACACTTGTCCTCTATATTATTTGTTATGCTCCACCAATAAGTGAAACCATATGATACTTGAAAATGAAATTTTTGAAGTTAATTTCAGGCTGAATCATTGGCAGGCTCAGAGCCGTCACTCAGAAGTTTTTATTTGTATCTAACACTCCTTCCCCCTTAGTCAGTCTTGCTGGAGTTCTATTTTATTAATTTTTGTCCAAAGAACTAGTTTTATGTTTTATTAATCTTCCCCTTATTTTCCTATTTCATTTATTTCTGCCTTTATTTTTCCTACTTCTTCCTTGGTTTGCTAGTTTGCTATTTTTCCAGTTTCATGGGTTGAGCTCTTAGCTTATTTGTTTTCATTCCATCTTATATTCTAATAAATGTATTTAAGGTCTATATTTCCCTCCAAAAAATGTTTCAGTTGCGTGCCCTAAGATTTTGATGTGTAGTGTTTTCAATGGTGATAAATTCCAAATATTTTCCATTTGATTTCCTTCTGGATTCAGTTTTTTTTAGTAGTCTGAGATTTTGTTTCCAGACATATAGACATTACAAATGTCTATTTTTTCGCTATTAATTTCTACAATTAAAACATTATAGTCAGAGAACATAATCTGTGTTAAATCAATTCTGTGCAATTTATCAAGACTTCTGTTGTAGTATAGTACTTTGTCAATTTTTGATAATATATCATGTATGTTGGAAATGTGTGTATTTCTTAATTACAGAGTTCTGTGTATCTGAAATTTACTAATTTGCGTCATCTGCATTTCCATTTACTTATAGTCTGCATTGTTTTGTGAGAGATGGGTGCTATAATCCTCAACTGTAATTGCCGATTTATTTAATTCTTTTTCCAGTTTTATGAATTGTGGTTGCTTGATGTATTTTGAGGCAATATATATTTGTTTATGAAGGTTATATTTTCTGGCTTTGATTTTTTTATTGACTTATAACATCTTTCTCTGTTAAATGTATGTTTAACAATGCATGGTAAATATACATATATATGTATAAATTTTATATTTTTAGATATTAAAATTTTCACCACAGCTTGCATTTCCTTTATGTTTGCCTGGATATCTGTTTCCATCTTTTTATTTTTAACCTTCCATATCCTTTTGTTTTCAGTTTTTCTTCTTTTTTTTTTTAAGATTTTATTTATTATTTGACAGAGAGAGACACAGTGAGAGAGTGAACACAAGCAGCGGGAGTGGGAGAGGGAGAAGCAGGCTTCCCACCAAGCAGGGAGCCCTATGCAGGGAGCCCTATAAGATACGATACGGGGCTTGATCCCAGGACCCTGGGATCATAACCTGAGCCAAAGGCAGACGCTTAACGACTGAGCCACCCAGGCGCCCCAGTTTTTCTTCTTTTAGATAGATGTTGTTAGATCTTTGTTTTTAAAATAACTTTTATTTTGCAATATAAAATACATTGTGTTAAAATATAAATAGAGAAGAATGTACAGACAAATTTGAATATCTCAGTGATTTATCATAAAGCATAAATTCTAGACTACAGGAGTCAAGAAATAGAATACTGTTGGGGCTCCTGGGTGGCTCAGTTGGTTAAGTGTCTGACTTTGGCTCAGGTCAAGATCTTAGGGTCCTGGGATGGAGCTCTACATTGGACTCCTCGCTCAGTGGGGTGTCTGCCTCTCCCTCTCCTTCTGCCCCTCCCTCATACTTGTACTTTCTTTCCCTCTCTCTCAAATAAATAAATAAAATCATAAAAAAAAAATACTGTCAGAACTCTAGAATCTCCTCTTGTGCCGTTCCAATAAATCCTTGCCATCTGCCTAAAGGTAACCCCTCAACTGCCATTTGAGGTAATTCATTACTTCCTTGTATTCCTTCATAGTGTTATGACCCAAGGGTACTTTACTAAACCCTATGGCCTAATTTTGCCTGTTTATATTCTTTTGTGTCTGGTTTCTTTCTCTTAGTATTATGTGACTGTGAATAGAAGTAGTTTTTTCCTTTCTATTGCTAAGTAGTGTTCCACTGTGTGACTATACCACAATGTATCTGCTTTCCTGTTGGTGGACGTTTAGGTTGTTTTGAACGTTCTGGCTATTACTAATAAAGCTGCTAGAAGCATTGTTACACATGTGTTCATGGTACAGGTGCATGCATATCTGACACGTGCATCTACAGGAAAATGTATGGATCACAGACTCCGCATGGGATCCATTTTGGCAGATATCATTAAACAGCCTTCCGGAGTGGTTGCCCCAACTGACACTCCCAACAGCAGCGTTCGAGAGTGTTTTCATTGACTTTGCAATGTTGCTGACACCTGGTATTGTCAGTCTTTCGAAATTTCATGATTGTGGCAGTTTTGCCTTCCTGTTCCCTATAATGGAGTAGAGCTCCTTCTCATACGTACTGGGTTATTTGATACTCTCCTTTGTAAAATGGTTCTTAAGTCGTTCCCCATTTTTTTCTTGGGGTTTTTTTTTTTTTTTTTTTTTGCTTGTTTCTTATTGATTATAAGACTCCTTCCCATATTCTGGTGTAGGGTTGAACAGGTTATATGTATTGCTCATGTCTTTTCTCATTCATTTATTTGCTTTTACAATCCCTAATGCTATCTTTGGGTGAGTGGAAATTCTTAATTTCAGTGTATTCCAACTGCTTTTCCTTTCTGGTTAGAGCCAGTGGGGAAGTGGATGTCTTTTCAATAAATGATACTCAAACAGTTGGTTATTAACTTACAAAATGAAACTACTCTTATCTGAAGCTATGATCAAAAATCAATTGTACATAAAGGGGCACCTGGGTAGCCCAACTGGTTGTGTTCAACTCTTGGTTTCAGCTCAGGTCATGCTCTCAGAGTTATGAGATCAAGCTCTGTGTCAGGCTCTGTGCTCAGCTCAAAGTCTACTTGAGATTCTCTCTCTCCCTCTTCCCCTACCCCCTCCCTAAAAATAAATAAATCCTAAAAAAAATCAATTGTAAGTAAATTGTCAATCTAATATGAAAGGTGGAGAATGAAAGTTCTAGAAGAAAAGGTAGACTAATATCCTTATGACCATAAGATAGTAAAATCAACAGCAAATTAAAAACACTAACCACAGTCATCTTTACACTCTCGAGTATTGTAAACTAATTAATGAATGTGACATATCTTTCCATTTATTTAGCTTTTCTTTAATTTCTTTCAATAGTGTTTCGTAGATTTACAGATTTTTTTTCATAGAAGTAGTACACATCTTTTGTTAGATTCATTCCAATGTATGTAAAATATAATGATGTTGCTGAATATGCATTTTCTTAAAAATTTAATTTTCATGCTATTTGTTGCTGGTATATAGAAATGATATTGATTTTTACATATTGGCCTTGTATCTAACAACCCTTTTATGTCCACTCTTTAGTTTTAATAATTCATGTGTAGGTTCTTTTCCACATGTAATATTGTCTGAAAGTACTGACAGTTTTGATTTCTTATATTTAATCATTATAATTCTTAAAATTTTTTAAAGAGCGCTTCTAATACAACGTGGTTGAATGATGGTGAACATCTTTGGTTTATTCCTAATATTAAAGAAAAAAGGTTTCAATATTTCATCATCAAACATGTGACAGAGGAAATCAGGACCACTTTACTTATTGAAAAATGGTGGCGTAAGGACCTCTTTGTTTTGCCCGTGATAGGATTTGGGAAGGGCTAGGTTTGCTGCTCATCTCTGATCCACCTGGTTTTAGCTGGAACAGTTGGGAGGAGAATCTACTTCTTAGATCACTTTTCATCTACACATCTAGAGCCTTGGCATTTTTGGCTGCTTCTTCTACGCATGGTGCATCACCTTCCTGGGACTATCCACATGAGTTTTTATGACATGGCCATGTCAGAGTAATCAGACTTCATAAATTGTCCTGGGTCCCCCCAGAATAAGCCCATTTCTTTCAGATCTAAAAATCCTATGAGCCTGAGTCTCTGAGGTCATATAAATTGCAATTAAACATATCTAACTAAAAACGATTTCTAATCTAAACGCCGGCATAACCAAATTTCTGTATTATGGGGTAAAGAAAAAACTAGATGATTCCTTATTTTTTGGGATGGCAGACTTTTACTTTTGAGGTTAGATGATGTTATGATGTTATCTAGGGTGGTGGAAGTGTGACAGGGGCACATGTGAATTGACTATGAGGAGGTGGGTATGAGGCTGTGTAGGTGAGGTGTGAGTGAGAAAGGCAGTGTGAGGTAACAAGGCTGGGCGGACCACAGGAAGCTGGCTGGGAAAAAAAAAGTCTTTGGCGTGACTGAATTAAAAGCAAGAATAAAACAACCCAAAGACAAATGGAAAATCTCATACACAAAGTCTAGAAAGGAATGGAAACAGAAAAAATAATCACACATGTGTTCAGGAAAAGGTGAACTGAAGTGTCTGGCCAATTACAGTCTACCCCAATTTTTGTGTGACTTTCCAGGACTTTATGCGTTACAAAACAAATCGAGGAGCAAACATTTCCTTTAGAAAGAAACACAAAATATTCTTTTATAAAATTTAAATTTCTCCGTTTAGAACTCTAGTAGTTAAAAAAAAAATGCCCTATCCAAATCAAAAGAATGCTAAAATAGGGAGTCCAATAATGTTTCAGTGTTTGGTCTCTAGCTAAAATAGTGTACTTACCCGTTGGGCCGCTAGGTGTCTCTTCGCATACGTGTTATGATTCCAGCCAGAGAAAGCTAAGCACTTCTTAGATGAAATTGTCAACGTGAATTGTGTCAACAAATGTTTCAATTTGAGGGTATTTAGGGATGACTTTCACGATTCTTCAGAAAGGATAAATAGATGTGTCTTGGCTATATCTCTCTCTCACTCTTGCGTTAGAAGTTTTGCGAACGTTAACTCAGGATTGTCAGCAGATGCAAAATTCTGGTACTTATACCAGGGTGGTTGGCAGGCTGATAGGATAGAAGAGCCTGCCCATTTAGGATGATGACCAAGAGGTTATTTCTGCACGAAGTCTTGGCAAGGATACTCAATTCCCAAACAAGCTGTGTTTGGCTCTCCAGTGTCTCTTTCTAGGAGATCTAGTCCTTCCTGATCAGATCCTTCAAAATTACCCAGTAACAGCTCATCTGTGGTCTCCCATGGCCCTTTGAGTACAAGGTATCAATTACTCTGAGTCACATAAGCCCCCTCTGAATTGTCCAGATTTGGTAAACCATTTACACACTCTCTTTCATCCTGCAGTAATGTCATGAGATTGACTGTTTGCAGAAAAATTAAGCATGTTGTTAAGGAGAAGCTGAAAAGTCAAAGGTTATTATAAGAGACAACACTGCTAAAATTCAAAGGGCCCTGAGCCTGGGCTCTGAAGACCTGAGTTCAGATTCTGCTTGTATAATGTGTATGTTAGTTTCTTTGTAAAAGTATAGGTGATGTTACTTTACAGACTTGACATGCAGACTAAAAACAGTTTGCAATAATTCTGCCGAATATCATGGTATGAGCCTCTAAGAGAAGTCATCCTATTCTTAAAAATTTTTTTTTCCAGTTTTTTTTTTTCCTGGAAAATAAATGACAACATCACTGTATAAGTTCAAGGTATACAGCATGATGGGTTTTGGTTTTTTACTGAAATATGGTTGACGTATAAAGTATTAGTTTCAGGTGTACCAGATAATAATTTAATACTTATATACATGATGAAATGATCACCATGATGCCTAGTTACCGTCCGTCACCATACAATCTTATTACAGTATTATTGACTGTATTCTCTGACAAGCATAACAGTTTGATTTACATATATTACAAATTGATTACTCAAATTGCTTCAGTAAACATCCATCTTATATAAATACAGTAAAAAAAAAGAATAAAAGAATAAAGGAAAAAAATTTCCTTGTGATGAGAACTATTAGAATTTACTTTTAACAACTTTCCCGTATGTCATACAACGGTGTTAGCTAGTCATCATGGTGTACCTTATTTATCTTACAACAGGAAGTTTGTACTTTTTGACCACTGTCCTCCAATTCCCCCTCCCCCAATCCCTGCTTCTGGTAACCACAGGTCTCATCTCTTTTTCTATACGATTGCCTGTTTTTTTTTTTAGATTCATATATAAGTAAAATCTTGTCTTTCTGTCTCTGACTTATTTTACTTTGTGTAACACTTTCAAGGTCCATCCATGTTGTTCCAAATAGCAGGATTTCCTTTTTTTTTTTTTTTTTATGGCTGAATAATGCTTCATTGCATATCTATATGCACCCAAACTTCTTTATCCATCCATCTATTTATGGACATTTAGGTTGTTTCTGTGTCTTGATTATTGTGAATAATACTATGAACATAAGGGTGCCAATATCTTTTCAAGTTAGTGTTTTGATTTCCTTCATATAAATACTCAGAAGTGGAATTGCTAGAACACATGGTAATTCTATTTTTAATTTTTTTTAAAGATTTTATTTATTTATTTGAGAGACAGAGATCACAAGTTGGCAGAGAGGCAGGCAGAGAGAGAGGAAGGGAAGCAGGCTCCCCGCTGAGCAGAGAGCCTGATGTGGGCTCGATCCCAGGACCCTGGGATCATGACCAGAGCCGAAGGCAGAGGCTTTAACCCACTGAGCCACCCAGGCGCCCCTAGTTTTAATTTTTTGAGGATCCTCCATACCGTTTTCCTTAGTGGCTGCACCAATTTACATTTCTACCAACAGTGTACAAGCGTTCCCTTTTCTCCACATCCTCACCAACATTTGTCATCTCTCATCTTTTTGATGATGGATGGCTATTCTAACTGACATGAAGTGATAGCTCATTGTGGGTTTTTTTTAAGATTTTATTTATTTATTCAACAGACAGAGATCATAAGTAGGCAGAGAGGCAGGAAGAGAGAGAGAGGAGGAAGCAGGCTCCCTGCTGAGGCGAGAACCTGATGCAGTCTCCCCACTGCATTGAGCCTGGGATCCCAGAACCCTGGGATCATGACCTGAGCCGAAGGCAGAGGCTTTAACCCACTGAGCCACCCAGGTGCCCCAGCTCATTGTGGTTTTAATGACTGATTTTCCTAACGACCAGTTGAGCATCTATCTTTTCATGTACACATTGACCTTTCATATATCTTCTTTGGAGACATGTCTGCTGAGGTCCTTTGCCCATTTTTTGATTGGATTATTTGTTTTTTGCCCTCGAGTTGTAGAAGTTCTTCATATGTTTTGGATATTAAGCCTTTATCAAATACATGGTTTGGAAATACTTTTTCCCGTTCCATAGGTTTGTCTTTTTACTTTGTTGATGGGTTCTTTGTTGTGCAAAAGCTTCTTAGTTTGATTTGGTCCCACTTGTTTATTTTTTATTTTGTTGCTTGTATTTTAGGTGTCATATCCAAGAAATCATTACTAAGACCCATGTCAGGACTTTGTTCCTTATATTTTCTTCTAGGAGTTTCATGATTTTAGGTATTACATCTAGGTCTTTAACCTATTTCAAGTTAATTCTGTGGGGGTGAAAGATGGGGAGTAGCAGCGCTGACAATACTGACAACACTGACAAAACTGACTCCGTCGTTGGCCCTCCTTGTTCATGTCTGCACCATGATCCCCTTAGGGTTGTGTGTTCCAGACCCCTTGGAGGTTAACATATGGCAGGAAGGCCTGTCTTGAGCTTCTCTCTGGCACCACTTTAGATAACTGCCCTTTGACCTCACCATAATGGCCTTCACTCTATAAAAGCTGTGGACCAATGTCCACACTTTCTGGAGAATACCTGCGTGGTACCCAGTTCGTCTATCTGCGAGTCAGTAAGCTACCCCGAAAAAAAGTGTGCAAACTGTATGGAGTGGCTTACTTTGTTTTTTGGTCTCAAAGTTCTTCCTCAATTTGGAAGGTCCTCTACTGTTCCTCTTCCACCTTCTAATGTATGGGTTCAGTTTCATTCTTTTACTTTTGAATATCCAATTATCGAGCAACATTTATTGAAGAGACTGTCTTTTCTCCACTGAGTATCCTTGGCTCTCTGGTCAAATATTGGTTAGCCATATATGCTTGGGTTTATCTCTGGTCTCTTAGTTCAATTCTGGTGGTCTATTTGTCTCTTTTTGTGTCATCACTATCCTGTTTTGATGAGTACAGCTTTATAGCACAGCTTGAAGTTAGGGAGTGTGATACCTCCTGCTTTGCTCCTTCTGAAGATTTCTTTGGCTTGTTGGGGTCTTTTGTGTTTCCATATAAATTTTAGGGGTGTTCTTTCTACTGTAAAAAAATGCCACTGGAATTCTGATAGGGATTGCCTTCAATCTATAGATGGCTTTGGTAGTACTGACATTTTGACAATATTAATTCTTCCAGGCTGTGAACACAGAATACCGTTCTGCTTATTTGTATCTTCAATTTCTTTTTTTCAGCATCTTGTAGTTTTCAGTTTAGAGATCTTTCACCTCTTTAAATTTATTCCTAAGTATTTTATTGTAAATGGGATTAATTTATTCCTTTTCCAGAAACTTTGTTGTAGTATATAGAAACACTTCTGGGGGCGCCTGGGTGGCTCAGTGGGTTAAAGCCTCTGCCTTCAGCTCAGGTCATGATCCCAGGGTCCTGATTGAGCCCAGCGTTGGGTTCTCTGCTCAGTGGGGAGACTGCTTCCCTTTCTCTCTCTGCCTGCCTCTCTGCCTACTCGTGATCTCTCTCTGTCAAATAAATAAATTAAAATCTAAAAAAAAAAAAAAGAAACAGTTCTGATTTTTTTTTTTTTGCATCAGTTTTATATCAGTTTTGTATCCTGCAACTTTACTAAATTCGTTGATTAAATCTAACAGTTTTTTGGGGGTTGAGTCTTTAGGATTTTTCTTTATGTAAAAGTTTGTTGTCCACAAATAGAGACAGTTTTACTGTTTTTTCCAATTCTGATACATTTTATTTCTTTTTTTTTTTCTTTCTGACTGATAGCTCTAGATGGGACTTCCAATACCATGTTGAATAGAAGTGGTGAGAGAGAGCACCCTTGTGTCATTCTTGATCTTAGAGGAAAAACTTCCATCTTTTCACCTTTGAGCATCATGTTAGCTGTGGGCTTGCCATATATGGCCTTTATTATATAGAATAATGTGCCTTCTATGCATAATTTGTTGAGTATTTATTTTGAATGGATGCTGAATTTTGTTTACTTTTTCTGTGTGAATTGAGATATGATCCTTTTATTAATGTGATGCATTACATTGATTGGGACACTATTGATTTGAACTATCCTTGCATCCTAGGGATAAATCTCACTTGATCATGGTGAATGATCCTTTTAATGTATTGCTAAATTTGTTTTGCAGTATTTTATCGAGAATTTTTGCATCCAAATTCATCAGGGATATTGGTTTGTTTCTTTTCTAGTTGTGTCCTTTTCTGGCTTGGTATCAGGATAATCCTAGCCTTGTGAAATTATTTTGAGAGTCTTCCCTCCTCTTTCAATTTTTGGAAGAGTTTGAGAAGGATTAGTGTTGATTCTTGAAGTGTTTGGTCAAAGTCACAAGTGAAGCCATCTGGTCCTGGGTTTTTCTTTGTTGGGACAT
The DNA here is from genome assembly GCF_963455335.1 of Martes martes. Lineage (NCBI taxonomy): Eukaryota > Metazoa > Chordata > Mammalia > Carnivora > Mustelidae > Martes > Martes martes. The sequence continues at coordinate 12,815,770 of NC_137893.1, forward strand.
TTTTTTTTTATTACTGATTCAAATATCCTTACTGGTAACTAACTGTTCCATTCAGATTTTCTATTTCTTCCTGATTCAGTCTTGGTAAGTAGTATTTAAAAAATTTTCCATTTCTTCTAGGTTGTCTGGTTTATTGGCCAATAGCCTCTTCATAATATTCTCTTACTATCCTTAGAATATCTGTGGTGTCAGTTGAAATGTCTCCTTTTTAATTTATTGTTTTGTTGATTTGAGTCTTTTCTCCTTTTTTTCTTGCTTAGTCTAGCTAAGGGTTTGTCAATTTTATCTTTTCAAAGAATCAACTCTAAGTTTGGTTAATATTTTCCATTGTTTTTCTCTTTTATGTGTGCTTGAGAAGAATGTGTATTCTGCTGTTGTTAAATAGAATGTTCTCTATATATCTGTTATACCCATTAGTGGTGTTCCAATCTGCTGTTTCCTTATTGATTCTCTGTCTGCATGACTCATACACTGTTGAGAGTGGGGTATTAAAGTCCCCAACTATTATTGCGTTACTGTTTATTTCTCCTTTTAGTTCTGCTGGCTTTGTTTTATATGTTTAGGTGCTCTGATGCTGGGCAGATACGAATTTACGATTACTATGATGTGTTGATGTGTGGACCCCTTAATCATTATATAATGACCTTCTTTGTCTCTTTTACCTATTTTTAGTTTAAAGTCTATTTTGTCTGATATAAGTATAGCTTTCCTTGCTTTTTTTTTTTGGTTACTATTTACTTGAAATGTTTTTTTCCATCTTTGGTCTCAGTCTAGGTGTGTCTTTAAGGCTAAAGTGAGTATCTTGGATGCAGCATATTGTTGGATCTTGTTATTTTACATATTCAGCCATTCTATGTCTTTTGATGGAAGGCTTTAATCCTTTTGCATCTAAAATAATTATTGATTGGTAAAGATTTATTATTTCAATTTTGTTAATTGTTTTCTGGTTATTTGCTAGATCCATTGTTCCTTGTTTCTTATTCTACTGTCCTTTTGTGTGTGCTTTGATGTCTTGTGGTATCCATATGCTTTGACATCTTTATCATGTCTTTTTGCAGGATTATTACAAAATTTCCCCTTGTAGTTAGCATGAGGCTTACATAAAATATCTTAAACTTATAACACTTTAATTTGGTAATGAATTAACTTCAATAGAATTTGTATACTTTACATTTTTATTTCTTATCCCCCTCACATTTAGCTTATTGCTGTTAGAATTTACATGTTAGATTGTGTAACTAATAATAGATTATTATATTTGTGGTTATTTCACTACATTCATTTTTCAAAATTTTAAACCAGAGTTGTGAGTTAGGCACCATTATTACCATACTGCAAAATCTAACTATGACTATATGTGTACTGTTACCAATGAAATTTATACTACCTTTTTCTATTTTTATACTTTTAATTAGTGTTCTTTCTCTCCTACTCAAAGAACTCCCTTTAGCATTTCTTGTAAGGCAGGTTGGTTGTAATGAAGTCCCTCAGTTTTTGTTTGTCCGGGAAGTCTTTATCCCTCTTTGTTCTGAAGGACAGGTTCACAAGGTATAGAATTCTTGGTTGATAGTTAGTTTCTTTCAATATTTTGAGTATGTCATCCCATTCCATGGGGGTTCCCTTGTATATAACTTCTCCCTTTTCTCTTGCTGTCTCTCAAATTCGTTGTCTTTGACTTTTGACAATTTAATTATAATGTGTCTTAGTGTAGTGTTAATTGGGTCCAACCTATTTGGGATCCCTTGGGACTCATGGATCCAGATGTCTACTTTTTTTCATCAGGTTCAGAAAGGTTTTCACCATTATTTCTTTAAATATACTTTCTATCCTTTTCTCTTTCTCTTCTTTTTCTGGAATTCCTTAATGCAAATACTTTTTTTTGTTGTTGTTGTGTTCTATAATTCCCATAGATTTTCTTCATTTTTTATTTTTGCTCTTCTGATTGGATAATTTCTAATGTCCTATCGTGCAGGTCACTGATTCTTTCTTCTGCATTGCTGTGTCTACTTTGGAAACTCTATCAAATTCTTCAGTTCAATTATTATATTTTTCAACTTGAGAATTTCTTTTTTTATGGTTGGTATTTCCTTCAAACTTCTCATTTTGTTCATGCATTGTTTTCTTAATTTTGTTTACTTGTCTATCTGTGTTTTCTTATAGTTCACTAAACTTTCCAAAGAGGATTATTCTGAATTCTTTGTCTTGCAGTTCATAGATATCCATTATTTTTTTTTCTTCGAGTTTTTATTTAAATTCCAGTTAGTTAACTTACAGTGTAACATTAGTTCCAGGTGTAGGATTTAGTGATATCCATTTCTTTAGGGCCAGTTATTAGAGATTTATCGGTCTCTTTTGGTGGTGTCACACTTACCTGATGTGTGTGTGTGTGTGTGTGTGTGTGATTCTTATTTCTTTATGTTGGTATTTGTGCATTTGAGTAATGGGGTTCCTTTCCCAACCTTAACAGGTTTGCTTTGGTAGAGGCAGTTTTTCAGCAGTTAGCTCAGTTTGGGTTTCTAGGTGTGTCTTCTGGTAATGTCTTTGGGCAGGTGAGACCAACTATTGTCTATTTTTGAGTGAGGCAACTGTTCGAACTCTGGTGTTGGAGATGGGGGGTGTGCTACTGGTTGAAAACAGTATGGGCTTGGTTCCTTAAACAAGTGAGGCTATAGGCTAGGTCCTACAGTTAGCTGAATTTTTTGGTCAAGCTGACTAGATGGTTGGGACTGGGTACTATATTTAATAATAGCCGAGGCTATAAATTAGCTTCCCAGTCCTGGATGACAGTAGGGTAGGGTCCAGGACTATATGGCTTGTTGTTTGGGGACTTGCATCAGGCCTGAGGATACACTGAATTCCCTGGTCAGGTGACTTCACCAGTTCTGCTCTGTAGATAAAGGAAGGCACCAGCTGTGCTCTCTCTTCCAGTGGCACTGTATGTAGGGCTGTTGAATGTCCTGTGCAGCTTTGTGTGTGCTCTGGTTAAATTCTTGTCAGACAGGCTGATGGCTGTCTTCAGTGAGGAGTAGGGCTATGAATTAGATTCCCTGCCCAGGTGTAGTGGAAGCAGCTCTAAAGCCACTTTGTTATCTTAACTCAAGTTGACCTGCACCCCAAGTTCTCTGGCCAAACAGGGTCACCGGCTTTGCTCTGCAAACTGCTGGCTCTGTGTGCCCTAATCTCGACTCCAGCACCCCTGGGCTGCATAGCTTCCAGTTGTTTTCACCAGCCCTTCTGGTTTGATGGGGCCAGAAGACACTCTCCACAGCTGGTGAGTCCTTGTGTCAGCTGCCTTGCCTAGGTGGTAGGGAAAGAACCATTCCAGGCTTCCTCAACTTCCCAAATAGGCTGTCTGGCTGGGTGGGACCAGGAGCTACTGGCAGCCTTGGCTAAGAATGAATCCCCCTACCCACACAGAGCATGGAAAGCCTCCCCACCTGGTACAGGCTTTGTTCTGGAGGAGATCAGCTCTCTTCACCTGCCTCTTGGCTCCGGTGCCACTGGGCTGCACAGCTTCTAGGACTTGTCATCCCAGCCCTTTTCATAACATGGGCCTAGAAGGCACTCTCCACAGCAGGTGGGGCTCTGACTCAGCAAAACAGTTCTGGGGCTGGCAAAACTTGTTTTAGGATCCCAAACAGACAGATCTGCATCACCAGAGTTCTCTGTCAGAGTGCAGTCCCAACTTGGTTCTATTGGTGAACAAAGCTGGGATTACTACTTGGCATTGTTCTGTAGGTGAACAAAGACTGGGATTACTACTTGGGCACTGTAGGCATGAACTTGGTCTGCCAAGATCTGTGTGCTGGTTGTTGCAAGCCCCTCCCAACTTCTCCATTGTAGTTAGATTTTTGGTGGCTGGGCCTTACAGATTCCTCTCTAATCCTTACAGTGCACTTTAAGGGTAGAGGCTCCTACAAAGAGACTGATCATGCTGGGGGAGGTTGATTGTCCCTTTGGGTTCTCTTTTGCCACTGGAGGAACTAGAGGCTCAGGGGGACCTCTGCAAAAGGTGTGGCCCTGTCCTGGGGGAGCGGCAATGTAGTCAACATGTAGCCTCTTCTCTTATCCTTCTAAGGCATCATCTTGGTCTTTGAGGTGCAGGGGGCTGCTTCAGCCTCACCCTTGTGCCCTAGGACTCAGCCAGTAATGTCTTATTCTTGAATAGATGTTACTTGTTCTTCTTGTGAGGGGGAGCAAAATAAGAAACAACTTTTGTCACCATCTTGGGACTGTCACTCCAGTCACCCTATTCTTAATAAAGGAAGCCTTCCCATTATTATGCACAGCAGTTTAGCTCTTAATGGTGTCTACCTCTCCTGTCTGACAAGGCTTGGGACACTACCTGTGCAAAATAATAAGGCTCCTTAAAGTGATATTTCCCAGTGAAAGAGCTAGCCAGACAAAAAAAGGAATTTTGGCTCAACTCCACAACAATGGGTGCAAATAGCTGTGCAATATGTTTTCTTTTTCTGGCTTTCTTCCGGCCAGCAATGGTCCTATGGCAGAGACCACTGCACTACATAGGGTATACTTTATTAACTTTGGTGGAAAGTGTTCGGTAGAAGGTCAATTGGGAAAGTTGAATTAGAGTGATTGGTTGCCCCAGAGCAGTGCCCATATAGTCTGGATTTTATAAGCAGAAAAATTTATTATCTTTCTTAGAGAGAAAATATGATTATTATTCTTGTAGAATAAAGAATAATTGAGTAGAGAAATTTAAGGGTGCAAATTGCAGAAAAGTAAGGGCCATCCCTTGCCATTTTTGCCTGGTCCATCTTACAGCACTGTATCTGCCCTTACTCCCACAAACTGGAGTGAAGGCATCAGGCGTCGTTACTTAGGGGCTGCCATTGTAGAGAATTGGGGTATGCTCCTGAGTCAGACTGTAGTGGACCTAATAATTAATAGTTTTTTTTAGGGGCTCCCAGTGTTTCTTGTGGCCTTATGATAGGATCGTGACCTTTCCCCTACTTCATGTAGCATCTTTGTGCTAGTATAAACCTTTGAGGAGGTTCCTTGGGTTTCAATCACAAATCACCAAAACACAGATTTGATTCTAAGATTGAATCTTAGAATGACTGGATTCTTGAAGTTTCCGGGATCTGTCACTGGCCTAGGAGAGGAGGCAGGTATCATGCAGGTTTTATCTGCAGTGTTGTACAAGGCTGCTGCTAGTGCGTATGTTTGTGTGTGTTTAGAGGGGTGTGCAAATCTGTTTTGGGGGACCCCTGCCTATAGAATAATTTGAATAGCCAAAGTCAGCATGCTAGCCCAATTCTGGAAGGCCTCTGGGAGGAATCACTTACAGGGCTGGCATTATGGAATTTGAAATAATCATGGGAACACAATCAGCCCCACAGACATGAGTCTCTTCCGGCATCCAGTCAACTCTATGAGCTGGGGAAGGGAAAGTGCCTCATTTGGGAGCCATGGGCCCAGGATGATCTGCCATGGCCCCACTGGGAGATCAGCAAGTCTCTGTCACTTGCCTGAGCCCTAAAGGCATGTTGGGGTGCAGACCATAATCTTTGAAGTTTTGGGCTCTGGAAGCTCAGAGAAGACCCAGAGAGCCCTATAGTCCAGGGACACAAAGGAGTTTCGTGCCTCCCCAAGGGGCATGGTCAACAGCCACTTTTATTTGTTGCAGGTTCTTCCAGGAGGTAAAAGAGGCAGATTGCTCAGGATGTCTTACAGTTTGCCACTTGCTTGTTACCATGGAAAAATGGTCCCTTGGGAGCAGAGATTGACATGATTGGCTGAAAGAGAAGCTTTCCTTGCTTAGATTTGTAGATTTTTCTGTCTATGCCTTGATTGTCAGGACTGAGTTGCCTCCTGTGGGGATGTAAGAAGGACAAGTGAGAGAGAGGTCTGCCAGTCTCTTTAGATGATGTATCACAGAATTTTAGTGGTGTTGAAAATAAAGTCATTTTAATCATCATAGTTTCTGTTTAAAAAAAGCCGTGGCTCTGAAAACCATCTGTCAGTTCATCCTCAAAGTGGAGCGAGAGCAGAAATGTAGCAACATGAGTGGAAAAGTTAACAATAAGAAAGAGAAAATAGATGATAGAGCAAGAAGGAATAAAATGTTTAAAACATGCAGGAAATAGATTGGAATCAGGATGACAATAGAGCTTAAGTTTAAAAGAAAACATGGAGGTATCTGGATGGTGCAGCAGGTTAAGCATGTGACTCTTGGTCTCAACTCAGGTTGTGATCTCAGGGTCATGGTCTCAGCGTCCTGATGTCCACCCTGGAGGCCCAGGTTGGGCTCTGAAGTGAGCATGGAAAGTGCTTGAGTTTCTCTCCCTCTCCTTCGACCCCTGCCCCACTGGAATAAATAAGTAAATCTTAAAAAAAGAAAAGAAAAAACGAGATAATTTGATGACGCCATTTTCCTCTCATGAGTTTCTTGAACCAAGTAACAATTCCAGACCATTCCTCCCCCACATCACTGTGTATGTGCTCACAGGGGGGTTATCTTGTGTTTTGTTTCCTTCTCTCTTCCTCTGCCTTAACAAGAGATCTCCTGCTAATTGGCTAAACTAATGGATTATTTCCTGTCATTTGCTTTTATACATTAGCAAGGATGGATTTTCTCTCTTGCTTCCCATGGCATTGCTTTGACGGACTACCATGTAACAGAAGATGCTTGCTTACGGTCCTCATTTCTAGTTAAGTTTGTTACCACACGTATCATGGGCTTTTTGATGTCTGAGCCTTCTGCCTCCAGAGTGAAGAGCATTTTCTATTTCCCTTTAGCTCTAGTTCCTGGATTAAGAATAATGCACATTGTTTGCCTCTGTTCATGGACTTTCTATAAATTTGTTTGCTGTTCTGAGAACGTCTTGTCAAATGCCAGTGTTGTAATTTTAAAGGATAAACATGTTTTGAATTAGAATGTGGATTTAAAAAATTTTAGTTCAGAGCTGTCTTGCTCTGTTCAAAAGAAAAAGAATAAATCTAGGTCATAGTTTATTCCACCTGAAAAACTATCTTTAAATCACACAAAAAATTGTCTTTTTTTAAAAAAAGTTTTTATTTAAATTCCTTGTAGTTAACATACAATGTAATATTAGTTTCAGGTGTACAATATACTGATTCAGCACTTCCATATAACGCCCAGTGCTCATCTAAATTGTCTTCTTTTAAAAACCTTTAAAACTATTGACAGGTCTGACGTTATTCTGATGGGCTTTCCTATGTACGTAAGGAGCTTCTTTGTCCTAGCGGCTTTCAAGAGATTGTATCTACAATTATGATTTCTCAATTTTGCTATGAGGTGCCTGGATGTTTTTTTGGAATTTATAATCTTGGGGGGAGACCGTTCTGCCTCTAGTACATGAACACTCGTTCCATTCGCGAGATTGGGAAAATTTTCATGAAGAACTTGTTCCACTATATCTTCTAGACTTCTTTCTTTCTCCTCCCCTTCAGGGATTCCAATAATTCTGATGTTGGAACGTTTCATGGCATCATTTATTTCCCTGATTCTGTTTTCGTGGCTTCTAAGCTGTTTGTTCCAGGCTTCCTCCTGATCCTTTCTCTCTATCTGTTTGTCCTCCAGATCACTAATTCTATCTTCTGTCTCAGTTACCGTAGCTTTTAGAGAATTTAGATTAGATTGGAACTCATTGAGAGCATTGTGAACCTCATCCCTGGTGGCCTTCAGCTCTGCCCTAACATTATGAACATCATCCCTGGTGGCTTTCAATTCTGCCCTAATCAATTCCGTTTGGTCATCCATGGCTTTCTCCAACCTAGCTATTGCCTGGATAATTGTTAGCCTGAATTCTCTTTCCGACATATTGTCTATGACATGGTGCTTATTTTGTCGCATCATCCCAAAGATTATAAGGTCTAGAGGGGAATAATCAAGGCAGTTGCTTTGGGAACAGTAGTACCAATAACTGCCTTTAGTGAATTTCTTTCTCTGTTCTTTAAAAAAAAGTACCAATTATACTAGCAATTGCCTTCTTTATCAATAGAGCATTGGTTGCATGCTGATGTGTTGGTTTATTTTCTGGTTTTAAAATGATAGAAGACCAGAGTCGATATTTCTAACTTAACTAATTTGCTAAACAGTTTCTAAAATAAATTACTAGAATAAACTTGTATTTTGTTTGCGCCTAAAACAAAGTAGAATGATTCTTCACGGATGTCCTAGTCAGCTTGGGCTTCTATACCAAAATACCATAACCGGGTGCCTTGTCAATGACACAAATTTATTTGTCATAATTCTGAAGGCTGGGAGTTCAATATCATGGGACCATCATGGTTGGTGTCTCTTAAGAGATCTCTTCTGGGTTGCAGACTGCCCATCCTCTTGCCTCTTCACACGGTAGAAGGGGAGCCAGCTAGCTCTCTGGTCTTTTTTAAGGGCCTTAATCTCATTTATGAGGACTCCACTGTCATGACCTAATCATGACCTCCCAAAGGCCCCACTTCCAAAAATATCACAGGGGGATTAAATTTCAACCTGTGAATTTTGGGAGGGGGTGGGGAACACAAGTATTCAGTCCCTAACAACCAGTACATATTAAGGGACTTATTGTCTTTGAAATTAGCTTTATTATCCATTTGGTAATGAAATGGGGTTTCCGCTTTTTAGTTGCAGAGCTTATCAGGAATACATTTGTTTTCATTTCACACACTTAAAAACAGTATTTGCAGCCTCATTGTTTTGGCTGTCTCATGTGGTGGTGTGTTAAGGAGTTGTTTTTTTTTAAAGAAGATAACCGTCTCAAATGGGACTGAGAAAATTATTCCTTTAAATCCTTAAACTCTGAAACAAGGCACCGGAAATGTCTCTAGGAGAGTAGGTTAGGGAGTTTAATCAACCTTGAAGAGTAAAAGCTATTTTATTTGATGAAACCTGTTATCACACTTGCTCACATCCTATAGTTGTGTGCTAATTCCATCAGGAAGAATAGTTTTCTATAACAAAGCCATTTCCAGGTAATTGCTCCCATTCAAGATAATTGCTACCACTTGGTGAACACGCACCCGGTCTTGCAGGTTTCTCATACGATATTTCATTTAATTCTCACAAAATCCCCGAGCTGGTTATTATTTCTGTTTAACATATGTGGTGTCTATTATGCAGGCAAATTAAGCGCTTTTAATAAGTTTCCACATTTAACAAGTGGCAGAGTGAAATGTTTGACCCTAATCCCTGCGTGGGTAGTAGTTTTGATGTTATTTTGGTTGTCTACCCAGAAAGTAATTTGGAAGCCCTATGTACCCCCCAACACCTTACATTGTCACCTAGAGTTTTTATTGTATGTTTGTTTAAATAATTGTAAAAGATGCCATTTCTGACATATGATAAATCTTGATAGTAAAAAGGTTATATTTCTTTTTAAATATAACCTATGTGATAGAAATAGCACAGAGATTTGGTATGTCACATATATATATATATTTTAAAAAGTCGTCTTTGGAATTTTAATTTTACATTACTCTGTTTTCTTCCCCTGTGGAACTCATATTTTCATTCTACTACTCCATGGGTTTTTATCCAATTTTTTATATATATTATATATAGATATAGATACAGATATAGATAGATTTATTTGCTTTAAAAACTTTCATTGATGAGTTTATTTTATTTCAGCAAAAAATACATACTTAAACTGAAATTGATTTAATTTTTTTGTGTGACACAATTCTTTAAGCCATATAAGATTTCATTTGGAGTGAGTTATCATTATAGTTATTATTAGTATGCAATTTGACAAACAACATGAGTATGCTATTTTGACAAATAATGATTAGTGCAAGAGGTACATATTTTTATTGAGAATGTATCATTTAATGAGATATAGATGAGGCTTTTCCCCTAATTATGGAACTACTTATAGGTGAATAATATTTATTGCTGGAATGAAAGAATTCAGAACAAGTTTTAATTCTTTTGTTGCTTTCCATGTATGTGAAGACTTAAAACTGTTTTTCACATAAATAGTTGGAAATGAAGCACTTTTGAACCCCTTCCAAGTATATGCCAAATACCCCATGTGATCTATCACAACTGCTTTTAATAATTAACAATCAAAAAAATTTTTCTTTAATTTTGTTGAAAGCAAAGAATTAGAAACTTCTTGATTTATGAAAGTTATTTTTGCCTTGTCATTAGGTTCTTATACATTTTTAATTCTTGGGAATTATACAGAAATCCTTTATAAAAAATCCTTTATCAAGACATATCAGGTAACTACTCCTTCCTTTAACTCTTTTTACTTATGGGCACCTTACTTAAACTGATATTCTCAGGGTTGGGAATAAGGCAAAATTATTATCAAGACACCTTCGTCAGTGTCATTATTATTTTTTCATTAATTGCTTTCACTGTGTGTGCCTTATAAATATATTTATCAAAATCTTGGAACTACATGGTTAGCTTATCAACATATAGATAACATGTGTGCTGTAACATGGTTAGCCAAGCTGGTTTTCATTATCTAAGCAATAAGTAAACATATTTACATTAGTCTCCATAACCACCATTTCACTTCTTAATTCTTTTAGATTATGACTATGGGCTTTTTATGGAAGAGGAGAGGCAAGAGTTGAACTAAATTGTTTTGATGATCCTTCTGCCCCAAATTATCTTCGAATTATTTTGGTGAAATTTTCAATTTCATGTATGTTCACTACTTCAAGAAATAAAGTACTGAAACTCTAAAATTATTAAGTAAACACTCACATAGAGCCTCTACAATAGCACATCCAGGCCTATGTATCCGCATTCCCTTATTCTTCCCTGCCCACACCACTGATTGCATATCGTTTCTATGCATTTGCTCTTTGACTCAGAGAAGGCTGACATCAACAGTCTCATTTCCATATCCTGCACATTGGGAAGGAGAATTCTAGAGGCATATTCCTGACAGCACTATCCCCCTAAACAAAACATTTGGAATTCATAGGTTTTGTTTATCGAAACTCGTCTATAGTTTAGTGTTTTTACTAGCTTGTATTTTTAATTCCTTTCTCAACAAGTGTCTGTTGAACTACCTGGTAAACAAAGACTGGGGATACAGTAGTAAATGAGTGAACAAGAGAAGACACCGCACCTGCCTTCAGGTAACTTTTACTCTACTGGGGAGTCAGGATGAAAGAACTAATTGTAACATTAATAATTCAGTACAATTATGAGAACTTCTATGAATAAAAGACAACATGCTGTGAGAGCTTGCCAAAGGGGACTGATCTCTCATAAGAACTGTGTGTGGAAAGCTTTCTTGACTAGATGACATTTGGTTTAAGGGCTGAATTAGATGGTACTGATATACCATCTTGGGTGCAGGCTGTTGAAGAGCATGCACAAAGATCCATGTAGAAACATTAAATTAAATTAAACTAAATTAAATTAAATTAAATTAAATAAAAAAGAAAGCCCATGAGTCAGGAAAGAAAGAGACATAGAAATGATCCAAGGTGGGGCTAGAGAGGAGGCAGAGGCCAGGCAGAGCCTTCCTTAATAGATTTTCATGATATTAGTCTTTATCTCAAGACTCACTGGCAATTGTAGAGATTTAAGGAAAAAGATGAATAGTTTAATGGGCATTGAAAAACATTGCTCTGGTCAAGAAAGCAAACCAGGACATCAGCTGGGATGTTTCTGCAATGGTCCAAGAGGGAGGTGCCTTTGACAACAGTGGTTGCAATGGGTGTAGACAATTTAATACACCTAAGAGATTGTTAGGGGTTAAGAGATACAATATGTACAAGGGAAATATTCCATACGACCAAAGGAAGGCTTGATATGGGTGACTAGAGCAGTGTGTTGTCAACAAACCCCAATGCTTACTGGAAAATTAGAGATGAAAATCTGTCATTTCTACTTATTTTACTGTTAGAAATCTGGCTGAGCAAAGGGATTCAGAATTCCACTGAAATAATAATTTTCTGATGGACTGATCTGTTAATTAAGAAAAATCATTTTGGTAACTCTTGCCTAAGCTGTGTGGTTTACTCGGATAGACCCTGGGGCATGGAGAAGACTGGGTCTTGGCCTCTACCTTTGACATTCTCATAGTCCAACCAGGGACACCTGTCTACAGCATCATGGTACATAGAATACCATGGCCTTTAGGAACGATGTCCTGTGGGAGACTTTGGGGGAGTGAGGATAGTACGGTGCTGTTAAGAGAACGGACTGTCAAGTCTGGGCTTGAATTTAGAAATATCCATTTACTCACTTCTTCCTCTATGTTGCCTATGTTGTCTCACCTAAGACGTGGGAGTAATAATAGGGGATTATTCTTAGGTAGTTCTAATAATCATATGGCGCAATACATGAAAATCATCAATTGGCAGAGGATGTAGTAATGGCTTAATAAATACAATAGATGTAGCTATTCTATTGTTCTAGGGAAGGGGCTGATTAGCCCTTTGAGTCAGGAAAATTACACAGCAATGCTTTATATCATATTTAAAGGGTATATATAGCTGACCTTTACTTTAATAAGTTAGTGCTAAAGAAATAAATGTTTTATGACAATAAACTAATTTATTGAATATTTATTATATGTTGGGTACTGCTCTGAGTATTATAAAGATATTTTCTAATTTTATTTTTCTCTGAATCTCTGAATCTAAGATAGAAATACTATTACTATGTCCATTTCACAGATGAGAGTCCTGAGGTCCCAAAATATTTCTTACATGCCCAAGATTACATAGTAAATTGCTAATGAGATTTAAATCTAGTTCAGACCAATCCAGAGCTTTGCTCTTAACTTTTAAAAGTTTACAAGCTTCTTTACCTGAAAGTGCTGTTGAATTCAAACCATCTTTTGCTTATTATGTATTTGCTCAATCAATAGATATTAAAAATATATTGCTATAACAAGTCAATAAAATATTTATAGCATTTTATTAGAATGCTATTTTTATTTTAAAATATTTATTTTATTTTATTTTTATTTTTAAGATTTTTACTTTATTTTTTATTTTATTTTATTTTATTTATTTATTTATTTATTTATTTATTTATTAAGATTTTATTTATTTATTTGACAGACAGAGATCACCAGTAGGCAGAGAGGCAGACAGAGAGAGGAGGAAGCAGGCCCCCGCTGAACAGAGAGCCCGATGTGGGACTCGATCCCAGGACCCTGGGATCATGACCTGGGCTGAAGGCAGAGGCTTTAAGCCACTGAGCCACCCAGGTGCCCCTTTATTTTTTATTTTAATAATAAATACTTATTGTAGGAAATACATATGGGAACAAACAATACATTATTGGTTATTCCAATTCTCATAGATGATTACACATTTTGCTGTAAATATCTTTAGACATTTTCCTCTAATGCACTGATGTACGGGAAGTATGTATATAAACCTATATATATTTTTAATTTAATTTAATTTTTTTTTCAGTGTTCCAAAAATCATTGTTTATGCACCACACCCAATGCTCCATGCAATACGTGCCCTCCTTAATACCCACCACCAGGCTCACCCAACCCCCCACTCCTCTCCCCTCCAAAACCCTCAGTTTGTTTCACAGAGTCCACAGTCTCTCATGGTTTGTCTCCCCCTCTGATTTCCCCCAACTCACTTCTCCTCTCCATCTCCCAATGTCCTCTGTGTTTTTCCTTAGGCTCTACAAGTAAGTGAAACCATATGATAATTGACTTTCTCTGCTTGACTTATTTCACTCAGCACAATCTCTTCCAGTCCCATCCATGTTGATACAAAAGTTGGGTATTCATCCTTTCTGATGGAGGCATAATACTCCATAGTGTATATTATCCATTCATCTGTTGAAGGGCATCTTGGCTCTTTCCACAGTTTGGCGACTGCTATGAACATTGGGGTACAGATGGCCCTTATTTTCACTACATCTGTAAACCTATATTTTCATGATAAAAAGTGAATGGGATCACCCTGCACATGTTTTTACTTACTTTTTCATTAAGGATATATTCTAAAACTCTGCACGTTTGGTACGGTAGTGTGTAGTATAGTTGATAGCAGATAGTAAAGACTCAGGAAGCGTTGATGGTCACTGAATGTCATCATCATCATCTTGGAAAAATCACCCTTCCGCTAGGCTGTAAGAATTTGACGTTCCAACAACAACACATTCTTTTCAGCACACCTCCACTAAATGTGGCTTCTATCATGCGACTTTTGTGTGTGTGTTAATCTTGAAGATTAAAAATGGAATCATGTTGCTTTATTTTGTACTTATTTTATTGCTAATGAGGTTACACATTAGTCATTTGTATTTTTATTTTTTGAAAATTTTCACTTGTTTTTCTATTAGTTTGCCTATTATTTTCTTATTGGTGTCTAAGAACTCTTTCTATTACGATTTTTTTAAAGGTTTAATTTTACCTCCAGGTAGTTAATGTATGGTGTCATATTGGTTTCAGGTGTACAAGATAGTAATTCAACACTTCCATACACCATTCAGTGCTCACCACAAGTGCACTCCACAATCCCCATCACCTATTTCACCTATCTCCACACTCACCTCTCCTCTGGTGACCACCAGTTTGGTTTCTATAGTTAAGAGTCTGTTGCTTGCTATACCTCTGTGTCTGTTTTTTTTTTTTTTTTTCTCCTTTGCTTGTTTGTTTTGTTGCTTAAATTCCACAAATGAGTGGAATCATATGGTATTTGTCATTCTCTGAGTTATTTTGCTTATGGTAATACACTCTAGTTACATCCATGTTGTTGCAAACGGCAAGATGCCATTCTCTTTGATGGCTGAGTAATATTCCGTTGTTTACACCACATCTTCCTTATCCATTCATGGGCATTTGGGCTGTTTCCATAATTTGGCTATTGTAGATAATGCTGTATAACATTGGGGTGCATGTGTCCCTTTGAATTAGTATTTTTGTATTCTTTGGGTAAATAGGGTAGTTCTATTTCTAATTTTTTGAGGAAATTCTGTACTGTTTTCCAGAGTGGCTACAGCAGTTTGCATTTCTACCAAAAGTGCAGGGTTCTCCTTTCTCCACATGCTTGCCAATGCCTTTTGTTTCTTGTGTTGTTGATTTTAGCCATTATGACAAGTGTGAGGTGAAGTCTCATTGTAGTTTTGATTTGCATTTCCCTGATGATCAGTGATGTTGAGCAACTTTTCATGCCATCTGTATGTCTTCTTTGGAAAAGCATCTATTCTTGTCTTCAGCCCATTTTAAAATTGATTCTTACATATTAAGTATATATTGCAGATATTTTCACCAGCTTGTGATTTGATTTTTACTTAGGCTTTAGTCTGTTAATTAATTAATTAATAAGGATTTACTTATTTATTTGAGAGAGAGAGTGAGAGAGAGTGAGAGTGGGGTGAAGGGCAGAGGGAGAAGCAGACTCCCCCCTGAGCAGGAAGCCCAATATGAGGCTGGATCCTGGGACTTTGCGATCATGACCCGAGCTGAAGGCAGACATAAGCAACTGAACAACCCAGGCATCCCTAGTCTATTCTTTTAAATAAATAAAAATAAGCAATTAATTTATCAATCATTTTTTATTGTGGTTTTTCTCTTTGGCATTTTATAAATAAGTGTTTAATTCATACCTATATAATGTGGATATGATGTTTTTGACATAAAAATGGGGGAGCCATTCTTTGAGATTTGGGAAGCATTGGTATAAGGAATAAATTCACACAGATCATGGATCTATGTCTCGTGTCACTGAAAGAGATTGAAAGTTTCTCTGCACTGGGAAGACTTTCAGTGGCTGGTGGATGTTTAACAAGTTTTTTTGCTTGTTAGATTCTGAAAATATGAGTTTTTACTTTCATCTGCTTTTCTTGAAACCACAGAACATCTTGTCTTTCAGGTAATCCACTACAAAGTGCAATACATCAAAAGGGGCTCATCTTCATACTAAAGTTGGGACTTCTGAGGCATGGGGATTAGTTACATTTTTGAAATTGTTCAGTTAATACCATCAGAAAAATAATAATGGATTAAATATTTCCATATCTTACACTGTGTTGTTCAACACAAAGAGGAAAATAGTTTTGTTTTTCCAAGATATTTATTTATATAGAATACAATATTAAGTATGGAGATAATGTCCATGTCTTGCTGTAGACCTAAAGGATACTAGCCAATGTACAGACGAATTCTGGCTTATATTATGAACTCAGTTTTAGATATTGTCTTATTGAATTCTGTGTTAAAAGGCCATTTAATGAATTGCTTTTATTGTGAAATTCATCAATCAAAATAGAAATGCTTTTCTCCCCGTCAAAGAGATATATGTTTTTATGAATGCTTTAATTCCACATTTAACTTAAAAACATTTTCTCTCTTCTAGCTTTTGTTTCTAACAATTTGACAGCATACATGGCAACTGATGGCAATGCTCTTGTAAGTACCCTTTGAGACACTGTGGACTTAAATATTCATTGTCACTTTGAGGAATGAGTAAGAAAAATAAACAAGTTGATCTTAAGTTTGTGTAGCTATTTATTGCCCTCCATTTCCTTAGCCACATTGGAATTAAATGATCCTTTGGTGAGGTTTCAAGGTTTCTTATGATCACCAAGTAT
Source organism: Martes martes (assembly GCF_963455335.1). Classification (NCBI taxonomy): domain Eukaryota; kingdom Metazoa; phylum Chordata; class Mammalia; order Carnivora; family Mustelidae; genus Martes; species Martes martes. The sequence goes on from NC_137893.1 coordinate 12,832,301, forward strand.
TTAAGAATGCTAGCTATTTGCTTTTAAAGATCAGAAACGTAACTGTGATTTTAACATAGGGTACATAGTGTATCTCCGTGTTTGAGGTCAACTGTGGTATTAGTGCAAACTCTCATGCAACCTCTATGGGAAACATTCTGCCAATTATTACACTGAAATGGTAAGTTTTTTTTCAAAAAAATAATTTTACAGCTATAAATTTGCCTATTTAGGTAAGTCGATTGAGGAAGTATATTACCTTTATTTGACAAGGACTCTTGTGGTGTCAGGAAAAATAAAAAGTTGATATAGATAACATATTTCTAATAAGAGGGGGTGTGAGGTAGTGTGGGACTGTATGATGTGCATCTTTTGGCAAATCTAATGACCTCATGATGGATGCACAGGATAAAGTTTTTAGAGTAGAGCCAAAAGCAGAATCAGAAGTGGGGTGTTGAAAGACTATAGTAAAGAATATAGTAGGTACTTCCTGCCAAATAGGGGACATGGCCATGGTTTCCGGATGCAAATTAGGAAATGGATATTAAGGCAGGTTGTAGGAATAGTGATGGAGAAATTGAACTGGATGGCTCCTGGAAGGGCAGCTTACTAAAAAGCAGGGAAGCTGATTAATTCTCTGCTTCGTTAACAATTTTACATCCCAGAAATAGAGAAAACAATGAGAGCCCTTTGATTCTGATGTTAATTTTAAATGAGGAGGAAAAGCTTGTTAGTGATGAAAATGGTAGAAACTTTGGGAGACAGGACTGCAGAAAACTAAAAATGAAAACACAAATTATAGTCAGTTATGTACCCTGGGAAATTTGCCATCTAAAAATTGCAGAAGAAGAAAATGTGATCCCTTGGACACAAATGGGTAGGTGTTGTTTGATCATGGAAATGTGAATAATCGTGATGAAGATAAAGAAAAGGAACAACAAAGAGCATAAATGCAGCTGCAGTGGGAGCTTTGGCCAGGGTTTGACATGAAGGCATAGCACCGGATGTTAAAGGAGGGTCCTGTGGTCAAGGGCAAAAGAAGGTGGGCATCACAGATTTGTCAGTTAGGAACACTAAAGTTGACATTCCTGAAAATTTATAAAAAAATTTTTAAAAAATGTGTGTGACTGTAAGTACATGTGTATATGTTATATGAAGCAAAGAAATGGAAAGGGAGCATTAGAATGGTTGAGAAAAGTAATGGAGGGTTTAATTTTTATTCTGTTTGCTTATCCTACTGAAAGAATGTAGTGTTCCAACTGGAAGGAGTTCATCATATATGTTTTTTGTTGTTGTTGTTGTTTTTTATAGGTGTGTTTTTTGTTTTTTTAATTTTATTTATTTGACAGAGAGAAATCAGAGCTAGGCAGAAAGGCAGACAGAGAGAGGGGGAAGCAGGCTCCTGCTGAGCAGAGAGCCCGATGCGGGGCTCGATCCCAGGACCCTGAGATCATGACCTGAGCCGAAGGCAGAGGCTTAAACCACTGAACCACCCAGGCGCCCCACCATCATATATGTTTAAGAAGAAATGAAAACTAAAAAAAAAAAAAAAAGAAGAAATGAAAACTAAGATAATAAGAGAGCACCTAAGCACTTTAATGAATTCATTCATTCATTCATTCATTCACTCAAACATTCATTTAATGTTCAATGTTTACCTCTCCTGACTCTATCATGTATAAACCATTATACTATGTAGGACCTGGAAATGGAAATATTATTTGAAATAAGTTCAAATCTCCACATCTTAAGGCAAGTAAAACCTAGCTATTGGAACAGACTGTAGATGTGATAACCGAAGGACTAACATACCACCCATATAATTTCAAACCCAGAGCCAGTACTGCTGTAATATGTAACCTGCTTTCCTTGGACCTGGGTGCAGGTGGGTTCTGTCCTTACTGGTGGAAACTCAGGCTATCTATGGGTCTTTTTCATTTCCTGAGCCGTCCTCCCCACCCAACTCCATCAGCTCAGTTTTCCTCGTGTGCCCATTTACCTGTTATTTTGATCCCATAGTCATCAGTGTCTAGGTGGTATAGCTAAACATCTCTCGGAAGCATTTCTTCTAGCTGCTTTTCCGTGGTTACCCTACTTTATATTTCCATTCAGAAAATTAGTTCAATTTTCTGCTGTCATTTGTTCTCCAAATAAAATGTAGCACAGGAGACCTATTTTTATGCTGGGTAGTTCCAGGAGGCTCGACACGTTTGACCTAATCACATCCCGAATTACACTTCATTTCCACTCACCTACCATTGATTGCGCTCTGTGTGCTGAGCACTCCGCTTGCTGCTTCTGATGAGGAACTTACCATGTGCAAGGGGAGGGCAATACTTCAAAGACACTTTTTTTTAATTCTCACCTGCTAGTTATTGAGGTTGCTACGGTAAATGGTACTAGTAAAACTGCTCAAGACACGAAATTCTAAGCATTTGAAATTTTATTATGTGTGTGGTAGAAGAACATTATTTTTTGCATTAAGCTGAGTTGTTCGTTATCTGATAGCAGTCTTTTCTTTCCTCTGAAGGAAATAGCAGAATTTTCAGAGCAAAAGCTTCACATAGAACCAAAGGTATTAACTCACCCAGTTCTGTCGGTTTTACCTTCTTCCTCTTTCCCCACCTTCGCAGACGTGACACTTGCTCTTTCCTCTGCCCGCTGGCTTCTTGCCTTTGCACCTGCTCCCTCCGACCCGCCGTGCGACAGCCAGAGTGAACTTTCTTACACACAGATCTGATTGTGCCACTTGCCTGCTGACATCTGTTTAGCGGCTTCCCATTGGCTTTTGGATAAACCTTAGAGTTTCAAACATAATTTACAAGGCCCTGCGTGACGTAACTTCACTACTCTGAACGTGGCTATGTTCCAGCACTCCGGGGTCCGTGCCTTCCCGCTCACTCCTGCATCTCTGTATTAGACCCTCCTATGCTCAGGTCTTCATCTTTCTGGCTTTGTTTTTATCAGCGTGTGGGGTACCTCCCCTGAGTCCCCAGTTCTGGGTAATAGCACTTCCGTGTGGACCTCATTATCCTTGTTCGATTCCCTCTTTTCTGCCTTTGACTGGAAGCTGTGTGAGAGCTTGCTAGCCACTGAATCTCCGGTCCTGGGCACCAAGTAATTGTGCAATAACTGGTGGTTGAATAAACAAAAGCCATAATTTACCCAACTGTGGCCTGAAAGAAAGAATTAGCATAATCATCTTTAGGATCTAGGTCATAGCTTGTTGGGAAATCTTCGACATCGTGATTAGATTTGGTACAATCCCTAAACATCTCTAAGAATCCTGTGCAGTCCTTGATATTTATAAGGCTTTCCATACATCACAGTATGGTGATAAGAAAGTATTATACCCTAAGTTAGTATTTTTTTTAAAGATTTTATTTATTTATTTGACAGACAGAGATCACAAGTAGGCAGAGAAGTAGGCAGAGAGAGAGGAAGGGAAGCAGGCTCCCCACTGAGCAGAGAGCCCGATGCAGGGCTCCATCCCAGGACCCTGGGATCATGACCCGAGCCGAAGGCAGAGGCTTTAACCCACTGAGCCACCCAGGTGCCCCTACCCTAAATCAGTATTGCTTAGTTTTCTTTAATGATTAGTTTCTCACTAAAATAAAGAAATAGATGAATAAACACATAAACAAATAACAACTAGTATGTATGAATCCTAAAGGCTTAATTAAGAAAGTTCTCTGTTCTCAGATCTTGGTAACAACGTTATAGTTAAGAAAGGAAAACAGCCTTAACTTAAAGATGACGAGGCTCAGAGGGAATGTGACAGACTGCCTCTTTTACTGTCATACGACATTCTTTTACCTAAAGCTACTGAGAATTCTTTCAGAGATGGCTTTCATGGGAATGATCAGATTTATCTGTGATAAAAACTTGATGACAGTGATTTCTCAAGAATTATTTTAAATAAAATTAATTTATTAAATGTTAACAAATATTTAATAATTGATAATAAATATATGTTAATGCAAATTAAAATTAAATCAAATGTCAAGGGAAAACCTTCCTGAAACAAAAGTCTCTGCATATAAATCGTGGTAAGTGTGCTCCGTTTTTGTGCTTGATGAGGACAGGCTCATTGAACGTGAAGGGACATTTACTCCCGGTGCAATGGCTGTGTTATCTGCTATTGCCTGGACTGCCGTCTGTGGGATGGCTGGTCTAACAGCAAACTAGTGTTGAGTTTCCTTCATAAGAAAGCTGTGCATTCATTACGTACACATCGTGTCTTGCCTGGTTGTTGTGCACCGTGTGGGGTGAACCACCTGGAAATGATTCCAGCCCCCATGGGGAGCTGCCGGCTCCTCCAACTCTATGCCTGTGGTGTATGTCTCAGGGATGTGGGGATAATTCAGGGTTGAAGTGAGGAATTTATTTTTCACATTTTTGATCAACTAAAAAGAGCTCACATTTTGGCAGCTTGTTTTTTTAGGCTACATGAACATAATGCTGTGTTAAAATGGCTTTGCCAATGCTGTTGTGCATAAGCCTGACATACAGATCAGAGCTCGGAGGCTGTTTAACACATTTGCTGTTCCAAGTAGGACTTCCAGCAGAGCAGTGCCTGACAGCTGTCTGGGGAATAGACTCCTGGGTAGGGTCTTGTTAGCTGCCACTGGAAAATTTTGTCCCTCTCACAAGTCCCCCTCCTCCACCCCACGCATTCTTATTTCTTTGGTTTTAGATTCTTAGTATTTGGGGGATATGGTTAAAACAGGATGCTGGAGAAAGCTGCGATAGTTTTTGAGGAAATGGTATTTTAGATAAAAGTAGAGATCTGGTCAACACAAGTTTGTTTTACCTAGAAGGAAATAGCAAGGGTCAACACTTCAGGTGAGTTCGAATTGAGTGTCAATCAATCCCAGAAGCTTTTCTCTGTGCATGTGGGGCTTTGGGGGTGAGGAAGGTATTGGAGCAATCTTACGCTGCTAAACTCTGCTGGTGTTATTTAGTGGTGGTATTTTCAGCTCTGAGTAGTCAAGCAGTCGATGGCTTTCTGGATATTTGTTCAATCTCCACTTGTGCCAAGACTACTAGTCAGGCATCATATGAAGTAAAAATTGACCTAAAACATAGTTAATCTTTTGGTAAACATTTATTGAGTGCTCCCTGTGTGCCAGACATAGGGCTAAGTGCTAGATTTTGAAGTCAGGACATGTTCAAGAACATCAATTCTACTTTAAAGTCTTGACCAGTCATTGAATCTTCAGAGTTGCAGCCATTCAACTACAGAGCTGATGAAAGATCTGAAAACTTTAAGAAACAACATTAACAGGGATAGTAACTGAGTAAATGTGTGAACTAAGAGAAAGGGCCTGTCTGAGCTTACTCACAGGTTCTGGGTTGGACCATCGAGTGGGTAGGGTTACCATCATGTATGTACCACACAGATATGCACGCAGAAAAATTATAATATCCACTTCAGAGCATCAGGAAAGTGTTGTGAAATATAGGAAACAGAATAAATAAGCAAAGTAACATAGAGTTAAACAGTAGACTTAGTAGCCAACTGGCCTGGCTCTGCTACTAGTTAAATTTGATCTAAGGAGATGTTACTTAACTATACCAAGATGAGGTTTCTCATTTGTGGAATGGAAGATAGAAACAGCACCTATCATGAATATTTTTGGGAGATGTGAATCAGTTATTACAATGACTACAAATAAAGATCACTGCATGAACATAAGATTCTTATAGGAGCTAACTGCTAAGTCAGGGGAGGCCTCATGGTGGAGGTGGCGTTTGAATTGGGTCAGAAAAGATGAGAAAGCCTTAACCAGATGAAAAGTGGAGTAGGGAATAAAGTATTCAAAAGTATGGAGTTGTCAAAGTACTGACATTTCTACAAAATAGAATAAAGTTTAAAGTGCCAGAAAAGGAAATGAATGGATGTCTTGTTGGTATATTAAGGCTACTATGGAAAGGGAATTTCTTGTCATTTGAACTGTGATTTCAAGATAGACTCTTAATAACGAATGACTGACCTCCATCCAATAGTGGTCCTGTGAGTTCACACCTTGATATCCCATTCTGTTGGAAACAAAGCAATGCTAGACAAAGAGAAACATGGAAAACCAAAAAAAGCACAGATTGGTTCAACAATACAATAATTTATCTCTGTGAATCAGAAATGAAAAGCAGCTAACAAGACTGAAGCTATGGGCCTAATGGGTACCTTGTCTGGAGACAGGAAGTAGTTTGCCTCCTGGCCCAGATTAAGGGGGTAAAAAAAATGCTCCACTAAATATGAGGGGAGTCATAGTCACTTCTTGGTGACAAGTAAATGGGAGTTCCCCCAATTGTGAAAGGGGTTAAAGATGAAAACATTTGTCAAACCAGTGCATGGGGTTATGCAATTAGCCCCCTAAAGGTTAGGGAGGGAGGAGACAGGGACACAACTTCAAAATCAGGAGCCGAAACTAGTCACCAGCTAGGTCTGTGACTGGATATGCAAGATACTTTATGTTCACCTCAGAACATGACTGTAGGAATGATTCTGCACCCAGTAGGGGTAATCTCCAAACTGATAAAGAGGGAGCCATGGGTACAGTGAAGAGAAGGGAGGGTGGGACTACAGAATACCAAGGATGATAAATGTGTATTAAAAGAGTGAAAAGATAGGTCACGTACAAAGACTGACAGACTCATAGCAATGATTTCATCAATATAGTGAATGAGAGAAAACAGATGATCAGAATCTTCAAAGTGTCAGATGAAAATGGTTTTATACTCAGCTAAACTGTCATTCGATTTTGCAGACAAAATAAAGACATTACTATTTACATAAAGATTAAGAATATGCTACCTTCAAATCCCCATTAAAAGGACTGTTAAAATAAGGTATTGTACACCCAAAAAATTTTTAGATGGGTAGATCTCATGTTGTTTTCTTACCAAAGGGGGAGATATGGCTTTTAGAGGTGATAGATACATTTGAACTCTAACATGAGTGCGTATGTATGTCCAAGCTCACCAGATTGTACACGTACATTAATTATGTGTGTTTTTTGCATACCAATCATACCTCAATAAAGCTAGGGAAAAAATAAAAATAAAAGGACTGTTAAAGGAGGTACCCTAATAAAAAGAAAAGTAAATCCAACAGATAGACATTTGATAAAGGATACACAGATGATTACAGAAATTGATAAGTTGTCACTAAATTTAATCGTCCATTGATGAGTAATGATGATAATTATAACATTTTAACAGAAAAATAAAAATCTAGACTATCATGCCAAGAGAGAAGACACTGAAGCAGGAATTAAAAATGTGCTGGATTACACATTCTATTCACCATGAATTTAGAAATACTAAACTGAGTATCAGTGGAATAGCATGTAAGGAAATGAAAGAAAGGGAAAAAATAAATGTAAACTGAAAATACAAGATGAAGTTACAGTAAATGTTAGTAGATTAAACACCTATCAAGAGACACATGTAATCATATTTTTAAAAATAAAAATCTAGTTATAGATTGCTTATAAAAGAAACAGCAAAATTAAGAAAAGAAAAGAAATAGCAAGAATAAACAAATAAAAAACCATACACACAAAAGTGCCACACAGAAAGATTGAAAATAAAGGAATAGAAATACTAACAAAGTTATAGCTCCAGTGACAAAACTTGCATAGAGATAGGAAATACTTAGGGAACAAAATTAGCAACTTTGAGATTTACAAAGAATGCTTACAAAATTTGACTATGTAGTAAGTCACAAATAAATGCTAACACTTAACATTTTAAGAAATTGATGTCATAAAGATTATGCTTCCTGAACAAAAAACAATGAAGTTAGAACTCAAAAAGAAAAAAAATTATTAAAAAGTTCTCATATGTTAGGAAATTTACAAGTACATTCTAGAATATCTCACTGGATGGAAAGAAATTACTTAGAATTGAAAAACAGAGGTATCGGTAGAATTTGGATGTAAAATTATAGCTCTAAGTGTATTACTAAAAACAAAGAATAATAATAAATGAGGTAAATATTTTCTGCAGGAATCAGAAAAAGAATAACAGAGTAAATAAAAAGCAATTTGAAGAAATAGGGATAATAAATCAGGGGCAGAACTTAATGGAATAGTTAAAAAAAAAAGAAGTAAAAAGATTTCTGAAATTCTGAAATAAGTTACCAAAATACACTTGAGGTTGCAGAGAACTGAACATTGTATATATTGCAGGAGATTGTAAGTAGCCTTCTTGAAAGCAATTTAGGCATATAAAAAGTTAAAGAAGCATCAACTATATTCATATTCTAACTCACTGAGTACACATTTCTTCCTTTTTTTCTTTCTTAATTTTTGATTTTATTTTTATTATTTATTTATTTATTTTTTATTATTATGTTCAGTTAGCCAACATATAGTACATCGATAGTTTTTGATGTAGTGTTCAACGATTCATTAGTTGTGTATAACATCCAGTGATCATCACCACAGGTGCCCTCCTTAATACCCATATCCTGGTTACCCCATCCCCCCCTACACCCTTCCATTCTTTAACCCTCAGTTTGTTTCCCAGAGTCCAGAGTCCCTTGTGGTTTGTCTCCTCTAATTTCTTCTCATTCAGTTTTCCTTCCCTTCCCCTGTGGTCCTCCGTGCTATTCCTTATGTTCTATATATGAGTGAACATATGATAAATGTCTTTGTCTGCTTGACTTATTTCACTTAGCATAATCCCCTCCAGTTCCACCCATGTTGATGCAAATGGTGGGTATTCATCCTTTCTGATGGCTGAGTAATACTCCATTGTATATACGAACCACATCTTCTTTATCCACTCATCTACTGAAGGACATCTCAGCTCCTTCCATAGTTTGGCTGTTGTGGACATTGCTGTTCTGAACTATTTTTAAAAAATTTTAAGGAGTTATTTGTTTATTTGAGAAAGAAAGGGAAAAGGGGGAAGGTCAGAGCGAGACGGAGAGAGGGAATCTCAAGCAGACTCCCCACAGAGCTTGGATCTCAATGCAGGCTTGATCCCATGACCCTGAGATCATGACGTGAACTGAAATTGAGAGTCAGACACTTGACCCACTGAACCACCCATGCACCCCTTGATATTATTTTTAAAGTAATAAAACATAAATACAGTTGTGTTTTCCTACTGATGCCTTCTTTTTACTATTTCTGTGTCATTCACCCCAGGTTACATTGTGGTGTTTATCATTCTTATGCAATTTTAGTACTTATAAGAAATGTTTAACAATACTACAAACAATAGCATTAATATAGACACTTAATTTTCCATATAGTGTTTCTGAGATTTTTTCCATGCAACTCTAGTTCTGATAGAGCACAGCAGTAAATGAGAGTGACACTGTTTATCCACTCACATACCCACACACGTTCAACTTCCTACAGTTGTGCTCTACCACCACCGTGTTGCAATTAACTGCTGTCTGTGACTTCCGCTGTGCCTCTAGGCTTGTGTTTCTTTGGGCTTCAGTATATATCTGAGAGTGGATCTTTCTCTTTTGTACCAGCAGCATTTGATGGTTTGAACTCACCTTTCTTTTGAAACTCTTGCTCACTCCTGTAACATCCCCTCTCTGATTTTCTTCGTCTTTTCATTGGCTCTTCTGCTCAGTGTAACAATTTGGGCTTCCTTCAGATTCTGACTTCAATTCTTTGTCATTCTACACACATGACTGATCTCATCCCAGCTCAAGTTTTCTACTCTCTATGCATGGATGATTCCCAATTTTATATCTTCATTCCAGATTTTCTCCAGATCCCAGACCCTTAAGTACAATACATACAGAGCATTTCCACTTGGATACCTCAGATGTACATCACTTTTGATGTTTACTACTGAGCGTGTATATTTAAAACTATGCTGTCTATATTGCTGTCATTTATTCAGTTATTTCAGCTAGAAACTCCAGGATTTTCCCTGGCATTCCACTCTCCCTCACTTTCTACATTCTCGCTTTTCCTCTTCCTCACCCTCCCCTTCCAACCCCTGCTCACTCCCTGGCTCCTTTTCCCCAATTTCCTTCCCCCCTTCTTCTCCCCTTCTTCCTAGTCACCCTGCTTTCATTCCTTTCCTTCATACTCTAGTCCTTGCTTTCCTGTCCTACTCCTTTATATAACATCAACAACAAACACAGAAATATCACAAGAGGCTACCACATTGCCAGTTTTATTCTTGAAATAAATATCTTCATGTTACCATTTACTTTTGTGACTTTGCGTAAAATCCTGAATCCAATTTCTTCAATTTTCTTCTTCTTTAAGATGGGGATAAGAATAGCACCTAAACCACAATAATTGTGAAGATTCAATCCTGGTATTTGCAAAAAGATTCAGGGCAGTGCAGGCACATGGCAAACATTATATATCTTCCAGCTGTCATTGTTTTCTACTACTGTCTATTATTATTAGAATGTCTATTATCTGTCTCCATTTTTCACTAGAGATTTTCATTTCACATGAATTATTAAGTAATATTTAAGGTGTTTAGTCTTCTGAAAAAAAAACGAGATTTTCATGAATTTTCTCAGGTAAAATTTTAATAATTGAAAGCTTTAAAATTCCCTTTATAAAGTTGAGTTTAATTTTCCAGGAAGGAGAAAAGATCTTTGTGGGAAAAAGCCATTTGTGGAGAAACATTCCTAACAGCTCTGTCAGCTGGAATTGACTTGACTGTAAAATATTTAGAAATTTTGTGGCTTGGTTAAAGTATTGGTAGTTTGAAATTGACAATGATGTGAGGCTTCACACCATGGAAACTGGTAAATGCTACACATCAGGGCCCATTAACTAGCATATCACTGTATAGTTTTGCTAAAGACCAGGATCATCATGAAGTTTCATGGAATGAGAAACCATCTTACTTTGGGTTTTAGTATATCATGGGGGTAAATTGTACCTGCAAGATTTACCAATTACTATATAGATTAGAAGTCACTGTACTAATTACCCTGTAACTTGGGTGTTAGCATCATCATTCAACATCAAAGGAGCTCCCTTTTTATGTTTTGTACTTGTTCCTTTGCAGTTTATCTGTGTTTTTAAATGATTAGTAAACAAATGAATTTTTGTAACCATTTTATAAAATAAAAGTATTTTCCAGTAGAAAAGAAATATATATATATATGTTTTATTTATTTATTCTTAAAGATTTTATTTATTTATTTGACAGAGAGAAATCACAGGTAGTCAGATAGGACGGCAGAGAGAGAGGGGGAAGCAGGCTCCCCGCTGAGGAGAGAGCCCGATGTGGGGTTGGATTCCAGGACCCTAAAATCATAACCCGAGCCAAAGGCAGAGGCTTAATCCACTGAGCCACCCAGGTGCCCCAGAAATATATATTTAAAAGAAAAATTTCCCCCATATCTTAGAACCAAGTTAGTGCAAATTCAGAATTTAGAGTAATTCTTCACTTTTACCCACAGCATCCCAATGGGAAGATTTTATCAGGCTCTGGATACTTGTTATGATAATGAATTATAATTCCTCTTTTGAAAAACTATCTCATAAATGGCTCAACTGGCTGCTTGGCTTTTTTTCACTTACCTAGTGAAAAAAACCACACCGTAAGATCTTTTTGAAACTGACTAGTTCGTGGGTTCCACTTCCTGTTGTGAGGAGTAAGATGTATCTTAAACTCACTGAAGTTCTCAAGACTGTTTTCATTCTCTCATGTAAACCAAGGTAGGTTTCAAGTTCATATACACCAAGTGAAACTGAAACTCCTGATGATTTGTTATTTCTATAATATATACTTTGTTTCTGGTCGGGGGAAACAGTTTGAACAGTTAATGTAGATTTTCTAATAATTTGTCTTAGGGGAAGTATTATCAGAGGAGGGTATACTCAATGACTAAACTCCTTTACCCTCCTTAAAAATCCTTTTTTGGTGTTAGGTGCTCACCGTCCTTCTGCCTGGAGCGCCCACTCTCACCCAGCCTAGGCACAAGAATCTAGCTAACACTGAGGGCTGGTCTTGGCAAAATTGGGACAAAACCTACAGTTTCATTTGGGCTTTCTCTGGAGCCAGCCCTAAGTTTGGATGCAGGATCTGGAGTGCTCCCAATCCCACCGGAGCTCAGAAGGGGCGGATGGAGGAAATTCACTGGTTCTCGGTGAGGCAAGATGGTCTGAGCACTGCCTCCCTTCACAGGTTCTACAATTCTCCTCTTGACACTTTCCTTTCTTTTGTTCTTCTGAGAGTTGCTATTTTTGTATGGACTAGTGTGATTCACCTTGTTCTTCTGGGGCCAGAACCATTTGGGAATGCTTCTGTTCCCACATCTAAATTTATTTACTCTCTTCTTTGCCTTTAGTCCTGGCTCTCACCTAAGTTTTAACTGTCCAAATGATATCTGTATTTGAGCTAAAATTTTTGAATAGCTACTAACTGATTTCCCCTGATCTCAGATAATTGCATAGTAAAAAGACCCCAGGAGACCACTTGAGGGAATGGTGGGAATTTTAGACCAAGATGCAGGTCAGGGTGGAAGAGATTCAGGGAAGTGGAGCTGAGACTAGGACCTTGGCATCATCCTATGCTTAAATTTTAGTCACGTGTCATGACTAATAAATCTATTCTTGCTTAAAAATTAGGGCAGTTACTGCCTTTGTTATGTCTTGTGTCTTGCAAGGATGGGTTATTGATGACTTCAGGGATAAAATTTTATTCTAACATTTGTAAAATAAAAAGTCAGTGTGAGATTTCCCAGGAAATATAATTTAAGCACATTAACTTTATCAACATTGGGGAAGGAAATACAAGTCCTACTTATGCCAAAAATGCCGAAACTTTTGTTTATTAGTATGAAATATTTGCTTATATCTGTAATAATACAATGTTTTTTGGTTTTTGGAGCATTTTCATATATGATCTTGTTGAATATCTATGACACCCATAGGATTAGAATTATTAGAAATATCGTGCTTTTGCAGATGAGGAAGTGGGTTCTTAGTGGTAAATCAACTTTTCCCTGCATAATAACAGCTACTAATTATGACAGCAAGGAGTTGATTTCAGGCCTCTGGATTTACAAATCCCATCCTATTACCCCTATATCATATTCTCTCTTCACACATATAGAACAATCTACAATAGCTGGTAGATCGAGAGTTAACTATGTAGAATATAGTAGCCAAGTGCCTCTACAGTAACATTAGAAAATGTTGTATTATGATTACATGCCAACTATGAGAGCAGCTCTGCAATTATGCACAGTGTTTTCAAATTCTCTACTTTTAAACATATAAGGTTAAATCTTTTAAATCTGAGTAAATTCAGCTTAGATATTGTGGAGAAAAAGTGAAACTTCTTTAATCTAAAATGTCTCTATGCACACACATACACGAGGTCATTTGAAAGCATTTTTTTTGTTGTTGTTATCTATTTTTGCTGATAGTCTGATCTGACACAAATTGTTTAAAGTGTATTGTGAAAGATGTGTACTTCAGATATGCTATCTTATGTCTGATTTGAATATTTGAAGAGCTAGCATAACATAGAAGTTGAAATTAATTTATTTTCTCTGAGACATGTGAGAAATATCCAGAGATGCTTAAAGACAGAATGAGTAATTTAAATCTGTCTGTAGATAAGAATTTCCTGATAAGTAGAGTTGAGAGTTGCTTAGATGTCACCAAAAGAGGCTGTGGAATTTCTTTTTCTGGGATATTTAATTCATGGGGTTTGTGTATCATCTCATGTGGGGGCAGGGCCATGGATTTAATAATTTTTTTTTGGATTTAATAATCTGATGTGAATCTGTAATTGTGAGATCACAGTTATCTTCCCAGTTTATTGAAATAATGGGTGTTATTTAGAAATTAAGGAGAAGAAGCAGGATCTGGTTTTCTTCTTTTTCTTCTTCTTCTACACACACACACACACACACACACACACACTCAAAGGGGAAATATTTCACTATTTTTAAGAACTCCAGTGCACATCATCCTGTCCTAACTGAAGTGATAGCTCGAAAGCTGCTTGTGGTGGAAACAGGAAACATCAGTGATAGATGCCGAGTTACGGGTCTTTGTATCTTTCTTCAGGTTCAGCTCAACGTCTACCGATTCTAATTAGCACATTTTGTGCCTCAGCGAGTAGCTCCCCTTTAGCTCTGCTTGGAGTTTTTTTTTAGCTTCCATCCTGCTCATAAACACTGCCACCCCCTCCCTCCTTCTCTCTTTACAAATGTTACAACACAATCAGAAATTTCCTCTTTTCTTTCCTTCCTGCATTATCAGCAGGTTCCCTTGCGTCAGAAGCAGAGAAAGAAAACTCAAGGTAATTAGATCTCTTTTGTTTCTTTATCCCCTTTTTGTGTGCGTGAGTGTGGGTTTTCTGTCCGATGCTTTCTTTGGGGTCAGATTTTTGTCTGTCTTAATGCTAATATCAGAAGGTGGATGGCAGATTAAATTTTTGGTTATTTTTGGATCGATTTTAAGAAATGACGGCATGCTGTTCATTTGGATTAATCCCTCGTGGTATGTCAATAAAGCTTAGAAAGGCTGGCACTGAGTCGGGACGTGGCTGTGTTTAGGTGGGCATTAACCCTTCTCCATCTATTGCATAATGACTGCTATTATTTTGAAAGGAGCTGTGTTAGGGCAATGATGTGCCTGCCAGCATCACGATTTTAATTTTTTCAACTTATTCTTGTTGAATAATATTCTTAGACTAACACTTGCATTCTAGTCTCACTGTTTCTTTGGTCCTATCTTGTACCTTCTAAGCACCAAACGAATGATTAAAAATAAAATAAAGAAATTAGTCTTTTTATTTTTATTTTTATTTTTTTGCATTTACTTTGCATGCGTCTTGGTAAAAAATCCAATTCCCAAGAGGTAAACAATTAACAGTTACCTTTCACTCTGTCACATAAACCAGGATAATATGTTACCTACCTCTTCATATAATTGTTGCAGGGTTTTTCACGATGAGTCGGAGGAGGATATCCTGTAAAGACCTGGGACATGCTGACTGCCAAGGGTGGCTGTATAAGAAAAAGGAAAAAGGAACTTTCCTGAGCAACAAATGGAAAAAGTTCTGGGTAGTGCTGAAGGGAACATCGCTATACTGGTACAGCAATCAAATGGTGAGTCTACTGTCTTCCTCTCCTTTTCAGCCGCTTTGACAAGGGTGGATTAAAGACCACTGAGGAGCAGGCGATCCCTATGGGGAAGTTCATTTTTTATTTCTGGGACTTGGAACAGACCTAACAAACAAATAAGTTCTAGAAACCGTTCCTGATTCAAGAGATATGTAGGTTATTCTCCTGTATTTTATGCAGGAGAAAAATCATCCTGCTTGACTCATCTTTTGTTGGAGAGGGATGTCCAAATTTATATCCTCCCTGAAGGAGGTTTTCAGTGTCTATTAATGTTACTATTCCATGACAAAATTGTACTCATTTCAGGATTTACATGGGCAGCACTTTATATGGAAACTTTGTGTTATTAAGATTTCTATGAAAAAAGGGCATGAGCTTTAAGACATATTAAGGATGTAAATTGATTAAGTCCATAGAACGTATTTTCATTTCTCCTTCTTTACTATGTTTTCCTCTGCCCTTCTTTATTGAGTGAGTTGGTTTTGGACTCACTAACCTGCCCTGTGTTGCTGACTGTTGGCTCTTGTTCCTTGGCACGCTAAGTGATGGCATTCAAGGGGGATGATCAGACAACGCTTCAAGAAAGTTGCCTAATTTATCCTTAATTAGCAGTACCCTTCTGTGGTCTGCTTCACAGGCTAGTTTTCTGTTGGGAAGGACTGGAAATAAAGTTATTGTTAGAAGGTTTGCTGATCTTTCCTGGCTGGAAACATTTTAAGGACAATGATGTTGTTGAATATGGAATGAATAGGGACTTTTCATATAGGAATTTTCTCCACTAACCCCCAATAGCCAATTGCTGATCTCAGGAGAGCTGGAGTTTCTTTTCGGGTCTAGTGAAGATCAGCAATGGATGTCCTTTCATCAGTTAAGGGGAATTTACTTAGGGACTGCCCATAAGCCAGAACATTTTTTTTTTTTTTATGACACCATACATCTAAAATGGCTTGTGGATGCCTATCACTCAAGCAACAGAGCTTTAGATCACGTAACATCACGAACATAATATAAGTTCTGTGTATAGTTTGTGGGTAAGATTTTTAGTAGACAAATTTACATTCATTGACCATTAATAAGAAATTTATGTTACCCATGTGCCTGTCCTGTAAAGGTTTGGTAAAACTGAACCCAAATCCAACTCTAGTGTTCTGGAATAAGCCTTCTCCCGCCCACTCCCACGCTTCTCTCTCTACAACCCCTCTCCAGCCCTGTTCTTAAGCTTATTGCTTTCGTTTCACCCTGTGCAAAACATGGTCTTTTGAGTTCCATAAAAATGTATTTTTTCGAGGCTCCTTTGAGCTTTAACAACTTTATTAAAGATTTGGGAGGGCTGCAAGAAAGAACCACCTTGCAGGGTATGCGGTGTCTTACTATGTCCCTTCTCTCCTTTCGTCTCCTCTGGATACATCCATCCTCTCTTGTCTAATGTGGAGTAGTTTTACCCAGTTTAAGGCAACGTGGGGCTGGGATCTCACTTTCTATCTTCAGGAATTGTTCTTAAAGGAGCACAGATGATTTCCTCAGAGGAATTAAGGTCAATATAAATTTCTTCCTCTTGTTTCGTACCATTTTGGACTTTTGCTTTTGGGTAGTTGTGGCCAGCGATAATCTGCATCTTTTATAAAACAGGAGGACTTACTGATATACCTTCTAATACCCTCTGGGAATTTCCAGAGGCTGTTGGAAGGATTAGGTATTGATGGAACATGGCACGTCCATGGTAAGTAACAAACTCAGATATAAGTATGGCATTAATTTTCTCAAACAAATTATTCAACAAATATGTTCTGAGTGCTGTCTGTCTTCATAGAATTTAAAGGAAGCTCCCTTTGATTCACACATGGGTACAGATTTGGCCGATGTGGCTTCATTGTCTCATTTGTCTAAAGCTTTCTTACAGAGGAACTTAGAGGACAGTTACCTATTTGGGGTGTTAGGAAACTCCTGCTTTCAGAGGGAACAGAAGTGTGGGCTGAGACGAGATTGGAAAAGAGGAAAAGGAAAGAATGCCAGACACACTTAAGCACCTAGTCCTCACTCGCCTTCACTCAAATATATAAAGCAATATTTGGTTAACAAATCATGTATTTAAATAGAGTTAGATTAGCAACATTGAGGAGAGAATGAGTTTACTGTTATCTGGCCTTGGAATTATCCTAATAAACTAGTGGTATGTAACAGAAGGGCCTTCCAACTCCTTAATTCTATGACTCTGTTATAGAAGAATTCTCTTTCTTTACACACACACATACACACACACCCACAAGAGTGGGTGTGCATGCATACCCTGACATCTTAATTATATGTTTGTTATGGGGGAAAAAAAGGCTACTCAATGAACACTTAATTAATAGTCATATTCCTGGTATCTGTGTGAATGTCAACTGTGAAATAAGAGCCAAACACATATCCTCAAGCTAAGAACATTTATTTACTTTCTGCCACCCAAGGAATTCAGATTCAACAAAGTAGCTCCCCAGTCACCTACACCTAATGAGCAAACTTCTCATTATTCTCCCTTCCCTGTTCCTTATTCTTTCTTCCGTGGCCTGATGCTGGGAGGTAATGGAGCCAATAGCCTCCCAGCAAGAACCACCTTTTATTGAATGCCTGCTCTCATGCCAAGGGATATTCTAGGTACCTTTCACACATGATCTTTCGTCTCAGAAACACCCTCCGAGGTAGTAACTGTAGCCAAGTTGGGAAGGCTGAGATGCAGGAAGATTGTGTGCATAGCTCCCAAGAGACACAGGTAGTAAGGGGGGAAAACAGACCACCTTGACCTCCTTTGACTCTGCAGCCAGGCTTGTTACCATTGGCCAGCCGGACCCCATGCAGACACTGGGATAAATGACACAATAGGGTTCTGGGAGCAGCTCTAGAGGTGGAAGCTAGGGCCATTCTCAGATGAAAGTATGGTGATCTCGTAGGACCCCTTTGCTTGTCTCTATTGGTCTCTGACACCTACCTGAGGAGAGGTGCCGCCCTCCGCATCCGGGGTGCCTCTCTGTTGTACCGCTACCTAGTGATGGATGCATGGTGTACCTTCTTCCTTCATGACGCTTTGCTGCCTCAGACAGCCCCACCCGGATTTCCTTGAGAAAGGTCAGGTCCAGACACTCATCTGCCATTTTCACACCCTGTATTACATGCTCAGAAAGTGCTACAGCACACAAGAATGTGTGGCAGGTCTTACAAAACCATAGTTAAGTTGTATAGCCATAAAAATGCAGACCGTTCACAATCCTGCATTTGCAATTGCACAATTGTTTTCCCTTTCCCCTGGGATAAAGTATAAATTTCTTCCCTCACTTGGGAGAGTCTCCTGTACTGTATCTTTCTTATTTTGCCCCCTGCCCCTTCACCACCCAACCTTCAACTACAGAATTAAAAAAAAAAAAAAAATCCCTTGTTAGCATCACATAGGCTGACACTCCCTTTAAGCCTCTGTGCACGCGCTGTTGCTCTGCTCAGAAAATTGTCTATCTCCATGCCCCAAAGTCTTTCTTTTTCCCGCAGAATCCCGCTGGCCTTATCAAATTTTAACTTAAGTAGCCTTTGTTCTACGTGGTCTTACTCTATCCTCTGACCTAAATCAGAGCGGCTCTGCCTGTTCCTGTAGCAGCATATACTTTTCTCAGTTTTATGCTCCTCTTTCTCTTTTGTACATGTTTTTAGGCTTACTGATGTCCATAATGGTTATTCTCTGTAGGGCAGGACCACACGTATATCATTAGTGCAGTGTCTGACACTTACTAGGCACTCAGTTAATATTTGTTGATTTCATAAACTATGTAAGGGTTAGGAATCATCAGCATTTACATTCCCCCTGGGAAATGTGAGCAATGGGGTAGATAAAGACTGTTTTTGATGGAAAGTGATTTTCCAGTAAAGAGATTTCCACCTGTAATCTTGAAAATAAATATACAGGAAAAGGTGCAATTTGAGATACACTAGGAGGGCTCCATGGTCCTAAGTAGGTCCCATACATCTGCTCCCATTTGGGGACATTTTATGAGGGGCTATGTATTTTTTTAAAGGTTTTTTCTAACCATGTGCCCTGGTTGTAAACAAGGGTCTCTTGATCAGGATCATCAGACTGGGGGCGGAAACGTAGAAGGAGAGATGGCAGGTGTCCCAGGGAACGCCCTGCACACTAGCACTTCACCTGGGTATCAGGCACAGCTGGAGAAGTTTGGGACCAACTTCTCTTTGGCGAAGGAGAAGCAAAATTCCGAGTTACTGTTTTCTTTCAGGTGTGTCACTACAAATTAGTGACAAAATAAGTCCTTAAGATGTTATTACTTAGTTATTAAAACTGTCTTACTTTTTTAAGGTTTTAGATTTTCCCATTTTTGCTGTAACTTATTTTTCTTTTCTGAGAATTCTTAATTAAAATCCTGCTTAGTTTCCTGGGAAAGGTATTTTGGACTTTATTTATACCCAGACAGATTATAAAGTAAATGCATATTATATAACCTATTTAAAATTAGTGAGGTTCTGAAATGTTTCTATTCAGCGAGCCTTTACTCATCTCAGTGATGTCTTTTCTTGCTTAATCCAGAGTGTGTGTGGACTGTTAAAATACATCAAGGGGACATATACATTACGCTGGCATACGACTTGGATGCATTGCCTAAATAATTTAGGCTTTAATTAACAAAGCATAGTTTAATATTAGTTACAGAGAGTAGATTTAAAACATTTTCTTTTTAAGTGAACCTAACATGAAAACGTTATCATCCGTCCTCCTACTCACCCATCTACCACCCACCTACATATCCTTCTACCGGTATTATTGAGGTCTTAAGAATAATTCTGGCTAAGAGTTGTAAATGCAATTATAGGAATAAAAAACAAGAGTCTACATTTCTTCTATTAAGAGCTTCTAGACTAGTAGAGAAGAAAGAGCTATATAAATGACATAATCAAAGAAAGATTGGTAAAAAAAAATGCTCTGAATTGAGCAGTACAGATGAATTCTGTAAATTCTAGGGTTAGGAGAAATAGTCTGGGCCAAATGTGAGGGAGTTCTGCCACAGTGATTTTTTTTTTTTTTTAAATCTCTGGAAGTTTCTCTCTCTCTCTCTCTCTCTCTTTCTCTTTTTGTCCTATCTAAAAGGTATGTTTTTCCTTTTTTTTTTAAAGAAAAAATCGTTTTCCAAGCTGCGTGATTTCCTTTATGAGGTAAACACAGTTTTTACCAATCTGAAAACATTATTTCTGTGCATTGCAGTGAATATAGAAAATTTTCAGGGGGAAGGTTCTCTAATGATCTGCCTTGGAAGACAGCATTTTTTTTTTTTTTCTTTTTTTCCCCTCCAGGGAAGAAGAGTAAGGGGTTGGGCATTCCAGTTGGGAGACTATGTGAACAAAGGAATGAAAATGTAAATGAGCAGTGCCAACCCACTGTGTTGAGCATTATACTGAATTCCCATAACCTAGCAAGACAGATATTATTATTCCCATTTTTCAAGGGAGTTTACTGAAGCTTAGGGAATTTAAGTAACTTGCTCAAAGTCCCATAAGCAGTAAATGGCAGAGCTGAGATTAAAAAACATGATCTGCCAATACCAAGGCCAGGCTCTTCCCTGGGCTGCTTGGTGTCCCCCCTGAGAGGTGAGGCAGGGCCAGTACATGAGGGCATCAAATGCACCATGCAGGAATGTGGATTTTGTCCAGTAGATAGTAGGGAGCCACTGTAGGTTCTTGAGTCTGAAAATGATCTAATGAAATTAGCAGTGAAAATATTAACCTAGCAATAGTAAACGAGATGTATGGAGAATAAAGAAGCTTCCGGAAGGTCAGTTAGATATGACAAAATGCAGGCACTGAGATGGGAACTCCTGGACTGTAGTAGACACAGTAAAAATGTGGGACATGTTTAACAGTAAGAAATGGCAAAGTCTGTTGAGTGCTTGGATATAAGACACAAAACATTTGAGGCTAAAATAAGAATGATTTCAAGTTTTGGAGCCTGGGAGATTGAGAAAATAATATAAAAACTGAGGGAGGAAGAAGATGGTTAATAATGTGAATTTCCTTTAGGCTCATTGTCTTTTACTGTTTTGGTCTTTTACTGTTTCTTTTAGTTTTGTACATTCTTTGTATAAAATTACCAGAACCCTGTATTGTTTGTAGTCCAGTAACTGTTAATTGATTTCATTTGTTCTATTGCATCAACAACTCAAGGGGCTTGGGGCTCCCAGACTTCACCTAGAAGAGGTGAATCGACCAACTTTTTCTCTCATGAGAACTGAGGAGGTTTGAGGTTAATACTTGTTTAATACGTATTATGCAGACTTTTCAGTTTTTGAGACTCCAGTCTGCCTGCCCAACAGTGACCTGCTTCCTCTCTCACCATCTGAATGGTTTCACATGCCTGTGAGGGCAAGCAATTGGGTCTGTATCATGTGTTTTGGTCTTTAACTGCATGTGCACTGCATGTGAATTTTGGAGGAAGGGATTTTTCTTGGAGTCAGTTTTATGAGAATCTCTATAGCAAAGATCTAATCAGTTTTTAGATTAGGTAGAATTTACTTTTGCAGAAAATGATACTTGAAAAACCAGAGTTTCTCTTTCTGTGAGACAACTCCTCTGGAAGTTTCAGTGAATGTGAAGTGTCTTTCTTTCAGATAAGAAAAATAAAGAATGAGTTCATTTTCCCTTGGAAAATCACACTGAAGTCTTCTGCACCTTTCATTAGCAATCACCTATTAGCATAGATTCTGGAAAAATGTCTGCATGAGCTTACCATAGATTGGAAAAAATTTCTGAGGAATTTTATGAATACTTCAATCAGAGCTTATTATATTCTTTTTTTGCTCTTTCACCAATTACAGTGTAAGCAGCTGAGGGTATATTCTTTACCTTTCTCGTTCAAACTGTGTCACTAGAGCCTAGAACTGGTGGGCACAGAGCGGGGACCGGTATTTTTTGAGTGAATTACTTATTGTATTGCTTAATCATCAATTAGTTATATAAAGCAATGAATCAAAGCATTATTGAGCATCTTATGTTTTTATACCAAAAACTTAGGTTAATTATACCAAAATGAGATACTTTATTAATAACGAGACTCTAATTTATTTGAGCTTCATTTATTGTTAGTCAACAACCAAATTCTGAGCGTTTCCTGAACAAAATTCCAATATTTAAAAAATGTTTCTTCAGAGAAGGCAGTTCAGACTAATTGTGTAAAATTGATGAACTCTTTGCCAGTATATGTTCCTAGAGTTTCTAGAGTGCCCCAAAGTGGAAACTGGAAGGTGTAATACTGACATAGGGCAATGTAAGATGTTTTAGCCGCTGTAAGTGAGCAGTTTACCTCAGGGTGACGACTCATGGGTGAGGATTGTTTACGTACCACTCGAAAATCTGAATGTAAGAATAATTGAGGACATTTTGAATTCTGTTACTTCCCTTGTTAAAATTTCAGGTATGGGGTGCCTGGGTGGCTCAGTGGGTTAAAGCTTCTGCCTTTGGCTCAGGTCATGATCCCATGGTCCTGGGATAGAGCCCCGCATCGGGCTCTCTGCTCAGTGGGGAGTCTGCCTTCCCCTCTCTCTGCCTGCCTCTCTGCCTACTTGTGATCTCTGTCTGTCAAACAAATAAATAAAATCTTAAAAAAAAAACTCAGGCATGTGGGAAAGATCTTTAAAGGGGACTTTGGTTTAATTTATTTATTGTCTCTGATGCTGTCTATTGTTGTGTGCTAACATTCATTTTCCTTCATAGGTCCCAGAATGGATTTCTAGAATAATGGTCTTCCATTAAAGCTCTAGGATCAGCTCAGTCTATACTTGAGGCAGGCTGTTATTAACAAGTTCTTGTTGCTCAACTCATATGATGTGGGAACAATGACTTGTGTTGGCAATATGATGCTCCTTGAAAATCTTTCCTAACTTTACATAATCAATTGTGAAACACCAAGACTGTGAAATCCTTTGTTTCTTTTGTCTTGTTCTCAGGAAGCAGTGATATGATTGGGCACTGCCAGTTTGGAAGAGGATACCAGACTTAATGGTGTAGGATGGGTTGTAGGGGAGGACCATCCCCTTAGCTCACAGCACTGGCTGATATGCCCGTTCAGGGGACGCGGCACTGTCCCTCGTAGGACTTCGGCACACATCTCCACACCTTCTCTCTGTTTTACTTGCTCTGTTTTTGATACAATCCATCTTCTTGCTTGTTGGAAATTTAAATTAATTTCGAAAGTGCTTAAAAATCCTATAGAATAATATGTGTTCATTTAGAAAAAATAGAAAATAAAATTAAGCAAAATAAAAGAGAGATAAGGAGGGAAACAGAAAGAAATAAATGAATTAAGATAGCTTATTCATTTAAATGAATCACAATCTTACCACTTTCAGGTGATCACTTAAACATTTTGGTGTATATGTTTCTAATATTTTTCTAAGTTTTCAATCTTTTTCTAAGTTTTCCAAAAATAAAATGGCACTATGTATAATATTATAACAATTTTCTTGCTAATCAATATATTATCAATATATGTTCATGTCTATATATATATATATATATATATATCCACATCACTTCCAATAGCTGTAATACATATAGTTATACAGTAGTTTATTTACCAATCCATAAGTTTTAAAATCAGAAATACGTCTTATTCTAAAACTTCTTAAAATAGCCATCAGGTGATGGAATACATAAGCACACATAGACTAACTTAAAAATAAGCGATCCATATTTTTAACTTACATGTATATGTATGTTTATGTAGCCTTTAGTATGCGTATAAATATTAATATCTGTATAAATATATTGATATGTGTATGTGTCTATGACTCGTAAATTCTTTTAAGCAAGCAGCAGGAAGGTGGATTTCACCACGTGGTATAAGGCAAAACATCACCTGGCTTTTAGTCTTGTGGTTTCTTACAAAGTGAGGTACTCCTAGGTCAGTGATGTAACTCTCTATGGATCCGTTTTCTTACAAGTACACTTTGACCAAGCACAATATCTTTACATAATTCAGAGCAACTCTGAGAAGATCAAATGCACTGGAAAAGATATAAAAAAAATAAAAGGAATACACAAAGAAAGACAATTTTATATATGCTTAGGTGAAATGTGTTTGCATGATACCATGATTTAGGGTTGCAAAAGAATTGGGCTAAGGGTTTTTAGACACCGGAAATGGTTTCTTCTGTCAAGAATGGCCTATCTTGTGCTGGAGATTCTAAAAAATGCTCTACTAACTCTGTGTAAAAGTTGCTTTTAAGCTATAAAACAGAGGCATGAACTAGAAGGCCTGGGGGATTTTTCAGCTCAGTGGTTCCTAACCTGGAGGAAGAATTCAGGTAATACATGATTTTGTGGTGAGGCTTGTGTGCTTTTCCCAAGCAATAGCGTGATACGTGGCCCATGGGATGAGCTGAACTTTTGGTTACAGCTGAGGATTTTCCCGAGAAGTCATTATTTGCAGATTTATCATCCCTATGGAGCAAACTTTTTTAAGGGCCAAGGACCCAGCTGCTTCTACAGAATAGCTTACTGATGAGCTCATCTGTCATTGTGCTGCTGTGTTTGGTCCCCCTTAGAGCACGTTTCAGGAACATTTCAAAAGGAATCTATGCAGTGGAAATTAAAAAAAAATTGACTATATATTTTTAAAGATTTTATTTATTTATTTGAGAGAGAGAGCAGGAGCAGAGGGGAGGGCCAGAGGGAGAAGGAGAAGCAAACTCCCCGCTGAGCAGGGAGCCCAGCCTGGGGCTCAATCCCAGGACCCTGAGATCGTGACCTAGCCACAGGCAGAGACTTAACCGACTGAGCCACCCAGACGCCCATAAAATACTGAACATTTTTTAAAGGAGTCAGAATTTAGGAGAACATGTTTGAAACAACGTCTTCAAAAAAGACACAGGAAATAACATGCTATTGTCGGAGATGTCCGTGGATGTAGAGTCAGGAGGACAGG
This sequence comes from Martes martes, assembly GCF_963455335.1. Classification (NCBI taxonomy): domain Eukaryota; kingdom Metazoa; phylum Chordata; class Mammalia; order Carnivora; family Mustelidae; genus Martes; species Martes martes. The sequence goes on from NC_137893.1 coordinate 12,857,326, forward strand.
TTCTACCCTGGTGCTGCAGCTGGTTAATAACACTTTAAGCAAACCACCTGTTCTCTCTGCACCTTTTTCCTTTTCTGGCTCTTACCTGCGAAAGAGACGGTGCTCATTAACAGCACGTTAACCATGATTCTCATACCCTCAGTCTTCTGAAGATTATCGTGGTAAATGCATTTCCTTTACTGAAAAATAACAAGTTTTGCAGTAGTATCTTTGAAAAAGGTTTTAAATTTATTTCTTGTTTTTGAAGACTTGTAGTGAAATACACATAACAGGAAATTTCCCATTAAACACTTCTGTGGATATAGTTCACTGGCAAGGAGTATATTCACGTTAGTGTACAACCGTCTCCAGAATTCTCCTCATCTTACAAAACTAAAACTCTGTATTCAGGAAACAGTAATTCCCCTTCTGTCCTTTCCTCCATCCCTTACAAGCACCATTCTCCTTTCTCTGTGCATCTGATTACTCCAGTACCTTCTATGAGTGGAATCACACAGTGTTTGCCCTCCTGTGACTGGTTTATTTCACTCAGCGTAATTAATGTCTGCAAGGCTCTGCATGTTGTGGCTTGGCTCAGATTTTCCTTTCTTTCTAAGGCTGGAATTCCATTGTATGTGCATACCACGCTTTGTTTATCCATTCGTGTCTGTTGATGGACACTTTGGGTTGTGTCCACCTTTCAGCTGCTTATAGACATTAGTGTACAAATATCTGTTTGAAACCTTGCTTTCAGTTTTTTTTTGTTTTTTGTTTTTTTTTTTGGTTATGTTCCCAGGAGTGGGATTGCTGGATCATAGGGCAGTTCTATCGTTTATTTTTTAAGGAACCGACATACTGTTTGCTATAGAGGCTGCACTATTGTACACTCTTCTCCAGTACTGTACAAGGGTTCCAATTTCTCCACATCCTCAACAGCAATTGCTACTTTCTGTTATTTATTTTTTTGGTTTTAATTTTTTTTTTTTTTTTTACTCTTTAAAGGTTTACTTATGTATTTGAGAGACAGCATGTGAGGGGGAAGGGCAGAGGGAGAAGGACAGAAGAGAATCTCAAGCAGACACTGCACTGAGTGTGGAGTCTGATCTCACAATCCTGAGATCATGACCTGAACCAAAATCAAGAGTCGGATACTTAACTGAGTCGCCCAGGCACCCCCTGTTTTACCCTTTTTATATATTTTTTATAGTAACCATTCTTTAAAAAAAATTATTTTTTATTGTGTTAAATATTATCTCATTGTAGTTTTTTTTTTTTAAAGATTTTATTTATTTATTTCACAGAGAGAGAGATCACAAGCAGGCAGAGAGGCAGGCCGAGAGAGAGGAAGGGAAGCAAGCTCCCTGCTGAGCAGAGAGCCCGATGCGATGCGGGGCTTGATCCCAGGACCCTGAGGTCATGACCTGAGCCGAAGGCAGAGGCTTAACCCACTGAGCCACCCAGGTGCCCCCTCATTGTAGTTTTGATTTGCATTTCCCTAGTGATTATTAACCTTGACCATCTTTTCATACTCTTTTTGGCCATGTGTACATCCTGTTTGGAGAAATATCTTTTCCCATTTTTTCCTCCCTTCTTTTTTTTTTTTTTTATTCTTTCCTTCTTCCTTTCCTCTCTTTCTTTCTTTCTAAGACACCAGTCCTGTGTAGGTGGAAATTATTTCTAGGGCTTTAAGAATTCTGAAAAGTAAGAGATGATGTGGACAGAGTCAGATCATGAAGGGCCTGTGTGCTCAGCATTTTATATTACAGAGAACAATAATACAAGACTCTTTTATATGGTGAAGTTTCCATCTTCAATGTTTTTAAAATGATATTTCAGAAGACAATGACTATCTTCACCAGTCAGACTACCAGAAAGTTTACTAGTAACTTAATCTCTTTTAAACTATGATTCCATAAGAAGAGAATGGAAGAATATGGTAAATAAATAAAAAATTTAATTAAAAAAAAAAGAAATAGCTAATAACATACCTTCCTTAGGTTCATGCCATGAAAATTGAAAGTTATGAAATTCAAATAAATTTTGGAAAATAAAACTAATCTCATTTACTGGCAAAAAAAAAAAAAAAAAGAATGTTAACTAGGAGAGCTGATTCACAAATCACAGAAGGATGCCAGTCACTTCTTGTTCACCACTGAAATGTGACCTAATACTATAGAGAGGTAGTCATGGCCTTGGGTGGTACTTAGGAAGAAATAATGAAGGGGGATTATGGCGCCAAGAGTTGGGCTGTTCATGCGTAGGAACTGTGAGTAGCAACACTTCTGCGAGAGAAACGGCATCCTGTTTTAGATTCCCCAGAAGCAGGCCCTGAGATGGGGATTTGGGTATAAGTAGTATATTTGGGAAGTAATACTAGAAATACTTGGAAAGGGAATGGGGAAGTGGGGCAGGGTGGAAAATTAGCCGGTAAAACTCTCCTTTGTGGGCAAATTATGACCAGGGAACTGAAGTCCAGTTCTGCTGGGGAACTCTGAGAGACTTTAGAAAACATGCATCTCCGAGTTTTCCCCCCCAAGGGGCCGGGAGCTTGCGGTGTTTAAACACAGAGTCCCATTAATCATAGCTGGAGGGCTCATCATGAGGCCAGTGCTTCCCGGGCACCCCCGCACTGGTGGAGAGGTGGATTCTGGCAGCCGAGAAGCCCTCCCACATACAGATGCCAGAGTGTCCGTGGAAAGTCTGGTCAACCTGATCTGGCGGTAAGGAGGGGGGCAGGTGGCTGGCTTACCCGCAGCATCTGCTACCAGTGGTCTGTGGTCTGCTTCCTTCCGAGGACTGTCTCTCCTCCTCAGAGCATCATCAGACCCATCACGATGATCCCCGGCAAAGCTACAGTCCGCTTCTATAATTCAGGCTGGGAATGTGTGGGTTCTGTAGGAAATCGGGCCTTGCAGTTTCTTAGTTAAACACGTCTACCTAACGTTTTCTGTGTGCAATATCTACTTCTAGGCATTTGTAAGAAGAATATCTTTGGATCAGAATCTCCTCATATTCATAGGGTAATGTTAGATAAACTCAAATGCAATAATATTTTAACAAAAACATAACCTAGGTAATGTATGAAGGATATAATGAACTTGCTAGCATTATGGCTGTCCAAAGAATTTAAAATATTTTTTTAAAGGATATTTATTTATTTATTTATTTATAGAATGAGTGAGGGCAGGAGCAGAGGGAGTGGGAGACAGAGAATCCCGAGCAGACTCTGTGCTGTGGGGCTTGAGGCAGGGCTGAATTCCAGGACCCTGAGATCATGACCTGAGCTAAAATCAAGAGTCACATGCTTAACCAGCAGAGCCACCCAGGAGCCCCTAAAATATTTTTTACAGTGATTGATCCGACGCAAAGAAGACAAGGGAGAGCTAAGACATAGAGACAGTTATTCAGAGGGTCCGCTGACTATGGACAGAATAAAAACTTATTTTACTTCATCTTTTTCTTTCTGGATCGTTCTTTGTCTTTTCTTTCTATTCCTTTTCCCCATTCTTATCATTGATGCCTGGGAATTAATGGCAATAGAATCTTAAATTTTTTTTTTTTTTTTTAATCACTCTGCCTCCGTCTTAACTCTAGTTAGCCTCTACCTGGCTATATCTGCTTTCTCGCTGTGTGGACCCTGACCTGACAGATCACATGCTCTGATTAAGATCAGACTGTCAGCGGCTTTCCTTGAAATATTCCAATTCTAAATCTGGGATTCTTCTTCGTGTGTTCATCGACTGTAGATTCTCTTCTATTTTAGCTCCTGCTTGAGACTGTTCAATCTCCTGTTTAGAATTAGTTAACTATTTCTGGGTTCTGGTCTGAGTACTGTTTCTTTAACAATAACCCCGTAACTTTCCCATTTATGATGCTCACCTAGTTTGGTGGCGAGATTAAAAACCGATCAGTTTCATGAATTCCGGCATCCAGATGTGGTCATTTCCCTCTGCTGGCTCTGACGGTAGTACCTCAAGGGCGTTTGTCAGCACTCAGTAAATGTGAGCTCTTATTAGATATTTTTCAAGTTTGTCATGTTTCTTAACAGGATTTCAGGCCTCGTCACTGTCAGGCCTGCTTGCCATGTCTAGAAGAGAGGAAGACAATACAAAGGCAAACATTTTTTCTTGCTTCCCTTGCAGTGCTTGTCACAGCCCGGTGCTAATAAGCTCAGCTCTCGGCCTGTAGGTCCAGGTAACAGTTCAGAACGTGCATGCGTTTCCTTTTCTGGAAGGAAGAGGGAGATGAGCTGCTTATCAGAACAGAGCAGCGTGGTGGCCTCTAACATAGGCAGAGACTGAGGGAGCCTTTGGGTTCTGTGCAGTTCTTTTACGTGTGTGTGGGGAATGTCAGAAGAAACTACTTAAAACTATCTAAAAAAATAGCAGTGTCTCTACTAAAAGTCCTCAGCCTATGTTCCAACAACTATGTATAGTCAAAATTCTGGGCTCTTAAGATTTCTTGGAGTAGTTAAGATAATTTGTGGGTGGGGGGGCATCACCATGTTTAGATTCAGTTAGGTTCATTTGTTTTTAGGACTTGCTTCATTAAAAAAAAAAACTCAAAAAATATAAATCATCTACCTAATTCCAAAGTCAAAACTATGCAATAAATTACAACCAGATAAGTCTTGCTCTCGTTCCTATTCTCTACCCTCTCTTCTCCCTCCTTTTGTGTTTGCATTTCCTGCATGGTTTCCTTCTACAAATATACTTCACATACTATATCTACTGTCCTGTACCTTACTTTTTCTCTTACTGTGTCTGGGAGGTTACTACACACACACACACACACACACACACACACACACACACACGAATATACCTATTCATTGCCCATGGATGCCACAATGTATTCAACAGTCTCCTGATGATACACATTTGGATTCTTTTGTTATTGCAAACAACATTACCATGCACATGTCACTACACATATTTATTTAGGACAGATCCTGGAAGTTGTATTTCTGGGTCGGAGGGTAATGCTGTTTTGCCAGTTACTGACCAATGTCCTTCCATTGGGCTCCGTTCTGCACCACCACCAGCCGCGTATGAGAATGACTGTTCCTCTGTAGAACTAGAGCTTTCATAATTGACTGTGGGTCCTCTTTTCTTTTCTTCCACATTGGCTTGCATTTTAGAGACTATAATCCAGATTTCTATGGTGGTCATCAGTCTGCGTGTACCCTGAGAGTTGGGAACAACTGTTCAGGGTAACATGAGAAAGTATGGCTCCGCTTAGAGCTTAGATTTTGCTTGTTTCCAGCATGCTAGGGGCTTCAGGGCAGAACTGAGCAAACCATGGGTTTATTCGGAGAAAATGAAGTTTTGCAGCTTCTTCTGATTCTGATATTCACTGGATAACCTCACCTATGTTTATTTTAAGTCATTACAAGAATATTAAATACATATTCAAATGTAAACACAAAAACATCTTACAAAGAAACAGTTCTTTTTCTAAACTATTTTTTCCCCTTCAATTTTAGATTCTATTCATTTAAAGACCCACAATTTATTTAATATCAGGTTTTGGGGGGAAATGAAGCACTAAAAATACATATAGATTCTAAGGTACCTTTTGATTTCAGATTTACTGAAGTGTAAAAAATCAGGTTTCTTAGAATCAGGGAACTATGATTCCATCGAGAATAGAGAGATAATTATACTTTTTATTTTTAACCGTGAAACATATAACAGTTTCCTATATCACACTTCCTTTGTTTCTGATTTGGTCTTCTTTAACCTACTTACTCTGGAATACATATATATGTGTACATACATATATATATATCACTCTTATTTTTCTAGGTCTATCCTTCTACCTTTCTGATATCTGTAGATACTTATGAGGTGATTTTGTCTATTTTGAAAAGTATTTGTAGTGTGAAAGAGTCAAACATTATCAATGGCAATGGATACTGATGTTTGCATTTAAATATTAAAATTTGATGCCCCATTTCAATTAATTTCCAAAAATATGTCCAAAGTGTGGCAAATTCTATATAAAATATCTTTGTCTCTAAAATTCCTATAGTCCAAAACTGAAGCCATAATTTAGCTTAAGTTATAGAATATGGGAAATAGTAAACCAATTTTGTTTAAAGTTTGAACAAATCATGTTGAGTCACCAATGGAAACATCTGAGACCTCATATTTACCTTCTTTCAAGTTTTACTGATACCCAAAGAGAAGGGAATTCACTATGGTTTTCTATTCCCCAAACTTTCCTTGCATCTTGTATTTTTAAAAACAGTTTCATTGAAATATATTTGACAGATCATAAGATTCGCCCTATTAAAATTTACAATTCAATAGTTTTTGGTAAATTTACTGAGTGATGAAGCTATCATAGTGAATCAGTTTTAAATAATTTTCACGACATCAATAAAACCCTTCATGCCCATTTACAGTTAATTTTCATTTCCAACCCTGACTCCAGTCAACCCCACTATTTGCCTTCTCTCTACATTCACATAAAGGAATCCTACAGTAATATGTGGTTTCTTATTTCTGGCTTTCAGTCAGCAACATGTTTTCAAGGTTCATGCATCTTTTACCAAGCGTCGATAGTTCACTAGACAATATTCCATTGTATGAGTAGACCACACTATTTACCCGTTGATGGATATTTAAATTGTTTCCAGTTTTGGGTTATTATGAATAATGCTGTTACAAATATTTGCATGCACATCTTTGTGTGGGCATAAGCTTTCGTTTCTCTTGTGTAGATACCTGGGAGTGGAATTGCGGGGTTGTATGGTAATAATATGTTTATGTTTTTTAGAAATTGCCAGTTTTCCAAAGTGGCTTCTGCATCTCGTTTTAGCACTTTCTTTATTGTCGGAGGAAAAAGACAATGTTCCTGTCATTCATTCATGCATAAAACTCCTTTCTTTGCTTCACATGTATTGAGCGCCTACACTGTCCCAAGTATTAATGATATAACAATAACTGACAAAATCATTTCCTTCAAAGAGCTCACAGTGTATTGGAAAAACAGAGGAATAGTCAGATAATTCAATACAGGGAGATAAGTATAGAATCATAGCCTGCCTCTGGGCACAAAGAGGAGGACATTTATTTTAGGCTTAGAGGAACAGGGGAAAGTTTTGGAGAAGGTCACACCTAAGTTGATTTGTGGAGTTATATCTAGGGGAGTAAATTTGGAAGGGTTTTATAAGTCTTAGAGCACAAGGGCAAACTGCCCTGCTTATAGTCAGAACCCCTTTACTCTGATCATCTTTATCTTTTTCCCATAGTAATTACGGTCCACCATGGGCTATGTAATTTATGTTGATAAATGTGTTTATATGTTGAGCTATTGTCTGTTTCCCCCTCAAAGGTAGAGATCTCTGTCTATTTCGTCCACTGATAGACCTCACATATCTGACAGAGTGTGTGTTAGAAATAGGGTGCATAATAAATATTTGTTGAATAAACGAATGTGTATCTCTAACAGCTTTGATAAAAATGTGTACTTGATGCTGTCTAATACAGCAACTAAAGATGGGATCCCACTGAGATCAAATCAAAGTTGCTGGCGGAGGTGGATGGACTCGTGTGTGAGGAAGAATATCTCTGAGATTGTTGACCGTCATACCAGACATGGAATAGCATTGTCTCACTTCAGAATTTAAGCTAGACTTGGTAAGACAAGGTCGCACGATGGCCAAAGGATGGTTGGTTACATCTGGCAAGAAAACAAGAAAGATTTTTTTGAAGAATTTATTTATATATTTGAGAGAGAGAGAGAGAGAGAGAGAGAGAGAGAGACAGATGAGCACAAGAATGGGGGGAGGCAAGGGACAGAGGGAAAGGAAGAAAGAGAATCCCAGCAGATTCCCAGCTGAGCATGGAGCCCGAGGTGAGGTTTGCTGTCATGATCCTCAGATCATGACTTGAGATGAAATCAAGTGCTGGACATTTAACTGACCAAGTCACCCAGGCCCCCCGAAAGAACAAGATTTTTATTACATTAGGATACAGAGGGTAAATTTCAGGTACTGATGCAGAACTTTCAAGTAACTTTTCAGAAAGTTAGGAATTACTGAGGAGGAAGGATACATTTGAGAAAAGTTATTTTGGTTAATATAACAAGGAATGAGGGATGTGAGGGGGTAGGAGGAGAAGAAGGAGGAGGAAGAGGAGAAAACTGTCATTCCTTTAGGATTTTCCCAATGTGATTGTCATTTTTAAGGCATTTTTGCAAGTCAAATAAGCAAAGGCAAATTTGACACAGTTATCTGTGATTTTGAATACAGCTTGAATGTCTTTAGTACAATGAAAAGATGCCTTTCTTAATGAAGGAAAAGTTTACTGAGGAAAAACTAAGGTATCTTTTACTCAAATTCATTTTGGTTCTTAGTTGAAGGACTCTCAGCCATTTCAGTTGTACAGAAAAAAAAATCCACCCCAATGGAGATTTGTAATTTATTTATATTTCAGTTTTTGCTGATTGATTTTATATTGTTGTCATCTACGATGGGCCTTTTGTTCTGAAAATAAATTGCCTACAGAATGATAATGCCGTAAATTTGGTGTCAATTCTAATTCAGCTCAAATGGAAGTATAGTTTTTTTCTTTGTTTGAAATTTTTGTATATTTTTGGTTGAGTGAGGAGATGAAAGTGTGTAATTAAGCAGGCCTTGATCACGAAGGGTCTTCTTGCTCTGCTGAGGCACTCAGACATGGTCCAAGGGCCACTGGGAACTGTGCAGGATTTTAATGAGAGAAGTGACATGAAGTGTGTTCAAGGAGTCACGATTTGCTGTGACTGTGATTTGGACATCATATTGGAGGGAAGGACAAAATTAGAGGAAGGTTGAAAATGGCTTGCCAGACTTCACAGCAAGTGAGGTGAGAATCAGTGGTAAGCTGAAGGAGGTGCTAGGTGGTGCATGGAAGGAATCCTGGGACAGAGGCAGCGGTAATACATCTCCGCGATGACTTGTGTGTGCGCTGAGAAGGGGATGGAAGAGTCAGAGACGTCTGCCACATTTCCTTTTTTGACAACAGGATTGAAAGTGATATCATTCAACGACGTAGAGAGCACAGAAAAAAGGGGAGCAGGCGTTTTGTGGAACAAAATAGTAAGTTTGGTGTTGGATTTATGACTCTTGGGGAGTGTCTTCCTTTGTACAGCTATGACAAAATGTCTTCACCTGGTGGCTTAAACAATAGTCATTGATTCCTCATAGATCAGAAGGCTGAGAAGTCGAAGTCAAGGTGCTGAAAGACTCTGTGTGTGGTGAGAGCCTTCTTTCTGGATTGCAGATGGCTGCTTTTTTTGCTGTAATGTTACTTGGTGGAGAGAGAGAGGTGGGGGACTCTGGTCTTTTCCTCTTTTTATAAGGGCACTGATCTGATTATGGGAGATTCACCCACACAACTTTATATAAAACTAGTTACTTCCCAAACGCCCCACCTCCAAATACCATCACACTGGGGCTTAGGGCTTCAGAATAGGAATTTGAGGTTGGCAGATAGAAATATTCAGTCTGTAGGAGGGAACCTATGGAATTCTCATGTGAACAGGTACGCCAGGCAGTTGGATCTCTGGGGCAGGAGCTCAGGATTAAATCCCAGTTTGAGGTATTGATTTTGAATATGTGTGTAACTGTGGTGACACATGCAGCCATGATTATGCATATGGTCCCTGACAAAGTATTGGAATGAGAAGAGATTAGGTTTGTGTTTGGAAGTCTGGGGAACACTGACATTTAAGAAAAAGGCAAGAGAAGAGGACTTCGTGAAAGCAAGCAAGGAGTAGTTGGAGGAGAAAGGGAGCAACAGGGATATGTCAGAAAGGCAAGAAATGAGGTATGTCTAGACGTAGACCTTGAGTTTTACTATCGGTTACTAGAGTTCAGTTAAGTGAGGACCAAAAAAGGTTGATGCGACTTAGCAACATGAAACTCATTGGGGTTCATGTAACTACAGCTTCTGTGGAACAGTGGTCATAGCAATGAATGAGGGGAGGAAATAGAAGCAAATAGTGGATATAAGTTGTTTTCTTTCTAACAAAATTATAGAAATTTACATAAAAATAGTTCAGCCTAACATAGGTTATGTTTTTTAATTGAGGTGAAATTCTTATAAGATTATCCTTTTTTTTTTAAGAGGGAGTGGAGGGAGGGACAGAAGAAGAGAGAGATAATCTTTTTTTTTTTTAAAAGATTTTATTTATTTATTTGACAGACAGATCACAAGTAGACGGAGAGGCAGGCGGAGAGAGAGAGAGAGAGGAGGAAGCAGGCTCCCTGCTGAGCAGAGAGCCCGATGCAGGGCCGGGAGCCTGGGATCATGACCTGAGCTGAAGGCAGAGATTTTAACACACTGAGCCACCCAGGCACCCTGAGAGAGATAATCCACGCCTGGCACAGAGCCTGACTCAGGGCTCGATCTCACAACCCTGAGATCATGACCTGAGCTGAAATCAAGAGTCAGACATTCAACTGACTGAGCCACCTAGGCGCCCCAAGATTATCCATTTTTTAATGTGAACAATCCAGTGGCATTTGGTACACTCACCATGTTGTGCAACCACCACCTCTGTCTAGTTCTAAACATTTTCAACCCACCAAAAGGAAAAACCCATACCCATTAAACAGTTTCTCCCTATTCTCCACTTTCCCCAACCCCTGGCAACCACTCATCTGTGTTTTGTCTCTGGATTTACCTATTCTGGAGAGTTCACATAAATGGAATCATATAAGGTGTGATGTTTTGTGGGTGGCTTCTTTCACTTTGCATAATGCTATTGAGGTTCAATTATACTGTAGCATGTATCAGCGCTTCATTTGGTTTTATGGCTGAATCTTCCATTATATGGATGTACTACAATTTGTTTATCTATTCCCCTGTTGATGGGACTGTTTCTATCTTTTGGCTATTGTGAGTAATATTTCTGTGGACATGCATAGTCATATATTTATTTGAGTACCTGCTTTCACTTCTTCTGGGTGTATATCTAGGAGTAGAATTGCCGGAGCCTAACAGTTTTTCAAAACTATCCTTTTATAAATGCTGATAAGAACCCACAGGAAGCATTGTGTGTTATAGAAAAAGTTGATTGACGCAGTCTATGTTCTTTAAGTGCTTTACATTCTTTTTGAGATAAGATCGGGGAAATGATGAGTAACCTGTTTGTCAACAAATAGTTGAGTTAAATGAAAAAATATATATATATCATTTTTTAAGAAGGAAGTTCCCTTTAGAATTGAGTTTGGAGCCTTATACGAAGACAGTATTTCAAATGGAGAGTTTGGATAGATGAACTCACATAAGAGAGGGAAGATGGAACAGGCATAAGTTTGAACGCTTCAGTTTGATTTTTCTGAAGAAAGAGTAGGACTTGCACTCTGGTTGGGGATAAGGGAAAGAGTTGCAGAATAATTAAGCAAAGTAAGAGGACCCGTGACACTCAGCTAATAGCTAGCTAAAATTACGATTGTATTTTTTAAAAAAGATTTTATTTACTTGTCAGAGAGAGAGAGAGAGAGAACACAAGCAGGGGGAGCAGCAGGCAGAGGGAGAGGGAGAAACAGGCTCTCCTTTGAGCAAAGAACCAGATGCAGAACTCGATTCCAGGTCCTCGAGATCATGACCTGAGTGGAAGACAGATGCTTAAATGGCTGAGCCACCTGGGTGTCCCAAGATTGTATTTTCAAAATCAATTTTTTTACTCATCTCCACTTAGCCCCTGATGGATTTATGATTCATCTTGTGGACTCTGTTTCTCTACTCGGAGACACCAGTATAGACGGAAGAAGATTTGGGGTCTCTCTGTGATAAGCAATCCAATCTTCTTGTGTTTCAGTTGTTTTTTTATCCACAAAGATTAATAAATCCTCAGAGAGGTAGAAAGATAATTACATTTCCTATAGAATTTTTGTTGTTTGAAGGAATATTCATGTGGTGTCCAAGAGAGTCAATTTTTTTTTCTGCATTCTTTCCTTTGTAGAAAGGCCTCCTAGGAATTGATTACGGAACTGAGATTTTCCAAGATATGGCTCTGTAGTTTAATCCCTGCAGAACTACCTACAGATTTGGGAGAAGAACTATTGTTTGTTGAGTATCCATTAAGTGTTTTATTTATTGAGCTCATTTAAGCCTTCTAACAACCAGTAAGTTGTTAGATATGACATGAACCTTGATGTGTTAACTCCAAAATCTGGCCTCTGTCTGCCATATGCTAGGATGCTAATCACATTCTACCTTCTGCGCTTGTAGCTTACTGGAGTATGAGAACTGGCTTATTGGAGATGAGGATGATGCTGAGGATGCCTACTAATTCAGCAGGGAGTGGAGCTCTGATGGGTTAGCGCTGGAATTTTCCAGGGAGGCAGAAAGGGGGTGGGCTAAGTTTTAGGCATGCCCTACCTTGGCCATCACTAAACTGTGTCATGTTACTTCTCATGGAACGATTCTGGATGACTGAGCGGGAGAATATTAATTTCTTTCACAAAATATGTATCTGGATAAGTCCAATGCTGATCCAGGGAGGTATCTTTTGATTCTATTTCATTTCATTATACAATCTCTATTCAATGTATATCATCTCTATAAAGTTACTGCTAGGATTGACTCATTTATTCATATCTGTTGTATGTATTTTTCTCAGGCAGAGAAGGCTGATGGATTTGTCAACCTGCCCGATTTCACTGTGGAGAGAGCATCTGAATGCAAGAAAAAGCAGTAAGTTGTCTATCGTTTTCCACAAAACCCTGAGCCAGAATAAAATCCCTTCATAATTTTAGTTTCTTGAGTGATGTGGTGATTTGGAAGTTAGTGGAGATAACACCCAAATGTCCGAGATTCTTGAATTTTATGGGTTGGCATCCTAAACAACAGTGTAAGCTTTTAACCTCTTGTTTTCTGGAATTTCATTTTGTGGAACAGATGGATCTTAAAACCCCATGGAGCCTTGGCACGGCGTGTTTTTAACAACCGTGTCTGAGACGGAACGAAAAACAAGCTCCCATCCGGGATTGGCTAGGAGATCAGATGTCAAGATATTTTGCTGGTGAAGAGAGTGACTAGTTCAATAAGACTTTCCAGAGCTACAGCTATACTAGCAAGACCTGTTTCTCCTTTTTAGTTCATAACATTGTCATCCTGGAAATAGCCTTCTCTGAGTTATCTTAGACTTTGGGATTATACCCTGATATAATTTAAGTCCAAAAGATTGGAGAACATACAGGAACCAAAAACAGACACCAGTTTCTGGTCCTTGAGAAGGGAACAGCCCAGAGAGTCTGATCTTGCCTAGAACTCACAGAACTGCTCTAGATCAGCCAACTGTATTCCCGTTCACCGGTTCTGACCGCGGTAGCATCCAGTCACATTTTGCAAATGTGCCCTCTTACCCTTTTTCTTGTGGTTCTTTTTCTACTTTTTACATATTTCCTGTTTTATCAGAAAGGCATTTATTTCCCTACTGACCCGTGTTACCAGTAGTGGCAACGGACTAGCTTTTTCTAAGAAAACGAATAAAATGGTATTAGCTTTAAGTCTCTGTCCCTCTAGTGTTGCTGCACATATCCAGAGGTACATAAGGTTGTGTTACTTTTCGTGGTTTTGACCAAACTGGTTATTTACCAAAACGCTGACCTGTACTGCAGGACTTCCGATCTAATGCTATAGGGGGAACACTTCATTGTTTGCTAATCTTCAGTGTTTTATAGTTTTCTTAAAAGAAAATAAATATAAATATATTTTTTCCTTTACTCATAGAGGGCGGCTTAGATAAAGTTTTTGATGTGTTGTCACAGTGTGGAAGGTCTATACTTGATTATGTTCCTACACATAACATTCTTGTATGTGTTTGGTTGAATTTGAATAAATATTTTGCTTTATTGATCTGAGCATTTAAGGGACACCTCTGGGATTGTAAATTTTAATTTATTGTCTCTTTCTAGCAAAGCAGTGAGCAAATGAAAATACAAGCATATGCCCATATGTTTAAAATAGAAACTATCAACTAGCCAAGACTCAGTCCTATTCTGGATGCCTCAACATGATGAATTAATTCTCTGCTCTCTCTCTGCTCTCTACATGAAATAGAGATTAGGCAATGGATATTGAATGTAACTAAACTATTTTTTGTAAATCTACAGAGAAAGCAGATGAAGTACCACACTTACATTTGATTTATTTCAAATCCATTGACAACAACATTAATTTCTAATTCTTAATGTGCTGTGTTTTTCCCCTTCAAGTGCTTTTAAGATCAGCCATCCACAGATCAAGACCTTTTATTTTGCGGCTGAGAATGCACAGGAAATGAGTGTGTAAGTAGAGAAAATTGCTAAATCTAATTTTTTCGGGAACAGATTACTTTGGTCAGGTGTTTGAGTTTTAAGCATGTTTTCATCCTATTTCTTGTTTTATTTATTTCCGTTGCTTTAAGGGTCAACCTCCTTAGCACTTGAAGTGCTCTTGCTTTCTTCTCCACCATTTGGAAGCATTTTGGAGAACTACATATATCAAAATGACTATTTTAGGGAGAAGTAATAAGATTCTTCTGAGGGAACTACAACGTTGAGGAGGAAAGGACAGAAGTCATTATAAGAAAATGTTACAGTGAGAATCAGCATCACAGGGAGAAAAGCCTGAAAGTACTGTGACCAATCTCACAGCTTTTAGAATTCTATGTGAAAAAAATCTGTAAAATTTCTTATGTGCTGTGTAATTATCATGATGGTCCCCATGTTTATCACTAATCCATGTTCTGTCCTAAAAAATTTTGCAAAACGTCCTTGCTCAGAGTACATCTCACATAAAATTTTATATCCCTAACTCCATTTCCTGTTTTTTGTTTTTTTTTCTGTTTAAAGAAGTGGAATAAATGCATATACCTGCCCCACTCCGTCCCCTGCTGATTTAGATTATAGTGTGATCACAACGGCTGTTAATTGAATGAGGCCATATATACTTGAGGCACTCAAGGCATCAGAGGGCCTTCTATTGAACTGAGGCCTTATTCTCAGATTCCTCAGTGTTCCTCATCACTTTCACATAACTGATAAAAATGTGTCTGTGGAATACCTACTAGGGTGCCCCACTGTGGCAGAACTTGGGCAATAGAATTAAAAATATATACATAATTCATTCAGAGAGCTTATAATTTAATCTATTTTGTTTAGTTATACATAATGATTTCCTTATCAGTCTTCTCTAATTTCTCTTTATCCTCTTGCTCTAGAAACCTAAAGAAAAAAGCTCCTTTTCAATAAACATATGTAAGTTGCAGACACACACACACACACACACACACACACACACACACACACCCTTCTCACGGGACAGCCCCTCAGCAGCCTCATCTAGCTAGACACATTCTCAACCTCTTTCCTAAGCACCCGTCACAACCTTCAGATGAGGGCAGAATGGCTCTACAGACCGTTGGGAAACCCCATGTTAAATGACAAGACAAGGAACAGTCAAACTGGGTCTTCCAAACAAGACTTTTATTTACTTAAATGAAGAGAGAAGTTGTTTCTACTCTCCTTCTGGTGTTAGCTTTCTCCCCTTGGCTTTCTCAAGAGTCTGAGAAAAAGAAGAGCAGATGCCCCCAAAGAAGCCAAAAGACGTCACTAAGTTCTTTACTCCTCTCTTTATTTGTATTGGTAACGGAATCCCGTCGATGAGCCAGCGGTAGGGATGTCGGTGGTGTGTGAAAGGCTTAAAGGCTTACCCAGAAGTACTTGGAGCCCTGTCATAGTGAGGGTCCAAATTACTGCTTAGTCCCTAGTGGTCCTTCCTGGCGTGCTTGGGTGGTGTAATCGGCATCAAGGTCAATCCCTTTGGGCCTCCAAGTTAACGTCTCTCTTCTCCCACAAGATGATGCAGATGACATTCAAAGATTTGTTCTGAGGGGCACCTGAAGAGCTCCCTTTCTTACTGCGGTGGCCAGTTTAAGACAGTATATAATGTGGCTGGGTATTTCTCGGTGAGATGCAGAGAATCTGAGGAAGGAGGGAGTGGCCTGTGGAGAGATGCCTCCTGTTTTAGAAGTTTGCTTCCTTGGGAAACTGCATTTTTGGGTGGTGACATTTCTCTCAGGGACAATGTAGGGAAAGGTAATTACGTTTAATAGAAATGCTGTGTGTTCTGCAGGGACCCTCAATTTACAAGTACAGGGGTAAGTAATTAAGGGTAATGGAAGAGTTGGTTTCTAAACAAAGACTGGTTGGTAGCTGCCTTTCTCAGACGGTGTTTGTGGGAAGAACCTTCCTGTTTTGTATATCAATTTCTTAACACTTGGGCTCCTCCAACACATCGAGTTAATATACAACAAACTCCCAGGAAACATCTGTCATCTTCTTTTATGTAAATATAAGTTTTTTTTGTGCATCCATCTATTTAAGCACGAATAGAAATTTTTCTACTATCTCGATGTTTTTTTAAAAAAAGTTCTTAGCAAAGAGGTCCTTTAAGCCAGTGGATTCCGGAAAGGAAACAGTCAAACAAGATTCTAAACAATCATGTTTTCCACAGCAAGTAACCAATGGTGGCAATTAAAAGAATATGAGAGTTAGGTAAGAGCTTGGAAGAATGATTTCTTTATTGTCCATACTCTTTCAATTTGCAACATTTCTGTATTTCTGTGTTCTGGAAGGAACTTAGAAATGTCTTTTTTTGTTTGTTTGTTTCAGGCATTCTCACTTCAAAAGTATTTTTTGTCTTGATATGTTAAAAAATTGGTCTATTTTATTTTTAGGTGCTTTTTTTTGAGGGGGGGGAAGGGTCTGTATACAGTCATGAAACCAGACATAAACTAAGAATAGTTTATTTTGATATTTTAAAAGTGAACCACCAAATTCACTGTGCTTTGCCGGATCAGTTTTTGAAACTGTACATTAAAATGTTTCTTCTAGTTAAATGACACACAAAACATATTTTTGTAAAAAATCTTTTAATACATTAGTATGTAAAATGAAAACCTTTCCATACCCCCAACTTCACCCTCCAGTTCAACTTCTTTCTTCAGGATTAACTTTTTTTTTCTTTTAATTTAAAGATTTCATTTATTTATTTATTTGAGAGAGGGAGAGAGAGAGAGAGAGAGAGAGAAAGCACAAGCAGGGGGAGAGGCAGAGAAAAAGGGAGAAGTACACTCCCCACTGAGCAGGGAGCCAGCCACAGGGCTCTATTTCAGGACCCTGGGATCCTGATCTGAGACAAAGGCAGATGCTTAACCATCTGACCCACCCAGGCACCCCAGGATTAACTACTTTTAACAGTATGACTGACATACATCCTTCCTGATACTTAACTTTGCATACCAACTCACGCACATATGCAAATACATAGTTTTAAAAGTACATTGAATTATGCCAGTCATATTGTTCTGTACTTGCTTTTTTTACTTACTAGTATGTTAGATTTTTCCAGGCCATCAGAAGACTTTCTATCCCAGTCTTTTTATTAGCTTCATAATAACATTTGTTGTACTGAAGAAATTAGTGCTATACTTTATCCATTTTCCTGTTAATGGATGGTTATATCGTCTCAGTGTTTTTTCTTTTTGCCATTGCAAGTCTTGTTGGATTAACATCCTTCCACATTTATTTGTCATTTGTAGGATAGACATTTATAATTAGGGGGTGGATATTTAAATTTTGATTAGTATCATCAAATTGCCTGCTTAAAACTGGAGATATCAATTTTGATGTTCATCTGAACAAAGGATGAGAATATTTCCTCCTAAATTCTAGAAATCAGTGGTTTTTTAAAGTTTTGCCAATCTAGTGGTGAATATTTTCCTGTGCTTGTATGTGCATTTCCCAAAGTACTATGGAGGTTGGCAATTTTTTTCTGTTTTTTTACTAGCCATTTGTATCTTTTTCTGTGATTTCCCGCTTTTTCGTTTTGTTTTGTTTTGGTTGGTTGTTTATTATTCTATCAGGTCTTGATGAACAATTTCTGGTTCCTATGGTGGTGCCTGGGCTTATGTGTTAGTCTGGTTTTAAGTGGCTATTAAAGAGCTCATAGTTGTCAGATGCTGAAGGGGCTTCTTAAAATGCCTTAAAAAAAAGATATTGTTTGTTTGTTTGTTTATTATGCAATTGTTGTAACTCTATAGTTGGTCTAAACATTTCTAGAAACAACATGTAAGTTTGTGGTATTGAAACCTAAAACCACTTATTTATTTAGAGAAAGTGTGAAAACAGGGGAAGGGCAGAGGGCAAGTGACAGAGAGAGAGAGAGGAGCAGACCCTCACTGAGCACAGAGCCCCATGCAGGGCTCAATCCTATGACCTTGAAGATCATAACCTGAGCAGAAATCAAGAGTAGGATGCTCAGTGGATTGAGCCACATAGGCACACCTGAGGGGATTCTTAAATAAGGCTGAAGCTCATTTACTTTCTTGCAGAAAGCCCTATTTGTTTTTAAAAATGAAATTTATGTATTTCCTGTTACTAAAAAATAAATATGGCAAGACCATGGCAGGTTGAGGGTTGGGGAAGGATGCCTAATTTGTTGACGATTGAAGACTTGGGAATATGCGACAATTTTGCAGTGGTAGGGGAGCAGTGTGCTGGCTAATTCACAAGGCAGTACAGGACTAGAAGAAATGGAGAGCATAAGTGAGTCAATAAGTACATAGCACTCTTCTTATTTTATTGGTATTGGTTGACTTAGGCCGCTACTGAATGTGCTGGTTTCTCAAAAAAAGAAAAAAAAGTGAACACATAATATGGAATACTTTTTAAAAATATAAAAAACTTGAAAGAAGTGGAAAATAAATCAGAGTATTACCACCCCAAAACAATATTTTCTCTTTAAATAGAAGGTTATATAGCTAGGAACATATGAAATAGATGCATTTTGTGTCTTTTACAAATTTGTGTCATAAAATATGTTCCTGACTAACCCCTTGAGAAGGAACTCCAATGGCCTGAGGTCATGAGCCAAGTTTGAGTTCCTTAAGGTTTGTTTAGATTTTTTTTTATTGTTATTGATGTTTAGCTGAAAATCGTTGCCAATAAAATGGTAAATTGGTATGATAAGGACATTGTCATTTTTTACCTAAGAAAACTCTTCAAGGAATTAAAAATTTCCATAGCTTAGGAATACCTGCCAAACTCTGAGATCTTTTACTGATTAATATAAAAATCCTACCTTAAAAACGGATCATCTTTTCTTTATTTTTTGTGAAATAAAATTACATTTTAAGAATTATAGAGATGGGACTTTAATGGTCAGATTACTAAATTCAGTGATAGAAGTTCTGATGGTTGCTAAAAATTTGAAATGCACAACTACAAAAGATATATTTGTTCATATATTTAGAATATTTAATGTAGTTGCCCACCTTAGCAAGCTGGATAATGGACCACCTTGTTTCTTGTCTTAGAAAGAAAATCCCGAGAAAGGAAAATACTGTGAAACAAGTGGTTTTAGGTTTCGATACCACATACTCATGCTTTTCTGGAAATGTTTAGACTGACTCTAGAATTATGATAACTGCATTTTAAAGTCTGGCACAAGACCTTCCTTCTGGGTCTAGGGGGAAGGTGGATAGGAGATGACCAATCTCTTTGGCTAAGCATTTATTTTCTATTTGAATTTTAGGTGGTTAAACAAGCTTGGGTTCGCTGTAGTCCATCATGAATCCGTTAGGAAGGATGAAGGTATGTTCTATTTGAAATTTCTGAAAATTCCGCAAGAATATTAGGATGAGATGGATGGAAATACAATGTCAAGTTCTATGCATAGTCTTGTCCTAATGAAACATACTTTGGCATTTAAAATTATCTGAAAATATGTAGAAGCAGACATATTCACACAGACTCACCGACATGGAATAGAGCTTCCCATGCTGGCTAAGAATGCTTTTTACACTTCACCCACACATTAGCAGCTGTAGACTTCATTGACATCTCGAACAACTGCCAGTGCAAATGTTTTATTGCCCCACTCACTGAATTCTTACTCAGAGACATGATCTCGTCATGATCTAGACAGATAACTTTCATCCCACTATTTCCTCTCTGATATATTTTAATATTTCCACCAGGTGTATGCTGAGGCTAATTACTCTATGTCTGTGCTAGGAAACTGAATGTCAGATTAGGACACAGGCCATATTTTTAGCTCAGTCTGTAGTTCTCTGGGTTCAAAGCTACAGGAGTCAAAATCTTCTTAATGATGCAATTACTCCTGAATATTGAGAAGAAGGAGGCTTTCGGTGCCAGGATCACAAAGTTAATACTATTTATGAAGTGCTCAGGCCATATAAAACTTGGGAATTGGAATGTGGGGTGTTATATCTTTGGATAGCAAAAATTGTAAAGCTGAATTTGAGAAATGGAAAAGTGGTAACGTGATTTAAAAGAATAAAGAACTACAGTGCAAGAGTGTGAAATCAGTGTCCTGACCATCTCCTTGGTCCTCTTTGCCACAACATCAATAACCATTGTATATTTGAAATGCGGTTATAGATTGTGAGGAAAAAAATCATGACACAAAAATCTTCTCCCTACCCTGGTATTTAAGGCCTTCTGTGATATGGCCTCAAGCAAACTTTCAGCTTCATTTCTTTTCTTTTCTTTTTTTTTTTTTTGCCACATCTGTTAGGGGTCTCCATACAGTTGGCTCAGACAACACCCTCAAACTGGTACTCATATTACTCTGTGCGCACTGTTGATGGTCTACGTATGCTGCCATGTTCGGCTCCTTATGGCTCCTATGATCAAAATGAATCACTCCTGATTTTATGACCCCTTAGTATATGACTCACACCTCTTTTGAGGAATTATTTTATTTTCCCTGAGCTATGGCTAGTCCTCTTCCTACGTATTAGACACCAGTGAGGGCGGAAACCCTAATCTGGTTATTCATTTTCTCCCCTCTTATGTAATCTCCTTGCCCCAGGTAGCTCCATAGATGAGTCCTTTCTGAATCGGATTGGAATTGCTATAGCCAGATGGAGCAAAACCTCTGCTCATGCATTATGGAATGAGTGATGACAGTGTTGAAACATAAAACATTTTCATTTTTGTATAGAATGCTACAGTGAGAGTGAACAGGAGGACCCTGAAATAGCTGTGGAGACACCACCCCCTCCTTACTCTGCAGAGACTTTCTCTCCTTTGGTACGTACTGACCTCATTAGTCTATTGGTCATGATCAAGTGCGTGGGTGTCATTCCTTCCAATGGAATAGAATGTACTTTGACCAATAAATTTTTAGAATGGGCTAAATTAAGGTACCTGCCAAGGAGCAAGTGCAGTTCTCAGAATTTGATTCTTCTCTATAGCAACACCCTGGTATGAAAAAATTAGTTTATTTGTGTGTGACCCACAGATGTATCTTGCTGACAGGACTTGTGTGTGACCCACAGATGTATCTTGCTGACAGGACTTATGGTAAGGCACAGGGCTTCTAGGCCAGTGCTTGCAGGCAGAGATTTGTTTTATAATCTTTACTTATACCCTACAGGTCTTCGGAAAGAGCTGAAAGTGCCTTTCCTGGGTGCAGACATTATAACAATGCAAAATGAACATAAAGGGGATGAAGGCCATAGATGAAGAGAAAATTAGAATCCAAAAGGCAACAGGAAGCCAGGAATGGGGTTAATGCATTCAATCTGTGGGTAGAATAATTTTGAGAAAAGTCCATGTTTAATTCTCAGGTTTGGAAACATCCATCGTAAGTTCAGGTTATTAATGGATGTTAAGACTGAGGCATGTTGCTTTGTATTTATTATTTATTTATTTACTTATTTATTTTTCAGTTTTAGAGTTTTTTATATTAACATATAATGTATTATTTGTTTCAGGGGTACAGGTGTGGGATTCATCAATCGTACACAATTCACAGCGCTGACCGTAACGTGTGCTATTGTGTTGCTCTGTATTTCGATGCTTGTTGACTTTATAGTGATAGTTCCTAGAAGGATCCAAGCAAAGTTTATCTGGGGAAGTTTATATATGGTTCTTCTACCTTCCGTGTGCCAGGACTTATGTAGGTGCTTTAAATCAATAACCATTTACCACTGCCCCCAATAACCCTGAAAAGCAGTATTATTTAATCTGAATTTCACTGATTATTAATGAACATCTCTTCGTATTTATTGGCCATTTGAATTTTATTTTGTCTAGTGTCTGAAATATTTAGCATATTTTAGCTGTCTTACTATTATTATTTTGTGTTTATAAAGTTTCTTTATTATCCTATCCATTAGCTCTTTGTCAGTTAAAAGTAAGGTACATCTCCTTTTCTGTTTCATGGCTTTTACTTTTTTGGATGGTTTCATGATTTCTTTTTGTAGACAGTTCTTCTTGATTTTAGTGTGGCAGGTTCATCCATTACTTCTGTTGTGGTTACCTTTGTTTCTGATTTTAAACATTATTTCCTATTGTTAGGTCATGGGAAGGTGGATATGGCTGTCCTCATCTCGTGATTTAGGAAACAGAAGTTCAGAGGTAGAATGGTCTGGCTACGCATGCAGTGAATGGGGTGCCTCAGAAGGGAACCCTGGTGTGTCTCGTTCTATTGTACATGTTCTTTCCACCCCTGCTACGGTGTTTGTCCATCCTTGGACCCAAGTAATGGGAAATTCTGATAGGTTACAGCAGCTCCTTCACTTACCGACCTCTTCTGTCAGAATTTTTTATTTTGTGTGATGAAGTTTACATCTTTGTGTTTTTGCCAGTTTCTGGATTTAGGATATTAAATAACATTTAAATGATGACCTCTACTGTTGTCACCTACTGTCAGTGGAGAACTGTGGTCCCTTTTCTAGTTTACTTGGCTAGCAACCCAAACCAGAAATAATTATTTGTTGACTGAGTGTGTTTGTCAAAATCTCTATGCAATAGGACTAGTCTATTAAATTAAGCAAAATTAAACTTTGAATATGGTAAAATTTAGACTGGTTTTTGAACTAGACTTCCAATATGTCCCATTTTAATATATTCATAACGTGCCCTTAATGTAGTCTTTCTCCTCTTTTAAAATCAGCTTCTGAATTTAGGAAAGACTAAATAGACACACCTTGGTTTAATAGAGAAGCATTTATTTTTGTTTAGTTTTTCTGTTTCTGTCTCTCTTTGTCTCTGTCTCTCTTTCCTCTCTCTCTTTCTAGCTCTGTCTCTCTGTCTCCATCTCTATGTTTGTCATTTCTTCTTCTCTGTCTGTCTTTCCTATTTTAACCTGTGACACACAATGATTTGGTCAGTCCTCCATCCTTCTCTTCCTGAAATTCTCTCTCCTTCCTACTGTCTGTCCCTCATGACACTTAATATGATTCAGTTTAGTTCTAAGATACTGTGATTTTTAGTGTTCTAGTGGCAACTAGTATCACAGCTTACTGAGAGCATTGTCAGGCATCTAGAACTCTCCCGAAAGTAAAAGCAACCAACTTGTCTTTTTAGATGAGGGATCATAGTTCAATTGAATTACACAATGTGAGTCTTACCTGATGTTACAGTAGAAGCTCAGGGAATGCTTGTTTCAAAACAAACAAAGGAAGGAATGTATATGAGACCGGTAAGTTAGGTCATTGAAGTAGGAGGATTCTTTAGGATTTTCTGAGTCATTAACCAAATGTTATTTTTTTAAAATTCTAAGTTGAGCATTTTTCTGGAAGGCCACTAAGGCTAACAATTTTTTTTTCTAAAGAAATATATTGGAAATAGATAAATGTTGAACAGTTAGATTTTATTTTCCTTGGAAACAGAATATGTTCCTCCTGTTCACATATTTTCCAGGCAGATTTGTTTTTGTTTCCTCTTGTTTCTGAAAAACAGACATGCAAGACACTTGGTTAAAATAACATTTAAGCTTTTTATTGAAACAAATGAAAATTGAAAAACTCATGGTAACGTTTTTTCCAGAGAATGAATCAACTTACTGTTTTGGCTCAATCTGGCATAAGCTAGCCATGACTGAGCTATATAAGCCTAGGTGAAAAATTTTTTTCTCTAAGTTCTTGCATTAAAAAAAATATTTTGGGTAGTGAGCTTTCATTTTGGAATGATGATTCAAAAATATAAAATAATGTTTGTTTTTTTTTTTAAAGATTTTATTTATTTATTTGACAGACAGAGATCCCAAGCAGGCAGAGAGGCAGGCAGAGAGAGAGGCGGAAGCAGGCTCCCTCCTTGAGCAGAGAGCCCGATGTGGGGCTCGATCCCAGAACCCTGGGATCATGACCTGAGCTGAAGGCAGAGGCTTTAACCCACTGAGCCGCCCAGGCGCCCCTAAAATAATGTTATTCTGGGAAATTATCTCCCCAAAATTAGAATCTTGAATTAAAAATGTAATTCAGTGTCCAGTCATTCTAATTGCTGCAAACTGTAAGATGTCAACAGTAGACCAGTTTGGACCTCTGCTTCTAATGGCTGGCACTACCTGCTTCAAGAGAATAAAGAACAGTCTTTATTATTTTTTATGAGGGTCTTTATTATGAGGGTCTTCTCTGAGTGAACAAGAGGCTTCTTCTTGAGAAGACTTCACAGGATGGAGAGTTTAAAGGACATCCACTGATTCACAGAGCAATTAGAAATGGGGACCTTTGACAGGCTTACTAAAAAGGCTTAACGTAGTTGGGACCCTGTATATTTCACTTGGGAAGGTTCTCTGTAGAAATCAGTATCCATGATTCCTTGAAATCCATGATTCCTTGAAACCCACAAAAGAGCAAAAAAGGAACTGACTTCATTCACATTTCAAACTCAGTAATAAGTTACAAAGTGATTTAAGAGCTTAGCCATCAATAAAAATTGGTTACACATGTTTTGTCTCTAAGTTTAATTATGACAAGCATTGTCTGGTAATTTGATGTATGTATGCTTATTCATTCATTTAACAAATTTTGTTGAGAGCCACTATTCTAAATATTTGGGACACATGAGTAAATAAAGACAACAATTTATTTCTTCACAGAGTCAAGCTTTGAGTTGAGAGAGACTGATAATTAATAATCACCATTCTAAGTACATTATCTGCTATGTAGTAGAAATAGAGTACGGTGAGTATGGGGAGATAAGGTGCGGGAGGTGGGATTGTGGTCCTGAACAGAGTACCAGGAGAGCCCAAGCGAGAGCTGAGGTCTGAGCAGAACTCTTGGAAGGGAGTGTGAGAGTCAGTTAGGCAGATGTTCGGGAAGGAGTTCTCTAAGCAAAGGGAAGACTTAAGAGCCAAGATCTCCTTGGTGGGTAGGGAGCAGGGTGGGGAGGCCAGTGTGGCTGAAGCAGGGTGAGTTAAGATGAGAATAGCAGGAATTGAGGTTGGAGGGTAGTGGTGGCCGTATCATCCAGGGCTCCAGGGCCCCTTAAGGACTTTAATGGTTTGAGTGACTTAGGGAGCCTTTGGGAGTTTTGAGCAGAGGAGTGATGTGATCAGTTTCCATCTTAAAAGGACCACTCAGTCTACTTTATGGGAAAGACCCTGGGAGGTGGCGATAGGATAGAAGCAAAGAAATCAAGGGAGGGTTGCAGTGATCTAGTGTTAGAGACTGGGGTCAGGGCATAATTGAAAAATGGAATGGGCAGATTTTTGAATTTGGTTGGAAGGTGGACCACCCAGTGGGTAGATCAGATAGGAGAGAAACTGCGAAGGTAAATATTTATAACACCAGCTTCAAAGAGTGCCTGCATATTATCTTAGCATGGTCGTCCTCTTATTTTGGTGCTTTTTAGAAGTATAATTCCTCTTATATCTAAATGGTGAAAAAAAATCACCAAAGCAAACCGAAGAAGCTGTAAATAAAAATAAACACTGGGGCTGACCATTGCCCCTTGGCCAGCGGCAGAGAAGGAAGTAAAAAAATGAAACACAGAAATGGGTAAAATCAGTTTTAGAAATCCAAACTAATTTTGGGAGAATGAATCTCACACAGCTGTTTACTAAATGTCACTCGATCTTTTGAATCAGGTACCATATACTAGAAATGCTCACTACTGAGACAGTTGTATGAAAAATTTATCAGTGGCTACAAATACAAGCCAGGTGAAGGTAGAAAGAAAATTCATCTTTATAAGAGTTATCACAAGCTCCATGGTTGAACATTTAATTGATTTCAAGACTACTTCTTCTTCTTCTTCTTTTTTTAAAAGATTTATTTATTTGAGAGAGAGAAAGAGAGAGACAGAGAGAGAATGAGTGCCCTAGTGGGGGGAGAAACAGGGAGAGAGGGAGAGAAGCAGATCCCCTGCTGAGCACGGATCCCAATGCAGGACTTGATCTTACAACCCTGAGATCACAACCCAAACCAAAATCAAGGCTTACTTATCTGAGCCACCCAGGTGCACCTGCTTTCAGAACTTCTAAAATGAGCCTTTACGACTTTGCCCCCTGCTTCAGCAGTTCATTTCAGACCCCTCTGGCAGTCCATCACAAGCCATGGAGCCGCCCCCAACCCCTCATGCCTTCCATTCCCACGGGACCTACAATCGGTCTTGCCGGAGTTCTAGAAATAGCAGGCATTTCTCTTTCTTTGTCTCTAATCTCTCTTTCTTAAAAAAAACCACGTCCAGATCTGTCTTCCCGAAGTGTGGTTCTGATGGTACGGACTCACCTGCACAAGACCGTCCCGGGACTCCTTGTGCTTATCAAATTAATTCTTGACTTGTTAGTGCGGTATTTGAGGCCCTTGGGTTTACTTCAAGCTCTCCTTACAGTCCTGTTGCTGATTTCTCCTCTATCGGCAGCCCAGTATACTGCCTGCTGTCTCCGCAGAGCTTTCTAGACTTTTCTACTCTTGCACTTGCATTGGTAAAGTTTCTCCACTGGTAGGAGCCAAGTGCTCCCAGCCCAGTTCCATTACCGCCAGTTCAGATGTGACTTACTTCACTAGAGCTTCCTCGTCCTCTAAATCATGATAATTCTGCCCTCTTCTGAACTCTGTATGTTCCTATTTTTATGGGGTTGGGAAGGCAGGGGGGACCTTTTTCAAGTTGTTATCATTTGCCTTGTGGTATAGCTGGGCTGTGTGGACTTGCCCCGAGCAGACAGCTGGCAGGGAGACTGTCTCCACACGGGGCTCTGACTCAGAAGGCTGAGGAACTCTTGGCTCACTTGTTTTGGGGGAGGGGAAGGTGTCACCCACAGAGAGTTAGCCCTGGGCGCCAAACCACGGGGTTGGAGCTGTGGTTTGAAAGCTAGCCCTGGCTCTGGTTTTCCCCTCCTATTTATCAGGCAAAAGTAAAAAGTCTGCTAGCTTTGTTGGTTGCTGAGGAATGTGGGGAAACGGGGTCTCCCCTTATTGTAAGTTAAGTTGGTGCCTCCATTTTGGCCATTTGACTGTCTGTAAAAAATTTAAGGCACTCACATGTTTGTGTCAACTATTCCACTTCTAGAAACTTACCCTATAGATTAAACTCAGGTGCTGAAAAAGGCAGAAGGATGTTGGGAAACCACCCAGGTGCCCATCAAAAGGGGACCAGCTAACGAAATGCAACACGGCCAGAGAACGGACTATGTCGCTCTAGGAAAAAAAAAAAAAAAAAAGCTCTATTTGTCCAGATGGGGAATGAGTCCCTAAATATATGAAATGGTAAAAGCAAGAACAAAGGGCATACTGACAACAATATAAACATTTTTTAAAGCTCAATCTTTGGAGCCAGCCCGGACCCACTGCTTATGAGCCAGGGACCCTGGACAAGCTTTGTCACTTCTCTGGACTCAGATGCCTTATCTATAACATGGAAGTGCTGGGAGGCCTTTGTAAGGGCACAAGCATCATCTCTGGCAGTCACTTCCCTTCCTGGAGCTGCTATAAGATAAGAATGAGCTAACAATGGACTGTGCTTCATTCTTCAGATGTTATTAAACTCCTATAGCGTACTGGACCCTGCCCGGAGTGGTAGGCGCACAGCAGTGAACAAGACAGGCCTGGTCTAGAGAGGGGGAGTGGGTGCTAATAAAAAAAAAAGGCAGAAATAGTATTATTTCTCTAATTATTAAATTATATTTTTTAAAGATTTATTCACTTATTTTGGAGAGAAAGCACACATGCAAGGAAAGGGAAAGGCAGAGGGAGAGGGAGAGAGAGTCTCAAGCAGATTGCCATCTGAGTGTGGAGCCCAATGTGGGTCTCGATCCCAGGACCCTGAGGTCATGACCTGAGCTGAAATCAAGAGTCGACCACCGTTGGGACGCCTGGGTGGCTCAGTTGGTTAGGCGGCTGCCTTCAGCTCAGGTCATGATCCCAGTGTCCTGGGATCGAGTCCCACATCGGGCTCCTTGCTCAGCAGGGAGCCTGCTTCTCCCTCTGCCTCTGCCTGCCACTCTGTCTGCCTGTGCTCACTCTCTCTGACAAATAAATAAATAAACTCTTTAAAAAAAAAAAAAAAAGAGTCAACCACCCAGACAGCCCTCTAATTATTAAATTCTTAAAGTCAGAGGCAGTATCCAATATCTTTTTCCTTACCCACAACATTTATGATTGTGCCTACCACAATTTGAAATGAAATAAATATTTATTTAATGGACTGATAAATGGGCAAGTGGGTGATTGTAACTTCATCCACGTTCTCTGACGATTTCTCGTGCTCCCGTTATTTCCCCGTATGAATTAGAACGTCACTACTTTACACTCGTCTAGTACTGTCACATGGGTTGGAGGAAGATGATTTCATTTGACTTTGACAAAAGTTCTGCATTTTACAAACAAGGAAGCCAAGGAGAAATAAGTTATCACAAATACCCTTTGCAAGCTTAAATTTACCTTTGATTAAGAAGATTCTTTCATGTTATCCTGTTTGCTCCTCTTGATAAATCTGAGTCAGCGAGGTGGGCAGCTAAGACATTGTGTGTGTGTGTGTGTGTGTGTGTGTGTGTGCGCGCAAGCGCGCGCGCATATCGACCGTGTGCCAGGTACTGTTGCCGATAGAGGAATGCTGAATTGAAATGGACAGTATCTTCCCCCCATAGCAGGCTGAGTCTGAGTTGAGGAAGAGGCACAACAAATTTGTAATTCAAACAAATACTCCCAAGTGCTGACAAATGCTGTGTAGAAGATATACAGGGGTAACAGCTAGGGATGGCTGGGGTTGAGCGTGGGGGGATATTCTTTCTGGCTGTGAGGCTGAAGAGCCTGCTGATACTTGAAATGACACCAAAATGGTGAGAAGGAAGCAGCTACCCAGAAATCCACGGAGAGAATGTTTCAAGCAGAAGAAGCCTGTGCTCAAGGAATGGGAAGAAGGCTTCTGTGACTGGAAAGGAGAGGGTGGTGGGAGGAGATGTAGCTGGCGGGGCAGAGGGGGCTCCATCTAGACCTTGTCAGCTATAATGAAGGCTGTGGCTATTTTTGTGCTTGTGATGGTCAGTTATTAGCGGATTTTCAGCAGGGGAATATTGTGATCTATTTTATGTTTTAGAAATACTCTAGGGGCGCCTGGGTGGCTCAGTCAGTTAAGCATCTGCCTTTGGCTCAGGTCATGATCTCAGGATCCTAGGATAGACTCCCACATCAGCTTCCCTGCTCAGTGGGGAGTCTCCTTCTCCTTTTGCCCCACCCCCTTGCTCATGCTTGTACGCTCTTTCTTTCTCTCTCTCTCTCTCTCAAATAAATAAATATTTTAATAAAATCTTAAAAAGAAAAAGAAGCACTCTGTTATTTTTTGGAGGATGGACTAGGGTAGGGAGTGGGTGGGTAATGGTGGCAAGAAAAAGTCAAAGGAATAAGACTTAGAGGTAAGGTGGTTTCTTTAAGGTCACTTGGATGAAAGGGATTCAAGAGAGGAGCAGGTCCTTTGCCACCTTATCAGATGGGGGGTCAGATGGGGGTGTGTGCTCTACAAGGTTTTTGTGTTTTTAGAAGAATGCTTCTACTAGCATATGGCAGAAATACAGACAGTACTTCCTAGGGTTTAGCAGCAATTGACTGGTTTGTTGTTATTAATGTGGTCAGTAAAAGAGAGGGAAAGCAATATGGATATGTTCCTTTTTTTTCTCACTTGGTTTTATTATGTTTCATCTTAAGTTATTCCTGTATTTTCTTTTTTTTAAAAAATATACTTTGACTAATGTTGCTTAACATTTATATGCTGACTTGCTTCATCCTAATTATAGAATGTTGGTGGTTATCTTAAACTGTTTTCCCTATGTCAAATATGTGTTTTTAAACAATTCAAAGAAAAAGATTTTAGAGCTAATCAACATTTGAGCTAAGCTTCTTTGATAAATACAAATATCTTAAGTAAGTGTTGAA
Source organism: Martes martes (assembly GCF_963455335.1). Classification (NCBI taxonomy): domain Eukaryota; kingdom Metazoa; phylum Chordata; class Mammalia; order Carnivora; family Mustelidae; genus Martes; species Martes martes. The sequence continues at coordinate 12,887,476 of NC_137893.1, forward strand.
TCACTAAATTCTACACCCTGAAACTACTATTACACTGCATGTTAATTAACTGGAATTTAAATAAAAAATATACATTAAATGGGAAAAAGAGTGTTCACTTTGACAATGCATATACGAAAATTAGAACGATAGCGAGAAAATTAGTATGGCCCCTGTGCAAGGATGACATGCAAATCCATGAAGAAAATGGGAAAAAGCAATATTGATTTTTTAACTTAATCATATAATCGCTTCATTAAAACTTAGATCTTTAATATGTCTTTAAATATTATCATTAAAAAGTAAAATATTTAAAACTCAAATATTCTGAAATGAACCGCTGTGCAATTATTAACCTCTAATAGATAAAATAATAATTTTGTTTGAGATCATGAGAATATTTTGTGGGAGTATTTGTATTATAACCAGTGACAGCCACTTCTAGATCCTGGGGTTAGGATAAATCATTTGTAGCAATTCTACAGAGAATTTTGGGCTGTCCCTCCATAAGAGACTGAACTACTCCAGGCTGTTTTCCTTCTAGACCATTTTGTATTGACATTAATTTGTTACCAACTATACGTCAGGCGCAGATGTAAAAAATAGGCAAAAATAATAGTTAAGAACAGCCTGTTCTCAAGTATCTTACCAAAAAAAAAAAATGAGCAAGTCCATCAGCAATTATAGAATTAGTTGACAAATAAAGTGACATTCCACCTGGTATGATAGAAGGAAGCCTGGGAGTACCATACAGAGCTACCCACCTGGTCTTGAGCCCACTGAAGTCTTCTTGGAGGAGGCAGTCCTTGAACTGATACTGAAGGATGGGCTTATGTTAGTACATGAGAGACTGTCACTTCTTCCTGCCTTCATTAGATTTGCAGTGAGAAGTTTTGTGAGTATGTTACATGGATGGGTCCTAGAAGGCACTGAGCTAAATGTTCTCTGTTTGACTGTGGCTGTTGTTAGCTACACGTGGTAGAAATAATGACCTGTGATTTAGCACCATATTATCTATAAAACACGTTTCCATTGTGACGGCTTTCCAAGATCACTTTGATTCCTATTTTGTTAATCTCTCTTCTAATAAAAACTCCCTCTGGACTGATACACAACATCTATTTTCTTATTTTCTCTTTCTGTCTCTCTAGTTCTTCCTTGTTTTTTCCTTGCTCACTCTTCTTTTTTCCATTTAAAAATCAAATTTCCACATGTTACATGGTGCAAGAGAAGAGATGATGGATTGAAACATTTGAGTTGTGTTTGAGTAGTACCTCCAAAAGGAATATGCTTCACAGAAATTTCTGATGCTCTATGAACATGTCTTTCCTTGGTCCATTAAGCAGTTTTGAGGTCCCAAAAGGTTTATGGAAAAAGTGCTACAGCAGTTATGTGCACAGGATTTTGCTCAAATAGCCCATTTTGCTAATCAAATTACAGTAATATCAACAGGAGCAACAGGGAAAGCTTGCACTTGGTCTCTTTTCAGAAAAAGGATGCTGGCCCCACCAAAGCCAAGTTTTACTAAAATAGCTCACAATGAGGGAATGTGTTGGGACTAGGTCTGAATGGTATTTTTGTTAATATTTATTTTCTAGATCATTCTAATGAGTAAACAAGTCTTGGCATTTATTTGGACAGCTTGGGGTCTGTGCATTATCTCTTCTAGATAACAAAGGTTTTATTTAGTGGATTATAGATCTTTAATCTCTTAGTTGTTAAATGATGTGAATGATTTAAGGCAATTGATTTGCAAACTCATTGACACATTCCTGAATGGAAAGTTTTCATGTCTGTACAAATGTATTATTAATAAGGTGCATGTGATGAATAGTATATTAACTGGATATTTTAATGTTGTGCTTCTAAAAAGTGGATTTACTGATTATTTGACAATGCATGTCTAGTATTTAGCTAACTGAGCATACATTGGGTAAATACAGGCTTTTCCCATCAGAACTCAGAGTTTAGAACCTAAAAAATTCTTGGGAACATACTAGATGGAAATCAACCATTCTGAGTTAGTTGCAATGATTCTGAGGTTTCGGGGAGAAAAATCCTAGTTTGCTCTTTGGCTTCTTCCCACTAACCATTTCTTTTCTACCACTTTGGAATGTTGAATGCTTGAAATTGATGAATCTCAACTATAAAATGTCTTCTCTGTCTCATCTGCCATTGGAGATATATGATGACCCAGAGAACACTGTTGTCTCTGTCATCTTGATTTTTGGATTTTATTGACAAAGAAAATGAAAAATGATGGAACAATATATAGTTGCCAGCTATTTATTTTACTTCATAGGATATTAAAAAAAAACTTTAAAAAGACAAAAACTAACATCTACTATCACCATTTTCCAAAAGAAGATGTATTATTTTACCATCAAAACGAAACTAGGATAAAATCTCAAATAAACGAAGTCCTTTCCAAGAGAAGGCGATTGGTGATGTTTCACTGATGTTTTCTCCATAAGCAGAAGAACATTTTGCCAAGGACTCTTATTCATTCTTGTGTTGTATGTTAGGAGCTGCCTTCAGAAGATCCCTGTAACATCAGCCTACTTCTCACAGTCTAGGTGCAATTGCTGGTTTCTCTTTAGTGAATTAAGAGTTTGCAGTGGGTTCTTATCTTTTTTGGTGAACATTTATTAAAGGTTTTAAATTATTAAAGAACTAATGAGCTAACATGATTTTACCTATGTAGTTATAAGCTATTGCTGGGTATGTGCTAAAGAATATATATATGATATTGGAGAATGTAAATGTATGGACTTTGTCTACATCCATGGTTTCCACTCAGTTAATATGTTGCTTCCTGTCTGGCTTCAGCTTTTGTTTTTTCTCTCTTAATTACCTTTCTGAAAGGTTTTTGCTCAATCAGTGGGAATTCAGTGATCAATTACAGTCTACTTTTTGCTCAAAGTATCCTTCAGTATTTCAAAGAATCTCCCAAAGGGACCTTTTACATTTCCAGGGAGCATTGAAGAATAGGGTAAATCATGTTATGGAGATGTTTCAGATCCTTAAACAAAGAATTCAAAGTTATACAAATTGGTTTTGGGCAATGGAGTCATAGTTCTTGCCATAGGAATATAAATATCACGCAATTTTCTTCTGATTCTTTTTTAAGACTAGTTTAGGTTTCTTTGGTATCTTTTTTAATAAGACATTATGGTACACAATGGAGCCCCCGGCATGTCAATTAAACTTGCAGTTGTAGATCCATAAGAAGTAGAATGAAGTTTAAATTTAAATGTAATCTTAACTGCATTCCTTGTGGCAAATACTGGAAATACAGAATAGAAACAGACCAGTTCTCTGTCAGTGTATTTTACCAAGTCCTTGTAACCGTTTTATAATAAACTTTGCTGTGATCTGTTAAAGAATCTTCAAATTAAGTAATGAACAAGTTTAAGAATTGTAATTTTCCCCTCATAGCAAATTTAACTCAGACAGAATAAAAAGGGATCGTACTAATAATCCTCACATGAAGTATAAGAATTAAGGTCTTATGCAGGGCCAGTGCAGCTATTTCCCTATCATAGAGATAAAAAGTTAAATATGGTGTCTTCAGCTGTTTGGAAAAAAAAGGGTTAAATACAAGAACAAAAAGCAATTATTCTGAGTTACATTTGGTAAAACAGATGAAAAAAAAAAAGTGAAAACCCAAAACTTGTGAATGGTTTTTAAAACAATTTGTTACTAATAATTTTTTTCTGAAACACTGGAATACCTCTGTTAAAAATGGAAAATAAAGAATGCCAGTTTAATCATGATTTATTTTATTCTTTTTGGTTTTATTTGTGAAACAGGCTGCACAGCACGCATCTTCCTCTTCACCCAAATCTTGCTCTTCCTCTTCCTCGGAAAGTACAATAAAGACAAACAGCAGTTTGGCTTCCTTATCTAGAGAGAGACAGTCCTGGATCGACATGGTGAATAGTTCCGCCACGGCCGACGATGAGGGACAGTCTATAACATTGGCTGTGCAGGTTCACTCATCTGCACCCTCAGAGGCAAACAGTTGCAGGGCTCTGGAAAACAGCTTTGCCACATCAGAAAGTGGATTTTTGAACTCTTTGTCTAGTGATGACACGTCGTCACTGAATAGCAACCTGGACCATCTGATTGTCCCAGACAAGCCCACTGGATCCAAGATGGTGGACAGAGGTAAACCAAGAAGTTGTTTACTCTTTGCTAGAGAATGAATATTTGTGGGTGGATATAGAGCTCTAATTTGTAATAAGAAGAATGTTGAAAGTCATGGATGATGATTCAATAATTAAGCAATCAGGTGGGGCTAAGGCCAAGGGCTGCTTCTGTAAGGAGTTTGTAGGTGGAAGGCTCTAGCTTCAGGGCCATTCATTACCCACAGAAGTGTCTCTGGCCACATGCTTACAGTTATTAGACATGTGATTTTCTACCAATCTGAGGAAAAACTTGACTCATTTTTGGTCCCATGTCCTATGCCTTGGAGCTTATGGTGATTAGATCAGGGTTTTGTAGATTGGTATCTTGTGGTTCCAAATAAATGGAGAGCAACCACCTACTCTGGGCCACAACCACAGAAAAGGTCTGGCTCCTCGTTATTTGACTCCTGAAGGTGTCAGTGTGGTTAACAGGGAGACAGACAATTTGTATGTACTTTGGAAGGCAGCACTAGAACTTTCAAACACAAAGAAGAGCATGGTTTATGCTTCTGGAAAAAAAAATACAAAATGAAATATTTTAAGTCTTATAGCAAAGGAAACAGTTCATGGAGTATAGAAATTAATAATGTGTACTTTCTTAATACTCTGTGATAATTGGTCTTTATCTTTTGTTCAGTGGAACTTTTTTTATTATTAGTTTTCAGTCATGATGTGTCTTTTCGGATGGTTTGTACCTTATTTACTAGGGTGTAAAAACATACTTGCCTGATGTAAGATACTGGGCAACAAGATAATGCTGAGTTTGGTTGTATTTTTTCAGTGTACTTTTGAAAGAAAGTTGACCGGTGAAATTCTCATGCTGTCTTTTCAGAATGGCCCGAAGACACAGATGACCACTCTCCCCTCTCCCCTAGCATAATCAGGGAAAATTTATTTAAGTCCTCAAATTTTCAGATATACCTTATTAATTTAACATTTGGTCTCAGGGTAATTTAATCCAAGGATCACGACTGTAGTCCCAGTTGTGTGTGTGTATTCAGTATTTTGAAATATTCAAATCTGAATGCTCAGGCTGGGAACTCATTCTCTAAGTCACCACAATTGTTACCACTCCTTGTGTCCTTACCTGAAGATGCTTCACCCAGTTGAGTTACTTGCCTGGCAGCTATGACATTTGTGATTAATACCTCTAATTTAGGCCAGTGATCTATTTTACGTTTAAAAAAGTGGAGTGTGAAAAGTCACTGGCGAAATAACCCTTGTCTAGAAGTGAAGGGGGTGGATCAGGGGGCAGAGTGGAAAGAGCACCAGTGAGGCGTACAGGGGTCATGGGTGGGCTCTGACGGATGGAACACAGCAGACGTGAGCTGGCCTCAGGTTTGAGAGGTGCTGTCCCACGAAGAAATGTTGGGCGTAATCTCTGTCTCTTTGGAAGTACAAAACTAATGCAGATCGTGAGGATAGAACCTCAAGCAAAAAGGCCTAAGAAACTTCTTTTAATGTTGAAAATGGTTCAAAACTGAACGGGTTTCTTGGAAAGTAATATATTCCTTGTCCCTGGAGGTGTTTCCTCATTCTGAGACAATCATTTTCATTGGGTATTAATTGCATATTGACCACAATCTTTAGTCTTCTTTCAAAAAGATTTTTTAAATTAATTAATTAATTAATGTATTTATTTTAGAGTGAAAAAGAGAGGGACAGAGAGAGAGAGAGCACAGGCAGGAGAGGGGCAGAGGGAGAGGGAGGACTTGCTCTTCCCTCTGCACGTCTCCACTCTGTCTGAGGAGTGCAAGCTGAGGCTTGATTCAGGGATCCATCTCACCACTCTTGAGTTCATGACCTGAGCCAGAACCAAAGTGTCAGATGCTCAACGACTGAGCCACCCAGGCGCCCCACTGTCTTTGTTCTTATAAAGACATAATGAAGAGAGCACTTAAGTATCTTGAACTGCTCGGCCTCTAACTTGATACTTGGCAAAGTCTTCGAGATACAGCGCTGCTTGAACTAAAGAAAATCATGAAAAGTACCACATCTATTATTTGCTTGTGAAAAACTCTTACTTTAATCATTGGGCCATAGGTAGAACTAAAAATTGTCATGTGCACACACACAGACACACACACACACACACACACACACACACACACATCGCCCCAGGATAAGGTTGGCTTTAAAAGCAAAACAGAAAATAAATTCCCATTTGCATTCTTTCTCGAGGGATGACCCTGCAGACTGAGTTTTCTTTAGGATGAATAAGCTGCGAGTCGCGGGACTATGTATGTACCTCTTGTCCGTGTCCACATGTCACTCTTGGGATGCATGAGTTGCAGAGCTGGCTGGGGACCAACATCTCTTTCAGTCTAAGGAAGAAGAAACCTCGTATTTTAAAATTTTGAGTTAAGTGCAGGGTGACCAACAAAATCTCTGTGCTTTTTCCAACAGCTTGACATGAAGGTATTCCTTTCAGTAGAAAGAAAGAGAAAATAAAAGTATTTTTCCCTCACTGATGTGTTGGCAGTTGCCATATGTCACAAAATTTTTGCTGGTGATTTTCTCTTGCTGCTGGGGATTTGGTTAAATTCCCAGAAGAGTTAAACCACATAAAGTCATTGCTATGGAAACAGCAACCTGGTCTTTTCTTGCGTTTGCTATGGTTTGTTCTTGAGTAATCAGACTGCATATTATGCATTCTTTTACATGTGTATATTGGTGTGCTGGGGAACAAGGTAGCTTTTCATTTCTGTGACTGCTAAAAATTAGTTTTTAGCTGCCAATTAAAAAAAGAAAAACTCTGACATTCCTGTGTCTGAAATATTGTTCAAGGTGTTTTTATGACAGGGATTGAAGTGTCGACATGGTCCAAGACAGGAGTTAGGATTTTAGGTTAAGTCCCAGTCTCAAGACGCATTTGCTAGAGAAAGAAGCTTTTCTCCTAGAAAAGATTCTTAAAGGTTAATAACAGTCCTGAAACAAGTAGGGAACATGCGTTACAGCCTTCTTTTTATTTCGACAAGGAGAAAAATGTTTTGCAGTTATGCAATTAAAATTGTGGTTGCTAGAATTTTATACTGAATTTAAATAGCCTTTTAGACATTTCTTCCCTGCGGTGTAAGCTAATAAAAAAATGCAGGATGTTAATTGCATCCTATTGCCTTTCTACATTGGGAGTTCCAGAGTTCCATAGCTCTCTTGATTCTTCACTGAATTTTTCCTCAAAGCATAGTGGGAAAAGAGGTGATGGGGTTAGTACAATATTCACCTCTGCTCAATTTTGTCCTATATTCTTTCCTTCTTCTGTGAGAAGTTATTTGGTCTCTTACTTATGCTTATGTGATAATGACTCCCATGTATGTCTCTATTTACATTATGCTGACAATGTAGAGACAATTTTGATTATACTTACACCATGAATGGAGTGACCATACCCTGGATGCTAGAAAGCTAAAAAACCACTAATGAGACGACAACTCTATGTTAATAAATGCTCAAGTACAAGTCCACTCAGAATCAATCTGGGAATCATGTTGAATAAAAAGAGTTGTTAATGAAGAAACAAGCATACTGGAATATGCATCATATCTTAAGAATGTGACATAAATGAGCCAGATTTTAAGAGTCAGCAAATATTACCAAAAATTGCACGTAATCTGAGTGCAAACAGGATGAATGCCATATTATTTTAGCTAGCTAACTCAGCTGCTGTTGTAGGACTTATGCAGCATGCCTCTTTAGGAAGCAAGAAGATTAAAAAAAAAAAGTTGAATATGGAAGTCCATTCAATTTTATCTTATTTTTTTGAGTACCTAACATGTCCTCATGCACTTGGTCCTAACAGGAAGACACAGATGAACAAGACACAACTTCTGGACTAAAAAAATTTAACATCTTAACGGGGAGAGCGGGAGGAATAAGACTCATTTAACAAAAGAAAGCAGAGTAAAGTGAGTGCCACAGAGAGATAGAAGGTATTCAAGGGATTTAAAGGAGAGCAGGAATTCAAAATATGGAAAATCACGTCTAAATAATCTGTGATCCAAGTGGGAAGATCTGCCTACAGAGAGGGGAGCCATGGGAAGGAGGGTTGGAAAAGAAATTTGGATAACGTTGAATGCTGGGCTAGTGGTTAGTTTTATTTCATTAGAAAATGGATGACTATTTTTAATCAAGGTACTCATATAATTGATGATATACTTTTTAAATTATTGATCACAATTTATTATAAAGTCATGAAAAGCCAGCAAGAGTCAGGCTGGACTAATACCTGAGATACCATACTTTAGAAAAATTATGTCGCTCTAGAATGTGGGGTAGAAACATGTAAGGGGACAGGAAATTAGAAGAGTTAGGAAACTTTTGTAGTAGCTGGGGTGGCAGTGGATAGAGGAATAAAGTAGAGACTGGAGGGCTTCGGTAGCTCACCTATCAGGATGAGGACTGATCTTGGTCTTTGTATCTCTATTACTTAATTTAGTCCCTAGAAGATTTCCCAGTGATCTTATTTTTCGAACTATAATTTGAGAGGGGATCTCAAAATAGAAGTAAATATTTACTATTGGGAAAATCCTGAATCTATAATTGTTGACCTCAACGGTGCTGCTCTCAAGCATAGATGATCTACCACCTGCTTTGTCTGCTCCATGCCCCGTGTCTAACGATCCCTAGACGATGTCATGAAATAATGCTGTTAGGTTACCTGCAAATTTGTGTCATGTAACTAGTTCATCTTATTTATGATTATAAGCATCTCACTTATTTATTTATTTATTTATTTATTTAAAGATTTTATTTATTGACTTGACAGATCACAAGTAGGTGGAGAGGCAGGCAGGGCGGTGCGGGGGAGCAGGCTCCCCGCTGAGCAGAGAGTCCAAAAGTCTCAATCCCAGGACGCTGGGATCATGACCTGAGCTGAAGGCAGAGGCTTTAAGCCACTGAGCCACCCAGAAGCCCCTAAGTTATTTTTTAGTGACTATTGATTGCCTGATGTGATTAAACAGATCCTTTCCCCAAAGACTTGTATTGCCACTTTAAGAGTTTCAAAATTCATATATATTTAGGCTTATCTCTGCAATCTTTATAGTCTTTCACTGATGTTTTAACTTCAATTTTGTCAGTATAGTAGTTAGAGTCTACCTTTATAGCATGCTTTATTATTCAGTAGAACATTACTGTCTTTAGCACTCTCTTCAGGTAAGATTTCAATTTGATTTTCAAGCTTAATTTTAAAAATCACATTGGGATTTTGAAAAAAATTTTCTTGAATTTGTTTAGATTAATTTGGTGAGAACTGCTATCTTTAAAGCATTGAATAATTTCATCTATGAACATGGTATATTTCCCCATTCCACTCATTTTACGATTTTTAAAGTACTGTTTTCTTCTTATAAGTATAGCTTGTATCTTATTAAGTTTGTTCTTAGACCTTCTATAATTTTTCTTGCATTTGTGAATGGAATCTTTTAATTCCATTATATTTTATAATTATTATTGCTGATGTGAAGAGAGGAGGCTTCTTTTTCATATTTGCCTCATACTAGTCACCCTATGTTATGGTTGGAAGTTGTTTTAATTGTTTCTAGATAGATTTTCTTACCTTTATATAATGACCATTTTAGCTTATCCTTTCTTTTTCTTTTTTTAACTTGTGTGATCAGAATTTGCCTGAAGTTTATTTGCTTTTTTACTCTAAAAAATAGTCTTTGGCATTATTGGTTGCACATTATCTTTATTATCTGGTTAATACAATTCTGCTTTATCTTTATGAAATCTTTCATTTTATTTAGAATTATTTTGTGGGACCTTTGCTAGCTCCTTAAGTTAATTGCCTAGTTGATTCATTTTCATATCTTTTTCCTAGTAAATATGTGCAGGTTCTGCATACCTCCTTGACTGATACTTGGAGTTTGTGTTATATAGTACTTTCACTGTTGACCATTTGCAAACAAAAAGTTTTAAGAGTAATCTAACTTTTAATTTCTTCTGTAACCAAACCTAGTTTTAGAAGAGTTCTTAAAAATTTCAGTGAGTGCTCACTTTAGCAGCACACACAGTAAAATTGAAATGATACAGAGAAGATTAGCATGGTCCCTCCACAGGGATGGCACACAAATTCATGAAGCATTCGTATTTTTGTTAACTGGAATTAAAATAAAAACTTACACACACACACACACACACACACACACACACACACACACTATTTAAAAATATTTCAAAGTGAATACCTTTTCAGCTGTCTGCATGGAATTCACAAAAGATCAATGACAGAAGGTCAGTGACATAATTTAAGGAACCATGATCTTTATAGAGAAAGATTATAGGTTTCTTAGAAAACAACAATGGCTATGGCAGTCTCTTTTAGCAATATGGTTACACAAAACTAAAGATGAATTCCCCTGATCCACATGTTTTCTCGAGAACAGTCTCCTACAGTTTACACTATTTGCTCTGAGAAGATTCCTGTGTATTTCTTTGAAATGCTTCTAATCTCATGGTGTCAGATTCCTTTTTTTTTTTTTTTTATCCTATAATTATATTTCTGGCCCTTTTTGGCTACTCTGGAGTTGTTTCTCTAATCATCCTGTGAAGATACCAGCACCATGTCTGAATTTGCAGCTAGAAAGGACAATTCAAAGGTCGGTTTTCCAGGGAGACTCTTTTCATCAGGGTAATGTCTTAAGCCTTTGAGGTCTATTCCTGCACTATTAAGTTAAGTTCTAGTTTCTCTCCCTACAATGTTATGCTGTCCTAATTAAAACCAAAGCAAATAAGGTTCTATTTTCTTAAAACTATACAACTATAGTAAGCATAAGATTGAAAAATAATTTTTTAGTAGACTTTTATCTTTCTTGAAACAATTTTAGGTTCAGAGCAAAATTGAGCAGAAGGTACAGAGTTTTCCCATCTGTTTCCATCCCTATACATGCATAGTCTCCTCCATTAATAACACTCCTTCCACCAGAGTAGGATATTATTACAACTGATTGACCTACGCTGACACATCATTATCAGCCAAAGTTCATAGTTTACATTAGGGTTCCCGCTTAGTTGTGTATTCTGTGGATTAGAACAAATGCATAATGACATGTATCCATCATTATGGTATCATATTTTCACGGCCATAAAAATCCTCTGTACCCAACCTATTCAGCCTACCCTCCCCTTTACCCCATTGACAATCGCTGACCTTTTACTATCTTCCTAGTTTTGCCTTTTCAGAATCTCATATAAGTAATTTGCAAAGATGGATTTGTTTTTTCCTTCCCAATCTTTAAACATTTTATTTCCATTTTTTGTTTCATTAGCTAGAATTTTCAGTACAGTGTTGAAAAGGGGTGGTGAGGGGTGACATCCTTGGATTGTTACTGATTTTAGTGAGAAAGCTTCAAGTTACTCATGATTTATGAAGTTGGCTCTAGGTTTTTGTAGATCTTTTGTATCAAGTTGAGAAAGTTCTCTTCTATTCCTATTTACTGAGCATTTTCATCATAAATGGGTTGTAGATTTTTCAAGTGCTTTTTCTGTATCTATAGATAGGATCATGTGATTTTCTTTTCTTCTTCAATTTGTTGATGTGATGGGTTACATTAATTAATTTTTGGACATTAAATCAGCCTCACATGCCTGAGATAAATCCCACTTGCTTGTGTACATAATTCTTTTTATACATTGTTGGATTCAATTTGCTAGTATTTTGTTGAAGACTTTTATACCTACATTCATGAGACATGTTGTTCTATAGTTTTCCTTTCTTGTAATGTAGATTTTGGTAGTAGAGTAATTCTGCTTCATAGAATGAGTAAGGAAGTGTTTTCTCTGCTTCTGTCTTCTCAAAGAAATTGTAGAGAATTGGTATAATTTCTTCCTTAAATGTTTGGCAGAATTCACCAATGAATCCATCTGGGCCTAGTGTTTTCTGTTTTGAAAGGTTATTAACGTTTCAATTTTTAAAATAGAGATAGGCTTATTCATTTATCTATTTTTTTCTCATGTTAGTTATGACAGATTGTGTCTGTCAAGGGACTGGTCCATTTCTGCTAGGTTATCAAATTTGTGGGCATAGGGTTGTTCATAATGTTTCTTCATTATCCTTTTGGTGTCTAGTGGGATCTGTAATGATGTCCCTCTCTTTCATTTCTGGTATTAGTAATTTTTGTCCTCTTTTTTTCTTAACTAGCTAAATAATATATATTTCTACTTTTGGCTTATCTAGATATTTGGAATTTAATAAGTATAATTGACTTAGTGAGTTTTTGATAATCCAATTCCAAAATTAGCTCATTATGCTTATTTGGTAGAAGGATAGGTGGAGGGGATAAGAATGAGATCAGGAATGAACATTTTGATCAAATAATGAATGTTTAACAAATATTTATTGAGAATCTACTATCTTCCTGACACAGTTGGCATTTGGAGATGTGTGTGTGAATAATAACGGAGACAACAACCTTCTTGCATAGAATTTATTATTTGGAATATATGTTTATTATGGCGGGTAGGGAGACAATTAGGTAAATATAAAAACAGGATGATTTCTGGTAGTGAATAAGTTCTATATGGGAAATAAGGCAGTTATATAGAATAGTCGGGGGTTGGAGGAAGGACCTTGATTTAAATGACTGGTTGGGCAGCACCTCCCTAAAAAGGTGATCTGAGAGCCAAACGGCACAAAGCAGCTTACATAGGAAAACAATAGCTGGCAAAGTGCCCCACACAGAGAGAAAATAAGATGCAAGGGCTCTAGCACTAGCATAAGTTTCGCGGTTCAGGAAACCAAAAGAAATCCAGTGTGGCTAGAATAGAGTGGTAGGGGAAGTACAGGAAGGGATTGGAGAAGTGGGTAGTGGCTGGCTTGTGTGGCAACTATTGGGTCCTGTAAGGTGTTTGGGTTTTGTTCTAAGTGCAATGGAATGATTTTGAAAGCTTGGGATTGTTATGGTGTGCTTTGTGTTTTAAAAAGGTTACTTCGCTATATGGAAAATGGGTATTAGGAAGCTGTAGTAGACGATGTATGTAGTTGTTGAGATATGTCAACAGTGAAATGATGGTCTGGATTAAGTTGATAGCAGTGAAGTGGGGCAGGGGGCAGAAAAATATGTACATTTAGGATATATCGTACACATAAAATGTAAGAGCATAAAAATCATGAAAGATTCTGGCCTATTTAGTCTATCCCTAGTCTCTAAAATACACTGCCTTAGCACACGGTGAACATTCCAAGAGTATTTGATGGATAAACTGAGTAAATGAATGGATCAAATGTGCAAGGGGAAGAGAGGAGTCAAGGATGAGTTATAAGTTTTCCAGCATATTCAGTCTCTTATGTTACTAAATATAATTGCAACTCTTAGGGACTGGTATCATTTCCTGGGAAAAGGTTTGCTAGTAGGGATTTAACACCATAATTAAATACATAACTCTAAATATGTACACTGTGGGTTTCCAATAAGGCAAAAAGAAGGATGTTATACAAGTAATTATAGATCACACCAGATGATAATCATCGAGGTAAGGAAAAGAGAGTGCCATCTGAAAAAGTTAAGAACGTTGATCTGCTCCAAACCTTCCTTTTCTGCTTAGTGAAATTAAAATAGGTTAACTTCTTCCTTTCTCTTGCCCCACTGCTCCTTCCATCCCTTTCCTCCTCCTGCGTCTTCCATTTTTCGATTTTGTGCTCCTTTGTCTCCATGACGGACCCACGTGGTAGGTGGACTCAGCAGTTTATGGAACCAATGTTGACATATTTATCTACAGTACATTGGATTTGGATCCTTGAATTTAGGCAATTTTCCAGCTATTTTCCCCCTTTTAAACTCCCATTCATCCTCTACCTTGCAAGTATATTAAAAAAAACCAAAACAAAAACAAGGAAATGCCTTTTTTGTATACTTGTCAATGTTTTTTTGTTTTCTTAGGATGTGAGCAGATATAGAAATTTTATGTCTACATTAACTATTTCACCTAATCCTAGGCGCTCCTATGATTGGACAAATACATTTTAAAAACAAATGGAATATTTGTTTTAAGAATGTAGAGCTGCTTATCAGATACTTGGACCACGGACTCAACCTAAGATTATTTCTAAAAATCACTGCCATAAGATGCAATAATAATAATAATAATAAACAACATTTAAGATTGCCCAATAGACTAGGTTTCTTCTTATCAATAAAAGCAATAATATGGTAGAAGAGTATTGAGTCAGCTTCCTTAATAGAAACATCAAATATCCAGGAGAAGAAAGGTATATGACTCTGGTGGAGACGGTAAATCTAATACCAAAAAATGGGGGAAATCAAAGTGAAAGTACTCTCCTCTCAGACTTAAATGAGTACAAATACAAGTACTGGCTTTATACTTGGATGCGCTGTTCTTCACAATCTGATTTCTCTCTAATAGAATTTATTTTACCTGCCATCTTTTTGTTTTGTTTTGTTGTTTTAACCCTCTCTTTCCTAACTAGTATTCTTCCAACATTCTATTCTCCATTTCTAAGCTCTTCTGCCTTTGTTTTACACAGAGCCCAGTCTACCATGACCACGACTCATTTTCTACTCCTGATTAGAACTAGATTATCCCCAGGTGCCCAGTTCAAACACCAAGCAGAGAATCCGATTGTCCAGCCTGACTCCTAGGTTGCTGACCAGGTTATAAATTTCCTGCTCAGGTGCCCTATGGCCCTGTGAGAACAGAGTTTGCTGTGTAAATCCTGGCCACCTCAGAAACAAAGGCTCTGGGTGGGGATTTTTCCTTTGGAAGACAGAATAGTGGGAGCATGGATCTGAGCTTTGGTCTGTTTGGTCCAAGTGGCTATCATCTCAATGGCTGTCTGTTGCCTGATTTGAAATCTTTCTTCATTGGGCTTTATTCAAAAGACAGTTCATCAAATATATTTATGGTACAGCATAGTGTTTAAGACTGTGGGTTTTGAGTCATTGCTTATGTCTCTCTTTGTGGGTTTGGTCAAGTTTTTAATGTTTCAACAGTCTCTTCCTTCTATCAGGGCTAATAACACTTTTTTCACAGGGTTGTTAGAAAGATAGTGAAGTCATGTTGGTACAGTAGTCAATATGGTAGCTTTTACATACTAAAAACTCAATACCTGATGGTTGTCTCCACCAGCAGCAAAACCCGACAGTCTCTCAAAATTCTACCATGGTAATGTTCTTGATCAGTAGTATCCTTACTGTTAAAATGATTTATCCAGATTTATCTTAGTTACATAATTCAAACTTGTCTGTCCGTATGATTCTATCTTTTGCCATGTTGGAGAGTTGTCAGAATCACTAACTAGAGGAAGCCTGTAAAAGTTTTTGAATCTCTTGGCATCAGGTCTTCTATTAAATAATATTTGCAAAGTTTTAATGGCTGCACATAATGTCGAAATGGCTACGTAGTTATCCTATTGTGATCAGTGCCTTCCATGGTCTTTTCCCTTCTCAAAAGCTTTGAACATCCCACATGAAGCAGGGAATACTCTTTTCTACATAAACCTTTCCAAGTATTTCAAGGCTGGGAGCTAACCTTGTCTTCCTTGGGATAACATGTAGACTTTTTCAGTCTCAAAAAGGGTTCCTTTCAAATTCTGATATGAAATATGGTATGCGAATTTCCTTCCGCACTTATGTTCTAAATAGAAAATAAAAACCACATTCTAGAAAGCACAAGGAAACACCAAAAATAAGATAGTGGGGGAGGCAAAGTTGAAAATACTGCGTTTAAAGAGAGAATCTGCATACAGTGTTCTCGACAGCCAAATTCTGGGCCTACAGGAGCATGCCTGCTCTGTCAGAGGCAGACAATAGGGTGGGTTACGTGGGAGGACGGCAAGGGGGCAGCACATTCATCTGGCATAATCTTGGAAAGGAGTGAACTTCTAACCATTAGTTAGAATGTTGCTTTGCCTCTTTTGCTAAAGTCACCAAGAAAGATCCTATTTAAAAAAAATTCAGTTTCTTTCTTGAGTCAATCTCTGTATTACATTGACCTACGTTTAGAGAAAGTTTGCTAGTTGGACCCCTGAGACCTTCTGAGCTAGCCTAACAGGTGTAAAGGGTCACAGAGAACATAGGTGCTTCCTTCTGGATGAGTCCCTATGTTTTTTAACTCCAGTCCCTCTCTCTTCCAGTGAGTTGCAGCTGGTATTGCATGACAAATCGGATAGTCTAGCCTTGTTATGCAAACCATAGTCCGTGGGCTAGCAGTTTCGGTATCACCCAGGAGCTTGTTAATAGTTTAGAAGCTCGGAGTAATCCCAGACTCGGCCAGTCTGGGATTCTGCATTGTAACAGGAGCCCTGGGTAGTCGTTCGCCTATTAAAGTTTGAGAAGACTGGTCTAGAAACGCATAAGCCTGCACAGTGTGGAATTGAACTTCTGTTCCTAATTCCATCACTGATTTACATTTTGGAAAGATCCCTTGCTGTTTTTCAAGAATCTCCATTTTTTTCTCCTTTATGAAATAAAAATAGTTTTCATCTTCCTTGGCAAAGCCTTGGCAGCTAGTTGAGGTAGTTTGTAAAGTGCCTTATGTGGTAGAGGGAATGAAAGTCCTGTTATTTTATCCAAGAATACTGAGATAGACTCTTGAAAGGAAGACCAGCTAATGCATGGGAAACACTTGATTGTCGGACAGAATTCATTTCTTGTGCTGCAGAAGACAAGGGAGGTGGAAATGATGGACTTGGCTACACTTTCTAGCATGAGACAGACCAGCGGTCTTTGTTGGCAATCTTCTTCCTGCTCCTTCTACAATCTGGTAAAATACGATAAATAACCTAATATGATATTATAATGTAGAAAAATATTTACATAAAAACACAAAGGGAGATTTTAAAACATTACTTTATGCAGAAGCTCCATAAAGGCACGTGGTTAACATACCAGCACTACCCTCTCTGGAGGGATTGGGAAGACTCTCACCTGTGCTCTGGGGTCAGGTGTAAGTTGAATGTTGCTGTGTGCTTATACCCTTTGGGTCTTTTGTTGTCCTATGAATTCTGTTTATCATCTTCTTCCATTATTATTGGATGTTCATTTTATGGCTCTGTGAAGACCTAAGCACCAGCCATTAGCAGCAGGAAAAACAATACAAAGCTCCTAGGTGGGTCATGGACATGGTTGGATCAGAGGCATGTCTCCTGAGTATTTAACGATATATTGTACGTCCCTCAGATTATGACACAAAAAAGCCGATAGGGATATTTTCTTGACTCCCAACATTACCATTTATTATTTTATTGTCCTTATGTTTATGGGCAATTCTGGCATCCCATTATTAGAGGTCAGATTTATGTATAGTCTTTCAGTTTCAGGTTTACCCCGAGAAAGGGTGGATAGTTAGAGGAAAGAACACAGCAAGAACGTTTACCTTTCAGGTTTCCCCCATTTCCTCAATAGTTTTAAACTTATCTGAGCATACGTGCTCCTTTCCGTTATCTCCAGTTTCTAAATGAATTCAAATAGAGAGTGTTTTTTGAATATTATTTGGTCATATTTTTGGTGGATTCTGCATTAACTTTCAGTAATTCCACAGGTCCACTTTATCTGTGTGTTAATTTTAAAGTTCCACTATTTCTTGGGGGACTGGAAAGTCAAGTTGCACATGCAACACACACACACACATGCATACACACAGTTACACACATGCACATGCACCACATATACATACCACACACACATCACACATGCGTATCATATGCACACACAATGCATACACACCACACCACATACACACATACACACCACACATCTATATCACATGCATACACCATACCACACACGCACACACCACACATGCACTACATACACGATGCATTACAAATAAGACCGTATACATTACGCACAGAGACACCACACACAAATAGATAACCACACACACATACCCCCCCCCACACCCATATTCTTATGATTAATGTTCCCATTTAAGTCAGGGAAAGGAATGTGTATGGGGGAGAAAGATAATTTCTGATATTTTTAACAGCTTCACTTTACATTCTTACAAGCAATGCACAAGCATTCCAATTTCTCCATATCTCTGTCTACTTTTATTATTGTCTGTCTTTATAATTTTAGCCATCCTGGTGGGTACAAAGTAGTATCTCATTGTGGTTTTGATTTGTATTTATCTAATGACTAATGATGTTAAGCATCTTTTCATGTGCTTATTGTGGAAAAACTCACTTTTGATGTGTGTAAGTGTGAACCAAAAGTTCTAATTGTATTCAAATGCAATTTTGAACATCTCCCCCTTTTGGGAGTCTGCTTTGGTAGAGAGAAAAGAGGTTTGCTGACCAGTATTTTAAGTTAGTTGTAAAGTTAGTTCAATATCTTTGCCCTCTATTTTATGAAAAAATATTGGGAACACCTATGGTAGCTTTCTGACAGTAGATGAGGAAAATTTAATTATTGCTTAAAGATTTCTATTCTTCGAAGTGTAAACTGTAAAGTAAGTCATGTTTGCTTGATTTTGAAGCCTTCTGTTAATATTGTATGCTTTACCCTCTTCTTTGAAGAGGCCCCTTTTTTCAGTTCTTCTTAATGCCATACTTTTTAGATGGTTCTCTATCAAGCTTGTTCTCAGGATAAGATGTGAAGCACATAGACACTAAAAAGTACATGGTGGAAAAGAAATCTTGCTATGTATCTTTCTTAAATTTATTTTCAGGGAATGAAGGAATAAAGGACGGAAGTTCTTAGTGGGATATTAAAGTGATATCAAGAGATGAAGGCTTTTCTTTAGGTAACCTATATCATTTGGGGTCCTTTCAGTTGTATGTGACTGAGATCTACACTGAGAGTAATTTAACAAAGGCAACATTTTTGCTCCCATTAACTGCAAGGGCCCCGACAGAATCACCAAGTTCCATGTTTCAGCTGTATCCTGTTGATTGGCTCCATTCTTATGATTCTTGGGGTGATCCCTGGAAGTTTCTAGCTCATATCATCACTGTTCAGAAGAAAAAAGAGATTGGTTCTCTGGAACCCCAAACAAATTCTCAGAACTGAGTCTTCCTGGCCCCAGTTGGCCTGACCTGAGACACATGCTCATCCCTGAGTCAATGACTATGGCCAGCATGGTGGAACTGCCATTAGCTTAGCCTCGTTCATGTGGTCCCTTCTGGATCCTGTGTGGTGTCACTTCACTGGAAGCATTTGGGCTGAGGCTAGCAAGTTGTGGTTAAGAAGTGGGGGTGGAAGTATGTGGCAGGATGAGGAGTGATTATTATTTGCTCAAAGCCACAAAGATCAGATGGAGATTCCTTCTTTCAAAGGGCAGTTCTATGAAGGACATTAAAAACTCATCAGGGACAATGGTTCTCAAGCTTTAGGTTATGTGTTAGTTTGCTAGGGTTTTCTTGTCTCACCACTATGTTTTAGAAGCAGCTAACTTGTTTCACAGATTCACAGATGGAGAGGAATTTTGCCATACGATGAATCATTCTCTGAGTCTCACCAATACCACATTTAGACAGTATTTGGATTAGATTTTGGATTTGGAATTGATGTTGCAGTGGGTTAGGATTCTTGGAGATGTTGGGATGGGGTGAATGCATTTTACATATGAGAAGGACATGAATTTGGAGGGAGCTAGATGGTGGACTATTATGGGTTCAATTGTGCCCTTCTAAAATTCTCATGAAATCCTAGTTCTGAAGTACCTTAGAATGTTACCTTATTATAAATGAGGTTGTTGCAGATGTAGTTAGTTAGGAGATGTCAGGAGGGTGAGCCCCTAATCCAATACAACTTGTATCTTTATAAAAAAGGGAAATTTGGACACAGAGATATACACACAAGGAAAACACTCCATGAAGATTAGTTTTGCTGCCACAAGGAAAGGAACTACCAAAATATAGAAGAGAGTCCTGGAAAAGATCCTTCCATTGTGCCTTCAAAGGGAATATGGCCCTGTCCTAACAAAGTACCATAAACTGAGTAGCTTTGACAACAAAAAATTATTGTCTCACAGTTCTGGAAGTCAGAAGTGTGAGATCAAGGTGTCAGCAGGGCCTTGTGTTAGGATCACAGAATCTAATGTTCTCAACTTGATTTTAACTGGATTTATTTATTTTTTTTTATTTTAATAGAAGAAACAAAGTTGTCTGAAGATGATGAGATGGAGAAACTCTACAAATCGTTAGAACAAGCCAGTCTCTCTCCCCTTGGGGACCGTCGACCTTCAACCAAAAAGGAGTTGAGAAAGTCCTTTGTTAAGCGATGTAAGAATCCATCCATAAATGAGAAACTTCACAAAATCCGAACCTTGAATAGCACATTGAAGGTAAAAAAAAAAAAAAAAAATTCTGATTGTGGATGAACTCTGTGGATATAGGGCAAGGCTGGTTCTGTAGAGAGTCATGTTCACCAGAGTATTTGTATGAGTAGAGGGGAGGGCAGTAAAAGCAAATACAATCCTCTGTAGGGTCAGATGACCTTTGGCATCCTTAAAGCACTAGAACATTCACATAGTAGCACCCATTGCTCTACCTACATTAGGCCTTGATTTTTGCATTCACTTTGGTCTAAAAGTTCAAATGCTAAACTCCTAGACCCTTTACCTACCACCATAAATGTTAATGAGGGCTTAAAATAGTTTGTGAGAATAAACAATAATATTAAATAAGATCTTGGAATTTCACCTGATTCATTAAGGAGTGTCTTTCTTCTCCTACTACATCCAGAAGAAAATCTCTAGATTTCAGATCGAGCCAAGACTTCTTGATTCTCAGCCTTAGGCTTTGGAGCCAAAACACGCCATGAAAGATGGTCAATGGGAAATATATGGTAGATTGTAATAGGCCAACAGATGTTTTCACAGTGGGAATGGGGGACAGGGTACAAAACATACTGAAGTTATTTTCAGCGCCTCCTGAACTAAAATGGTTCTTCATAACAAAAACATCTTGCTTTCACATGTAGACTATAGCATGAAGAGGAAGAGGTCAGGATACTTTGTAAAATAGTCCCAAATTGGCAGAAGATTTATAGATTCTGAATAGCTTTGATAGATTCTGCAGTTTGATTTGATTTGTACATGTCCTTTTGCATCAAGAATTTGAGTTTATTTCTAGGAAGAAATACCAGCAATCAAAAGGACAAGGCTGCAAAGAAATGGCTGGGTGATTCTTGGTCAGATGCCGCTGTTAGTTGGTGGAATAGCTAAGCACCCAAAAAGGCTGCAAAAAATGAGTCTGAAAGAGAAAAGGCAGAGGAGTATTTTAATTATATAAAGAAAATCTAAGTGCAGAGAAATTCTCCAATGCTTAATGACGAAAGACATCAGTTGCATTCCTTTCAAGTCCAAATATATTATATCCCATGATATGTATGAAGTTTATAAATACGTTTGGTCATTCAATGTAATATACCATAGTATGTTGGGATTTTACTATCTTATTTGTGATAACTGATGTAAGTGAATACATTTTTCATTAGACAAATATTTCCTGAATTTTACTATGTCCCAGATTCTATTCTTAGACACTGGGAGCATTGAATGCACCCCACCAGATGGTGGAAACAGAAAGGAGAACAGAATGCAATGTGTTCATAGGTATAGCTGATACAAACTTGGGTGATTTGGTAGCCTGGAGGAGGGATATGGCTGCCTATCTGAGGCCACTAGGAACAAAGTCATGGAAATGCTGACAACTGGCCCATGAGTAAGAGACGAAGAATATCAGGGTGAGAAGGAAGTTCTTTCATGGAGGAGGAACTGGCCTAGAGAAATGTATATCAGGGGAGGTTGCAGCCCATGTTGGGAGAAACAAGGAATAGGCTAAGGAAAGGTTGGACAGTTCAGGCCATTTCTAGAAGAAGAAAGACTATGGCTTAACTTTCCACAGAATAGCAACACAAAACTCTAGACTGTCACAGGACCATGCCCTCCCCTGGCCACTGCGAGGCCAGATTTGTACAAAGAATTTGGTTCTCTGTGACCTCTTGCTCTTCATGTACTATGGCCATGGAATTTATGAATTCAGCAGCTTTTTAATTTTCTCCCTGTGTATTAGTTATCTATTGTGAGGTAAAAAAATACCCTCCAAATTAGCAACTACAAACAATGAACCCTTGTTGGTTCACCATTTTTGCGGGGCAGGAATCTCTCAATGTGGCTTGACTGGGTGGTCTCCCACAATCCTGCAATCCTGGTATCAGCTGGAGCCACATTCATCGCTCCACTGGGGAGTTGTGTTTCCAGGCTCCGTCACATACTGGCAGGATTCAATTCCTTGCAGGTTGCTGGACTGAGGTCGCAATTGTTCACCCATTTCCTTGCCCTGTGGATATATGGTAGTTTCTCCAGTGGAAGTTGGCTTTCCTCAGAGTGAGTAAGACAGCAACAGTGACTGAGCAAGATGGTTCTGGTCTGTCTCAGCAGTGACACTACATTAGATTTACAGTATTCTATGCATTAGGAGCAAGACACTGGGTCAACCCATGTTCAAGGAGGAGAATTATATGAGGGTGGGAATGCTGGGAAGCAGGAAGCACCAGGGACCATCTTGGGGGCTATCAACCACACCTATCTGAAGATCTGCTGCTGTCTCTGTGCATTCCTGGAATGAAGCCCTTTCCACAGATCCCTTAGACCTCACAAAATGGTAATGTTGGGGCTGGTGAAACATAATCAATGTTATGTGGTCCCATGAACCTCATCAGGAGATAGGAAGACACACTGATGTGGAAATTGACCTTCTTCGATTAAAGAAAAAAAGCTCATCAACCTATTCACTGGAGAAAGATAATTTGGTACATGTTTGTTTCTTCATGTCAGAAGGCTATAAGAATTATTTTAACTACCTGCAATTGAATCAAATTTGATCATAATTATCTTTAAAATTCAGAGCAGTCAGGATAGTCGTTGCCTTTAAGGAGGAGGGAAGATATTCCTAGGAGTAGGGCCACAGAACAGCTTCTGAGGTGCTGGGTAGGGTCCCCTCTAGCCTCACTGGGGTTACACAGATGTATCCATCTTGTCTTAATTCATTAAGCACAAAGATTTCTATATGTGTGTTTTTGTCTATGTATATTACATTGTGATATAAATGTCTATTTTAAAAAATACTTCAAAACTACAGTGTGAGCAAGATAACAGTTTCATGCAGAAATAATGAAACTGTTTTAGCAATAGTGTTTATATTCATGATAGGCACATTTCATAAATAAAGAAAACCCTTTCACTGGGATTACATTGGAACAAAGTCTCTTTGTGGAAATTCTAGGAAGTTGAGCAAACCATCATGTCATACCCTAAATGCAGATCTTTAGGAATTTCTGATAATTCAACATCCTTTGACTTTTGGCTAAGCATGTCTTTTTTTTTTTTAGTGAATAATTAGGGTTGCCGGGTGCCTCAGTCGATTAAGTGTCTGCCTTCAGCTCAGGTCATGGTCCTGGTGTCCTGGGATAGAGCCCGACATCGGGCTCGTTGCTCAGCTCCCCTGCTTCTCCCCCTGCCTGGGCTTGCTCTGTCACCCTCTCTCTCTTTCTCTGTCAAATAAATAGGTAAAATCTTTTAAAAAAATGATAAAATGAAGAATTAATGGATCCAACTGAAACTTGCTTTCAGGGCTACTCTAGTCTGTGTCGAAAGAGGAACCAACCTTCCTTTCCCCAATTTCTGTGGTAGAACCCATTTCCAATGCTTAGGTCTATGTCAGGTCATGTGTGTACTGACTACTTGGAGTGAAAAAGGAAAGTAGAACATTGTCTCTCTCACGGTATTTCCTGGAGGCCCTGCCCAGCCTTGCCTACCAAAAGGCAAGAAGGATGTTGTAAATGTAGTTCAAAGCGTCTGGTGAGCCTGCTGTACTGCAGGGGAGAGGCAGGGGCAGTGCACCATGCTGCTGACTGGCACGCTTTGCTGGTTAGCATTATAGAGCCTGCTGTTGTTTCATTAACTTCCTTCCTTTCTAGTCTTGTCTACAGTTACTTCTTTCATCCGTGAAAGAACTTAACACAGACTTGAGCCAAACTGGTAAGAAATTTGAATTGTTTAGGGCTGAAAGTCATATGAGAAGTGTTAGCCCAAAGTTGAAGAGACCGTTTCTTAAAACCTTTGATCAGATTTAGAGGGGTGGTGAATTCATTTTGCCTTAAGAAAACTAGTTCTTCAAATTTTGTTTATCTGCAAATATCTTATTTAATTCTTTTAGCAACATGTTAGGATCTGTCTCTGAAGCAGGTGTCAAAATTTTTTTGTGTGGAATAAATTGTAATTTTTAATAATTTTTTGAAAAGATTTATTTATTTGAGAGAGAGAGACACAGACAGAGAGCAGAAAGCACAAGTCAGGAGAAGGGTAAAGGGGGAGAAGAGGGAGAAGCAGGGCTCGATCCCAGGACCCTGAGATCATGACCCAAGTTGGAGGCAGATCCTTCACTGACTGAGCTACCCAGGTGCCCCTTTAATAATTTTGATTAAGTTTTTGATTTTCATTCCAATATAGTTAACATACGGTCTTATATCACTTTCGCATGTATAATATAGTGATTCAACAATTCCATACATTCCTCAGGGCTCATCATGATAACTGTCCTCTTTATCCCCATCACCTATTTCATCCCAGATGTCGAAGTTTCCAAGAACAAAGTAAAACTCCTTAAACAACTTCCTGTAAATAACAGTATGGTGGTATTAAAGGATGAAAGTTCATTTTTTGAGGAAAAGATGGTAATTTGAAGTGCAGATGTGAGAACTCAGAGGGAAGAAAGAAAATTCTCTTGGCCTTGCTTGATTTTCTAGAAGCAATCTTTTCTAGTTACCCACTTACTTAGCCTGCCTTCTCTCTGCTTCCTGTTCTTGGTCAGCCTGCTTATTGTCACTCTTTGGTTACTTTCCCCCTATGCAATTTTTCTTTCCTTCCTGAAATCCAAATATATATTTTAACCTCCATCTATCACCACATTCTTGCTCTCTTGATTCAAAATTGTAAATCTTACCACTCAGATTACTATATATATGTAGTAAAAAAAATAAGTAGAAAAAGAGAGAAGAAAATGTAATAAAATGCCTCAAGTAAAACATAAGTTAAAGGTAATTGTAAAGAACAAATAATACATTTTTTAATGCCAGTGTTTGCAATCGTTTAAGACCGAATCCTTCATTTGGGTAGAAGAAATGTTACCAATTCTAGAATCCCCAAACCATATGCAAATGTATAGATATAAATATCTATCTATGTATAGATATATAAATATATCTAAATATAAAATGTATAATAAATAATATGTGCATAAAACACACACATACATATAACCTTTTTTTGCTTGCTTACAAAAAGGATTTCTTCAAGGTTTTAAGTAGGGTTCGTGATATAAAAAAGATTGAAAAACAAATGGACAATTATTCACTCACATTTTATTTAATACATTCATTTTTAGAATATTTTATTTATTTGTCTGACACAGAGAGAGCACAAGTAGGGGAAGCTACAGGCAGAGAGAGAGAGGGAAGCGGACTCCTCCCTGAGCAGGGAACGGGGCTCCATCTCAGGACCCTGGGATCATGACCTGAGCTAAAGGCAGACACCTAATGATGGAGCCACCCAGGCAACCCAACATATATTCATTTTTTTACAACAAATATTTAGCAAAGGTTTGTTTAGTAAAGCAGTGAGCATATCAGGCAAAAATGCCTGCCATTAAGAAGCTTACATTTGGGTACTAGAAGAAATTAACTAACTAAATGAATTTTATGGATGCTAAGTGATGATAGATTTGATAGAGAAAAGGAGGATGAGGAATGCTGATGGATTGATTTTTAATTAGGATAGGCATGAAAAGGCTCTTTGAAAAGTAGAATTGGAGTAAAATCTGAGAAAGGAAAAGGAGTAAGTCTTGATGAGATCCAAGGCAGAAGGCTACAGGCAGAAAGAACAAAAATGCAAGTGTTTTGGGATGGGAATATGCTTACTAGGTTTGAGGAAGAGCGAGGAGATCGTGGCTGAAGTGTTGCAGGAGAATGGGGCATCGGGAGGTGGTCAGAAGGGTGATGAAAGATTATAACATATGGTGCCTTATTGCCATTGCCAATACTTTAGCTTCTACCCAGTGATATAGGAAGCCTTTGGAAGGTTAGGAAGAGAAGGGTGCCATAGTTTGACATATTTTGAAGGGAGAACTTGGGATTTGTTGGTGGATTGGCAGTGAGAGCAGGATGACTGCAGTATTTGGCCTGAGCTACAGGAAAGGTGGAGTTGCCATTAGGTGCTTTGCAAAAGGCCGTGATAGAAACAGGTTTCAGTGTGTATTGAAACTTGGGATGGGTGGGGCATATAGAGAATAATAGGAGCTTAGTTTTAAAGATTTTATTTTTTTTTGTTTTTTTTTAAGAGAGGTAAAGTGAACGCTTGCACATGTGGGAGGTGGGGCAGATAGAGAGGGAGAGAGAATCTGGAGCAGGCCCTGCACTGAGCAGGGAGCCCCACACAGGGCTTGATCCCACAACCCTGAGATCATGACCTGAGCCAAAACCAAGAGTCGATCACTTCACTGACTGGAACCACACAGGCACCCCAATAGGAGCTTAGATTTGGACATGTTGTATTTGAGATGTCTGGTATGTGTCCAGGTGGAGTTGCTGAAGAGGAAGTTTAGACAAACAATCATGAAGTTCAGAGGAGAGATTAGCTTTGCCAGATAAATTCGTGACCCTCAGTATATAGGGAGAATGGGAAACCTGAGATTACATGGGCTTAGCAAGAACGCAGTTACACATAGAAGAAAGAAGAGGCTAAAGTCTGGGTTCTGGAGCTCTCAGAATCTCAGAGATTGGGCCAGAAGGAGGAATCAACAATGGAGAGTAAGAATAAGTGGCCATTTTAGGAGGAGAAAAATCAAGAAAATGTGTCACAGAAATGGCATGATGAAAGTGTTCAAGAAGGAGTAGTCAATAGTTTTAGATGTTGTTGATAAATAAATTGGAGGTAAATAGTTATTGTTTTAGCAACATGGAGGTCACTGAAGACCCCAACAAGAGCAGTTTTGGTTGAATCCTGATGGGAGTGGGTCTCTGAGAGAGAATGGGCACGGTGGTGGGGGGAGGAATATTGAAGACAAAGAGAAGAGTGGGGCATTCCCTCGAGCAGAGATGTGGGGTTGAAAGAGGGCTTCAAAGATGGGAGAGGTAACAGCATGTATTATGATCAACTGAAGTTGGGAAATTAATGAGTCACAGGAAAGAAGGGATAATTGTGGGAGTGAATTTCTTGAGGATGCAAGAGTGGGTGATAATGCACAAATGGAGAGATTGGCCTTTGCTAGGAGCACAGAGATTTCATCCAACAGAACAGGAAGGAAGGCTGAGATGTACCTGTATTGATGTAGGTAGTAGGCAATGGAAACTTGGGAGAAATGTTCTTCTGATTGTTTACATTTCCTCAAAAAAAAAAAAAAAAATAGAGAGCAAAGTCATCTGCTCTAAGGGAGAATGAAGGAGGAGGTTTGAGTAGAGATGAAAAGTTTTGATATAGTAATTTGGGAGATTGGGAGAGAAAAGGAGTAGGAAAATATGACTACTGGATAGTAGTAAAAGCCACTTAATGGCAGTGGTCATGAATTTGAACTGCCACCAGTGAGTCTAATTGTGAATTTTTAGCTACACACATGCTGGCCTGGGGATAGACCAAAAGATTGGCTCAATAATAAACATGTATTGGATATCTCCCTGGCACTCGGTGTTATGTTAGGTGCAAGGAATACGGGGATGAATAAAATGCTTTCTGTCACCTTCCTTAAAATGCTTTAGAATGGGGGGCATGACAGATCCATGCACATCGAAGTATAACATGGCAAGTTCTAAGTATTGGAAGGCATGAGAGCATAAAAAAAGCTTCTCAGTCCAATTTAGAAGTTCAGAGATTTTCTGGAGAACATGATGCCTGAAGTGAGTATAGATTTATGAGGTATAGTAAAATCTGGTAAAGAAAGATTGGCAAGTGTTCCATGTGAAAGCAACTCTAGAAAGTAGACTTTTCCAGAAGAAAGGTAAGGAAGGCCCTGTGGTGCAGCATCATGGAGTGTGAACTGACATTATGTGGCAGAATGCATACCACCACTGTTGGAGCAGGAAGTGAGAAGGATCAACAGGTGAGCTCAAGTCCACAGAACCTTGGACATGAAGGGGAGCCATTACGAGGACCCCGAATTTGAGGTAGAGTCCCTGCACTGCCATGAGAAGGGTGGATTTAAAGGGAGGATTGGAGGCAGGGTCACATCAAGTGGGAGGAACTGCACTTTGTACCCCAAGTTAGGATTATGGTCAAAGCAATGGAGGAAACAAGAATAGATTTGAGATTAAATTATCAGGATTGAATGATCTTTTTTGAACGTGGAAGCTGTTATACCTCATTTTTAACCCATCCCTTGACTACAGAACATTCCCCTCACCTGAGGCAGGCGTTTCAGAGATGTGTGTTATTGATTTTGGAGGACACAGGGTAAAATAACGTGAATAGATTTGTTTTGCTCTATTAGCATAATTGGAACACATGCTGTTTTGATGGAAGGTTAGTAGTCTTTTCTTTGAATAAAAAGCCTATATATTTATTCGGTATATATTAATTAAATACATGTGTGTGAGTTATTAAAAAAGAGGACAATTTAATAAAAATAAAAATATATTATCCGATGTCTTAGGGATAGTACTATGTCCCAATTTTACTTAGTGAAGTTTGGGTAGGTCAATGAAATGATGATACAATACAATTATAAGTTTCAGAAGGAATAAGGCTCATTCTGGGATAGAAATATTACTGAGGTGTGGAATAAGGATTGGTCAGGGAAGAGCCACATGGAAAATCCTGTCTATACGTCTAGTTCTTCCAGCAGCCTTTGCTTAGGACACGTAACTTCTTTTTGGCATATACATGCAAATGGTTGTCCTGCCATGTCTCTTAGGCTTGGTTAGGGATTAGAATATTAGTGTGTAAAACACTTTGATAATTTTATGATGAATATATATGTGTACTTGTAAAAGGGCTAAAGAGGGTTTATCGAAATTAAGATACTCACTATATCTCACACCCTCCTCTGACTTTTTTTTTTTTTTTTTCACCTACTGGGGCAGTGTAAAGAACATGACCTGGCCATGATTAACCAGTTGCTGGATGATCCAAAGCTGACAGCCAGGAAATACAGGGAGTGGAAGGTGATGAACACCCTGCTGATCCAGGATATCTATCAGCAGCAGCGGGCCCCTACGTCTGCCCATGAAGGCACCCCCGAGGGACTTGAGGAACCACCTTCCTCTGCCTGTGTTGAAAATTCTATTTGAGAACCAGCCAGCGTTCTCTCCCCTGATATCTTACCCCCAAGCGACTCTTCAAGAGGTTGCAAGAGCTTTCCATCAAAGGAAAACTGAAACCAGTTCCTCAAGCATTGGCTCCTTCTCTAAAGAAGCAAGTGAGGTGAGGACCCACTCTGACGGCAGCAGGACTCCTCGTTCCAGTTGGAGTACTTTCATCGAGACTGGAGGGATTGGAGTCCAGTTGAACAAACTTCGTGTTCCTGCTTGGAGCTTTCCGTTATGCTAAGCTTTAAGTGGGAAGTGGGAAGTGTATGTTCCTTGCTCTCAAGAGAACTACGGTGTTCCATGGACAAAGATCACATTTTACCAGGGATAATTATTCATAGAAATGTTCTGTTTTCCAAAAAAGAAGAATGTACATATTCCCCTGGCTTGGGTAGTTTAATTCTTCAAATCATTTCTTGGAGTGGAGGAATGTATTTTACAGCAGAAACTGGAATGGGACAAATGTGGTTTTTTGGAACCCAAATCTCGCTGGAGTAGTGGTGCCTTTTCTACAAGCTGAGAAATACTTCGTGGTGATTGGTGTGTGGGAGAGCCCAAGGGGGAGGCATGTTCTACTGAACACCCTCTCAAAGTACAGTTTGATGTTTCTACACTTGACTCAGGGGTGGGGCAAGGGGGATCTGATTAAAGTTTCCTTTCTATAAAACAGCTAAAGAAATCTATCTCATTGTGTGTAGAGACCTCTACTTCCTCCTAGCTTTTCTGAACCACTGCAGGAGATAGAAATAAGTCCACCAAGGAATGCTTGCTGGTTTTGTCTCGGAGAGTGGTGTCTAGACACAGTGTCAACTTATATCCTGCCTCCCCAGATCAAGATGGACAAGATAATTCTGGTGTCTGGATGGGTTTGATTTCTTTACTCCAAAAACACCCAACAAAAACAACAAAAGACTTAAAATATGATTGTTTTATTTTTGTATGTTTGTGTCACCTGGTGTCCTATGTGAATAGCTATCTATAATATGTTTGTTATTTAAGTATATTTATAGAAGTTCAAATTACTAGTGTTTTAAAAGATGATAAAGTAATTATATGTTTTGCTCAATATATATTCTCCAAGTATATACTTTTTTGCTTGAGAAAATAGGAATACTGTTGATCACTGGAATTATTATGTTGCACTATAATGTATGAGGAATGCTCAGGCTATCTTGTGGGATAAATGTGGAGGCATGTATTAATAATTATTCATTTTCTGGCTTCTCTCTCTCTCTCTCTCTCTCTGCCTCTCTTTCTCAACCCAGAGTGCTCAGAATTCTGTCACTCTCTTAGCCAGAAAAGGACTTTTACATTAGGTTATTTCTTGTAGTAAATAGACTTTT
The DNA here is from genome assembly GCF_963455335.1 of Martes martes. Lineage (NCBI taxonomy): Eukaryota > Metazoa > Chordata > Mammalia > Carnivora > Mustelidae > Martes > Martes martes. The sequence goes on from NC_137893.1 coordinate 12,918,247, forward strand.
TAAGCTTTATGCCATTTATGCCCACAAACCCTAAACCAAATGAAACACAACTAATATAGTCTTTTGCCTAAGGTCTAATAGAAATTTTGGGGTTTGCTGTTAAAGAGAAGTCATTTTATTAGAGAATATGAAAATCTTCCCTTATTAATCACCAAGAATATTTTTCATCTTACGAATAACCACAACCCACCAAAAACCCATTTTGCCCTTATCCCTAGCTAACTGTCAGCCCAACATGGGCGTGTTTTAGAGAGTCAATGTGTGGCTTGACATTCAAATGGAAATAACCCACTGAATTTTACTTGCAGACCAAACGGAAAGAGTCCTTGAAGGTTTCCCCAAGCTTTACTCAGAAGTGTTAATACTTTGTAAACAAAAACAACCTTAGTATTAAGAAAGAAAAACAACAGGAAACGAGTCAGAGTACTGTCAGTGTTTCTGTAAAATCAGAGGGGATGCCTAGCCAACCTGCTCCTAGTGGGATGTGCTGGGGGAAGGACACAGGCTACACAGAAGCAGGGGCTTGGCTTCCAGTGAATTTACTCTTGGCTTTGCTGCTGGAGAGAAGGAACCATGTAGGTCCTCAGATGGGACCCCGAAACTTCTGCTTTGAGAGGTCGGTGCTTTCATCTCGTTACTCTGGAAGTTATCATTGACTATTTCTACAGGTAGCAGCTATTAGAAGGTTCATTGTTTAGGATTCACGATGTCAAGGAAACGTTGAGGGAAGAAGTGCTAATGGAGGAGATAATTGTTGGGCAAAGTTCTCTACCTTCTTTCCCTCGGCTTGAGAGACCAACTTAGAAACTTCAAAATCGTCTTTAAATTGAAGTGTTTCAGAAGTTATTGGCCAGGGCTTGTCAGTACACGTCAGTGCTCTGCTTTGGCTTCTCAGTAAGACACACATAACTCACCCGTTAGTGCAAAGTCCTTTAGGAGCGCTCAAACTTGAAGGCAAAATGGGTCCATGAGATTACTGAATTGAACCTTTCAGGTATTTTGTAAAAGGCATCAGTCCAGAAGCATTTTTTGTGAGTGGAGTTTTCTGTGAGTTTTTTGTGAGTGGAGTTTTCCGTGGAGTAAGTGCTTTGTGAAAGCACTTACTCCACAGAATCTCCCCGGAGGCTCAGACCAAACTGCCTAGTCTTGGACCCCCTCTTCTAGACCACGCTTGCCTGCTTGTCAGTGTTTCCCCCTCTGTAAATGCTTCCACTCTGCATTACCCTGTGTTAGGAAGTAGGGGGCTGCCTCTGTGAGGTGCCAGCATGAGCTGTGGCCCCTGAGAGGAAGTGGGGTGGGAGGCAGTAGGAAGTGACAGGCAGAGTGGGTGAGATCTTCCATTCCACTCGGTTTAGGAATAACCCTGCCATTTTTCTGGGCAAAGGATATTGGGAAAACTGGATTACTTCCAGTTTATTCCTGGGAATTGGGGCATCTCGGAAATGGATTTTGGGTAGCTTCATGGGGCTTAAGGGGTGACCTCTTTCCCCACCACTCCTGTAGACATAAGGTCTGAGGGCTGTGGAATGACCCAGAACCACGGCTGCTCCGGAAGCAGAGGATCTGAGCAAAATCAGGTCCAGCCCTGTGGCACCTGCTGTGGATTAGGATCCAGATGGGACTCCTCTTTGGGGCTGCAGGGACGACCCCTCCTCTCTTCGGTGAGCCTGTAGACCCAGACTATGCCTGGTAGGGTACCTCCATGGCTGGCACATTGCAGCACACACCGAACTGAGTGGTCCCACCCTTGGTGGGCATATACTGCTTTTAATAATTCTTAGTTCTGACACACTCTCAGTGTAGCATCAAAGACCCAGGATGAATCATCACGTATACTACTGCAAAGACTCTATGAAGCCTAAGAACAATTGTGTTTGCAGTCAGATTTCAATGTGAAACCCAAGCCTTACATTTATGTAGCACTTTGTAGTTTGCCAATCTGTGTGTTCAGGCTCCCCCCCCCCAGTTCACTCCCCAGTGGTCTTTGTGGGGATGATGGTGGATTATCGTTCCTCCTCTTTTGCCGGGAAGGATATTAGCTTCCCTAAACTCCCTTTCTCTCCCTTTCTCTCGCACAGTTATTGTTGGACCCCACTCCCATGACGTGGGGGTTTATGTATGTGCACTGGAACGGGCACACCTGTGGGGGCTTTTGTGAAGTCAGCCACGGGAAACCCGAGGGGGCCTCTTTTCCTTGAGCCCAGTCTCTTCCTCAGGGCTGAAGGGCAGCTGTCCCTTCCGCAGCCACTGGCTTCTGGGCTGACTGGATTGTGGTGTGACCTAGTCACTCTGTGCTTCCTTTCCTGCCTTCTGGAAATTAGACTGCTTGTTAGGTACTATGAGATCCTTGAATGAAAGAGGTAGTTAAAGAAATGGAGTTCATCTATTTTCTTTTAAAAGCGTGTCAGGAGACTTCAGAGATGGAGCCTCGGGGAGAGGAGTAAGATTCTCCACCTTCGTCTCCCGATTTCTTCTCCTGCAATTATGGTAGCTTCCTCAGATAGACTTGAAATGACAAACAATACCACAAAGCTGAAACAGATAGGAAAAAAAAATACACTTTAAGTCTTTTGAGGAGAGGTACGAGACAAATTCCAGCCATATTTAAATGCATGGACACACACCTCTTTCAAGATGCTCTCCTTGAAAGATAATATTTTGATATAGAGCCACACAGTAGATTTAAGCGTGTAATTTAGGTACAGAGGATGCCTATCCAAAACAAGCCAATATAATAAAACTAACCAGTAACTTTTGGTTAGTTTTAGTATATGCCTCTTCTTCAGTCTAATAAAAGACGATATTTGAGATTTTCCATTTTATTTTCCTTCCAGTTTTTTTGTGTGCTTACCTCACAAGAGAAATCGAGTCCTAGAAATGTCAGGTGACCGCCCTGCTAGGGTTTTGTAATGTGTAATTAAAAGGGAAAGCCCCTGAAACTAGGTTTTAACAACCCATATGAAATGGGTGAGGGAGGAGGAATAATTCTAACCTTCGAAGGAAGCCACCCCTCTCTGTGAGCAGGATATCAAACAGCTCCATGTTCTTCCTCGTTGCGAGACAGGAAGCAGTTTCTTTGCTTCCTCTGCGTATTTTTCCCCTTTCCCATACTACCACAGACCACAGAAAACATGAAAAAATGATTCTACATTTGCAAACGTTCTTCCATCTCTCTTCTCGTGAGACAGAACGGCTCTGTATTGATATTTCTTTGTGTTGAGTCCAAAGGGGAAGCATGCTCGGTGGAGACATTAAGCATCCCATAATACACACCAGGATCTGTAATCATCACAGACGTCAATGTCCTTGCATGATGGGGATGTGATTTTTAGCACTGCATGGTGTTCGGGGCAAGACGACAATGTGGACACGATCTCTTCGATTTCATTGTGCTTTCATTCTCGGTCACCTGTCCTCTTCGAACTGGAAAAAGAGGCATGGCTCGTTGCTTCGGCTTTGTGTGTTTGAGATTGACTTGTAAGATATAAATAAAAACAAGAGAAAATATATGTAGTAAAATCACATGGAAAAAAATGGAAATTTACTACTGGTGTTCGTTTTCTGCCCTGCGGTGTTGCTTCCTCCAAGAACAAACTTGACTAGGAAGGGTTTGACGGCTGGGTTTTTAGCTTCGGCAAAGGTTGTGGTGCCCTCTGGTGGCCATTGTAAGAATAACGGATCTAGGCTCGATGTTTTTATTTCTAAATGCAGCATTTAATTATGTTGGGAAGCCTATTTCAGTAATAACTGATCTGCTCTTCTCCAGAGGTCCTCAGTTTACAGGCTTGTTAGTGAAAAGGTATATTTTTCAAAATTGTTGGTCCACAAAATGTGACTTGCACGTTACATTCCCCTTATCATTACGAGGCACCCACATTTTGTTTAGAGAATTTGAAAAAAAATTGCAGATCACAAAAATTAAGACCTGTGGCGCATATGTTACTTAAAATGCATAAGCTGTTTCTTTGTGAAAAATGAACAAAGAGAATATTGAAATAGCATAATAAATTGCTTTTATTTTGGATCACTGATGGGAGGAAATTAGCCTACATTTGAACTTGATTCACAAATCCTTGATTGCTGTCTACACAAACAAATAAGGAGTAATTTTTTCTCTCTCTTTCAGTTATCACTTCACATGTTGAACCCTACCCTCTTTTTTCCTCCATCCAGCCACTACCCATTATGTCTGGGCTCCCACACAGAAGCAGGAAAAATGATCCTAGACCAAACGGATCTGCAAAAGGTATAGGTACAGTGTATTCCTGATTTCTACAACAACCTTGTATTAGTTTTCTGTTGCTGCTGTAACAAATTACTGCAAATTTAGCAGCTTCAAAGAATGTGTTTTCTTACAGTTCTGGAGGTCGGAAGTCTGATAATGGCTTTCTTGGGCTAAAATCAAGGTGTTGGCAGGATTGTTAGTTTTACATATAATCTTTTCTTCAGTCTAATAAAATATGATATTTGAGATTGCTCCAGGAGGAGAATACATTTCTCCTGGAGGCTCCATGGGAGAATACATTTCCTTCCCTCTCCAGAGCACCCATATTCTTTGCTTCTTATTTCCTTTCCTCTGTCTTCAAAGTCAACAATATTGTACCTCTGTGCACCCTTCTTTCTAGCTACACCTTCTTTCAAGGACCCTGGTGATTACACTGGGTCCATTTGATTAATCCAGGACACTGTTTTTATGTCAGCTGATTAGCAACCTTAATTCAATTTGCAACCTTAATTCCCCCTGTCCCTTAATTCCCTTTTGTGACCTATACACAGTTTCCAGTGATCAGGGCATTGTTCTGCCTGCCGCAAACCTCCATTTCAAATATCCTGCGTTGTCTCCCTTGAACCATCAATTTCTCCAAGGAAGTCTAGGATTTCCAAGTCTTAACCACAAGCATGAAAGTTCTTTGTTCTACTTTGTGACTTTAATTTGTTTTCAGCAAAATATGTTCACCGTAAGAAGGTAATTCCATCTTTTGGAGAAAATGAAGTCTTAGCTTTTAGAAGCACATGTACATAAGTGTAACAGGTACAGTATCATAATAATCAGATCAGGTTTTAATAATACCTGCATTTAAAGACAAAGCCTTACAAAGTTACTTTCAAGGATCAAGTATCATAAAGCAAAGGATAATTTAGGTTTCATATGCTTAGGTTTGTGAGCTAGCTGCCCTGTGCCCTATGGGACTGACCAAGGGTGTGGCCAAGTCACAGGATAAAGAGACTCTTGTAGGTGCAGGTTGATGTTCCAATGTACTGATAAGTATAGAATTTCAGACATCCTGGCTTTTGTAAATCTGAACATTATATTTATCTTTTCTCTTAAACAAACAAACAAACAAACAAACAAACAAATGTATCTATAGGTAACTCCATAATGCTGATTGGTTTTTCTAGTCACATTTTTTTAGGAAGTCATAAACACTTGTCCAGCTGAAGTCTATACTCAGTATGTCTTGGCAGTTCCGTCCAGAGGAGGATGTGTAGAGAAGGGACAGAATTCCCAGGCAAACAGGGTGTCAGGATGTTTAGTTAGTTATCCTAGTGCCAAAGGCTATCACTGTGGACACTGTGGATGCCAGCCCAGAGCCCTTTACCTGGCCAGAGCTTTCATTCCCCAGTTGCTATGAGGTTTTGTAGCCAAGAGCATCCCTCATTTCCAGAAAAACTGCCTTCAGCTAAGTGAGAGAGGCCAGGAGGTTCTGTTCCCCATCCCTAACCAGGGTGGCCATGACAAGTGACTAGTCAAGGCCAGATGGCAGCACTTAACAGTTATCAGCAAGGTAGCAGTAAGAATTACTCTAATAGGCAGCAAGGTCAGAGTGGTGGCCTGGGACTGGTGCTGGCCATAAGCATCTTCAAAGATTGCTAATAGGAAATAGTTTTCAGGTATATGGGAAGCCAACAATAGATAGCACATATATTTTCAAGGGAAATTAGATACAGGGTCTAACTTGTTGCTGATTCACAGGAACCACCACCAAATATTATGGCATTGTGTTAGAGTAGGGTAGGAGCATATACAAGTCAAGTGGCCCATATCCTTTGGTTTCTGAATGTATAATTGGAATGGCAATACTTAGTGGCTGGGAGAATGCTCATGTTGGTTCTTTGGCCAATAATAGTTGTTGTACTAAGAGACGCCAAATAAAAGTCCATGAAGCTACCTCCTTTAGGAAAGATAGTAAATAAAAACAAGTATCACACCCAAGGGGAATGGCAGAGATTAATGTCATCCTAAAAGACTTAAGATAACAAGAGTAGTGGTCCCAACTCATACCAATTTACCAGTCTGATTCCTGACAAAACGAGATGGATCATGACAAATTAAAGTGGATTATTGCGAACTTAACCAAAATATAACCCCAACTGTAGATACTATGTTGGGTGTGGTATCTTTACTAGAGCAGAGTACAGTCTCATGTACATGGGCTTTGGCTAGGTAAATGTATTCTTTTCAATATCCATCATGAAGGAGGATCAGAGGCAATTCACGTTTACATGTGATGGATGACCATACACGTTTCTGGTCTTGCCCCAGATCTATATGAATTCTGCTGCTGTGTCACAAAATAGTCAGAAGTTGAGGCATTTTCCTCCTTTATTTGACAGTGAATCATTTAAACAGAACATCACATCGGTCCACTATATTGATAATATCATGTAATAAATATTGGGAATTTTTAAAACCAGAAGTGGCAAGGGCATTGGAGGCTGTTATTAGGCACAAGAACTCCAGAGAGCAAGAGATAAACCCTACAAAGATTCAGGGCCTGCCAAATATGTGAAAGATTTAGGGGTCCAATGGCCTAGGAAAAGCTAGGACAGCTCACTCAAAGTAGAGGACAAGTTACTGTATCTTGCACTTCTACCAGTAAGTAAGAAGCATTATTCTTGGTGGGTCTGTTCCAGTTTTTAAGAACTCAGCAGATTCCATGGTAGTAGAGATATATATAATACAGAAAGAAAGAAAGTGGAGTCTGATGATCTCCAATTTGAGAGTCACTGGATCAAGCCCATGCCATTAACAACAGAGAAAGAGTCACTAAAAAAAGAGCGCCTGGTATGCTATTTAGGTCTGGTAGATACTAACTATGGTAGAGTGTCTAACCATGGAATATCAATTAAGTTTTCAGCCAGAACCAAACATTAAGAGATGGGTACGAATAGATGAAAGTGAGAGTGGTGTAGAAATAATTCATTGTGAAATGGAAGTGGCAGATCCAAGACTGGGCTTAAGCAGCTCCAGAGAGTGTAGAAAATTCCATGAACAAGTGACACCTAAGCTCCTTCCCACTATTGCATCCTTACCCCTCATTCAGTTCACACATACAACCTCACAGGGGAGGTTCTCTGTCAGGTAGAGGAGGAAAATGCCTGCACATAGGTCATTATTGGGTTGAGTTGATATGTGAATTCAAGACAGAAATGACTTCCTGCCATACAGCTTCACTTATGGGTGACTCTAAAAGCCACTGGTGAGTGGAAAACTTCTCAGGAGTCTAAGTTTCAGGTGATGCACAAGGTCATCCACTTTGAGTGTGAGAGAGAAGTGGCCCAATGAACATCAAGGATAAGGGGGTCTGGGTGAGAGACTGGAGAATCTACCCATAAGAGTGGGCATAATTTGTGAAGATCTGATCTTTGCAAGAAATGTTAATATCCATCAAAAGCATCCATTTCAGAAGAAGCACTAAGTAACCAAGTGGACAGCATGAGTCAGCTAATTGATGTCAGCTAGCCTCTGTCATTGACGACTCCAGGGCTTGTGCAATGGGCTCATGAACAGAGAAATCATGGTGACAGAGATGGAGGCTAACCATAGGCCCCAGATCATGCATTTTGTCATCAAGCTGAAAGCTACTTTTCCTGCTGAATATCTAGCCTACTAGTAACAAAAACCAGTGGTGAATCCCAAGAAGGTACCATGCTTTGAGGAAATCAGGCAGGTACTTGTTGGCAAGTTGTCGGCAAATTGATTAGATTGAACCACTTAAGGACTCACAGAATGTCTAATCTATATATGGGGTCCCACATACAATCACTATTGTGGACTGAATGTTGATACCCCTTCAGGATGTGTTGAAATCTAATCCCCAATGTGGTGAAACCAGGAGGTGGCATCTTTGGGAGGTAATTAAGTCATGAAGATGGGTAGTCCTCATGAGTGGCATTAGTGCTCTTCTAAGAAGAATCCAGAGGGATAATTCACTCTCTTTCCACTCTGTGATAATGAAACAAGAATTTAGGAGTCTGCTACCGGGAAGAGAGCTCTCATCTGAACCATGCTTAATCCCTGAGCTCTTTCAGCCTCCAGAACTGTGGGAAATTTCTGTTGTTTACAAGCCTCCCAGTTTATGGCCTTTTGTTATAAACCAATTTTGGAAGCATATATATTTACAATTTTTATATCCTCTTGATGGATTGACCCTTTATCACTATCTACTGACCTTTGTCTCCTTTGACAATTTTTAACTTAAAGTCTATTTTGTCTGATATAAATATATCTACCCATGCTTTTTTTTGGTTACCATTTGCAGGGAATATCTTTCTTCATCCCTCACTTCAAACTATGTAGCTAAAGCTATATCCTTAAAGTCAAAGTGAGTCTCTTGTAGATATAAATTTGTATCCCATTTTTTCCCACTAGCTACTCTATCTCTAGACTAGACAACTTAATCCATTTATATTTATAGTGATAATAGATAAGCAAATTGGGAAATATGCTCTTCTATTTTCTGGAAAAGATTGTGTAGAACCATGGTTAATTATTTCTTAAAAGTTTGGTAGATTTCTTTAGTGAAACTATCTGGACTTGGAAGTATCTTTTTTGGGAATTTTTAAATAACAAATTCTATTTCCTTAGTACAGGGTATACAAATTATTTGATATTGGACAAGTTGTGATAGTTTATGATTTTTAAGGAATTTGTCCATTTCATCTATGTTGCCAAATTTGTTTTTAGTTGTTTATAATATCTCCTTATTATCTTTTGATGTCTGCAGGGTCTGTACTGTTAACTTCTGTTTTATTCCTGATATTGATAATTTATATCCTTTTTTTTCTTTGTTAGCCTTGCTAGACATTTGTCAGTTTTATCTTTTCACAGATACCTTTTAATTTTATTAACTTTCTATATTGCTTTTCTGTTTTCAATATTAGTTGTGTTTAATTGGAAAAATAAGAAAAAGTATATTTATTCAATTTTCCTGGAAATGGAAATAATTGATGAATACTTACTAGTCGGTCATCAGGCCTTCCTAGACTCAAACACAATTCATTTATCTGCATTTTCCAGTGGTTTATACAAGTGAAGACAGGTTTTTTTTTCATTCTTATTAATCTTTAATTAATAAGAATGAAAACTTATTTTAATAAGTCCTTTTTATTTAATTAATAATTTGTTTATTTGTTTATTTATTTAATAATAACTTTAATAAGTCCTGGAGAAGAATAAATTCATTCACAGATGTGTATCATAGACAATAATTATAAAAAGTGCAGATGAAGAAGAGAGAACTGTGTGCTGGAATGGTCAGGGAGGGCTTCATTGGGGAGGTGAGGTTTGAGTTGGATTTTGAGATACAGATGGAACAAGAGGAAGAGAGGAACTAGGAATGTTAGTCTGAGACACAAAGGGGCAACATGAAGTCAGAAAAATACAAAATGTATTAGTGAAATAAGCTATTTAGCTTTCTGTAGAAAGCTATCAAAAGTAATCAAAATAAATATTTTATAATCAAAAGTATTTTGATTTTGAAAGTAATCAAAATAAATATTTACTTCTTTTATCAAACCTGTATTATGCCCATGCATTTATATCCATGTGTATATGTATATATTAATGACCTGGTATGTTAGAAATGAGACTCTGTTACTCTGGTTGGAGTTTCTCTATTCTGGGAGGAAAAACTTTGGGGAATCTAAAACTACTATCTAATTGAATAGAACTTAAAGAGACATGAAAAAGAACTAGTCTACAGCTGGGGTTAAGATAATCCATCCACCTAGTTGATGGATTGTGGGACCACCCAATGAGACTGGACTAAAGAGCAAGATGAGTGGCAGAGCCTGTGGGACTGTAAAAATAGAAATTCGGCAGAGAGGGCCAAAGGTTGGAGGGGACAGACTGCTTTCTGAAACTATTATACTGATATTAAAACCAGGTAAAGTTAGGAGAAAAAAAAAAAACCAGACCAACGTCCCTGATAAATATAGATCTGAAAATTCTTAAAGTAATAAAGTTCAATATATAAAAAAAAAATATGTGCCATGACCAAGTGGAGTTTATTCTAGGGATGCAAGGCTAATTCATTATTTAAAATCAGTCAACAAATCTACCATATCAACAAGCTAAAGAAGAAGAATCACATGATTATATTAATTGATATAGCATAACTTGATAAATCATATCTACCAAAAACCTATAGCTAACATTATACTTAATGGTGAACCACTGAATCCTTTCCCTCCAAGACTGGGAAAAAAAGACAAAGATGTTTACTCTCACCAGTCTTATTCATCATAATGCTGAAAGTTATAGCCTGTGCAATAAGACAAGAGAATGAAATAAAAAGTCATAGAGATCACAAAAGGAAAAAAGAATACAACTTCCCCTGTTTGCAGATGCTACCATTGTCTATGTTGAAAGCCCCAAGAAATCTTTTAAAAAAAAAAAATCCAGAAAACAAACAGAAGTCTCTTGAAACTAGTAAGAGAGTTCAGCAAAATCACAGAACTTAGAGTAAATAGACACACACACAAAATCAGTTGTATTTCCATATACTTACAATGGACACATGGATACTAAAATTAAAAATAGAATACCATCTATAATCACTCAAAAAATGAAATACGTGTTAATCTGACAAAAATGTATGGGACTTATATGCTATAAACTATAAAACATTGAAGAAAGAAATCAAAGAAATCTAGATAACTGGAGAGACATACCTTGTTCACAAATTAGAAGTCTCAACACAGTAAGGATGTCAATTCTCCCCAAATTAACAGACAGGTTTAATGATATCAAAGTCCAAGCAAGGGGAGAAATGTCAACAAGACAGTGGAATAGGAGTTTCCAGCACTTACCCCTCAAAGAAACATCAATTTGAGCAACTATCCCCACTTGAAAATATCTTCACGAGAGATAAGGAATCCACGAGAGAAATTATAGAACTTGGGTGTAGCACAGAAATAGAACAATACTAAATACTGTAGAAGTAAGAATGAATAAATGACCTATGCATGGTCCCAGATGTCAGGTTCAGAGTGAGTGAGGGTTAGGCTACTTGCATTTTCTCTGCAAGTCAAGTGTCCAAGCACCCAGGGAAAGAGGAATCTATGGCACTACTGTTGCCATAGGTCTACATGGGAACTTGGTCATGAGAGGCACAAGGCAAAGCAGCATGGAGGCTTGTAGACAGGGAAAGCTTTGTTGTGCTGCAACCCAGGAACACGGAACTTCAGACAAGAGGGCTGAAATTCTAGCCCTGTCTGAAGTTCTGTGCGCCAGGGCTGCCAGGAATTCCATCATCCCCACCCTCATCAAAACTTTAAGGGAATAAATAGAGAAAGAATTAATGGAAAGGGCTCTACTTACAGCCATGACGGCCCTGGGGCCTATAGGCTGAGGCTTAGGGGTAGGGCTGACCATTAGAATATTTATACTAAGGATATAAATAATAAGGGTATAAATAAGGATATAAATAAGGGTATAAATAATACGGGCATAAATAAGGATGGGACAAACTGGTGACTTCTGACACTAATACACATTGCCTACATATTGTTCGTAAGGCAATGTGCTTTATATACATGATCTCTTTTATGTGATGTAGGTTTTATCCTTTTGATAAATGAACGCTAAAGCTCAGAGTGGTAATTGCTTTGCCCAAAACTGTGCATCCAGTAAGAGCTGGAAGTGAATTGGATTCCATTCCAGTTTGGCTTTGGTTCCATTACTGAGGCTCTGGGACTATGTATGCATGGGTCGTTTGTTTGTTCTTGCTTCCACAGTGTCCAGTACTGACTTATAATTGGAATGTGGCAAATAACGATTGTTTTGACCACGTTATGAGAGCATCTGAGTTGTTAGGGTGGGACAGTGTGGAAGCAGTCCACAGGAGGTTTGCAGAAAGTGTGGGCTCTCTCAGAAGATAATCGATAGGGTGGTGACCATAGAAATGGTGTCCCCTGTGGGCTGAGCTATTAAATCTATGCTTAATAGTCTCTCAGAGCTTTCTGGTACTGCACGTGATTCTTGGGAGGCACATCTATAAGCAGGTTATTTTCATCAATAAATGGCTGAACTTTATATTATTTTAAGGTTGATGACGCAATAAATCATAGGTCTGGGAAGAGAGAGAAAGAGAGCTTGAAAGTTGGAGTTCTGAAAATCTTACTTCCTTCGGGGAGGATAAAAGCTGTGGTTCTTTTGTTGTGATAATGACGGACTGTCAGTGTCTGTGCCTGAATCCTGCTCACTGAATAAATGTTGGTAATTGCTAATTGCTTTGAGAAGAAAACTGACTCATCCGGAGAATGACTTGCATATCAATGTTTCAGGCCCCCTTTCGGCACAGAGGGAATGCAAACCGGGTTGTGTGTCACTGCTGGAGTCTGCACACGTGCTTCCTCATCTTACTGTGGGGTAGGCTGATTCAAGGGTGAGATACCTCCGCGGGGAAATTTAAAATGTGAGTAGTGGGATCTCCTGCTCCTTGTTTCTGGCCATTTTGGTCTGCGGGTCATGTCTTTCCTTTCATACATGGTGAAGAAAATGAAGAGCATTTGATTACATTTCTAGCAAGCCAGATAGTAGGGTCTGATATGAGTGGCTACTCACACGTGCCTGGGTCTTTAAGTGTCTTTCACCCTGATTGCTTCTCTGAACACATGTTAGCTAGCTGCAGCCATAGTGACACTCTTCCTTTCCTTAAGGAGAATTTTATATTAAGAAGGGTGTCCCAGTGATCCCCATGCCTGGGGCTCTTTCTGACATGCCAGTGACCAGATCGGAGAGAATGATCATGGTCAGGGTGAATGGGAACATGGGGTCACTCAAAGGGCACTACTATTGATTGCTGTCCTTTCCACTGTGGTTGTTTAACTATATGTGTTTTCTGGTTTGTGGTTTGCTGCAGGTTGAAAGAACATTTGAAGACAAGAGCTTGTAAGGGTAGAACTCAAGGCATTTGAGATGCATCATAAAGGGGAACCATGCTTAAGTCCCCAGAGAACAGCTCCTGACCTTTCCAAAATGTGGAGCACACCTGATCCTCTTCCCATCTTTTCTGCTGGATTCTGACACCTGTCAGCATAAAATGAGCAAACCTTTTAGAATCTCTAAAAGTAAGAAAGAGAGCTTTATTCAAGCCCAAGTTAAGATAGCTGCCCAGAAGATATGTTCTTTACAGGGAAGAAGGTGCTCTGGAGAATGAACAGCATTTACAGGGTTTTATACTTTTCACATCTTGTGAAAGCTCAAAAGATTATGGATGATAGATTAGCATATAAGCTGGAGTCAAGAGTTTCATGGCAAAGGAATGGAGGTGTAGGAGCATTGACTGATATCTCAAGGACAAGATGGTTTTTCCTTAGGCTACTCATTCACGAAGCAGATGTACAATGCATGTGTGGTGGGCTCTAATCAGGTTTTTGGTTTTGAACAAAGTTTATACACAGTCATGTTGACTTAGAAATCTAAACTGACTTCCTTTGTATATCAGGCCTTTAGAGAGTTTTCCTCTCATCATAACTAGTGTACAGACAAAGGATCATCAATCCCAGGACAACCACCTCGATACCCACAGTGAACAAAGCTTTGTCAGGATGCAGACTACAGATCTGACCCCCAGAAATGGTTCAAGTCTCAGTTGGCCACCAGACTGCTCTGAAAGCCCCATGACCGCATAGGAAATTGGTGGGAAACAAAGAAGGACTCTGAGACCTTCCCTTCTCAGCATGAAATCTAATTTAAGTAGACAGTTCCTGTCATCTATTTTTGATAAGTGGGCTAACTACGATTCCCATTTCCTCTTCTCGAATAACGTTTTTCTTCGACTCTTGTCCTAAAAATGCATACGAATTTTTAAATGAGCTGCTCAGTCAGCCAGTTTCTGGAAGAGAACTGCCTGTACTTTTGTAAGACTGTCTGATTGCTCCTGCAGTCTGGAGCAGAAGTTGGAAGGAAAGGAGTCTGAGTCACGGATGAAGCTCTTTTCACAGGTTGCTGTTTTATGTGTGCTTTATTGAACACAGTGTGGTGTCTATATGTTATGTGTCCAGCACTTTTAGTGCTGAGTGTTCTCCCTGCCTCTGCCTGGGAGTTAGAGAAAGGGGCAGTGAGAATGCATGGGATAGGGTGGTCACTTGGGCACAACTCCATTACAGAGCCATCGTATCTGCTCTCATTATCTTGATATCCTAGAGAACGACGCATCTTTCCTGCAGACATGAACTGGCTCAAAGAGGCTGGCACTCTCCTGATTCTCAAAACAAGACTTGGACTGAATGTTGGTGCACTGGAAAGGAGCATGTTGCTAGCTGTGTTTACTCTAACACGTGGGGAGGCTTCTCCCCACTCCAACTCTAAGCGTGAAACAACTTCTTAGCTTTGAGATTCTGGGGGGAATAATCCATTGCCCAGAACCTGGATATAAACATAAATCTACTTTTAAGACTGGTATCTGGGAATTTAGGTGGTTGGAGTTGGGCCTGGATGCCGCTTCCTAGTGATCTTTCAAAAATACGAAACTAATCATCTGACCTTCCTGCTTAAAGATTTCTGATGGCTCCCCACTGTCCACTGAATAAAGTATACATTCCTTAAATAACATTCAAAGTCCTTTAAAACTTGATTTCGCCAAACTTAAAGCTTCTTCCTTGTTTAGCTCTCAAACCCTATCCTCCAGGCACAGGTCCTTCTCGGCAGGCAATACTTTGTATTAATCAAAATCTCTTTGGCCTTTTCTGTAGAAATCAACAAGCTGATTCTAAAACCTATATGGAAAAGTAAAGGGCCAAGAATAGTAAAGTCAATCTTGAGGACAAAGAACAAAGTTAGAGGCCTTATGCTATTAGGTAGTCAAGACTCTAAATTTTTGTATCTAAAACATTGTCAACGTTTCAGATAAGGATAATCCATTCCACCCAACCAATGGAATGGATTAAAGAGAAACAGACCCAGATATATACGGTTACTTGAGTTATAGCATAGGTGTAATACAAGGCAGGGGGGATCCCATCTTTCCAGTAAAGACTTGTTACTTGAATGGCCATATGGAAAAGTCTTTTTAATTTCATACACATAAATAACTGCATGTTATGAAAGGATTATGGACTGCAAAAGTAAAAGATTCTAGAAAAAAAAATAGGAGAATATCTTCTTCATTTTGTAGTCAGCAAAGATGTCTCAAACAGGATGTAAAAACCACTATCATTGATAAACTAGAGAGTATTACAGTCTTAAAGTTTCATTCATCCAAATATGCCCATGGAAGAGTAAGAGGTCAAGACATAAAGTGGGAAAAGATACTTTCATGAATATCCAATAAAAACTTGTATCCACAGAATATAAAGACCACCATTCAGAGGTTTTGAGCAGAAGAACAAAGCTGTGCTTCATCTGATAATGCTAGGCAGAGAAGACATTTACATGTATTGGGATTTGGACTTACTTTTTTCTTTTCAAAAGACTCACATTTATATCTTTTTAAAATATGTAACTTATAGCTATCCAATATTTATTTATTTATTTATTTATTTATTTATAGACTTAACTACCTAACAATGAGAAGCATAAAAGGTCATTTTTTAAAAAGATTTTATTTATTTATTTATGTATTTCTTCGAGAGAAAGAGAGAGCACAAGCAGGGGAATAGCAAGTAGAGGGAGAAGCAAGCTCCCTGTGAAGAAAGGAGCCTGATGGAGGACTTGATTCCAGGACCACAGGGATCATGACCTGAGCCCAAGGTAGATGCCTGACTGACTGAGCCACCAAGGCATCCCTATCCAATATTATTTTTAAAAAGTTTTTTCTTACCATAAAGTGTTTTCATATGGAGATAACTTCACCATTCAAAAAACCATACCTAACAACTTAAAGTATGCTCTAAAATTTACCTCAACAAATTTCTTGTTTCTTGCAAAGTATTTCACTGCATAAGATATTAAATTCATTTTTGAAAAGTAGACTAGAAGTGAAGGTGATGAGGGAACAGAAGGCTGGCTGAGGACAAAGCAAAAGGCTGACACCTTGCAACCTTCCCCCCACCCACTACTGGATGGGACATATGTGACATTCTTAAGGAATCTCCCAACTATCTTAATGTTAATAGCTTGCTAAAAAGGGAAAAATGGCCTTGACAATGGTAAGACCTCTGGTATCTGGTATCTTGCAGGTCCTCTTTAGCATATGAGAGTTCTATTGAAACCTCCCTTTTCCTTACCTCCACCAGCCCTATCGTACATAACCTGCCACCCCTCACAACCCCCATCTCTTCCTTCCCATGGGTCCTGTCCCTGTGTTTTAATAAATCATCTTTTTGCACTAGAGACGTCTTAAGAATTCTTTCTTGGCTGTCAGCTCTGAACCTCACTTACATTCTAAAACTTCATCATTTGGTGCCCAACATGGGGCTTTGAGTCTACATCTGGACTCTGAGCTTATGTACAAAACTGGTGAGTACTTTCTTTCCTCTTCCTTGACTCTCATTTCAGGGGCCCTTCAAGGAGTATGGTCTTATTGGAACACGTTCATGTAGATTGCTTAGACAGCAATCCTCTAGGTGGCAACTCTATGGGGAGGAGAAAGTCTGACTTTTGGCTGAAAGTTAGTACCCTGGCCAGAATGGTAATAAAACCCAGAAACTTAATGCCCTCTCTCTATTCTTGTTCTTATACAAAGTTGTCTGTCTTGGGCATGGGACAATCACCGGTCACAAGGATGGCTGCCAATCTTAAGACTCCCATGTGAGGTTTCCTCCTGATTGATCTAATGTGATCCCCTCCACGTCCCTGGTCTAGCCACTTCTAGCCCTGGTCTAGCCACGGGACCTCCTCTGGGCTGAAACCAGTACCCAAATGAGTTAAAAACCAACTGGGAACTGTTTGCTAGAGGAGTTGGCTATAAGGACCACATGTGTTAGAATGTCACTTAGATCATGATGGATTTCAGTCTTTTACTGTTTCTTGTCAGTGTTCTCTATTAATTACTAAAAGTTATAAAAATTGAGTAATTTCCCCCTGTAAAACTTTACTGTATTTTCTATGGGTTAGAAATGGCAGGGCAATAACACAACTTCCAGAGTATAGGATGGCACAGTGTCTTAGTCCATTCACTGGGCACCTATTTGTAGCCCAGGATGTGATGGGGAAGAGGAGGGATGCCAGCATCCCCCATCCCCAGGGCCTTTTATGACAGGAATGCCTTCATGGAAAGGTAGAATGGTGATCAATAGTGATTTTTGTTGAAGTATGCCTCTGGTCACTTTTGACACCTGAAACCTCTGATGTATCCTGCATGGGACACCACCCAGAAGTCGGGGGGGATTTTGGTAATGGACTTTCTTTACTTTTCTAGGAACATGGGATCCTCTTCTTCTGTGCCCAAGGATTCTCCCTTGGGATGCCTTTTAACCCACTGGAATCAATTCAAACTGCAAGATTTAAGAAAGAAAAAGATGATTTTCTTCTGTAACACTGAATGGCCTCAGTACTCCTTAGGAGATTAGGAAAAGTGGCCCATAAATGGGATTTTAAGTTTCAAGTTGACCTATTAATTAGACCTCTTTTGCAGGGTGAAGGGCAAATGGACTGAAGTCCTGTACATCCAAACCTTTATGGCCCTAAATCGGGATCCAGACTGGCTGGCCTCTTGTAGAGTGTGTCTAACCCTCAGCCAGATTAACAGCCCCTCCCCACCCCAGATATGTTGGATGATGATTGTCTAAATAGGCCGATTCCTCTTAATAAACCTGGGAAGTTACAGGAATCACCAGCCAGTCCAAAGAAAGAGGACACTGGCTCTCTTGCTATTCCTCCTCCTTATAAACCCTAAGACCCCTCTTCCCCCCCTACATCCCACCCCACTGGACATACCAGGAGCAGGACTCCCTATCTTCCAGGAGTGCCATCTAAGTATGGGATGCATCCTTTTAGGGAAGTTGCTAATGGAGAAGTGGGCACAGTTAGGGTCCATGTCCCATTCTCCATGGCAGACCTGGATCAGATAAAACAACAATTAGGATGATATTCTGAAAATCCCTCTCAATTTATTGAAGGCTTTCAAGAAGTATCTATTATATTTGATTTGACATGGAAGGATATATATATATATCTATATAGACATATATAGATATATATATATCTATATATATTTATATATTAATAGATTAAATAGAGGTCTAATTAATAGATATATTAATATATACAGAGATATATATATAGATATATATAATTTTAGCTCATTGTTGCACCCCTGAGGGGCCAGGGGGGAATAACGAATCTGGGAGGGAGCATAGGAGTTCGCTGATGAGCTGGTGATGAGAGATAGGGATCGTTACCCAGTTGAGGGTGCTGCTGTCCCTAGTACCGAACCACACTGGAACTATCAGGAGGATAGTCCAGGGAGAGAAAAAAGAGACCATGTGGTCACTTGTTTGATAGAAGGAATGAAAAAAAGATTTTCTAAACCAGTAAACTTTGATTAACCTCAGGAAGTCACACATGGAACTGACAAAATTCCAGCTCTGTTTCAGGGATGATTGGTAGAGGCCATCCATAAATACACAAATTTGGACCCAGCCTCACCTGAGGGAGTAACCACACTAAATATGTATTTTTTTTTTTTTTATTTTTTAAATTTTTTTATTTTAATAAACATATAATGTATTTTTATCCCCAGGGGTACGGGTCTGTGAATCGTCTGGTTTACACATTTCACAGCACTCATCATAGCCCATACCCTCCCCAATGTCCATTTCCCCACCACCCTCTCCCGTCCCCCTTCCCCCCCGCAACCCTCAGTCTGTTTCTTGAGATTGAGTCTTTTATGGTTTGTCTCCCTCCCAATCCCATCTTTTCATTTTTTCTTTTCCTACCTCCCCCCAACCCCCCCCACCTTGCATCTCCACTTCCTCATATCAAAGAGATCATATGATAGTTATATTTCTCCGATTGACTTATTTCGCTAAGCATGATACCCTCTAGTTCCATCCACGTCGTCGCAAATGGCAAGATTTCATGTCTTTTGATGGCTGCATAGTATTCCATTGTGTATATATACCACATCTTCTTTATCCATTCATCTGTTGATGGACATCTAGGCGCTTTCCACAGTTTGGCTATTGTGGACATTGCTGCTATAAACATTCGGGTGCACGTGCCCCTTCGGAGCACCACGTTTGTATCTTTAGGATATATACCCAGGAGTGCAATTGCTGGGTCGTAGGGTAGCTCTATTTTCAGTTTTTTGAGGAACCTCCACACTGTTTTCCAGAGTGGTTGCACCAGCTTGCATTCCCACCAACAGTGTAGGAGGGTTCCCCTCTCTCCGCATCCTCGCCAGCATCTGTCATTTCTTGACTTGTTAATTTTAGCCATTCTGACTGGTGTGAGGTGGTATCTCATTGTGGTTTTGATTTGTATTTCCCTGATGCCGAGTGATGTGGAGCATTTTTTCATGTGTCTGTTGGCCATCTGGATGTCTTCCTTGCAGAAATGTCTGTTCATGTCCTCTGCCCATTTCTTGACTGGATTATTTGTTCTTTGGGTATTGAGTTTGATAAGCTCTTTATAGATTTTGGATACGAGCCCTTTATCTGATATGTCGTTTGCAAATATCTTCTCCCATTCTGTCAGTTGTCTTTTGGTTTTGTTAACTGTTTCCTTTGCTGTGCAAAAGCTTTTGATCTTGATGAAATCCCAATAGTTCATTTTTGCCCTTGCTTCTGTTGCCTTTGGCGATGTTCCTAGGAAGAAGTTGCTGCGGTGGAGGTCAAAGAGGTTGGGGCCTGCATTGTCCTCAAGGATTTTGATAGATTCCTTTCGCACATTGAGGTCCTTCATCCACTTTGAGTCTATTTTCGTGTGTGGTGTAAGGAAGTAGTCCAATTTCATTTTTCTGCATGTGGCTGTCCAATTTTCCCAGCACCATTTGTTGAAGAGGCTGTCTTTTTTCCATTGGATATTCTTTCCTGCTTTGTCGAAGATTAGTTGACCATAGAGTTGAGGGTCTATTTCTGGGCTCTCTATTCTGTTCCATTGGTCTATATGTCTGTTTTTGTGCCAGTACCATACTGTCTTGATGATGACAGCTTTGTAATAGAGCTTGAAGTCTGGAATTGTGATACCACCGACTTTGGCTTTCTTTTTCAATATTCCTTTGGCTATTCGAGGTCTTTTCTGGTTCCATATAAATTTTAGGATTATTTGTTCTATTTCTTTAAAAAAAATGGATGGGATTTTGATAGGGATTGCATTAAATGTGTAGATTGCTTTAGGTAGAATAGACATTTTCACAATATTTGTTCTTCCAATCCATGAGCATGGAATATTTTTCCATTTCTTTGTGTCTTCCTCAATTTCTTTCATGAGTACTTTATAGTTTTCTGAGTATAGATTCTTTGCTTCTTTGGTTAGATTTATTCCTAGGTATCTTATGGTTTTGGGTACGATTGTAAATGGGACTGACTCCTCAATTTCTCTTTCTTCTGTCTTGTTGTTAGTGTAAAGAAATGCGACTGATTTCTGTGCATTGACTTTATATCCTGACACTTTACTGAATTCCTGTATAAGTTCTAGCAGTTTTGGAGTGGAGCCTTTTGGGTTTTCCACATATAGTATCATATCATCTGCAAAGAGTGATAGTTTGACTTCTTCTTTGCCGATTTGGATGCCTTTAATTTCTTTTTGTTGTCTGATTGCTGAGGCTAGGACTTCTAGTACTATATTGAACAGCAGTGGTGATAACGGACATCCCTGCCGTGTTCCTGACCTTAGCGGAAAAGCTTTCAGTTTTTCTCCATTGAGAATGATATTTGCGGTGGGTTTTTCATAGATGGCTTTGATAATATTGAGGTATGTGCCTTCTATCCCTACACTTTGAAGAGTTTTAATCAGGAAGGGATGCTGCACTTTGTCAAACGCTTTTTCAGCATCTATTGAGAGTATCATATGGTTCTTACTCTTTCTTTTATTAATGTATTGTATCACATTGATGGATTTGCGGATGTTGAACCAACCTTGTAGCCCTGGAATAAATCCCACTTGGTCGTGGTGAATAATCCTTTTAATGTACTGTTGGATCCTATTGGCCAGTATTTTGGTGAGAATTTTCGCATCTGTGTTCATCAAGGATATTGGTCTGTAATTCTCTTTTTTGGTGGGATCCTTGTCTGGTTTTGGGATCAAGGTGATGCTGGCCTCATAGAATGAGTTTGGAAGTTTTCCTTCCATTTCTATTTTTTGGAACAGTTTCAGGAGAATAGGAATTAATTCTTCTTTAAATGTTTGGTAGAATTCCCCTGGGAAGCCGTCTGGTCCTGGACTTTTGTTTGTTTGGAGATTTTTGATGACTGTTTCAATCTCCTTACTGGTTATGGGTCTGTTCAGGTTATCTATTTCTTCCTGGTTCAGTTGTGGTAGTTTATACATCTCTAGAAATGTATCCATTTCTTCCAGGTTGTCAAATTTGTTGCCATAGAGTTGCTCGTAGTATGTTCTTATAATTGTTTGTATTTCTTTGGTGTTGGTTGTGATCTCTCCTCTTTCATTCATGATTTTATTTATTTGCGTCCTTTCTCTTTTCTTTTTGATAAGTCTGGCCAGGGGCTTATCAATCTTATTAATTCTTTCAAAGAACCAGCTCCTAGTTTTGTTGATTTGTTCTATTGTTTTTTTAGTTTCTATTTCATTGATTTCTGCTCTGATCTTTATGATTTCTCTTCTCCTGCTGGGTTTAGGCTTTCTTTGTTGTTCTCTCTCCAGCTCCTTTAGGTGTAGGGTTAGGTTGTGTATTTGAGACCTTTCTTGTTTCTTGAGAAAGGCTTGCACTGCTATATATTTTCCTCTCAGGACTGCCTTTGTTGTGTCCCACAGATTTTGAACCGTTGTGTTTTCATTATCATTTGTTTCCATGAATTTTTTCAATTCTTCTTTAATTTCCTGGTTGACCCATTCATTTTTTAGAAGGATGCTGTTTAGTCTCCATGTATTTGCGTTCTTTCCAAATTTCCTCTTGTGATTGAGTTCGAGCTTCAGAGCATTGTGGTCTGAAAATATGCAGGGAATGATCTCTATCTTTTGGTACCGATTGAGACCTGATTTATGACCCAGGATGTGGTCTATTCTGGAGAATGTTCCATGTGCACTAGAGAAGAATGTATATTCTGTTGCTTTGGGATGGAATGTTCTGAATATATCTGTGATGTCCATCTGGTCCAGTGTGTCATTTAAGGCCTTTATTTCCTTGTTGATCTTTTGCTTAGATGATCTGTCCATTTGAGTGAGGGGAGTGTTAAAGTCCCCTGCTATTATTGTATTACTGTCGATGTATTTCTTTGATTTTGTTATTAATTGGTTTATATAGTTGGCTGCTCCCATGTTAGGGGCATAGATATTTAAGATTGTTAGATCTTCTTGTTGGACAGACCCTTTGAGTATGATATAGTGTCCTTCCTCATCTCTTATTATAGTCTTTGGCTTAAAATCTAATTGATCTGATATAAGGATTGCCACCCCAGCTTTCTTCTGATGTCCATTAGCATGGTACATTGTTTTCCACCCCCTCACTTTAAATCTGGAGGTGTCTTCGGGTCTAAAATGAGTTTCTTGTAGGCAGCATATTGATGGGTTTTGTTTTTTTATCCATTCTGATACCCTGTGTCTTTTGATTGGGGCATTTAGCCCATTAACATTCAGGGTAACTATTGAGAGATATGAATTTAGTGCCATTGTATTGCCTGTAAGGTGATTGTTACTGTATATTGTTTCTGTTTCTTTCTGATCTACTACTTTTAGGGTCTCTCTTTGCTTAGAGGACCCCTTTCAATATTTCCTGTAGAGCTGGTTTGGTGTTTGCAAATTCTTTCAGCTTTTGTTTGTCCTGGAAGCTCTTTATCTCTCCTTCTATTTTCAATGATAGCCTAGCCGGATATAGTATTCTTGGCTGCATGTTTTTCTCGTTTAGTGCTCTGAATATATCATGCCAGTTCTTTCTGGCCTGCCAGGTCTCTGTGGATAGGTCCGCTGCCAATCTAATGTTTTTACCCTTGTATGTTACAGACTTCTTTTCCCGGGCTGCTTTCAGGATTTTCTCTTTGTCGCTAAAACTTGTAAATTTTACTATCAGGTGACGAGGTGTGGACCTATTTTTATTGATTTTGAGGGGCGTTCTTAGCATCTCCTGGATTTTGATGTTTGTTCCCTTTGCCATATTAGGGAAATTCTCTCCAATAATTGTCTCCAATATACCTTCTGCTCCCCTCTCTCTTTCTTCTTCTTCTGGAATCCCAATTATTCTAATGTTGTGTCGTCTTATGGTGTCACTTATCTCTCGAATCCTCTCCTCGTGTTCCAGTAGTTGTTTGTCTCTCTTTTGCTCAGCTTCTTTATTCTCTGTCATTTGGTCTTCTATGTCACTAATTCTTTCTTCTGCCTCATTTATCCTGGCAGTGAGAGCTTCCATTTTTGATTGCACCTCATGAATAGCTTTTTTTATTTCAACTTGGTTAGATTTTAGTTCTTTTATTTCTCCAGAAAGGGCTTTTATCTCTCCGGAGAGGGTTTCTCTAATATCTTCTATGCCTTTTTCGAGCCTGGCTAGAACCTTGAGAATTGTCATTCTGAACTCTAGATCTGTCATGCTACCTATGTCTGTATTGATTAGGTCTCCAGCCTTCGGTACGGCCTCTTGTTCTTTTTTTTGAGGTGAGTTTTTCCGCCTTGTCATTTTGTCCAGGTAGGATTTGCTTTCTCCTGCTGTGGAATTCCGCTGTTCTTGGTGACTGAAGTTGGTTTTGGATCGGTTTCTTGTTGATCTTCTGGGGGAGGGGCCTGTTGTAGTGATTCTCAAGTGTCCTTGCCGCAGGCGGAATTGCACCGCCCTTGCCAGGGGCCGGGCTAAGGAATCCGCTCGGGTTTGCTTTCGGGAGCTTTTGTTCCCTGAGCGCTTTCCGTAGAGTTCTGGAGGACGGGAATGAAGATGGCGGCCTCCCAATCTCTCGGCCCGGAGGAGCCGAGAGCTTTCAGAAAGTGATCGATTTTCTGTTTCTGGGATTGTTGCTCTTCTTCTCTTTGATTTCCCGTTGGATTTGTAGGTGTTCACAATGGTTAGATAAGCTGTCTAGCTGATCTCCTGCTACCCGATGTCGTCTCAGCCTGCTACTTCTCCGCCATCTTGACTCTCTCCTAAATATGTATTTTATAAGTCAGTCAGCACCTGACATCAGCTGAAAACTAACTAAAATGGTTTTGAGTCCTCAAACTCCCATCCAGTGCCTACTAGAAGTTGCAATCGAAGTGTGTAATAATAGAGATATGGGCTTAAGGCAAGAAAAGGACCAGCAGGGTAAGATACAGGCTCAAATAGTGGCTGCCACTATTGCGGATTCCCCACAGCACCAGACTAACCAAGGGCAACAGAAAAGGCCGGTAACAGTCAGAAAACTAGGTAAGTCCCCATGTTATACATGTGGCCAGATCGGACACTGGGGCAGAGAATGTCCAAGCAAGTGGTCTCCACTAGGGCCATGTCCTGTCTGTGAAGAAACAGGACACTGGAAGAGAGACTGTCCTCATCTCCAGAGAGAGGAAGACAGGAACCCACTTCCCCACCCAAGAGTCGAAGCTGGAGGAACTGGCATGATGGGGCCCTGAGACTGGTCCAGCTCCCTTTGACATCAGGATGACTGAGCCCCTGGTTACCCTGGATGTGGGAGGTAAGTTTATCAATTTTCTTATTGATACTGGAGCCACTTACTCTATCCTTATTCAGCACTCCAGTCATACTTGTCTTTCTAACCTTAAAGTTGTTGGCATAGAAGGGGAAACTAAAACATGCCATCAGACAATACCTTTAACCTGTATATACAAAAGTCCATTGGTAACTCATGTTTTTCTAGTCCTTCCATCTTGTCCCACTCCAGTACTTGGATGAATATAAACTGGGTAGCTGATTTTCTCTTACTGTAGAGGGGGATGGCTTGTTCCCTTTAATGTCTGGAGACCTAAAACCATACCCTACTATCCCTTCCAAAGTCTGGAAGGAAGTAAATCCATAGATCTGGGATTGTGATATCCCAGGATGGGCTCTTACAGGCCAACCTGTCAAGATGACCTTAAAAGACCCAACCAGTATACCTCATAGAAAACAATATCCTCTAAAACCTGAGGCCAAAGCTGGGTTACAACCACTTATTGATAAGTTTCTAAGACATGGGATATTAAAGCCTTGTCAATCTCCTTATAACATCCCAATTTTACCAGTAAAAAAGCCAAGTGGGGAATATCGAATGGTACAAGATTTAAGAGCTATAAATGAGGCAGTAACGCCTATTCATCCCATAATGCCAAATCTGTACACTATTCTCACCTATGTCCTGGTGACGCCAACTGGTTTACAGCACTTGACTTAAAAGATGCCTGTTTTTGCATCCCACTAAGTGAGGAAACACAGCTGTTATTTGCTTTTGAATGGACCTCACCTTCAAGACCACAGGCTGCTCAGTTAAGCTGGACAGTCTTACCACAAGGATTTAAAAACAATCCTCTTCTATTTGTAGCTGCACTTAGCAAAGATCTCTGTGATATATCCTTGAAAGGGAACAATAATTCTATATGTAGATGACATTCTAATCTGTAGTCCCACAAAGGTGACATCTGATAAAAATTCTATAGCTTAATTTAATTTTTTTGGCAGATAGAGAGTATCGTGTATCCCCTAAAAAGACACAAATATCTCAACAAAAAGTACACTATTTAGGATACAAACTAACACCAGGTCACCTTATTCTATCTACTGATAGAAAAAGGGCCATACTGGATCTTAAGCCTCCAACTAAAAAAAAAAAAAACAACTCTACACTTTCCTAGGTATGACAGGTTTTTGCCCCCTATGGATTCCTGGATATGGACTCTTAACCAAACCATTGTATGAGTCTGTTAAAGGTCCTGATGAGGAACCTTTGCTCTGGACTAAAGCTCAGCAGATGGCCTTTCAAACATTAAAAGCTAAAACTTCTGCCAACTCCAGCTTTGGAAGCTTGGAAAAACCTTTCACTCTGTATGTAGCAGAAAAGCAAAGCCAAGCTTTGGGAGTTCTCACCCAAAAATTGGGGAATGAAACAAGGCTGGTGGGCTATTTTTCAAAGTCACTTGACAATGTCGCCCAACGGTGGCTTGCTTGTCTTTGTGCAGTGGCTGCCATAGCCCTCCTGGTAGAAAAAGCCTCAAAGCTCATGATGGGACAGTCCCTGACTGTAGTGACTTCACATCAGGTCCAGAGTGTCTTAGAGAACAAGGGCCACCAATGGATGATGGGAGGCTGCCTTACTAGACACCAAGATATGCTTTTAGATACACCGGAAATAATCCTTAAAACTTGTCAGACTTTAAACCCAGCTACTCTTATGTCTGGACATGACCATCATACCTCTATAGAACATAACTATTCAGAAATCATTGATCTTGTCTATTCTAGCTGGTGAGACTTAAAAGACTCCCCAACTAAAAATGCAGATGATAGTTGGTTTACTGATAGCAGTAGCTTCACAGATAAGGGAGAAAAAAGGGCTGGATATACTATAGTTAGTCTGATTCAAACTATTGAGGCAAAACCCCTTCCAATAAATTCTTCTGCCCCCAAACCTGGAATAATAGCACTTATCTGTACTTTTCAATTGGCAAAAGGTCTAAGAATTAACATTTACACTGACTCCAAATATGCCTTTCTGGTATTACATGCTCATGGAGCTATTTGGAAGGAAAGGGGATTTCTATCAAGTCATAACTCCCCAATCAAACATGGACCTGAAATCATTGCTCTTCTTGAGGCTATACCTCTGCCCAAGGAGGTAGCGGCGAGTCACCTCAAAGGACATCAAAGGGATATGACCTTAGAATCTAAAGGAAACAATTTAGCAGACTGTGCAGTCAAAGAGGCAGCAAAAGGTAAATGGATATTAAGCCTTATACCAGTCTTAACTCCAATGGAGTCCATAACTCCTGTCTAGTCAGCCCAAGAAATTCACATTGCTCAGGAGTGAGGATATTCTAAAACTACACTGGCTTGTTAACAATGAGGGAAATTTTTATGCCCAAGAATAGTCAATGGAAGATAATTCAGGGATTCAATGGAAGATAATACAGGGCCTACA